>NC_063278.1:3187500-4387500 GCF_910591885.1 Bombus terrestris | reverse complement strand
GGTAGAATTACGAACAATGAAAAAGGTGGGAAAATACAGAAGGCAGGAATGATTCTTAATTGTTTCAATTGCTGGAAACTAATAATCGATATTGAAGCCGCTTGTTACGATACACATGCGTCGACATCTTGTTTTACACATACCTTCATTATTCCATTTTCATTTTCACGTGACAATAAGATAATACGTCGTAATGGGCATTGTTAAGGAGCCGGATAAATTGCTTCAAATTTGCGATACGTCGACCTACATGTCTTTTGTTTTATTTTCTCTCTCACTCTTCCCTTCTTCTTTTCTTTCTCTTGGACGCTTTAAATTCGGAGGATCCGAGTGACTTTGATCTGAATCTTAGTTTCAGTTTAAATGCTGCTTTTGGAATGTTGAAAATAATGTAATTTAACAAATTATTGGTACGTACGTAATTGATACCAAAATAATTTTGTATCAATTTTGAGATATTAAAAAGTCGCTGGTTCCTAGTAGATGTTCGTTGAAAAATATTTATTAAAAAATTGTTTCGCTATTGAATTTGTTCGTCGAATGACGTTATTAAAATAATAGTAAACAACGAGAGACTATGGAACCATCTGTATCGCGCTGCGCCATTTTTAATGCCTTTTTACTCGTTCATAGCACATAATCGAATAAAATAAGATAATGACGAAGATTTATGACGATACACGCGTATACACGTCTGTGTGGTCCGATGCAATTCTTTCGAATCAATGTTCCAGACTGCTGTTTAGATCTTTTTCGTTTTCTTTTCAACAGCGAAATATGTCAGTTACAATAAGTGTAACGACGATGATACCATACAATGATTGCCAAAGATCTTCTGACCTCGCGTTAATAAAAAATTCAGTCTCTAAACATCTCAAAAGTCTCTGCCTGTTTCATTCGAAAAATGAAGGAACTTAAACGCGATAATTAAATGTACTCGATATTTAATAATCGAGTCTGAATCTTTTTTAATTAAACACGCAACTTACAAGTTAACCGCCGCTGATAAAATTGAAGTTAACGATAAAAGAAATCTTATTCGATGTACAACTGTGAAATTGAAAGAAAGAAAAGGAATAATTCGAATAAATTCACTAACGTTACTAGTTAATGAGTTAATGCGCAAGAAGTCTCTGCGAGTAAAATTAAAATAAATATAAATGAATCGAATATAATTTATATTAATTAATAAGTCATTGGGCGGAAAGTTCCTGGAAGTAAAATCGACGGCAAAATAGGTAAATAAACCGCGTTGTTGGTATCTGTTTGTTCGAAATCCGGTCTAAACATTATCTTTCTCGCTGGTTGACCGCGTCAAGAAACTGAAATCAGTATAAAAAAAACTATACTCTTCTCGCGAGCTTCCACGTGTAACGCGTGCCAAGCCTTGAATAGAAAACGTGTCCTGAGTTGTTGAGCCACGATGCTTCCGTACTACTTGAACTCTGCCTGTCTTCGCGAGCCTCCATCTGTCACATTAGAATCGTGGTCGCGAACAATTACAAAATCTCGTCCTTGCTTTGGCGTCGATGTTCCTGTCAAGTTGAATCGCCATTGAAACCAGCTATCGATCTTCCAACTGACTAATTTTATGTGCACTGTAAAACGTAAGGAATATTCCCAAAGTGTGAGTCGCATTCGATATTAGAATATTAGGTGTTAGTGAGTTCACTCGATGAAAATCGTCGAAGTTGCTGGAAACAACGTCGAAATAAAAATAAATTACTCGAATATAATAACGAGTATCAGCCGATAGATTATCGGGCGAGGAGTTCCTGATGCTACAATTAAAATCAAATTAACGATTCAAATTCGATCGAAGTAAGAATAGAAAAGAAGAACAAAGTCAAGTTTGAATCTCTTATCAAGCAACCGTAGGCAGCAATTACATTTTTTCCCCTAATTGTGATCATCGTTATGAAAGAACTTGCATTAGGTTACACGAGCCAGTCCTTGTACATTATACAATGCTATTCATTGCAAATATGTACCAGCGTGTTTTTAATTGAAATATTCGTACGGTTAAAAATAGCGGATGGCTCGTTTACATTGTAAAGTTTATCGCAGACTGTGTGCTACGTGTTTCTGTTGTTAGAAGAATAAAAATGACCATACCAAGGCTAACAAAAAAATTCAAGAGAAGACGAACGACGTAAATACTGCCTGGTAATGGTAATCTTACGTGATATTCTAATCAGACACGTATGTATCTAGCGCGATTAATGCGATCCTCGTTTACCAAAGAAAAAAAAGCCTCCGTTTCCAGTATTTTCCATCTCTCGTACAAATTTTTCGCCTTTTTTCCTCCTGCTGTTGTTGACAAATGCCCCCGAAAAAAAGAGAAGAAAACGGAAGGAAAAGGAAGGAACAAAAAGAGGGAAACAGAATGTTTCAGGAAGAGGATACTTAACACTCGGCTCGTCCGACAAACTCCGACGTCGTACGAATTACGCAATTACATTTGTAATGGGCCAACATTCAGCTCCGATAACGCTGACAATTCGCGGTAATTACCGTGCCGTATCTCGTAATACCAGGTCGCCTTCGTCTACGAAGACACCAAGTCTTCCGATGGAAAGGAGCAGAAGAAATAAAGTACACTGAAAAAGTAATGTTTCTCGACCGAGTGACTTTATATTTTCCTGTTTCTCTCCTGTTTCTTTGGAAGTTGGAAAACGATGAAACAACGATGAAGGGTAGATGAAAGTTTCGAAGGAGTCGAGTGTTACGTGCTTTTTTTATAATGGGAGAAACTTGTTTCTATATTGTTTCAAAATAAGCGCGCAAAACTTAGTTTCTATCGAGTGAATTTTTTAGATACCTGGGAAGAGTCCTCTCGAGCAAAGAAACGGCTTATAATAAATAGATGTCGTCGAAATTGTTGATATTTAATATTCTGGTTATACGTGACTAATTGAATATACAGATATAACAAGTATGAAAAGTGATATGGAAACATGTCGCATTGGAAAAAAATTTCTGAATCGACGAGTAATGAATATCGGATGAGATATCGCGGTATTTAATAACGCTAAACACTGTTATATCATGAACATTGAGTATGATACATAGAATATCTTTTCAATGTGATAGTAACATATGGTTAATTCATTATCGTTAGGGAAACTGTTTATGGATATAACAATGGGAGAATAATACGAGAAACGTAAGAAATTATTTGCAAAAAATGCGAAGAAATGTGTCTTGAAACGTGTTTGATATGTCGATAAATATTCATATCTATCAGACAGACATTTTAATGTTTGTAATCGAGTAGCTTGTAAATTTACATTGCTACGAGTAGATCGTATATCGATCTAGAGCTATTATTATTAATTTTATTAAGGCACGAAAGATATTTTATTTTTTATGAATATTTTCTGACGATTACAAAAAATTACTTCATAACTAATGATAAACTAAGGATCTTTTTGATACCTTTTTTTTTTTTTCTTTGCAATGTCTCACGTCGTGTTTGTTTTTCTTAAAATTAAGTAGATGAGAGTTATGTAACGAAAAGAATTCTGAGAGACTATTTCGTACTTGGTGAAATAAATAAAGCATAAAATTTCCATTTTTGATAATTATCAAAACTGAATTTCACAGACTTGGTACGAAAACCTTAGTAGTAGATACTTTGATACTGAAAATTCGTTGTTCTATCTTTCGTCCGTAAACTGTGGACTTAATAATTCTATCAATAATTGGCGTGACCAGAATCTACGATGCATCTTATTAGCATTAAAAGTACGAAAATATTTCCCCCCTCTGTTATATCGATTATGTCACGATGCCATTTAGAATAACAAATAGCGCCGAGAAAAGTTTCTCTGACATAATTCTCTTACGTTATTCGCAAGATAATCTTCTTCTACTCGCGGAAACAAACCACGATTCGTGTTAAATTACAAAATAATCTTATAGATTGTCAAGATGACAAGGACACGATTATTTCTTGAGCCCAATGAAGAAAAGAGGAAAAAAGAGAAAGAGAGAAAACAAATTTTCATGAAACACGGAAGAAAACGCGCAAGATCTAAAAAGATCCGAAGAAACGAGCTCCTTTGAACTCTGATTTTTTTTTTTTCACTGAAAATAGCTGAAATTATCATCCTTCGAGTCTCCGGAAATGGTCATCGTGTTGCACATAAATATCATTACGACCTTCAATTCGTTATGTCACCGTTCCGTGGCTCGGTATAAAAGGAAAAAATTCAAGAATTTATCAGAGAAGTCGTGTATCTCGACGCACATCTCGATCGATGATGTTTCAAAGAGAGTTTTTACGCGTTGGTCGTGATTGTAGTTGAGGTGCGGTAATGATTGCTGTAATTCATCCCTGAAGAGAAGTCATGCACGGTTTCCTTGTGAAAACGTGTGGAATTTGCTCGATGGTTTCAGTCGTTTCGTAACCGAGCAGAAGATGTTTAGTCTCGTTAACGTCTCGTTCGATCGTTGTAATCCTTTGTTTAAGACTGTTGTGGCTTTTTTGCTTTTTAATCTCGATTAGAGTCGGTCGATGATGAAAGTAGACCGCGATCGTCGATGGAATGTCGCGTTTGTTTTTAAAAATTGAACTCTCAAATGCGACTGTGTACTTTTGTGCGATAATACATAATTCATTAAGCAGATAATAACGTTAGTGGATGGTTACAACAGTTTTTAAAAGATAAAAATTATTATTGACACGCTCCATAGGTGTCGACAGGAAAGAAAGAAAACGATGATTGTTGCATATCGTAAACTATTATTTAATTGGAAAAGTTTCCCTTTATTTGTTATATGTATATTATTATGTAATATATAACGCACAATAATATGTATAATAAACATTGTACTATAAATTTTAATTGCGATTTGTATAGAGCAAAAGAATTAGAATAAAAGAGAAAAAATGTATAGCTATTCAATTTCGTATTGTGCTTCGGGCTACACCGTCATTAGGTTACATTTTACCATCAGCTTGTTTAATGGTCATCAAAAAGCAATTACAAGGATTAAAAGAATTACAATCGCGTATTATCTACCGTAACTTACAATACTAATTTCGATTTATTTAACTCGCATAAATTAGAAATAACTATCAATTAACATACACGATGAGACTAACATGACGCATCTATTTTGCAAATCGTATTTCCCGTGACTTTGGTAAAGGAGACGGTGATCTTTTGACTTCCTGTTCCAATTTCTTGCTTTAACACTTTCTCTTTTTACTCTTAAAAAGTCATTTGATTGTCGATTCGCGGACGTCAATTTCATACCTTTAACTTCGGTTATTACAACATCATTTGATTTGCACAGCTGATGGAACGAGTAGGGTACGTGCCGGACAATTAAAACACATCTAGTGGACCTGATCGCGAAGCAAACAGCGATATCCGAGACTCAGTTTATGGATTGGTTCTTGAACTTCGTACAAGCGACACCGTTATCCACAGTTTTGCAAACAATCAGCAACTCGATACAGAAAACACGAAATTCGAACGAACGACGCGCTTACGGACTGGCATTTAATCGTACGATGCTATGAAATTTCTAAAATACTTCATTACGGTATCTCTGTGCGTAATTCAACTTTTTATCGAACGTAGATACGATTCAAAAATTATATTTCGTTATATTTCATTACATCTTTTGAAAGCGCTAGATTCCGTTACGAAGGAGCGTCGTTGGAGCGACGTTCGAAACATTTAAGAAACGTGTTCATCGCGGAACTAAACTAGTTTTATTTTCAGAATCAAACGAATGATCTTATAAACTTGAAACATGTGTTGGAAACACGTCCAGTAAATAATAAATAATATTTCGTAATCGAAAAGCATAGAAAGGTGGTTTAATTAGAATTAAACGATAAAGATGGTAATAAAATAATAATAGTGTTTCGTTAATTAGAAATTCTTCGTATGGAAAATATCCATGACACGATACAGATTACAAGGAAATTAAGCCAGCTTGAAACTTGGAGCAGGTTAATGTACGACAACCGCGAATTTCAATAAATCACGAGCAGAACAGCAGAAAAAGATCGAACCCGTGGATAATCAGCTACCTGCTCCATCGCGTATATGCAGGATTGCGCAACCTGGCGATGCATAATTACCATCTCACTATACCGCCGTTTCCGACACACGCACCAATTTGAATTATTCATTTCCCCGCGACAGTTTATTCGTAGCTTTGATTTAAGATCGAGTCTCTCATTAAAGAGTAGCAGAAAGTGCCGTTACGAGAAATTTTCTAATTATTCTTCCGCTTATCTTTTATTTCTTCTTCAATTGCATCGGGAATCGGTATCGTATTAGACATCATAGATACCTATATTTGGTCGTCATTGATCTTTCAAAGCGGAAACTGACGTACAACAGCGTAACATTCATGGTGTGTGGCGTGAATTGTCAGACCGTTATGTAAAAGTCATGACATTCGTATTGACACATCGTCCACTGTCACGGCTACCGTTTCTTGTCCACTGTCAATAACCAAGCCTTTATTAGAGAGTCCCTCGTTCTAAACATCTGTATTTCGAAAATAGTATCGCATAATCGAAATCCGAAGAAAATAGTCGCGTTAACGTAATGTACAAATCCATTTTTCATGATTTTACGATTTTTATGTTAGTCCGGTTGGTCGGAAGAAGAGGATTTAGTATGAAATTGAAATGCGGACTGTACGTAGTATAAACGGACGAAATCTTGTAGAATTAATATTGCAACGATTAATATCACTGTTCGTAATATAGTAAAATCTATTAATTATAGTACTCCATCAATTGATTTAATTCTTGTGTATATCGCTTTTGGAATATAAGCGGGAGCTTTTCCACGTCTCTGTAAATAATTTCATAGCGCGCATAACGAACAATTTTCCGAAACTCAAATATGATTTTATAGCGCCAAAAGGAACAGACAACAGCGTTCGTCGTTACGCTGTAACTAATGACAAACGTGGTCTATCATTTCCCAATAACTCGAAGTAACGAAGTAGGTCTAGAAGTTTGTTTCGAATAAATATTTGCACCTGTTCGACCAGCTAATGGCTCGTGTTACCGGACGTAGTACAGTAGTCGATGATCGTACACAGAAAAAATCAGCTGACCCGAGCCGAGGTGCAAAGTTGGTCGTCTGCGAGCAACGGTATTTTCGTGGAATAAATGTGTCATAATCGATTTGGTAAAGTTTGGCATGCCTTCTGCCACGAAATTCGTATCGCCATTGTAAACCTTGATTAACATTCGATCCAACTTTCTTCCGATTATTATCGCTCCGTCCTCGTTAACGTTTTATAATGCCATGACACTCGCGAACGTTATACGCGTACTTACAATGGCGTGTAAAATTATTTTTGTACCGACGGATATTATATATTTTCTCGAAAAAGCTGAAATTTTTGTCGAGCCGATTATATTTGCTTTATTCTCTTTTCTTCTTCTTTTTTTTTTTAATTCGTATTTTGAGTTATAACGATACTGTGATAAATAAATACTGCCTTGTTACATTTATCGTTACATCATGTAGGTCGCAATAATACGTCGAAATGTTGACTTAGGAAGCGCAATCACTTTTTTTTCAGTGGGAATAAAAAGCATGCAACGGTAACGCTGTGTTGTTAAAAATATGCGTGGTGCTTGATGCCATTCTTAACATTTGACTGGAAGCATACGCTGTTATTACTTACGAAACTCTTGCACACGACTGATCGTTCCTCGAAAACGACAAAATGATGCTGATCAAGAGTTTCTTCCGGAGGATCATCAAAGACTTCCGGCACAAGGAGTTGCTACCTCTTAAAATGATATTCTTCGTTCAAGCATCGAGTAAGTATTTCTCACAATTGATCGATCGTTAATTAAAGTTAATTAAAGTTAGTTGAACAGCAAGTGTTAATATCTCCACTTTACGTTTTATTCGAAAATTACGCGAATGAATCTATAGATTTGTTACAATCTGATTCGTTGCAATGATTATTCGAAAAACGTTTTACTGAAAATTTATATTGTTATTTTTTCCGGAATTTTTTTTATCGATCATAACACAGAAGTTGCTACTCTTTGACCAGACAAACCAAATAAACCAATATTGTTGGTGGTATTACTATAATATTGCAAATTGAAGTACGTTAATATTGCAAAAAATTTGGTGTTACGTGGATGTTTAAAAATACGTAGGAGAACGTAATTTCTTAGAACAACATGGAAAATTGTATTCGTTAAAGGATAGATTCGGTTCATATATTCGCTGAAGCATAGGTCAGATAGACATATCCATTAAATCATAAGTTAGTACATTGTATATACATTGAAATATCCACTAAATCATTCTCTCGACAGTAATATATATGTTGAACGGTATTTCTCGTTGCCAATTTACTTTGACCACATTTTACATCTTCTTCGTGAATAATTTGAAGGGAAAACCGCAGTGCTGATTTAACTTTCGCACTTGGTATGGCCTTAAATTCTGTTTTTAGAATTCCATCTCTTTCTTGATTCATGTCATTCTTGATCTACATCTATATGAGGTAATAGTAATTCCATAATAATTTATTTATGTTTATCTATACGATAATTAAATTATTAACAATTAATTAAAATAAACACTTTGCTGTATTTCAACTAACTTTTTCTCCAATTTTCAATCTCTCTCGAGATTATCACGTTTTGTAATATAATAATACTATGTTTAATGATCGTTTTCAGCGCTTTATGTACTTTATCCATATTTGACGATACACATGAGGGAGCTTGGCATAAACGTGGAAGAAACTGCCATAATGAGCGCCATAACGCCAGTGATCGCAATGGTGATGCCACCCTTGGCTGGAATGTTCGCCGATCGCGTGGGAAATTTCAAAGTAAAACTCCATTAAACGATCACGATATTTCCATATGCGCCACTCGAATACCAACAAACTGTAAATATTAGATTGCCGCGCGCAATAAACGACGAAAGCTTCGATCAACCGTTGAAAGCCGCGCGAATCGATACATTTTTTCTTTTCTTATCGTATAAGTTCGTCGACTTGAGCTTCGAGAGGAAACTGACGTTTTTTTACACGCGTAAATATCAACGTCGATAATTGTATCACGGAATAATTGCAATTTCTCGCTCAGAAAAATGCCGATTCGTTTAAATCGCTTATCGTTTGCTACATTCTCGATACGAATAATAAATTGTTTGTATCGCTTAACTTTCTATAGCGCTTTCAAATACCGTAATTCTTCTAACGATCGTCGCTCGAATTTCATTTCTCGATTTATCGTTAGTTGGCGATAAGATGGAGCAAAAGAGGAAGCAAACCACTGACATTGAAACTATGTTCTCATTCAGATCTTATTATCTCTGTTCTCATCGTTCGGCGGAGTCGCGGCCCTTTTATTGCTGCTCGTGCCGATCGGTAGGATAACAGTGGAATTTCCAGACAGAGTCGTTATGGACCTCGGCTGTACAGGGAATAATGGGTTGCTTTACACCATGAGCGAAAATCATCCTTGCGAGACCAGCTTGCAGTCCAAGATCTCCACCAGGATAGAGAGTTGCGGGTAGGTAAGGATACGTGTTCGAACGATTCTGCGTTTTTATACTCGAACCAATTCCGTTGTTCATTGAATATCCGATAACTCCGTTTATTCTTTTCTTTTCTTTTTTAATCTTGTTAAAAATTAAGTTAGTATCGTACGTTGACGATCGTTTGATCTAAACTTGCGTTTAACTTTGTGGAATTATAGATGCTCGAATGGAAGATATATTAATCGTAATATCGTTCAAAAAAATATAAGCAATACGATTGTCGTGAGAGAATCAGCTGTTTTGCTCGATTCGATACAGCTTCTTTAAATAAATACAGAGAGTATTTTCTGATATACGTTTTAAATAATATCCGCAATTACAATGGCAATGTATATTAACCTGGATTTTATTTCACGAGCAAAACTAAAATCGTCTTACGCAACGTTAAATATCAACGTATACGTCATTGTGGCTTTTAATTAAAAACGTTTAATCTACCTTTTTATAGTTACATGTGTCGTCTAGACGTTCGTAATGACACCGAAGTGCAGTCAATTTTGTCGTCAAGGCTGTACACGATTAAACGATACAACATGGAAACTGGCGCGAATTCTTCGTTCAGGTTTTCGATCGCTCAGGATGAATTGCCACAGGTAATTGATTTAAGTAATTTTAGATAATCGATTCCACGTGGTTTATAATACCTCGTAATTGGAATGAAGCAATTTTAATTGATCTTTAGCAAATAATCGTAGAAAGAGAGAGAGAGAGAGAGAGAGAGATAATTTTGATAAAAATGATACATTACGTTCTCTTAATCGATACAATTTTTTACAGGAAATAGAAGAAGACCTAAGGGAGCACCGGAAGCTAAAGAACAACGAGTACTTCAGGACGTCGATTCGTCAACTGTATGCAAACGAGTACTTCTTTCCATCGAATCGACTGTACGAGTTTTCATGCACCGTGTCGGGATTTATCGAAGATTTCGAAATATCGACCCTAGAACCTGCCATGTCGAACAGAATATACGAGAACCGAACTCTCTGCACTTTCAATCCGGTTATATCACGAGAGGTGAAGTACATAGACAGACTCGTTTAAAAAATACACGATACTTGTTTAAGAAATAGAGAAAGTAGAATAATTGTGAAATAATGGAAGAAAATGTGTATTTAGTAACGCGCTTAATTCGAAAATAAAAGATACTTTTGTGTTTTATTTTTTATCGATATATTTATGTAATACGTGTTAGAATTTTTCTAGATGTATTTTTTAATTATATTTTCACGCTCGATATGTTTCGCACGAAGAAGTTTCGAACGCAGAACGAATTAGCACAACTATAATAATATTCATTTTTAAAAAAACGCTCTCGAAACGAACACTTTTTCTTAGTTCAGTGAAAATGAAATCTACTCGAAGATGATACGATTGTCAATGAGAGATGTTTCGTCGCGAAATTGATTTAAATAAGGGATAATATGGGATTTTTCGATCATTTTTTCTGTCACACGTTATGCTTCGTTATTCCTCGTATTAATCACTGTATGTTATATAACGTTCAGGACAATGCCAGTCGAACGACGAATTATCATTCGTACAAATCGAAGTTGAAAACGTTGGAAGCCACGGACGAAGATTACGGGATGAAACGACGAAGATACCTATCGGAAGAAATCGCGTGGACAGGAAACGAATTTCAAAAGATCACTTGTGGGAATCCTGATCTGGATACAGACAGGATATCTGTGACTCTGCCACTTTTTAATTACTCCTTGAGCTCCGAGCCTTACAAGATCCTAAACGCGGAAGACTGCAGCAAAAGATGTATCGTCACTGCGCCTCGTAAGGAGATGTGCTCGAACAAGAAGACAGTGATCGAATACAACATAGGAGTAACTTTCTGGATGTATTTCGCCGTTAGAGTGTTTATCGGTGAATATTGCATCTTTTATTGTCCCCTCTCAAATTTTCTTACTTTTCTCTTTCTTTTTGTTAAACGTAGAACGACGTCTTAAAATTTATTCGCAGGTGTCATCGGTGGAACTACGTTCGCTATGTTCGAGGGTGCGGTGATCGCTATATTGCGCGAACAGAAGGCCGATTATGGTCTTCAAAGAATTTACGGCAGTATCGGTGGCATGATTTCGTCGCCACTATCTGGTCTGCTTATCGATTACGCGAGCACCGGCAAAGAGTACACGGACTTCAGGTAAAGATTCATCGTTTCAAAGACGTTTAATCGTCTCGTTTCTATGAATTTGTAAAAATGATATTTAATATAGAGGTAATGTATAAATTCTCAGAAACGACATACATTTTGCAGGCCAGCGTTTTATTTGTACGCAGGCTTGAAGCTTATCTCAGGGCTGTTAATGCTCGCCATTAATTTGGAATTCAAATCACCGTCTACAAATGTGGTTCGCGACGTTTTCACCGTGCTAAGGAACATCGAGGCCGCGGCTCTCTTTATCGCCTGTTTCATTCTCGGTAAGAATCTCTGCGTCAATAGCGATAATTAACGTTGACATTGATATTAATAGTAATAGTAGTAGTAGTAGTAGTAATTTTTTATTTTGACAATTCGATATAAAACGGGAGAAGAAATTGTGCCCTGTTGAATTATCGAATCGTAGGAATTCTTAACTTGCTGTGAACTTGCAAAGCTCGAATAAGTTGCGTAATCTTCGTCATTGCCAGTTTCCGCTAATCTTTGGTACACCGATCGACTAATGAAATTGCAGTGACATTGACATTCCTCATCGATGCCGCGAAATTGAGCGTACTTTTTAAAGCAATTCGGTTTTAAACGCCGATTGCGTTATACTTCCTCTTTCATTCGTTTTAAACGCACAAAGGTACTTTTAAAACGTCAAGTATAATTTTAAAATTTGTCGTTTGAATGGTGTTACAAATATGAAATTATCGGACGATCTTTATAGCGACTACAATTTTAAATCTCCGTTAGCCTTAACGATCGAAATTCATAATTTGTTTAAAATTTATATTTTCTTGTTGTAGAACCATTTAAAAGATTTCTTTGTAGGAAAACTGTGCATACGATGAATTTATCATTTTTTACAAATTTTTATCAGAAGATCTAACGATTTCTATGGTGTTCGCGTGACTTGCAACATCCATCAAAAACTTTTAGAACCTGAAACGTTAGTCACGTTAAATGCAGTGATTGCACCGTCCCGCTCGTTTTATTCTTGTTAACATCAATCTTAATTTGAACGTATTGAAACGTATCGAAACGAAATTGAAGAATATCGAGTTAATGGAACAAAATGCGTAATGGATTCTACAAATTTCATTCATAAAATCGTTTCTAATCCTCCCCGAAACATTCTGAAGCGTAAGAACTGCGAGAAGATTCATTTTCTCGTACCTCAAAAAGCAAAAAAGGTCCAAAATATTCTCTACAGCTTAAAATCACAATGTATCTAACCGAGATATACTTACCCGTCATTAATCAGAAACTCTGGTCAGTTTTTCCTTCGTCGTGATAAATATTTATGAACGCAACAAATTCTAAGAAGCGTAAACTTCTTTAAAAAGAATATCTCTGCTTAATGAGCTTAACGCGAGCAATACGTTATAGCCCGATGACTTTGTCGAGATAAATTCTTTTTTTCTACAGGCACTGCTTGGGGATACATCGAATCGTTCCTCTTTTGGTTGATACAAGATTTAGGAGGATCAAGATCACTCATGGGCATCACCATAACCGTAGGCGGTATTGCCGGTATACCATTACTGGTACTATCTGGTCCAATCATATCAAAGATCGGCCATGCCAATGTACTTTTTATAGGCTTCGTTTTTTACGCCATAAGACTTTGCGGTAAGCGTTCATTTTTAATTCTTACGAGTCTACTTCATCTGCATGATGCTCCTGATAAACGTATGATAGAACTTTCTTTGGCCTGGTAAAATGAAAAAAACAACTGGCTATTAAGCAACTTTATTTAGGCATGTTTTATATTTTGGAGCTTGAGGTAGCCGACTCGAGGATAACGTCACTTAGCATAACGTCAGAGCAACATGTATGTAAATGAAAGAATAAGGAAGTCGATGTTAGGATGTTTAATCGACAAGTTTTACGAAGATTATGCGTTGCTCCTTTGGCTCGCTAAATTATAGCTGGCTCGACGAGGTGGCAAAAGAAAGAGAAAAGGAGAATGCGATCTTAGAAAAGATTACAAATTTTTATGGTAGCGTGTAAAGGTAGATACAAATAACACGATAATGTAGAATGGACAGGAAATAGTGATGCAATAACACGTTAGAAATAAAACGACACGAGGTAATGCAACACATGCACGCGCATATAATTTTAAAAATTAAATCTAGATGGTATTCGAAGCTAGTGAATTTGTGTGAACGAAACAGATATCTTTCGCTCGCCACTGTGATACACTCGATGTATTTAAAGTATTTACTCTGCGTACTTTTTACCATGATTTTTTATTTCCGTATCCGGTAATTAGGTTTTCATGTAAAGTCATTATATAAAGATGTAGAAAGGAACTTGCTTTACGTTTCATTGATTTTTAACTGTTCTTTTTTTTTTTGTTTTACAGGATACTCCTTGATATACAATCCTTGGCATACTCTTATTTTCGAAGCGTTAGAATCTGTCACCTTGTCGCTTAGTTTCACCGCCGCTGTTACTTACGCAGCGAAATTATCCACCACGACCACTGACAGTTCGATACAGGGATTATTAGGCGGAGTTTATTACGGAGTCGGTGAGAAACACTTTCTCTTGGATAATTTTACAACCTTTTTTGCCCTAGATTTTTAACACGTTGACCTTCCATTGCGACTGAATTTCTTTCTAAACTCGTTAATTTGTACGCGTGACGCCAACGTGGTGTCATCAGCGGTCAATTGATATTAGCTCGTTACTTAGATCGATACTCGTAGATTTGACAACTACAAATCGTTTCGAAATAATTATCTTTGAAAATAATATTTTAGTATTTACTTTCAATTTTTCAGTTCTTATACTTGTTACTTTCGTTTCAAATGAAAAGCCTTCAAATCTACTTTCGCGTTCCTCAGATGCATAAACGCCACGCATTGCTCATCATACCGTTCTAATTATATCGTTATACGATTATATATAATTGTAATAACTATACCGCGAATTTCTACGCAATTTCATATCTTTCTAAACAAAAGTAAAGCAGTGGAAATTTGCTTCGCTTACTAAGAATCATAACGAGTTGTTTTATTGTATATTTATAACAAATTATAATATCTATACACTGTATATATATATATATATATATAAATTCCGTGCATCTTCCTACCTTTACACGATAACAGTCCACGATCTACCAATAACGATCATTCCTTCAATGCTTCTAGGCAAAGGTTCAGGAAGCTTGATCGGTGGATATCTAATGAAAGCCTTTGGCACTCGACCAACCTATCGAATCTTCGCAATGATAACTCTCATCACCGGTATAATGTACTACATCTTCAACGTGGCTTACCTGAAAAAGCAGCCACAAGTGGAAGGTAACGACATCGTGAAGAAAAAGCCGAAGAACGTCGGCAATCAAAACGGTGTTGAAAATGGCATCATCGAGATCGCTTTGGAGGAAAAGAAAGGCGCGAAATACGACGATGATAAGAACGAATCGAGCAATCTAGCCGGAATCGACAATCAGGCTTTTAGCAAGGAAGAAACGGATAATCGAAAGACGAGCAGTCTGGAAGCTATCAATAACGCGAAGAACCTTGACAAAATCGAGAAAATGCCATCCGAAACGAGTAAAAAGAAGTTCGGTGTGAAGAGGTTGAAAAGGATGCAAACCGACGAACGTGATCGAGCGAAGGAATGCTCGAAGCAGAACGGCGCGACGAATCAAAGCTTTGAGAACGATCAATTTAGGTGTAACGTCACCGTAGAGAGACAACCGGAAGACAAGAAGTGACGAAGTTGCCCCAGAGATCTCGATACTCTTTCCTTTCTTCGTTCTTTATCGCGAGACCACCTTTGTACCATCGGACAGGTATAATATATATACACGAGGCGTTGTAAAAAAAAAATGGAAATGCGCGTGTACGGAAATTTCACACTGTTCAAGTTTCTACACGTTGCTCGTTAGCGAAGGTTGCCGAGTTAAAGATGGATTGGCGTTGTTGGGAATTATTCGAATCTAGTTAATATCTGCACAGAATTCAAGAAATTCCGGTGATCGTTGTCGATTTGAAAAGAAAAGAAATGTAATTTACATATTTCTATAATACGAAGTATCGAAAGCTACAAGCTATAACATGATCCAACGATTGCATTTTCGTAATAATTAAAAGGATAATTATTTGTACTTTACTGCACCATCGAATATCCTTCGGAGTACATAGTCGTTTTTTGAACTAAATATAAACACTCGGATGATCCGATTTGAATCCCAATTGGAGAAGAAAACGATATTACTTAGGAAAATTTCATAAGAAGATTCAAACACATTAGATAAAAATATGCTATAAGTAAATGTATTGTTAATGATCGTATATGCAAATTTAAAGTAGTGATTGAATTTATTTACTGTTCGAACAATTATAAAAAGTACACCAATCCAAAGTGTTAAAAGTTGTTTATAAAAAAATTTCTTCGGGATTACTTCGTAACAAATAGCATCGTGCATGTACTTCACACAATGTCAGATATCGAATTAATTTTATTATGCATTTTTAAGCATTCGAGAACGCGTACAGAGATGTGAAATGTAACATTCTACTTGTACTAAGCCTAAGGTAATGTAAAATCTTTATTTTATACGTATTTTTTTCTAGGATAACATCAAATTAGTATTGATATTACGTGTAAAAGCGATTTATAGTAATTTTTTCAATAGTGATACAAAGTTGTTAAATTATTGACAGATGAATCTGCTTGACGTTATCGTAGGAAATTGTGGAATTATTGCAAAAATTTATATGATTACTATTGTTAGAGATGTTAAACAGCAAACGCTGTACCATTAAGAAGTGGAGTTTTAAATTTCTAATTTAAAATCATGATGTAATCTACACAACTAAATTATTGACATTTAATTAAAATATTAAGTAAAAATCAATTCTCTCTTGTCTTAAATATTCAAAAGAGTTCTTTTAAAGTTAAAATCTTTATTAACAGAACATTTCATTACAAACCATATAATTATAAGATGTTATAGAAGATATTGTTTTGTAAGATATTAATTTGTTATAAAAGAGTGAACACTAGTAGACAAATATTGACAATATTCTACTTTGAAGAAATATATATTTGTTATTATTGATACTAAAAAGGAACATGAATCTCATCAAAGAGTATTGACAATTTTGATATAATATATATATATATTTGTATGTATATTTCAAGAAATATTAATTAAAAAAATATAGTAGAAATATAGTTGTAATAATAAATTGCCCTAAGTAAATGTTATTATTAGAAGTATTATGAAAAAGAAATAAACGTTAGTAACATAAAAATACTCATTCTGTCAAGTATAATACTAATTAAGACAATAATATGGGATATTAACATTCCAAACATCGTATAAGAATAACGTTTATTTATAACATTTATTATACTAATCGGTTAATTAAAACATACTAGTATTGCAATCGCGTGTTTTCTAACACAGCACATACTCAAATATCTCTAACAATATGAATTGTAGAAATCTTTTTTATAATCGTGTATCAAAGTAATCGTAAATTGTATACAATTTTGTGTAGAAATTATTCACAGAAGTGGATTATCTATATCTATACAGGGTGAGTCACCTAAGAATTTGAACTGAAATATTTCCTATACTGCTAATTATACCGAAAGATGTTTCAAACAGAAGGAGGATATATTTTGATGTTTCTAACTTTTCTGTAGGTGAACACGTAAAACTCCTGCGGAGATCACCTTGCCACTTTAAATGGAATCATATATTTTTTAATAGATTCTACAGCATCGAAATTATTTCAGCCCAAACCCTTAGACGACTCACACTGTACAGTAATAAATTGTTTTTGAATAACAGACTTTAAAGACCAAGGGATTGAAGTGTTAATATATACAAGCAGTTTGTCAAAATAAACGCAAGCGTGTTGTAAAATTATTTTTAAATGATAAGAAGATAATGACAGTTCTCCAACGGGGAACCATAATGTGATATAATTATGCAGGAAATAACGCGTAATTACGAGTCTCCATAGTGTACGATAACGGAGTTACATCGTTTATGAGCAGGATAATTAAGAGAGGATTATTCTGCTCTATCGTAGTTCGAATAGAAAAATAAACGAAAATATAAATAACCAAGATTATCTTTCATTACTTGGAACTCTTTCATAGTATTTCATAGTATTCATAGTTCAACAACGAGAATATGTTACAGGTAAATCGAGGAGCATCAAGATTAAAAATAAAAAGAAAATATCGAATGAAATATCCCATAAATGTATAAACATGCGCAATTCACAACTACTCGTAACTTCACTCGATCAATGAACTTCCACGTCTGAACGATCGTTTTCCGGTCAAGGGCGGATCGACGATAGTTGATTTCCTTCCTGGTCGCAATTCATCGATCTCGATCATCTCGTAACGGTGTGTTATAATTTGCCAAACAGATTAGAAGGGTTTTGTCGAGCCTCGTTCCGTCCAATTAACACCATCGATACGCCTAGAAAATATTTTGTCCCGTCGAATCGAATCCCACTCCATTGGCCAAAATCGCCAACAATCGCCAAAATTGGCCAAAAACGCAACAAAGACAAAAGAAAAAGAAGAAAAGAAGCAGGAAAAGTACGTCTGATAATGGAGTTTAATTTCTGTTTTCAGATTAGCATGAATGTCTTTGGACAGAGAGGGGAAAAAATTATAAGTGGTGTTAAGTAGCGACGGCAGGTGAAAATGGAGTTGGACAATAAATTAGCAACAAGTGGTTGGTGAGGTACAGTTACGAGTCTATATAGAAGACTGGCAAACCGAGTTGCTCGATCATTCATCTTTGAATATCGTGGAAGATGATACGCGCATTTATCTCGCTGTTTTTAGCGAGTCTGTCGATCGTCTCGGTCTTGCCCCAAGTGACGTCATATGCGAAAGTGTCGAGGAATGGTCAAGAAGAACCGCAAGCAGACAACGATCCGTGGATCGTCAGGTTAGATCACATCGATCGGTAGACCGGTGAATTTCTACGCAAGTTCGTGTTTCTCGCGAGCACGCGTTTAATCGTAGAAATTTGTTTCGCTCTCCGAAGTTTTGTCCAACAAGTACTTTGCTTTGGATATTTTAGATATCTCTATGTATCATGACCATTTTGTATATTATCATTTTTGTATATTAGAATTTCCCATAAATGTATGAATGTTCGTGATCCAGGGATGAATTGGAAAATGAGTAAACGTTTGAGTTTATACGTTTCTCTTCTCCTTTTTTTTTCGGTTTATATAAATAAATGTTTCGTATCGCGTGATTCTACGTAAAAGTAGAGTATCAGACTAATATCGTATTTTTGTTTGTTTCTACGCAACGAAGAAATGGAACGGAAGCGGAAGGTAGGAGTATCAAGAACATCGCGATCACTATGTCACCGGTTTATATTTCACCGAAAATCCAGAATCTGAGGAACGGCGAAGCGATCGACTATTCCCCTGGTAGAAGGTGTGAGAGAGAATTTGAAGATTGCACAAATTTGGAAAGGAGAAACATTTGAAGATTTGAATCTGTTTAAACGCTCCGATATTAATAAAGTTTAAGTTTAGTACAGAATTTATACTCGAAGAAAATTCACAGATTCGTGTTTAAATTCCAAAAAAGAAAACGAATTTAGGAACAGTGCACAAAGATTGAACTTTATATTTATTTTTGAATAATAAAATGGAAGCTTGAGACGAAAATCATATTCGCAAAATAATTTGACTAAAGAGCTGAATTTTTAAATAAATTGCTGGCGAACTGGAGCGTTTGAAGTCAAATATAAATTGTTTCTCGAGTACGTTCCGTAACTTCTTAATGGCTCTTCTTCGCGCTTTTTCCACATTGTTCCATATTTTTCTTCAAAACACCCTTTCTACGCTTTCTGATTTATAGATACTCGACGTTGGACCACGAATTAATAGCACAATTGAACGCAAAGAAACAGATTCAGGATAGATACCATCCAGCACCGCTGCTTAACTACAAATCCAAGAAGGAACCATCGAAAGACACGGAGGATAGCTCGAAACCTTCGAGCGGCCCGAATGGCCCACCGACCGGTCCATCGTCTTCGGGTATGTTTGAATTTTCTAATCCAACGTTTTCAGAGAGCTACGACTATAAGCCGCTGGATTACCCGAGCAGTAAGCCGATTTCAAAGCCGCCGGATTACCTCAGTGACAAACCGATCTCCAAGCCAATGTCCATGGACGATTACGCAGATTCTGAGATAAGCGACAAGGTACTTTGAATATCAAAACATCATCCCACTTTCCTTTTAGTAATGAAGAAAAGCTTACTTCTGAAAGAACCTACGTATCCACTATTTCCTTTTACGAAGCTATATTGATCTATAGTTGAGTAAATGATAAATTAATCGATAGTCAACGATCGCCTTTAATGGAATAGCTCTTCGTATCGAATTCGTCCTCGTTGAATAATTATTATAATTACGATCTATACATATATCACTGCAATTTTTTCCAAACATTTTTAACTAACAATTTTCCTCTATATATGTATATGTACGTTGTAGCGGAATCTCGCACGACTACAAAATTATGATGAAATTTTCGTTTCATCGATCAATGATTAATAAGTTATCAGGTATATCAATACCAAGGATGAAAAATTCACCGGGGAGAAGAACACCGTTTCCTAAATTCCATCGTACATAAGCTTCGACCCTACAACTTCCCGATATCCCAACTTCAATTCCAGCGAAGCAGTCGCACCGCGTCGCGTCGCCGAAGCTCACGTAAATCATCGTTTTCAGCCACCAGATTCCTACAAACCGGATTCCTACTTCGCGTCCCACGACCATGACTCCTCCGACTACTCCGACAATCCGCCCGACACGTCTTACGACAATGACGCAGCACCGAAACCGATCAAGTATTCCGGCCATTTGGATCATCCTCCCTTCAACGACAACGACAACGACGACGACGACTCTTATGGCCAGCATCACGACTTCCATCACGAGGTGATCTACGATCACATTCCTGAATACCACGAGCACCACACAATGCCACCAGAAATGAACGATCAAAGATTGAACAAGAGGCCGTATTCGTATTACTACGTAGGCAAGAAGCTTTGGTACGTTCCACTGTACTTCAGCATTTATTTTATCATCTACATCGCGGCTCTGGTGTTGAAGAGCATCGCCAGACACAAGATCACGTTCCCTGCGCATCTAGCGGATGCTGTGGCGCATACAAGATCGTACAGTGATTTTAGTTGGTGGGATTTTGCGGGAGAAACGCTGCGGAGTGTCGAGAACTTCGTCGACAAGTATGGAAAGATTTCTTAGAATATTTGTATCGATCGTCTGCGGATCGAGGATCGATTTAGAGTGTTGAGATAGCAATTAAGTTGATGTTGTTAGTATATAGTCGATAAGTATATAGTTAAGTATTTTATCGGTTTGCTAAGGATATACAGTGGCTATTTGTTGTACATCGTTGTTACATGTCGTTATACATCTACGTATTAATCGATTAGGTGAAAGTAGAGTGAGAGTCAAAAGTGAGTATACACCAAAAGAGCAAAGAAAGAGTTTCGTATAATAGTGATTTATTTATATATTTACCTTCCGTCCGATGAACGAAAGACTGCAAGTACTCGTGCTCTCTGTCACATAGATCGTTTGTTAATAGAGAATTAATTGGGTCAAGAATCGTTCTTGAACAGGCGATGATACATATTTTTTATTTATAAAATGACAGTAAACAATAGCATAACGTAGACCTTTCGTAGAGCTTAGACCGTAATACATTGATTTAGAGTTACTCTACGGTACGAGCAGTGATTTTGTGCGTGTACGTGTAAATATTATTTTATAGTCAAGTCTTGTAAATATCGAGAAGCGCTTCTAATAGACTATTTATTTACAAGTTATGCAGAACTCTGTTCATTAGCATAGATATAACGTTATAGATAATTTGGCAATTTGCGATTTCTGGGTACGTTAAAATCAAGAGTTGGCAACGCGCATTCGACAAATCGTCGTACCATCTCAGTTCGAAGAAATGGTCCGTAAACGCAATAAAAATCTACAAAGAAAATTTCACATTCACCAAGGAATTTCCTCCCAGCGATCCATCCGACCGAATCCATCGAGAGTTCGTAAAACGATAGCGTTGGTCTAATACCGAAAAATATAGATATATTTCCGAATAACGAATAAACGTAGGTGACAAATGAGATTTAATACATTCGGATGTATTCGTTGTTAAATAGTTAGGATATCTCTGTAAATGTTTTCGTGAAAGTGTCTAATTATATACGTATAGCGGATGTCGTTATAACATTAACTGTATTAACGATTAATAGAAACAGGCTGGAAAATAAATTTTCTCGATTGCTCGAATAACATGGAATAAATATCATCGTATGGACATTTGCCACGCACTTGGTCCCTAAATTCCCAAGGAACAAGCGTGGTCGGATATGACTGTTTCTTACGATCGCGCCACGAGCGGTGGCGCAGGTTTTTGGCGGGATAACAAGCCGGAATTTGTCAGTATCGGTGGAATGGAAAGAATTACTGGAAACGATACGAGAATTCCGATGGTCTCGCATTCCGATTGACCAATTACGCCATTTCGACCAACTCTTATCCCTGCTTTCTTTCCACGTATGATTCCCTTATTTCATCGCGTACAGAGAATACAAAGTTCCCTTTCGTATCACGCATTTCGCAGACTTCGCGTGTACTTGCGCTGCGTTTTATATGTAGAGCGAGAACACTCTGTCATGTCGGCGATTCTCTTTCTCACGTTTCACAGGGAAAAATGTAAAATTTCGACGCGCTTCATGGAAAGTGAACATTTATCGATCTTATCTGGAGTTTCTTTCTCCTGCTGCCTCTTGTACAATGAGGAATCGGGAATTCGACGATATAAAGCTGCAGGTTACTGGCAATGGCAGGAAATTTGACGATTTTTCAAATATAGAAATTCTCAACGATATAGTAATCGATATAAAATAATTGATTTGTACAATTCGTTGGTGGAACTTCATCGACCAACGGTTATTATCCAAGTTATCGTTCCGTGAACATCCATCAAGAATAATATCGGTTGAATGCTGCGAGTGAATTCTGATCAAATCTTTCGATATATCGATGAATTATTCTAATTAACTCTTTACCGAACGGTTCTTTAGGTTGAGCGATATTTATCATATTTACTGTTCTCGGAATTTCAGGATTTTCGAATACCTAGATTCTTCCGAAACGTGGCCCGCTGGATCTTCCGATTCTTCATCTACGTGCATTCTTTCGTATTAATCGAGGAAAAGAGATCGGAACGCCAGTTTCTCTCCCGACACGCGCAGGGTTGTCCAGCAACGAAACAAAAAACATCCTTCGCTCGTTTGGACGAATGCAAACTCGTTGGATGGTTCGACAAAGTCGAGCACCACGCCCCATTCTAACTGAACCAGCATCAAGCAAAAACATTTGCCGCAATTATCGCCGGTTTAGAGTATTGTTTCAACGGGACTTGTTTAAGAACTTGCTAATCGCCTGACCTAATACAGTAGAAGGATGTACCTCGGCTAACTGACCCGAACTTGGTGCTTCCTTTGCCTAGATACCTGTCACGGTCGCGTTCTGTCGGCAGCATCAAAAATTCCATCCTTCTCAAAGAAACTTTCCGTCGATTTACCGGTCGCACCTTTCGCGGTTAAATACTGATTATGGTAGAAAACAGCTAAAGGCTCAAATTGACTGAAACAACGACGATATCGCTCGGACGATCGCTGCCATGCTTTTGCATAGATGAGCGATATTCAATGTTTTTCGCTAAAATTCTGCCACACCCGAGAGAAATATATTTGCTCGGAGACAGAGCATTTACAGCGGACGACTACCTTTGTATCTGACGATCTTCTTCTTTCGACGAAGATTTAAGAGGAGCAGCTTTTTGATACGTCGCGTTGGTCTATAGCAGTTAGATAGATTCTTCAGGTTTTATCTCAATAGTGACATTATAAAAGGGATTATGTAAAGAGACTTTAAGTGATATTATACAATTATGTAACAACGTTTGTGTATTATGCTATTTTCTTTTGTTTGTCATACTCTTATAACCAACATTGCTTGTAACATTTATACGTTACGTCGATTAAGAAGGAAATAATTGTTCAAGAAATCAGTTCGAACTATCTGTTAACGCTTACGCCCGACTTTCTACTTTGCAAATGTTTGCCTTGTCGAACTTTTGTTTACTTATAATTATAACGCTTGTAATTGGGTGTACAGGGTGTTCCGCGTAACGCGACTCACCGTTCTTCTGCCATTCGCAAGATATTTTACAGATAAATGTTCGTAGATTTGTAAATTTACTGTACGCTTTATTCTAATGTCGGTCAAATCTTTTGCAGTAGCCTGAACGAGCTGTTAGAGCTGGCTGGATGTTACAATTCTACACGTTGTAGTAATTCTCTTTATCCGAAATGTGAATAATTCTGGAATGTAACGACGAGTGAAATATTTGCACCACAGTAAAATTAGTTAATAAAAGTATCACGTGATATGCTTTTTGATTCTCGAACCAGGTGAAAAAAAGACGTGTGATCCTATTTATGTTAGCCACGACGACCTCGGTTTCGCTACGAAGACATAGTATTTTTGGAATATCTTCTCTATATCTTGTACTACGTTCGGAGCCCTTAAAATATAGTTCGAAATCTGTTTTCTTACATCCACAAGTTGCAGAAAAATAGTGAATCGCGTTACGCGGTACACCCTGTATATTGAACTCCATTTTACATCTATGCGTAAATGTATCGAAATCGGAAGAACCCGTTAAATTCATATTTTTCTAGATCCAAAGCACCAGTTTGATCACTTAATTATATGTGACGCGAAAAAATGACTGCTTCATCGTGCACACTGATATTTCTTATGTATTTTAAATATTTGACTGCACCGATTAATATACCTACTCCACTTTACAATTGATCTCTCCTATACATACACATCCATACATTTTTATTTATAAATTCACGTGTCTTGAAACGACATTTGAGGAAGATATTTATTATATAACAATGTTTATTTCTCTTAGAAAACTACATCGTTGCTGTAATACAAAAAAAAAGAAGAAGAAGAAGAACTGGAGCATCGATTTACAAGACAATTCACCGATTGATAAAAAAAATATAACGAGCTGATATACGAGCCAATATATCTGGGGAGTTAAACCGATCGACTGGCTCCGCTTTTTACCAATTTCTTAGTTTCATTACGTAAGTTGAACAGCTATACCTAACTTCCAAAAAAGAAACAGGCTACTTACGTTCCATAGCTTCGTGTCAAAGAAAATGACATAAACAATAGTAAATTGCGCAAGGTAATCTTAAAAAATAGTATTTGCAATCTCGTCGCGTGTCTACGCCTAGAACAATAGAAACTTTATTAGGTCCAAATTTAACCGATCACCGTTTAGACACCAGAAGAAGAAAATCGACGTGCAAATAGATCTTTCACTGCGCACCAGATCCAAGCAAAACGAAGCTCAACCGACTTAATCGCACTAAATCGTAACAGCCCCATGGAAAAGTCGAACAGTCTGATTAAAAAATCAAATACGGAGACGCGATAATACGGTCGTCCGAAATGATCAATCATCTATAACCGAATTTACGTCTGAAATGCTCCTAGACGACGCGACGACGTACGCGAGAGTTGTAACAATTAGGGCTTTTAGCGCTGCACGTTGGATTTGCTTAACGTTCCTGGTGATACAGTTACCGGTAACCGAACAGAGTATGTTTGAACTGGACCCACGAATCGTTCAGTCGTTCCTTGGAGTTTATCAACGACGGTTCCTCGGCCGAGGTTCTCGTCGTGTGACACTCGCCTCTGAAACCACGGGGCAAACATCTGAAAACGTGTACGCACGTTCTATGTGTTTGGAGATCGATGAACTCGCGACCATCGTCCACGAGGAATGAACGTTCGTATCGAGGAATCGGCCAGTGGTGAGTCATTGTCGTTTCCATGAATCGACAAAGATAGAGTGACGAAGAAGTGTATATAGAGACACGTGTTCACGGATGAGAGGAACAGGACGTGTCGTTCTTCGAGCAACGAGGGTCCCTTGAAGAATCTGCTGCCATCGAACAGTACAATTATGGGTAGATATCGTTGGATATAATAGATGCACAGATTCCATGTAAATCGCTAAAGTGTCGAGGATCGATGTAGGAATTTTCAGTAATAATTGATCGCTGTTCAATCGCAAAACGGTCACGGTGTGAAGCATAATAATATAACGGATTCTGATGTGAACTGTGGCTGTAGAAATTCTACGAGCAAGTGCGAAAATTAACGTGTAGCAATAATCTAATAATAATCTATGGCTGTTGAGAAGCGTAAAACGGCAACGATGAGAGTCACTATAGTACAGCGATCTGTGATATTTAACGCGTAGATGTACAGATTTCACGCAGAGTATAATCAACGTAGAAATCTGTAGTAACGCTTTTATCGCTGTTCTAAACAGTTGAAGCAGTAACTGCGTGATATGTCGTACGGTAGTTTGTTAAACGTACGAACCGTAGATGTACAGATTTTATGTAAATGATACAGGTGCGATGAAGATAGTAACCTTGTTGCTGTTCTAAGAAAAATCTTGTTGTATATTTCAGACAGAGTACAAACAAATTTAGTCTATCACTGTCTTCTGCTTCTTGTTTGCGTTTCCCATGCCTCAATGAGTGAATCGACTTTAGACGAAATCGAAACACTTCCGGAGACCAAGAAATACGAAGATGCTTCGACGCTCGGCACTGCTGTACAGGCATACAGGTTTCCTTTACATGGAAGAATTATTTTTGTGAAATTAGTCCTCTATATAATTGATATTCAATCGATTAAATTCGAAGCGTTGGAGCGAGGTTAATAAACGTTTGTTTTCTCTGACTTTCGATTAGACATCCAAGGATGTATCGGCGCGGTTACCACGAGGACCACGGGTCCATGTATAAGGATGACCACGATGATCATCACGACGATCATATGAAAGACGAGGAACAGGCTATGAAAGCCATGGGGAATGGAAAATCTGATTATTGGGGCGGTTACTATGATTTTCTGATAAACGAGGGTAGTTATAAATTCTGGGCCGTGTTTCAAGTAAGTTTCGATCAATTCTTATTAAATTGTATAGGTATAGTATAATTCTTATTAAATCGTATAGGCCATAGGTATTACGACACATGATTCGTCACATTTGCTAAGAAACTTTGAACGTTTCAAAGGGAAACTTTATGATAACGTCGGGACGAGAAATCATATCAAAGACATATCATTTTTTCGGTATTTTACTCGAAGTGATAGAATTTCAATTGAATACGGAAATTCCTAGAAACTGTTAACAGCAATTAGATGCAATGGCAAAAGCATTTTCGAGTCGACCGTATGAAACGCATTACTGTACAATGTACGTTTATATGGAGTTGCGCGCGTTCTTCGCATTCCGCGCTCATTCGCGTCACGAATTCGATCGAGATTAGCCGTATCAACTAGGAGAGCCGTGATAGAATATGTAGGTATGTTAAAAATATTCGTACCAAATATGGCGTTTGTCGAAATTTTTCAGAGCATTTAACGCTCGTCGGCGATTGTTAACGTGTAACTGTAATGCTCCATTTCCACGCGCGAAACTGTTGAAAACCGTTACGATTAAATTTACAACGCTGGAAATTAAATTACCGGATTTTAATTAATTGTACAGAGCTAAGGAGACTTTCTGCATTTTGTAATTAAAAATTTGCTCTTACCGAGCCGCTCTATTAATCAAGAGAGTACTAATGTTCGTAAGAGACACAATTAACGCGACGGTGGAAGGTTTGTAAAATCCACGATACGAAAATTCCATTACTTTGTTGTAATTTCATTTATCATTTTGCTACTCTGGCACCTCTTTGAAAATACACTTGGCGCTGCTCGAAATTCGGATATTCGACCGATTCGTTTGCAGTTGTTATCGAATATTTCTACCAACGCTAACTTTCGTAGAAAAGAAAAAGAAAAGAATGAGATTGAAAGTACTAGTCGCGTAACGTTGGTTTCGACCTTCCACCTCCGAAGAACTTGGTGCAATTCGCTTTTTCGTTCGTTGTATAGTAATGCATTTTGTATCGTATAGTAGAACGTAGAACGAGTATAAAATACGAAACATCTCGAGAGATATAAAACACAAAAAGAGAACGATTTAACATTGAAAATAACGCAACTAAATGAATGCGCTCTTTAACAGCTTGCCACCGCAGCTCTTCTCATCTATAGCGGCTTTGCGGCGCTTTATTACGCCAAGGTAAATCCGCCAACGATAGACGACGAGTTCGACGATATTTTACGTCGACGGAAGCGTAGAGCGTTGTCCATCTTGCCGCGAGATAAATCATTCTGCGGTTTGGACAGTGCCACTTTTCAGAGGATAATCGACGCGGTCGCCAGAGAAATTCACTGACGAAGAAGAGCCTACCTTTATCTGACTTAACTTTTATAGGAAATAATATATGTATAATAATTTTGCAATAACATTTTCGAAAGATTGAAATTGAGTGATCGATGAAAGCGATTGGGGAAAAGAAAAGGAACTGTTTCAAATTGAACATTTCGTGGAAGATTTGTTATATTCGAAACATTAAAATTACGCATACGTATCCTTTTCTATTCGATTTAAAAAAAAGTATGTCTTTATGCTTCTCTTTCTATTATTTAATGTAACAGAAGAGCATTGCCTCGCATGTTCTTCTTATCGTGTTTGTAACTAATTTATAATAATTATGTTAAATTATATTGTAATTTGTACATATATGTAACAATTATATGTATGTGTGTCATATCGTCGATGCAACTTGTGCACGTTGCTTTTCTGCAGATTTCTTTACCGTCACGAACGCAACGCGTGAGAAGATAGTTATCCTTCAACTCGTACCGCGTAACGTTTGCAACACGCTGAAATACGAAAAGACAGAACGATAACAACCTGAAACCATAAACTTCCTTAATAATCTCGCAGCTTATCGTCATTAACTTGTTCTAAATCTTCTTATCGACAGCAACTTTCGCGTATACTTTGGCTCGTACGAGCGTTATTACGAGGCGCATATTTCAGAAAAATTATTCACACAGAACGTCGATAACGTACATACGTTTACGATAAATACACCTCCTAATTACCGTACGCGTGTTTTCAGATCGATTGAAAATTTCATCAATACAACATAACGATAGCCATCATGTCTCGTAACGCGGCATCAATAAAATTTCAAACAGTACAGAACGCGTGCAGAAAAATTTATACGAGTCGTCGAGATACCTTCATGAGCCCCGCTGCACGTCCACGGTTGACTAATGGAAAAGAAGCGAACTCGCTGGTGGCAATTTGTCGAAAGCGACAAGATCCAGCATCAAGGCCATCGTGTGCCATTGCGTGTCGAGGACACGCAATAATACGTTCCCGTGCTGAATGAGACATCTCGAGCTTGAAATTAAGCGATCCACCGATTAATATCGTCTTATTAAACGATTTCGCGGCTCGTGTAAATTATCGCGGTAAGCACGGGTTTACGGCTGGAAGCCGACGAAGCCGGGACTTGTGGGAAAAAAGCAAAGAGGATAGCGGAGATTTTACCGGGCGATTCGAGTGTCACGCGCTCGCTCACAGAACCGTCCTGTGGTAGCTGAAGGTTAAAATGTATGCGCGAAAGGATCAAAACGTAATAAAAATCGCCTGAAAAAATGTCGACCGATAAATCAACGTGTGGCCGTCGTGCCGGCCGTACGTATGCATCCTCGTGTCTATACGAGTTTTATATGTGAACACGTACGCGCGCGATACGCGCGGTTCAACCTCGCAGGCAAATTTTCTTGTCGAACAACGTAACGTAACGAGAGGCCCTCGAGCACCTTTTCGGAAGAACAGGAGCGTACGAACCATGGTACTCGAGTTTCTGGATCATTCGATCGCGCGATCGATAGAGCTACACGTTCATGCTCGTTTAACTTCAGTCCTCCTAACGTTATAATGGAAACGTTTGCGACGAAGAAGCTCGTAGCTTCTCTATATGTATCTGCACAGCTTGAAAATGAACGTGTAGAATAGTCATAGCAGCAATATTACCAGGTTCGGTCAAATGGTTTTAAAGTTTAATTTAAGATCGCACATTCGTTGCTATTTGTTTCGTTCGTCCAACTTTAGGTAAATTCTTATATTGTCCGATTAATCAGTTTCTCAACTTTCGTTAATAGAAAAATTTACCTAAAGTTGGACGAACGAAGGAAGCGACAACGAAGCTACAATTTTACATTAAATTTTGAAATCGGTCATTTGTCCTGATTAAGTGGTAAGCTTAGTGTTGAGTTAGGTGGCAAAGCGAACATACTTTAGAAATCGTCAAATTTTCTTAGACGAGCCTCCGTCTGGAAAAATATCTTAATAACAAGTCGTATTGTCTCCTTTTAGCTGTTCCATATTTGGGGATAAGTAAACGAAGGAATACGTGAAATAAAAATGAATGCTTCTGAAAGCTGCTATCATTTTATAATAGCCCGGAAGAGCGAAGAATCTGGTACTATATAGATCTTAAACGGGTTTCTAGCGTATTTAGTTGATTTTAGTGCAGGTTTAAAACCACCGTCGAGACACAGAGGGTCAAAGTAATCAAAAGCAGCTCGTACTATATACGAACACTTTTATAGCGCTCTCTTTGCTCGACACTTTTATTTTCCACTATCTTTAGCGAGAAATATTTCACCGCGTATAATTGTACGGCGATTATAAGACTATTCAGGTTCCGCTAAAAACGTAAAAAGGAAACACCATCTCTTTTTCCCTTGAAGCGTAATGAAACGGTTGAAACGTTCTTAGATCCTTCAACAACGGCCAAGGCAAAGTCGTATGATTTTAACGATCCTTCCTCCTCTCTCTCTCTTTCTCTTTCTCTGAAGTAAATCGATTATGTGAGAAAACCAGTCAAGACACCATTCTTCGAAGGATCTACGTTAAGTGGAGATTCTTATACATCAGAGTTATGTCCGCGTAAATATGAAAAAGACCGACGAGGGTTCCTAGCGTACCAGTAATATCAATATCAAACATGACACAGCGTTTCTGATATTTATGCAACTGGAATTATAAACAATTCTTCTGCTGCCTTCGCCATACGTGCAAATCAGCGAAATGTACATACATGTGTAGGATCTAAAATATTCTCTACCAGTCAGTGTAAACATTCTGCTCGCAAAGTGTTTGTCGTTTACTCGCTGACAGACAAATTCTTGGAAAAAATTATCTTCCACCGTAACGATCGCGTATTGATAGACGCGTGCGTGTTTCGTCGCTAGATGAACAAATGATAATAATAATAAGGGAAAGGGTAATAATGATGAACCCGCAAGGGGTAGTTACCTGGTAAACTACACGGGCTTGGCAAACCCGCGGACCCTAGCTGCGTAACATGTTTCTCGAATTCCAAGATATTTCCAACAATTTTCATTTCCAACAATTATACAAAAATTACGAAAATTCAGATTAGCCACGACGGCGAATAGAACGAAGTTTCGACTACACGTAATCGCGAACTCCTCCTTCATCGTCCTAACCGATAATCGACAATAGCGCGAGATTTAACGTGTCTGATCGAGGCTCGTTAGATGGAAGCTTGCGAGAGACGCTTTATACGAGCCAGAAACATGGAAATGTAACGTAAAATTGTCCTGTTTCACTGTTACTTGCGTACGAAGGAAACTGATGGAATATACGAAAAAATAGCTGCAAGCAGTAGCTACAAAAGGCATTTCCACGTCGTCGTGTTTGCTACAGCAATTGCATACCGATCAACGAAATTCAGGTATATGAAATTTCCTACAGTTTAATATTTCATACGATTACAAGCGTTTGATAGCGTAAAAATGAGATGTGCATATAAAATGTGATAAAAACGCGCTTCATCGAAAACGAAGGCTACGTGGCTTAAGAAAACGTAGGCTTTTTCCATCCATCGTACGTTACAGCCCAATATATCCCACGTAATACGTTCCATTGATACTTATCAAGCTCGAATCAACATCCACCGACGAATAAGCTTTCTATACACGAACGAAAACCCTTTGGTACTCCGGAGGACCACGTGATCGGGACAAGAAAGCCCTTCTTGCGGTCAAGAACGGAATATATTAATCGCGACGGTCACCGAACCCTCCCTGGTTCGGACCGCGCAAGCAATTAGAAATTGAGTTATATTTCTTGCGCTTGCCGGTGAATAAATTTCATCGATCGTCGTGGACGGCGTTCGTCGTGCAAGAAATATATTAACCATGGTGAGTCGGTCGAGAGTCCTGCGATCGTCGGCGAATATTTCAGCCGGAAAGATAGGGGAGAAGGATCCGATACGGCCCTGCAAAAATCACCCACCCAGCGTATTCACCAACGCATTCCGCCACGTAGCCGGCTGCAAGGGGGTACCTACGGCCAAAGTACCGCAGTTATGCGTGCCTCTGCACCGGATAAAAGTTTGTTCGAATAATCAGCGACCAATGAAATTTCCTTTGTTATTCGTCGATTCGTTATTTTTCATCGAATTTATGTATATCGTATTCGTTGTAGGTTCGCTCGATGCTCTTTCGCCTTTCTTTAACATATCCCTTTTATCGATACGATGTAACATAAATGGATAGAATTTCGGAATTTTAGAATAGGTAAGGAAGATATTTGCGCTATCGTACGATTTATTCGCGTATAAAAATCATTGCCACGTTGAATATTTAGTATGGCGAAACGTCGAGCAATCGCGCAGGAGCTTCAACTTTCTTGTCACTTTATCCTCTTCTCTTCAACCTCGCCAGGAAAACGGTTTATTCCGTGGGAAACTGTACCTTCCAAGGGACTCGATCGAACGCACGATATTCTTCCGCAATCTCGTGGGAAATTGGGAAAAAAGAGGAGGACTAAGCTCAGGCGAAACGACCTGACTTTTGCATAACGCGATCCACGGCCATCTCGCAGAGTAGCTAACCAGCCAGCGGGTAAAACGAAAGACGGTTTGAACCTCTTTTTTCCCCCTTGCTGCCCTTTTTGTTTCACTTGCCTTGGCTTTTATTTTACGAACAGAAATTTTTCAAATAAATCTCCGACCGCGGGGGGAAACGGTAGGGGATAAAAACCGCATAAAAACTGTTATTTACTGCAGAGGAGCGCATCAACGAGCGTCGATAATTCTCGCGTGGACCGAACTCTCGCCACGGCGAGAGATGATACGCGATGATAATGGCGCGTTGCACGGCGAAACGCGAAATCGAGCGGTGATCGCGAGCGCCCCAAAGGCGATCGTGGTCATTAACCGGGGACCATTTTGTGGAAAAGGTTGCTGCTCCAAAGGGGAAAATGTCCTACGAACGCCGAAAGCAATGCACGCTGTCTTATACCACCCGACCTAACTACCCTTTAATCCTTGCAGGCATAGTCTTCCTATTTCGTAACGCGTGTAACTCGTATTTTGTAATATTGCATACGCGTAAGCAGATTATGTATATTTTTACGAACGTACCTTGAAGAAGCAGAACTTGAATGGTAATTTCAAGTATTATGTATTACAAGATGTAGATATCTTGCGCGCTGTTTAAACATTTCATACGTTTTTGCATATTACTCGTGTTGTATAGATTTCTGCACGTTTAAATTATAGCCCATCGGATTTTTATTTATAAATTACATTTATCGCCTAGTTAGGGATAAAATAAATTACGTAAACATTCGTTGGTATATTTATATTTAACGCGCAATGGATAGCAAGTAAAAATTGTATTTCAGAAAGGTAAACTACGTGGAATTCAAAAGTTGCGGAGAATCTTGTAATCTTGTAGCACGTAAACTGGTATTTTTCATCGGTGTTTTTAAATCGTCGTCAAGTGTTACTTCGAAGATATTGTAGAACAACAACGAGCACGGAAAAACTTTTGGTCTTTGTAGGCAAAATTGAAAGGAAATTAATTGAAAACGAATGCTCGGCAAACATGATTCACATAAATTATCATAAGAAACACGTCCAAAGTAGCTTGTAGCTAAATCGTTACAAAAAGTAACGACAGCTACCGATTTACTCAAAATAACCGGTCTTACAAGTTGATGTTCCAAAATGTCTGGCCAAACATTGGTACACCGATATTAAACCGATCATTGTAAATTATCCATCCGCCGGTATTACTTTAAAATTTATCTTTTAATTAGCCTGAACTCTTTCTGTCCAACGAGCAACGTGCGACATTTCTATATACAAGGTGTCTCTGTAGTCAGGTGGTACAAGCGGAATAGTAACTTTTCATGGAGAAATCGATAGAAAATATAGAACAAAGTTTTTGCGTTTAACGATCGGTACATCTTGTTCGTAAACGTTGATCGCAGACGAAACGAGGAATAAAAATCGAATGCAAGGAAAACGACCAATATGACGAATAGTCTGCGTTTACGAGGAACATGGAAAAATGCACAGAATGTCCAAAAATATACAAAACATTCGATCGAAGATCCGCTTTTCTAAATTATATTCGTAAAGATAGAAGATTCGCGCGCGATTGTAGTCCAATGAGTTTCCAATCAAATAATAATTTCGTACGTGTGAAAAGAAAATTGTTATTCTGCGTTTTCCGCTTATTTTTCCACGGAGAACCATCCCAATGGCAGAGACACTCTGTATAACGAAGGAACAATGGATATTTAGCGCGGAAGATTGAATTTGCATCGAGTTTCGGATGAAAATGTTGCAGCACCGATAAAGATGTATGTCGATATCTTAAGATCTTAAAATAACGTTGCACCGTTGCACATGGTAGCGAGCCGAAGGAACGGCATTTAATACCGCGGATAAATCTCTGACACGCGAATAATCTTGCCAGCTCTGAACGTTCTGAATATTTACGATGCATTCTTGGTATTCGACGTTTGAACCCTTCACCGGAAGAAAGGATGAAGGATTCTTCGCGTTAATGCAATTATAGTAAAGAGTTGCAAGACCAGAAGTCCACGGTTTTCGAATACTCCGGATAAATCTTGCGAGTCTGATAAACAGGAGGAACAAGGAGGAGGAGGAGGAGGAGAAGAAGGAAGAGGAGGAAGTTTTTCGTTTAAGAAGCATGCATCGCTAATGTTCAAAGAGATACGTTTATCGATGCGCGGATTTAAAAATGTTAATACCGATGCATGTACGAATCGGAATTGCAGATAAGATCAGATTATGTCATTGAGGCGAAGAGTGACTTTTAACGGGCTGGGTAAGTCGCGTATTAAATTAACAAGCGAGAAGGAGACCGAATTTTTTGGACGGGTGCCCTTTATGTTAACAGCGATCGGCGTGTTAAATATTTGCATATTGAATAGAATCGTACGATACGAAATAAAATGTACATTGTATATCGAGCATGAAACGGTTCATAAATTAAGAAATACGTACGGTTGGTCGTTCGTTCCTCGCGAGCTTAAATTGATCGCACGTCATTAAGTGTTACATTTTGTCGTATAAAGTGTCAATCGTCGAAAACATTGGACGATTCGCGTGTATTTAATCTTAGGAAGATTTACAATAGAATTATTTACAATAGAAATATTCGATGCATCAACGCGTCGCTATTAGTCACGTCATAAATAGAATTTTCGTGTGTTCGCTGAAGATATTTTGCCTCGTGGACGTCGCGGAAATGTACGAACTTCGAAACGTCCAATTTCAAGTGAAATTTAGCACGTAAGAACTATACCAGAGTATGACAAGCAAGGCAAGATGTTCGTGGAAACGATCGCGAAGCTACTCGACGAATGGCAAGATATTACCGAAGAAGAGAAGATAAACAAATTCTACGATAATCAACCGGATAATAATATCAATTTCACGACGAACATGTCGATTTGCAAACGACCCAACGATAGCTCGTTGTTTCTCACTATCTCTCCGCTTTACGAATTCTATGTTCCGTTTCTTGTTTAACCAGTTAGCTGCTTCTGACGAGTATACTCGTCACGTACAAATGGCAATATTTAGCGTTACAACGAGCGCTGTGGTTAATAAAATTAAAAAATACAACGGTCCTTTCGTTACAACTTAATTCCACGTTTTGACAACCACGCAATACTCTGCGTTTGACGAGTATGCTCTCTGTCGTCGCTTACTTTTTGCCACACATTTTAGGTACACGCTTTTCAAACAGGTCGCGACAGCTAACTGGTTAAATCTTCGAGTCGCTTTTCCCCCACGGTCCACTGTTACGAACCTCTGGATCGTCGACAAACAAGACAACACCACACAGAGAAAAGGGCCGATGCAACGCACAAACACGGACATGTTCAACTTGGAAAGCGAATAAATTGCGATCTTCGTCAATAATAAAACTGTCGAAACTTGCTACGTGACAAAGTACACCGGCAGCAACGGCCGAGCGGAAGAAAATGGCGGGACGGGACGAAGTTGCAAGGCAGGAAGCGACTTTTAATATTCTAGATAAATCTTCGACGCGCGAGAGCGAAAGCGAGATGAAGCAAGAGGTTGGCGAAGAAGAAGGGGGCCAGGTGTGTGCGTGTGTGTGTGCGTGTGTGTGTGTGTGGTAGAGGCCCCACGAAATCGGGGCCCGCGGATAAAAACAGTAATTTATGATGCAATGCTCGGCGGCGATCGATAATTCTCGCGTTGCGAATGCAAGCAGACCGAAATACCGCGGCTTCCCTCTTCCAACGCCGCCCTCTACGCTCGCTACCAGCGTCCTTCTTTTCCTTCTGCTTTTATAGTTAATGATAATAATAATAATGACGATGACGGGGACCGAGGAAGACTCGAACAGGGCGGGCACGTACCGAGAAGTCGTTGGCAACAGCTCGAGCCACCGCACGCAAAAAGAATTCATTATGACGAGCACAATGGATATCTATGAGGAGGAGGCGACAGACAGAGGCAGAAATTTCATCCCGATGTGACGTTTAACAGGCAAGGGTATACAGGACCGATAAAGGTGTTATTTACGACGTCCCCCGTTCGAAAACTCATTGAATAATGGCGAATGCGTGTGTTCGCGCGACAGTTGCCTCGATTCGACGACTTTAAGAGACAAATCGAGATAGACGACGTACAGTCCGGGGGCAAAAAATAGGGTGGAACAGGTAGCGAGAATGGGGACGAAAGAAGTCGGCATTGTTAACTCGTTCTTTCGAGTCGCAGAACACTCTTGAAGAACACTTCGATCTTTGTACAATTGTTTGAATATTCGATCTGGTCTTGTGCAGTGTCTTTGAACTTTACCATAACTTCGTCTTTTTTATCCTGTTTTTCTTCTTTTGAAAGTTTAACAGAAAGAGCGTGAATGGTATTTGTTAAGGCAGTTAGTCGGACTTTGAATCGGTTAGAACGTCGAGTATACTTAAATACACGTACGATGTGTTACGTTATGAGAATGTTTTCTGCGATCTTATCGCGCGACTTATTAACCGCAATAAACCTTGCCGTATTATTCAAGTTTTCGATTATGATTATGCGAAGTAGGACCGGTTCGCGTCACGTTGAATAATCGAGGCTCTACCGCACGTTGTGAATTTTATGTTCAACTTGGCGGAGTATTATTCGGCTATTTCGATCGCCGTAGATCCCCTCGTCGATCCGCTAGGAATTCTCCGTTTCGTCGTTCTGACGAATTTTAACCTCGTTTCTGACGTTAATTCGATTCTTCGTATTATACAAACGCAGACCTCCACGTTCGCGTTTATTCGATTTTGTAGGTTTAATGAGTTTAGACTCGGTCGCTGTGATTCGAGCAGACTATCACGGCAAATGTAAATTTACACGAGCTTAATGTACGTAAATCTTATTTAACGAGTTGTTCAAGATGCTGGTGAAACGAAGATTCCAATTTAGGATATTAGATCGTCGAAAAAAGCGAAGCAAAGCATTGAAAAAAATTAAGAGCAGAGGGACGCCCTTTTATTACAAGTACGACAATATACGAAAATATAAATCTTTCGATGAGATTGCAACACGTGTTTGAATATTTATGGATGGTAGTGTGTATGTTGAATGTACACATGTAGTGAAGTTGTAAACCCACAGGCGGAGTTGAGAGTGCAGTATCGCAATAAATTCAAGGATGCGAGCGTGAAGGTGAAGTTTATGGCTACATTGTGGATTATAAAGAGGGAGAAGTTATTAATTGGTGAAGTATCTTTTTTTATCTTTGGCCAGCTACGCGTAATGGATAATAATTTTTTTAATAAATTAAAAGAAATTGAAGTTGATATATTAAAGAGTCGTTGAAGTAAGCTTGTTGATTCTCTAATGAATTTGTGATTGTCGTCAATTTGTTTCTGTCGCGGATTACTCGTAATCTCGCGTTGATTAATCGTTTAACATATACGTATTACAATGTGAACGAGATTAATATACGTAAATTATATTCGGAAAGATCGGCAGAAATTTTCATGAAAAATTCGCGTTCTTTTATCCCCGCTGAGAATCTTTCGTCGGAACGCGTAGCTTTAATTTTCTTCCGCAAAGAAACCTTCGCGAATCCGCAAAACTATTTCGATACCTAAATATGCTAATCTTAACTTAAATATAGACTGCTGGCTCGTTTCTTTCCAATAGTAGAAAATTCCTAGAGAATTGTTATTCTCGTGGAACTGTTTTTACATCTAAATGTATATTTTCATCTTGCACTCTACAATCGTAGAGGCAATTTACAAAAAAGGCTCGAATTTCTGTAAAACTGTCTCGATGTTTGCTTCTGGCAGTTAAATTCCGAAGAAATTTCCTTAAAGATCGGAATTCCGATACAATTTTATATTTTTCTCCATACGAAAGCTTCAATCTCTATCTAAAATTCATTTAACGTTCAAAGTTTACCGCTCGTTTCCATTAATCTTCGCTCAGGTTCGTACGATTTCAATCGGATCGTACGGATAAGCGACAAGAAGATCTCTACGTCTTTTTCTTTTCTCTCGAGCGAAACAAAAGTACGGAACGTATGACTTATCTTTAAACATACTCGCTTCAAGAGATACAAATGTTCCTGTCTTTCCTCTGCTCGCTTAATGAAGAGCCGAGATATCGTTATATCGAACAGCTGGCAGAAAATTCATTTGCCAGTGACGACGCAAGAAAAGACCCGTGCAGGACGTAAAAATTTATTATTCGTCGGACCTACGTGAGGGTCATTTATACGAAGTGTATGATTTATCGATGTGTTTCGATGCGTTCTGAATGAACATCCGATACGCTGAACGACTTTTTGGCCTCTATCCAAAGGGACGGGCGAGAGCCCGTGATTTGTGTGGCCATTTCGTGATTTTAATGCAGAATTCTCGATTAATTTCTTTCTGTTCAAACATCCAGCCGGAAAAAACCAACCAGCCACGTACGAGCTTCTTTTTTAACGTTACACATGTATCGCCGTGAACGAAGATCTACCTCCGAGTTACCCGAACTAATGTTCTTCGACAATTTCATTCTGTGTCTCGGTTTATGTCCCACCAGCCGCGACAGTTGATAAATTTTCTAAAATACTTTGCTCTTTTAAAGTATAAAATCATTACGTAAATATAAATATACGTACAAGTAATCGGAATAATATTAAACGTGGCATATGGAGAAAAACTCTAGTTTACTGGGAAATTAACAAAGTTAGAAGATCTTGTTAAAAGTTTCTTGGTACGAAGCGAGAAAGTTTTAGAAACCGACTTTATCCCTTTGAGATAGCACTCGACGAGGTAAGCGCGAATCGCGCAAGCTGCAGGTTAGTCGCAAACAAGTATAATAGATAGAATTGCGCGATGCGTAGAGAAATTGCACATCAAAGAAGCTACAGTTCCGGTTGGCGCGGCTTGTTCGAGCTTTATTATCCAGCCGCGGCACTCTTAAGCCTTTAATTGGCAAGAAAGGAAAATTACAATGTACAGACGGGGTTGGCCCGAATGGCGATCGCGATCGACTATAAACGACGTGGCGAGTCCACCGCGAGATCTTCGGCCCAGAAGCTACGAATCCAACGAGCGGTAAAACAAAACATTCCTTACGTTCTATGTAATAAATACCGTGACGCGAATATTCTTTGCGTGGGTAGAGACAAACAGCAGGTTTCAAGATCATCTCCGTCTTTGCAAATAAGTATAAAACAAATAGAGATTAGAGTTAGATCAGAGGTTTCGAGTTAGGGTCTGGTGAAGATCAGGCAGACGATTGAACTCCGAATGCTACGTTGCATGATCTCGACGATTTCCAAAGGACGAAATATTTTTGTTCGTTGTATCCTTCTGTTGTGTCTTGTTTTATGTCGCAATATGGAAAATAAAATGGGTTTCAGCTCACGAGATCGTTCACGGCAATGTATATTTGAAAAATGTTCGTCCACCTCTGGAGCTGCCAGGTCTCGTTTATGAGCTACGCTTCTTCATTTTTTCGATGGAATGCTGTACCTTTCTTCTTCTTTTTCTTTTCTCCTTTCCTTTTTTTTATCGCCGTGTGCTGTACACGATATAGATTCGAAACGATTCTAAGTGTTTCGGATCCCATCGCTAGTTACAAGCTAAATAACAACGAAATACTTGGGACCGGTGGATCCGTAGGGAACAAAAGTGGCCAGCGGGCATTATGACGGGAAAAACGGTGAGAATGCCAGCCGGAATTTAAGCGGCGCGTTCCGCCGTACCGAGAGTCGGCACGCTTAGAACTTAGTAAATAAACGAGAAACACGCTGTATATAATTGGAAAGGAAGACGGAAAGAGCGGGTTGACGCGCGTAAGAACGCGAGCCGGACGTGGATGCGTGGATAGGGGCCGATAGAAAAACGAGGAACGCGTAAAGAGGGGAAAAATGAGCGCCGGATAAAAAGGATCTCGCGGCGAAACGAAGACGAGCGAGGCGGTAATTACGCCGTGTTGGATCCCTTTGACCATCTTCTCTCACTCTCTCTCGCTTTATAGCAAGATGAAACAGAAGCAAATTAAATATCGACGATGGCGGAAAGGGTGGAAGATCCGCGCGGAATGCCACGCGTTTTCGCGGTCGATAATTCCGTGTCTCATCGACGTTTAAAATTGCTGTCTTCTTGTCCTCGGAACTGGTAAATTGCGTGATCGGATTTCTTGTTGGTACAGAGATAGGTTGTTTCCAATAGAGAAGTATTTCCCTTTCGATTCGCGGGCATTTTATATAGTCGCGTTATGGGCCATTATCCGGTGACATTTCCGTCGAATCCGAAGTTGTAACGTTAGCAAAATATTTGCTACTCGATTTACGGGCAATTATTTCGTGGCGTTAATTTCCGAACGTTATCGAAATCTCGGTTGCTTCATATTTCTCTATACGTTCGAACAATTTTCAACTTTACGAGCTGCTAAGTTTCGCTTAGCAACCGTCTTTTCTCGATACACCGTAATTCTTCGATTCTATCTTCGCGAAACGCGATTCAACGAAGTAATTAGACCCTGGGTGTATCAAGCTCGTTATCGCGAATCCTTTTAAGATGTAGCAATAATTATTTCCTAACGACGACACATACATGCGTCATCAACTCGGCGGACTTCCTTTTTCGTACCTTCTTCCTTCCTAGTGTGCTTTCTCGGTCCTTTCTGTCTTTTTTTTCTCAACAACGCGATACGAACGCGACTAATAGCAAGGAGCGACCACTATGAATTTATGTAGAGGAGTCGTTCCTCGTCGTACCGTTAAGCTTGGGTTGAAGGTAAGATAAGAGGGGAATTTGGTGGAGAATCTCCCCGCGTGAGATTGCAACAAATCATTGGCTGCATGTATACGCTTTGTTCGATATGCGACGAATGATAAATGTTGTCTAGGTATTTGCAACAGCGTCAAAGAGGAGCGTCTTTGTTGCACTTGATGCCAGTAAGTCATAGTCGGTTGGTTTAGTCGATTGATATTTTCCATGTCTATGATGATTGATAAATAATATATATATTTGTTTATTTGATATACGTGTTGCTGTATCTTGTTACACTGTATCAAGTAGTGTGCGTGATACGTATATAGATGCATATAAAGGCAATAAACATATATAAAGAAATTCGTAATAGTCAAACAGTAAATCCGAACGATTTGTAGCTGTTCACGCGAGAGTTATATCTACAATATCGATCGATCACTATTTTTAAAGATACAAGTTCTGTCTAAAAATGTTAACAAAATTCAACTTGGAAAATTATCTTGAAATGCAATGGAAATTTGTCAAGGAAAGATAAAGATTCCCTTCAAGGTACGTGAGAAAGTTCTTTTCGTCTGCTGTTCAAAGACAAACATAAATACGGCACAATGTATTTTTCATGACTTAGAACTATACACGAGATATTGTAAAAAAAAGAAACAAATATACAAAGTAATAATCCCATAAATTTAGAAAACACGAAAGTAAAATGTAGAACGAACGATATGTAAGTAAATAAGAAAGTAAGTAAATACAAGTACGATGAGTAACGACGCCGAAAACAGCATCTTCGCTTTCAAATAGCGTAACATTACGTTCCGTAACGTTATGGTCGTAACAACATGCATCACGGTATACCGTGTTCGCGTAATCCCCCATTCAGTATCGAAAGCGCGAGTCTACTAATGGCGTTGCGACTTTTCTATATCTTTTTATACTGGCTATAGGCGTGCACCGTATGCGCAACGCGTAATATATGGAAAAGAAATTTCGCAACGTTAGAAATCGAAGGTTACGCGACCAAGGTCTGGGAAACACCGCCACTCGAGGAACACGTTAACGCGCGCGTGACGCCTACGAGGATAACGTCTAATGTAATGTATACAGTAACATGCAAAAGACACGAACCATTTACGATAGTGATTTCATAATGGAGATTAATGATATTTTTTGGAAATATTTCCACCTGATGTCGCGTGTAACATGAAGTAATAAGTTCAACCACGTTTCCTTAACCAGTTACCTGTCTTTGACGAGTATACTCGTCACGAACAAGTGGCAATATTTAGCGTTACGACGAGCTCTGTCGATAATAAAATTAAACAATACAACAGTCGTTTCGTTGCGATTTAATTGTACATCATAACAGCCACGTATACTTTCTGTATACTTTTGTTACACATTTTAGGTACACGCTTTTCAAAGCTTTCAATCAGGTAACTGGTTAGAAAAGTATGTCAAGCGTTAATATTTTCACGTAGAAACATCTGTCTAAAAACAGGGAGTGACTGATTCGTCGCTTATAAATGTAGAAATTATTATAATAAATATATAAATCTCCTTATAAATTCAGATAGACGATTCTTCAAGAGATACACATCAAGTGTTATTTTCTTCGCGTAAGATCTACCTAACTAAAGAGTAATTCGTTTATCCAGCTTTCGAGGTTACAGAAAAATCACATGACAGTCTTCTCGATTAATAACAAAGAATTATAATATTCGAATAACGAAGAGGAGGTTACAGGAAAATCACAATACAGTGTCTTCTCGATTAATAACAAAGAATTATTATATTCGAATAACGAAGAGAAGGTTACAGAAAAATCAAAAGACAGTGTCTTCTCGATTAATAACAAAGAATTACAATATTCGAATAACGAAGAGAAGGTTACAGGAAAATCACAAGACAATCTTCTCGATTAATAACAAAGAATTATTATATTCGAATAACGAAGAGAAGGTTACAGAAAAATCACAAGACAGTGTCTTCGCGATTAATAACAAAGAATCTTCTTAAACGCTTCTAAAAAGTAGCAAAACGGATTTAACACAATACCAAAGGACCTTCGTGTTCGTTCGTAGAAACAAAATATTTCCATTCGATACTGAAATCCTTAATCGATACCGTTCGATACAAGATGATACAACGTGAGATCTGCGACGTAACGAGTCAAAGAAATAAATAAAGCCAGAAACAAGCAAAAGATAGATCACCTTGGTCCGGATGCGAGTTGAGTCACGGACTTGCAGTCGATCGGCGAACGAGGTCTATGCAGATCTACGGTAAAAAGCTCGACGATCTCCTCGGTAACGATCTTAATTGCCGTGTACACGTAAACTTTCTACACGTAGCACGCACCGATATCGAAGAACGCGCGAGTACACGCCTTCCTCTCTGTGAGAAAATCAACTGATGAATCAGGTACTGATTCGAACATCAACTTTGTTATTCTTACGATTACATTCCTGGATAAGAAGATAAAAGCGCGGACAATGCCAGACGGAAGTAGATGTTAAGACACTTGTTATTATATAGTTGCATTTACTCACTGGAAAGTAAGATACATCGAGTTTGATATTTTTGCGGATTTTTGTGTATTTATAGAAAATTGGAAAGCGCAAAATTGCGCAGAATGCATATAAAGTAAAACAACGTTCTACCCAGGTCTTTTTAGGACTCTTTTTTAGGAATTTAGGTATTTTCTTAATTACATTGTCGAATGTATAAATTTGCATAAAAATACGCAGTCCATCGATGATTCTCAGTAGGATTCAGTTTTAAGATATCGGTGCTTAGCTACGAAGGATCCAGCGGAAAGCTAAGCTACGTTATAACGTAGCAGGCTAAGTTCAAAAATATTTGCTTCGACTTCAATTTGCACAGCTGCTTCTCAGTTACCAAATGACAGCACTGTGTATTAATGGTAGACATACCCATACACTTGATAAATCATAGGAAATTCGTCTTACGATATCCACGTAAATATTCTTGCAAAGATAATGGAAGAAATTCGAAGAAAAACCACGAAATATAGCGAGCACCACGTTTCGGATATTTTATACTTTTTCTCTACGCGTGTCTCCGCTGTCAAGCTTGCCGTGAAAGTATAATATGAAAAAATCCAGAGTCTATCGTAGGATCGATAATTAAGATCAATAACTTATCAGTAAGCAACAACGTTTCTGCAATTGCGTGCATATTCTATCGGAATACAATAAAAATATGACGAGAACGATACACGGTTACGCAATTTAACGCTAAATCTTTTTAACGGTGCGGTAATGACCGTTCGGCCGAAAATTCCTGCCAATAAATCGTTGTTCGACGGTCTGATTTATTACGTAGACCACGGCAGAAAAGCGACAAAGTATGAACGATTTGACAGTGATTATACGTGTACGTTGATTGCGCTTGGCTGTCGAGATCGATTCGATCGGCCAGATCTCTTCCAGCTATAGGGACAAATGTGCTTTAATTATCGTAATAGCGGATCACCGACGTTACCATCTTGCCAATTTCGATTAAATCACGCAATAGCGACCACTGTGCTGCGTACCGTGCGTGTAACGTGATCGTGTAATCAATTAAAATAAACGTCGGTGCAAACATTGAATAATAATCGTAAGCCAATATCGCGATGGTTGCCGTGTAATAAAGCGAATGGTTCGGAGACACGAGAAACGGAAATGGCTGGCGTAATGAAAATTAATTACGACCGATCGTTAAAGCGCATCGGCGAGTTCGTATCTCTGGGCGATATTGATTGAAAGAATAAGAAGGCTGAAAAACGAGATCGTGTCGTTTTTCAAGAGGAAACCGTTATAGAAAATTCTGTCGTTCGTCTATCTTCCGATATGTACAATCTACGTATGTAATAGACGCCGTATCTCGACGAATAGGATTCACGATAATTACCCGTAGATTCCGGTCGTGTTTAGGAACCAGGTCGACAAAGCAGGTGTACGCAGTCGGATTTGAAAGCCGGCAATACAGCCTTTGGCAAAAGTTTTTGTATAAGCACGATGCAGAATCTACGCTCTACCATTTATAGGAAACTGTAACGCTTTCAAAGAATAGATTTGCATATTGACTCGATGTCGTTGGTCGAAGGTGAAAGTACTTCGATCGAGGTTCATCCAAAAACTTGGATACGATGAAATTATTATAATAAGTAGACTCGCGGATTTTTATGTATTTACGATGCTAGTTATAATACTCGGTAGATAAACGATTCTCTACAAAGGTTTTATATATTTTTCATTATATCAGAAGAATGTAAATTTGCAGAAACATATATAATTGAATGACAAATAATCGTAATTGTTATATTTTCCATGGACTTTGATAATTCTCATTGGAAGAAACATTCCGCAAAGGTGTCGTCTTCCGTTGGCTTCCGTTCGTCTCCTTTTATTTTAGAAAAATCAATATATCAAAATATTTTCGCTAATATTATTCCTTACGAGTTATACATTAAATCGATGGTTCTCCTTCGTAATTTGTTACGTTACATTATTTATTATTCTCTTCCTCTGTCACGCAGATATAATACGACTCGACGTCTTTGAGAGTGGTAAAAAGCGACGACCACGAAAAGACAAAGGCGACGAGCTTTTATTTAAAAAATTGCAAAGATCGTTCCCATTCGCACGCTACAGCCCGTAACTAGAATAGCTGGAGAAATTCGCAGCAAAAAAACTGATAGTAAAACAATTACAATAATTTTACATATAATGACTCCTGTATTGTGCTGATTTCTTGTAAAATTATTCTGCGAATTCCATGCTCACAATACATACTTAAATTCCACTCCCACCGTACCCGTACCCTCGATGTCCAGCGTGAGAAATTTCGCGGGTGGAAATTTTTTTACCGTTATCGATGCAGCGATATTACATAGGCGAGACGACGATGGGTTTCATTAAGGGTCGTGCAACAGCAGTATCATTAACTTCTCTTACGAATAGCGTTACTCGTCGTGAATAATACGAGTACCGTCGCAGACAACTGTAGAGACCGCATAGTAACCTACTGTTTCGATCAGTGTTGAATACAATGAACACGGCCCTGCACCCCTGCTATACTGTTACTGTATTCTTTTCAAGTTTGTTAATCAAGCATCAGTGCCGGTTATTATCGTGCCGCGTAATCTACGGATACCTCGGTCCATTATATGTATATACGTGCAACGGTCTGATATAAAACGATAATTGCAGTTATGCAGCGTAGGCTGCAACGTTAACGCACGATGCAGTTAGAGGAATCGGGATTGCCAGTTGAAAATGCGAGATAAGAGATTTAAGATTGTCGTTGCGCTTAACACGACGAGGTCGAGAGCATATTTGTGAGAAAATTGCAAGATCGTCTTGTAATTGATAGATTGTCTCGGTGGCTTGACAAAATTTCACGAGTGAATCGTAATATCGGCAGATAAGAATGTTTGGATGATTAATGGTTTCGCAACTAAGGAATTTGTCATCAGTTGATATTGACAAAATCCGCATTTCCTTAGTTGCCAACCCAAAAAATTCCATATTTTCATGAACTTTGCCAAATGGATGATAAATTTGTTTCTAAACAGATATTCCTCTCGTGTAGCAAATGCTCGACGAGTATACTCGACGTATTACGAATCTTTACGTATCTTCGTACGTCTTTATTTATTTTATGTACATTTTAATGGTTTCGCAACTAAGGAATATGAATTAGTCGGTATTGACAAAAACTGCATTCGCTTGTTTGCCATCCTGTGCAGCGCACCGACTTATTTGCTATACCAAAAAATTCGTATTTTCATTAAGTTTGCCAAATGGATGATAAATTGGTTCCTAAACAGATATTCCTCTCGTGTAGCAAATGCTCGACGAGTATGCTCGACGAGTATACTCGGCGTATTACGAATCCTTACGTATCTTCCTACGTCTTTATCTATTTTATGTACATTTTGTACTCGTAGTATTGGTAATTTGTACTTTGCGACGAGTAAAATTTCGCTAAGGATTTTAGTCCAATTATACCGAAGGGTAAAACAAACTCGTGAGACGATCGTTGGAGCGCAAAAATCGCGATAACGGTAACAGAATGGTAAAAATAAGAGGAGCGCCACACCTACGTCGAAAAATGAAAAATTCCCTCGGAAAGCTTGTCGCTGGTCCGATGCTTCAGGCTGAAAGAAGACAACGCTGAGAGGATTTCGACGGCCGAAAGGCAACGCCTCGTGCGCGCATCGAAATCACTTCGTCCGTACTACGCCTGACCTCGTATCGAAATCTCCGCGCGAGCGCTAAACGCGAGTCGCGGACGTCGGGACGCCATTTTCTCATTACACGAGCAGCGTCAAGGTAAACGTAGTCGCAAAGTCTGTGGGACTCATTTCGCGAATAATGGGTCGATTTCGATGGCGACGCAAAGAAATCGGAACAAATTGGCGCGGCGACCGTGAGGCACGAACCCTGGCTGCCCGAAGCACAACGAAGACCGAGAGGAATACGGAGAAGAAAAAGAAACGGAAATTTACGTTTCGCTTGAGAAGAGAAAAAAGAAAGAAATCTGCCTTTTGCTTAACCCAGCGCTACTACGGTCCTCGAATCTTTATATTTCCATCTTACCGTTCATTTTGGCAAAGGAAAGGATCGGTGCGTCTTAAGAAAATGTTCAATACGAAATAACCGAAGCGAGAAATCAGACGTACCGGTGAGACTCGCTTCGTGTTTCGTCCAGACTGAAGAGAGGTTTTAACGTTGGAAAAATATAATTGGGTGTGGAGTGTGACGTGAAAGAACGCGGTGGAATGAAGAAGAACGAAGAAATCCACCTTTCGCCTAAGAAGAGGAGTAAGAAGAGAAAGAGAGAGGCAGAGAAAGAAGCGAAACAGCGACGAAAATTAAAGGAAGAAAAGTAGCGTCCGGCTCGGTTCCCACGAGGTGGAGGACCCGCCAAAAAGTAAGGTAGCGTGAAGCGTTGCCTAGCCGACAAAGCTAACTCGCTCGACTTTAAGAAGAACTCGGATGAACGGCGTACAGTGCCTGTTAGCCGAACGGGAAGGATGAAGATGAAGAACGGCGGTGCGTGAAGATCTCCTGCTGTCAGTCGGTGGTCAACCGTCTCGGAGAAAGGACGTGCGGTGCCGCGTGCTTTCTGCCTCGTCTCGATCTTCTCTCGTCGAACTACGATATACGTTTTCTTCGAAACCTGTCGTTCAACGATCTGCCCACCTTCGCTAAAATACTCGCTCCTTATAAATTACAAAAAAGAGAGACGAGCAAAAGGGACATCGGTTAAACGATCGCGAATGAATTTGTCGTTGAAAACATCGAACCGATCGCGGTGCTTGGATAAACCGCGTGATCGAAATTTAGACTTTCTTTATTTCTTGGTAAAGACGTTGGATTAACGGTTAATCGTCGGACATAGGAAGGAGTTTATCGTGCGAGAAGTCACAGAGAAAGTGATTAGAGGCAATCGTAAGCGATCGAAAACGATCGATGTTGATTGTAAGCGATTCTGGTGATCGGTATCGAAGCTGAGATTCTGCGTTTCAAACGGAGTGAAAAATGGGACCGGCGTGGTTCGAAAGCATTTAAAACAGGTCTGAAAAATGAACTGGTTTTTTATGGGTCGACCCATTAAAAGGTAGACAGAGCGAGAGGAGAAAAAATACGTTGGTCGCGTATGAATATATCGGCAACTGTGCTTAACGGGACTGTTCAGGACTGTGAAAAAAAAATTGTGCTACAACCGTGACCTTGAATACCACGGGCATCGCGAACATATCGTTGGCCTATGCGTGTCTACGCGCGCGAATCTCCAGCTCGAGCGGAGGCGTATAACACTCGCGTTTCCCTCGAATAAATTTCCGCCTCTGTTTTCTCTAACAATCGGTAGTAATCGTTCACGGACGACTGCAGAAGAAAAGGAACTGTGTCCAACAATGAACACGTCTGGAAACGTTTGAGACGACGGTGACGACGACGACGACGACGACGCGATCCCATTGTCCGTGGAAGTTGGACGTGAGTGGAAAAAGAGTAGCAAGAAACTGGTGCTGGAAGAGAAACGAAGAGGAATCGATGAAAGATGGCCTCTATGTGTGGCAGCAGCAGCAAAAGTTACCCGGCGATTAACACCGGCAGCTACTACAGACCAGCAGCTTATCCTTATCAGGTGAGTGATACCAGCGTTGTACCGCGAAGTGGATCGAGTGGGAAATGGGGAAAAGGAAGACGTAAAATGGGAAAGATCGAGTCGTGTAAAATTGCAAGCATTTGCGTGAAATCGGAGGTCAGGATCGAATATAAAATAAAGGCGAAATGTTTACGTAAAGTATAATACTAGTAGTTAGGTTCTGTGGGAGTATTCAGGATAGAAAGAATTTGTATGGAATCTGTGGCGAATTAAATATTATACGAAGCAGAGGAAATCGAAATTTGCGCGTATCATAACGTCGTATTAAAATGGTAAACCATCGCAATGCTTTTGGATTTAGCCATTTCTGGTTTATAAATACTTCTATAAATATTTGGATTCCAGTATTTTTGTCTCTTACGGAGGACTCTCGGAAAATATCATCTGTCAGCATAGTATCATTTGGGTAGTTTCACACTTACGATTAGTTAAGTATCGGTGACTGTTTCGGCGATCCATACAGTGAAATTTATTTTTCTTCCGGTAGTTCGCATCAGGTACATCAGACGAGACACGAGAGGAATTAAGCTACGAAAATTTGAAGGCGAGGTGCGATCGAATTCAAAATTGTCACGAGTGAAGTGGTTAAAAAGTTGCGTAAAAAGAAGGGAAAATTCTAAATGCAAATGATCCGAGAGTAGACAAATTTACAAAACGAAGAGAAACATTGACGAATTAAAGACTACGAAGTATCAACAGACTAATTTCAATTTCGACGTACGAAGTATCCTTAAAAAATTTCGAGATCTATTTAGAAAAATAACGTGGTAGAAAAATTCGAAGTTGGAGAAATAGAAGAGATCGAATGAAATTCTTCTATGAGAAACGTACGAAAAAACATTATCACAATGGTTAGGCCCGTCTCCGGATATTCGGATGCTTACACTTCGAAACTCCGTTATGATCCGTACCGGAAATCATTCTGACGTGCATCGCGGCGAACGCATTAAGTTTACGAAGGAGGAGTGTGACTGCATTTATTAAAAGAAAACCCGTTTCACAGGCAACGCGCGCAGCACAAGTAAAATTCGATGAATAATGCAATGCATAATCGATTGTTCAGGCATTTTAGATCATTAGTTTTTGAACAGTTACGAAGGGAAAATCCAAACGTTTAAATACGATGGTCTTATACTAACTTGTACCAGGAATTTAGGATCGCAGTGTACACGGATAAATAAATTCATTAGAATCTAATATACGTATCGTGTACAACTATTCGTTCCAATGCACATTACGTAAACACGTACATAAACATACTAATCGTTATAAATATTCCACGAACAACGCGATAATAAAAATGGAAATGCCATTGAAAAACGTAATTCATAAAGAAACAACAGAAAAATATTTTATCGAATATCGATAATTATTATCGCTTCACGAGTGTACGTAACTCGATGATACGTAACTATCGTCGTTCGTGTTTGCTGTTAATGCAAAAAGATTTCTCGTACTTGGCTTTGACGTTATCAGAAATAGGAAACGAACCGATACATTTGAAATGATTCGGTTTATTCCTCTTCGTAAACAGTAAGAACATGAGCGGTGTTGGCGTCAATTTCGAAGCGACAGTGTACGAAACAGACGCGAATACCGATTGACACTAAAAGTGAGGAATAACGGGGCAAAAACAGTTCTCGTTCGAGTTCCATGGAACTCGTTAAAGATTTCTCGATGCCTGTTCCGTTCCACTGTTTCCCGTTATTAGCCGACGAAGCGAACAAAAACTGTCCGCGACGAAGGGGAGCAACGAAAGTGAGAAAAAGGAAGGAAACTTTAGAGGAAAGATAAGATTAGGAGCCGATAACGAACCTAACGAGAAGGAACGCTTTCAGTGTCAATCGCACGCCTCGACTAACGTGTATGAAGAAAAAAACGAAGAAAAAAGAAAACAAAGAACAATGTGTAACCACAGGCTGCACTGTGAACTTTTGACGTGTAAAATCTGAAAATAAGGGCGGTATTTGTGTGCGATAATTACGGTTGAAATTGTTACTAAATTACACTGTAATTTCCGTGGAAACGTGTAGCAGGTACCGCCGCTTCCAACGCAGCGAACATAATTATTTCTCGGAGTATTGAAAACGTTGCGCGTGTAAAGTGCGAATTTCATTGTTTTTGAGGAACGTTACTTGCAAGTTTTAAGCGCTGTGACACCATTGTCGCTGTGTCGCGCGTCGATTTTTATTTGGAAATTATGAGGAGGGAACGTGGGACATCCATTTCTGTTTGTCTTTATTAGCTACATCTTCGCGGTACCACATTTCTTTTTGCATTCCTTGGCTTTCACGAAGCTTCGTCACGTGCGAAATGTTCGTCCAAATATTTTGAAATTGGCTCGCGCGCAGCTTCGCTTTCAAATGTACTCTTTGTCTTCGTTGGGACGATTATTCGTCCTCCTCGTTGGTAATTTTCATTCGAAGTAAGAAACGTCGAAATCGATAGCGTTTAACCGAAAATATCACAAAGTCATTTTCATTCGGTGCTTTAAGCCACCGATTATTTTTATCGGAATAATTAATCGTCTTCTTTAGTCGTAATTTTCGTTTCAAGTAAGAGATGTCCAAGTCAATGGCATTTAACCAAAAAAATGTCAAAGTCATCATTTTCATTCACGTTTTAAGCCACGAATTATTGTAATTGAAATGATTATCCGTCTTCTTTATTCGTGATTCTCACTTTAAGTAAGAGGTGTCCAAGTCAATGGCATTTAACCAAAAGAAAGATCTGAAAATCATTTTCATTCGTTGCTTTAAACCGCCGATTACTTTTATTGGATTAATTAATCGTCTTCTTTAATCGTAATCATCGTTTTAAATAAAATGTGTCCAAGTCGATACAACATTTAACCGAAAGGATCTGAAAATCACTTTCATTCGCCGCTTTAAACCACCGATTACTTTTATTGGATTAATTAATCGTCTTCTTTATTCGTAATCATCGTTTTAAATAAAATGTGTCCAAGTCGATACAACATTTAACCGAAAGGATCTGCAAATCATTTTTTCATTCGGTGCTTTAAACCACACACACACACACACACACACACACCTTAAGAAACTTTAACAGCAGCGACATTGAAACCTCCACAAACATCAACCGGACGAAACCTTCGAGTCCTTGTCAAACAATTCTCGCGCGAACAGCCTTTTTATATTTTCAACGATCTCAGAAAATAATTACACGGTACACACGGTGGCTAAGGTCTGTTCTCAGAGGAAGTTATCCGTCCCCACGGAGGACGCGTCCAAATTATACAATCGAGCATTGTCCTGTTACGCGTTGCAGCCGCCTCCTGACTCGAAATTCCACCATCTTGGTGGTCCGACGAACAAGATCCGCCACGTTTCTTTCGATAGACGTAATTAAATGCGTCGCCGACTGTGGCATAAAACAATATGAAGCAGAGGGACCACACGTACGTACACCTCCGTTCATAAGTATGGGAAATCCGCACAAAACCGTGTATTTCAGATTTTTCGTTTAATTCCATTTAATTTAATTTACGAAACGAATCGTTCGATCGACGTTATATTTATTAAATACCTTCATCGTAAACATACGATACCGTGCAACTGCACTCAGTGGAACGAGATCTTAATTAACGTCCGGTTAATCGAACTCTTGCCGAATGGGAAAACCTAGTGAACCAGTGAATCGCGTAAATCTCTTCGTCTTCCAACCAGCTTAGACGAGTGAAATTTGGAAAAGTTCAAACATGGTGGTCGAGTTAGCAACGAAACAAAATCGCTTGCTTTTTAACCTGTTTACTACTACTAGTTTAGTTTCGGAAATTCATCACGGTGTGCGTAATTAAAATCAAGCACTGACGTGTATACACGTCGGACGCGGTTAACTGGTTAAAGAAATTTTACTTGATAATAATCGCAATAGTACTAAATGGTAGGACGAATACTCTATCTTTAGACATCTTTACTTGTAGTTTGTATCGTTATGCGTATTTTTACTTTCTCGATTTTCCCACAATTACGTAACAATTGAAAATATATCCTGTGAATCGTATCTCGTAAATTACATTGTGTGAAATTAATCCGAAATATATTCTACGAAGAAAAAATATTATCCATAGATATCCTAACACTTATGAACGAAGGTGTAGCCGAAGCGTCTGTCCGAGTCGTGGAAACCTTGGCCTTGTCTTGCATGAAAGCGTTACATAAGTTTGCCTCGCTTGGCATCGCGAGAAGATGACGATGATCCTCGGCTTTCTTCTTTCCTTTTCTCCTCGACTGTCTCGACACGCCTTTCCTTGCCACTTCCATACCTTCTTCTATCCTCGGCCGAGCATACGCCTCTCTCGCGTGCAACTCTATGCCAGGATCTAAAATATGAATGCATTCAGAGTTAGAAGGACGCCGGAGAGAAGAGACACTGTTGTACTGTAAGATGCGCATTTCTCCACCATGATTCTTGGATATTTGCGCTTGATCTTCTTACGTGTAAACCATGAATATTTATGCATTTATGCAAAATTTCAAGGTACAAAAACGCATCGACTGCATCGGAATGCGGGAGTATCAAAAGTATGGTACCTACTCGTAACATTGAACATTTTACCATCCTTCGTACGATAAACATTATTAATCCTATGATAAAGTCGTTATTGATGGAACAAAATTGCAGGAAATTTCACAAGATCAACGCGTTTAGTTCTAAGAGAATCAATTAAACGTCATTTTATCAAATCGTCCGGAAAATATTTTTATTATTAAAAAAGATCGATCTTAAAACGGTTAATCCTCTATATACTCCAAATTAATGATTCTCGTCCTAAATTCTACATAAGACGTCATTTAACGTGCCCGATAAGTATTTCACGTACTTGAAAAATAAGCGAAACAATTTTGTAAAAAGTTCTTATCTCGTACGTTTGTTTTTCGATATACCTATCTCAATTATGTGTCCAAATTCTCCCTCGAGCACGTGAAATACTTTGCACGTCCATTAACTCGCGTTTAATCGCTTGCATTGGCTGTCCACGTTGGTTTTATCGATTCCAAATATCGTTGCTCGGTTCACCAAACATTCCTAATCGTACGGCACAGATTGCTCGTGCCCCGTTAGTGCCGTTGTTGAATCGCCGACAAGCGACAAACATCGCGATTAGCGCGCATTTGTTCGCGGGTAAACCGCGAAACAACCGATAAACTTCTCCACGCTGGCAATCGTTTTCTACCTGTGAAACGAACGCGACACGAACCGAATGCGAATTAACGCGCGACATTCAGGAAGGAACAGCCGGCGAGGTAAAATTGGCGATTCTCTGCTAATTTTTTCCGCGATCGCGTCAATTTGAATGCGCGCGTTATCCCATCGGTTGGCCGCTTACCTACGCGGTGTTCCGTTAAAATCACAGCTTGCAAACGAGCGAACATCGTGCAATTAAAATCGCGCAACGCAATTACGGCTTTTCCACGCATCAAGATAAAGCATACGCCATTTCTGCGTGTCATTCCGGTCAAAGACACGTGTACTTGGCACTGCTATGTCCATTGACCCTGCAGTAACAGATACACCATTGTTTCAGAGTTCGATGCGTTCCTACTTTTCCTTTTCAAGTCCAGCGTAACAGCGTAAACGTTGAGAATGTGTTCGTTTTCACTCCCTACGGAATACATCGCAGTTCTGTTCAACGTCTCGTAAAGTTGCGATTTGAACCTTCTACGAAACTAAATCGATCGACCCCACTTTTCATCAATTTCTCCGTCTTATCTTGCAAGCACAACGATCGCTACTTGGATTCTCCATACACGAATTATACGTAACATACGATATATATGCGTAAACGATGTCTTAAATTTATACGTTGGAGTTGCCTCGTTGTCGTTGCGAGCTCCTCAAATCCGAACAACCACTACGGTAGATGTCGGCGCACTAGGGCTGACTCATCTCGTGTCGATTCACGCGACAATGTCAGCAACCTCGAGCGGCAGACTACGATTGTCCTTAAGCTATCATACTCTGACAGCTTAAGTAATTACAGGCTACGTGGTGCCGCGTACGATTCCACGACCAACAATTTACGAATCGAGGATAGAAGGCGAAAAGGGCTCGGCTATGATTTACCGATATAACCGATATACGCGCGGCGGCTGGTCGTAGGGCGATAAGCGTGTTCCTCGCTAATAATTTACAAACGAACCGGCGGTCAAGGGAATTCGCGATCGTACAAAAGGTTGGCGCGTCGAAGAACGCGTGAAGGGAGGCAGCACCGGTCCTTTTGTCGACGCCGGGAGGCCGTAGGAACGCGAGCGGCCAGACAAATCGCTATCAGCCGTGGCAATGCAACGAGAATAATGACTATAATCCTCGGGCTGATTTTTCATCTTTGTCAACCGTCGCGTTATACAATGTAAACGCGGCGGGAAATTGTTGCCGAAAGACACGGCGAGCACGCGCATCAATAACCATCCTGCGAACGCAACGTATACACGGTGTTTCGGAAAGTTGGATCAAGTTGGTTGTATTTAAGATCGTTGGACAGTGCGGATACATCTTTGCGAATTGACTGATTGATAATTACTATCGTAGCAATTAGGTTTATTGCTGCATCGCGTGCTTGTTCGTATCTCAGGCTACTGCGATCGAGATTGTATTGGTTATTATCGTAGCAATATGTGCGCGCATAAACGCTGCGACATACTAACGTGATATCTGTTACGGTTCGACTGACATCAATTTTCTTGCTTTTATAATCTCTCGCACAAAGTGGAGTATGATTCTTACTTCCTCGGCGTTTCTAATGTCTAACAACTCGGGGATAATTCTTTTTTCCTAAGCTTCTTTCGTGCGTAATCTTGCTGATACTCGGTGCACACGAATACAACACGCTTTGATGTCTCTCCTTTTTTCCCGAATCGCATAGTCGACAGTGCTGATTTAATCGCCGTTAATTCATCGTTAATTTACAGCGTGATAAAATCCGCGAACCTATCTAAATACCTCGAAGCATTTGATAATTATTATCGTCTTAATCATAGTACATGTTTTAAGGTTCTTAAGGTAACAACCAGTGTCTGTTATTTGGCACCGATTTATCATCGTTTTCGGTAGAGTACGATGAAATTCACTGTAACCACAAGCCCGCTACATATATCTAAATACTTGCGGGCATTATAAACGTAACTCGAGGCAGCATAACACTCGCAAGCGGTAGTATAAATATTATTTCGCCGTAGCGGTCTTTTAAAAACACTCTTGGAACGTCTGCCACGGGAGGATTCTCGAGGAAGGGAACGAAAGGTAACAAAGGCGGTGATTAAAGCGATGATAACAATGCTGTCGTTCATCTTCTTCTCGGTCTCTCGCCGTGATTCTCGCGGTCGTTCGAAAACGTCGTTGTTGTTCTGCGCCCAATGCCCCAACCAGCTCCTCCTCTATTATCATCGTTGAACGTTTCCTTGGTCACTTCTTCGTGTGTCCGACGATTCCGGCGTGTTCCCCTGCTTTATTTTTCTCGGCTGCACGCTTCGGTAACCGAGCTCGAGTGACACTAAATCCTCGAGGTGGCACTGACCTAGCTGGCGGCCGGCTAGGACCAGCAAGAGGTGGACCGTTTCACGGCTCTCCGTCGTGGTTCTTGGGTACTGTTATTTCGCTGGCATACTTCGCTTCGAATACCAAACGAATTCAGCCGGTGGAAGATCCGACGAGCAAGAAAGGAGGGACAATGATGTATCGAGAATGCCATCTAGAAGGAAGGATAGATCGGTGGAGATCAGTCAAGGTTGAACGGTTCGGTTCAATGGCCGAATTCTTTCCATATTTTCCAGGGAAATTTTTACACGGCCAGTTTCTTACGCTGTATAAAGTATTTGTAATATCTTGTATAGAATGTATGCTACATAAAGTATTCGTGCTACTTTGTACACGGTGTTGGTATTTTTTTCTCGCGGAGAAATAGGATTGGCGTATTCCAAGAGTATCGAGGTAACGCTGGTAGCTAGTTAACGCTGATTATATATAACACTGACTGAAACGGATCGATCGCCAAGAACGGTCAAGGTCTTTTTCTTACAAAATTTATTAGAGCGATTAAAATGAGATAAATTCCATGGACTAACTTAATGTAAATACGACTTAGATAGACTTAGAAAAGTATTCACAGATGTATTTAGAATACGATGTGTAAGGTTCAGGTGATTAATAAAACCCAAATTACTGGATATTATAATTGGAGAAAGACTGGACCGAAACGAGAGGTAGAGGGAGAGACGATTCGTGGCATCAAATAACGTATTCCCGATGGAATTAACCGAAGCCACACCATTGCATCGGGACTAATCTCGACCAACGTCCTCGTAAAACCTTAAGATTATACAATTATGTCAAGTGGAACAGCCGTTGCAGAAGGTTGTGCGACTCTTCGTAAACGTGAACGCATGAATCAGCGATTCGAACGTAACCGCATTGGCCACGAGCAAAGAGTTCATTAGAATTCGCTGACTTCATTTCTAGACACGTTCTAATCTTTCTTCTCGCGTGTTGCATTTGACGTGCGCTCATTACGTGGAAAGCCTCGTCCGCGTACGGATACGATCATCCGAGTGTTCGTCGAAACGTGAAAAAAAGAGATACGTTCACGAGGAACACCTACGTCGCTGCGTGGAAGGGTACGAGATGGGCGTTTGCCAATTTTCCACGCGAAACGCGCGTGAACGGCCTCGACCACAGAAATTGGCATTGATCGTTACGCAGCCATGCGATCACGATCTTGATCTTCGCGCACACGCGATCCTCCATTCACGCACGAGCTTAGGCGAGTACTGCGCCTTCATCCTGCCAGCCATTTACGCTCGATCGCTTATGCCGCGTGATTTTATTCAATGAAGAAAATAATGGGAAATATATAGATTAATTCGATCGTTAAGATTACTTTGAGGCCCGGTTTTATTTATTAGTATGGATAATTATTTCTATTATTATTATTATAGAATTAATCGTTTAGCGAAGATATCAGATATATTTTATGTAAGACAACATCGATACATGAATGAGAGATTAGAATAGAATTCAAGATTTCAAGACAGCTCGATTCATGGGAAACATAACTCGATATAATTGCATTATCCGAATGAACTCGTTTATTTTCCATTTATCACCGACCATCCTATATTTATACGCAGATGCCTCATGCAATTAAGAATCTTATATTAATTACAGTTCTCCTCTATAAAGCATAATGCGAGCCGTTTAATCTTAACTATATGTACATTCGTTTCTATTTAGATAAACATGAATTTCTTTTTCCCTCTCCAAACGAGAATTATCGTTTCTCTAAAATGAAACAACTTGCCTAACATCGGTAAATTATCATTGCTCGCACAGACGGAAACTAAAACCATTAGTGTCCGTTAATTAGGCAAAGAAACGGAAGAGAAGAGTCAATTTCGAGCGAACAAATTCAAATGATATTTAAATCGCGTTAACTATCCTCGATTAGCCGCCTTTACGTCTTGGTCGATATCTCCGATAATATTGTGTCGGAGACTGGTTAAGCCAGGATATAATTAGATCTGTTCGTTAGGCAGCCGGTAGAAGGATGAAAAAAAGGACTACGAAGGCAACCAGTGACCTTCCTTTTTGTCTAGCCGTGATCACCATAATGATGGACAGTTAGGTTCAACGGACCCAATTTATGAGGCCCTGACTTGTGGTCTACGTACAGCGATCCGTCATAGTATTTAAGTATTCGGTATAATGGTTTTACGAATGTGTGACGCGTTACACGAAACTTTTTGTAACTCATTAATGCCGTAATGAGACGAGATTATCGTGATTAGCGTGATCGCCGGACACTGAAAGCAATGTGAAAATGCGTATAGGAGCTAGAAGACCGCAAACAATATAATAGCGCGTCGATAATATCAGCAATTTTTCAACGGTGCCAACGTGAACAACAATTATATCCGGAGAATGAAGAACTAATCGAAGGCGTAGATTTACACGTGCACGCATACACGCGAATCAATGCTAGATAATCGAAGGTCCATTGGAAACGACTCATCGCTAATATAATTACAGAGCCAACCGTGATCCATAGATCGTCGGAATCTCGGCTCAATTTCTAATATCGTAGACGTAATTAAGTTTCATCGGCGTACACGGTGACCGTGAGTTAAACGTGACTTCGGAACTATCTCGCGATATTTAGATACAGTGACTGGTGAAAATACGTATTTGAACGATTATCGTAGAAATTCCTTACGGACGCGTTTATAATCTTGCCGATAATCGACGGAAGAGAACCAATTCGTTTAATATTTTTCAAAAAATAAATGTTACGCTTGTCGGATGTAATTTGTAGGAAATTTACGTAGTCGAATCTCTTTAATTACGTTTACAAAGTTATGCGATTGTTCGCACGCATTTAGAAATACGTTCGATCGAAATAAGAAAGCGCGGACGATACGAAGACGAGCCGAGATTCGTCGCAGCGTCGCTCACTTTCCATCGAGATGACCGAACCGATGTCGTCGTATTTCCAAAAGCCATAACATGAAATATAACCGTAGCATAAGATACGCGGTGTAGAAATTTCCGGGTGACCCGAGCCCCGGTTGGAAATCCTGAATCCGAGCAGCGAGGTCCTGAGAGACCCAGAAGGTCAACCCAACGTGATACATCACGATCTTGCGAGTCTCGGGTATCTTCCGGTTCGTGGTAAATCAAGAAGAGGCGTACCGCCGCGAGGTGCAGTACCGCCTTTCCGTTTTACTTAGAAGCCACCAACTCAAACCAAAACTGTTACGAGCCTTTCTTTCCTTTCCTTCACGGTCCTGTCACGGTTAACGTGATTCCATTTTACATAGGGCAGTCTGTATTCCTTTTTGTCCACGTTCTATTCAGACTCGAAGTGTTCAAGATCACGAAGCGATCCACGTGTTCGATGGTTTGGTTAAATACGTATTTCATCGTTCATCGCTTATTACGTTGTTAGGTTTAGAAGCCACTTAACGATCCGAGACACGTGAAGATACTTTCAGATATTCTAATATGCATATACCGCTGTAATAATTCGTGATTCGAGATGTACGAGGATAGTAGCGCTTTAAATTGCGATGTAGCTTGCTTTTTAAATACGTATCGGTCAGTTCGTTCTGGTTGTATATTAATATGGAAATCGAATCGAACGTGAAACAACAACAATTTTCGTTTCGAACATTCAGCTGTTCTGGCGCTTGTGACGCGTGCGTCTCGCTAATAATCGAACTTTCTTCGTGAAATTGAAATACTTCTCTTCGATTCGATGCCCGCTTCTCACGTTTCAAACGAGCAAACTATTCTCGTAGCTTAATGTCACGTTTAGAAAATTGGAAAATTTCAAGTTACGACGATTAAACGACAGAAACTTGACGATCGGTTTAAGGTTTAAGATCATGAGAAATATCCATACGTTGAGCGATAGCTCAGTTAATATGCCTATTGGGTGGAGGCATTTATTATGCTGTCGTTACGTCAGAACCGAGTTAACGGTTCAAGATCTGTGAAAATAGCGGGCTCGTTGATTGACTAGCGAGGGATATCGTTCGAAAAGCTGCAATTTATGTTCCTCCTTGAATGAAACTGGCGAAACACTGTAATTTCAGGAATACTCGTTTTTCTTTCCCTTTAAACGATCGTCGAACCTGTACTGGGTGTTTCTAGCTTTCGATCGAGAACATCGAGCGATCTTCGCCATCGGAAAGTTAATCAAATTCAACGGACGATGAAAGGATCGTGAATCCTGTCTTAGGAATTGAAGAAATCGTCAGATTTAACGCGAACGCTCGTACCTTGCGTCGTTCGCTTCGAATCGTTAATCGATCGCCCTTAATTCTTCGAATATCTGAATCTTCCGAGACGACTCGTGTCGGACACACTCTAATTGCGAAGAAACGTGTCGTCATACGTGACGCGTGCTCGCGTTAACGAGAAGATTTCAGTAATTACACCGAGAGAGCGCTGTCGACAAAATGGAACACCGTGAACTGAAACAGACACGCGTACAAACAGTTCACTTTCTTCCTCAATGAAATCAAGACTTACGACATTCTGCAAGGTGAAGCAGAATGCAGCGCGTATAAAAAGAAGCAGCGCGCGGGCTCTTTTTCACAAGCTGCTGCGAGCCGCAGCTGTTTGTTTCTCAAAGCATGAGACTTATCGCGTTATTGCATTATTTATAATTCGTCTTCGTTGAGACCTTTGGAAAATCCTTCGTCGCATTAACGTCCAGTGTCCTACGTGATCCCCGATGATAGCACGTACATGCAAATTCTCGATCGTTGCCAGCATTCGAGGATCACACGCGTACTTCCGGTCTCCTGTTTCGGTGAACCTGTATCCGGTCGAACGACCATTCTCGCCTCACAACTACGAATAATTTCGACTCAACGAGATGTTGAGTCTTCCTCGAACAAGGACATTGTTGTCGCGGTACTTGACTCGGCTGCGACGTACGCGGAAATTTTACAACAGCGTATTTACATGGAATTTAACGATCGTCGAATTCGTATAGGTTTTCATGTCATTCTTATTTCATAAACGAGAATTCCCGTATAAAATAGATCCATTTTTATCGAAGTTTAATTCGACAAACATGTCGTGTATCGGTCGGTCGTGGTGAAACGTTGAAACAAAACGATCAATTTCGTCGTTATCAGAGAACAGCATATTCCACTTGAAACCAGAGCAATTAAATATAGAATTATAGATATATAAATTGATGAGCGATCGCGAATAGAAAAACAAGAGGAGGCAATTTACTTAATCGCACGGTGGTAGTCGTCGGAGATAAGAAAAATATAATTCTCAAGGGTGTCTTCTTTGGGAATTCTTCGCGGATGTTATCTGCTACTCCGATCCGAGTTCTGCTCGTGATCCAACAGGGACCATATACTCGGTTGATGAGAACGTGAATGTGTCTACGGAATAGGGGAAATTGTTGTTGGATACGTAGCGACAAACGGTTGCGGCGATTGAACACGCGGCAACGAGATCGTAATCTCTCATAAGCGAGAGAATGGTTAAACGCCTTGGAACATTCGTAATTTCCAATTTAATGGGTATTTGCATGGTTGCCAGAAGATGATAAGGTTTAAATGGAAGCATAGAAACAACTCCTAATGAAATATACTTTCATTACGATTATTCTCGTTTATTTGAGATAAGAAAGAAATCGTATAATATGTAAAGAATAATTTCCATGACGATGCGGTATCGGTCGTTTAAAAACCTGCACGTTCGTGCCTTTTCGCTAGGAGATTAATACATCTGTGTAACGTCGCTTCGTCGTATTAATTAATTAACGTTAGTCCAGATCCGAATAACGAACTAATTTGTATTCTACGAATTTACTCTTTCTGCCATGAATCAAAAGTGGCTAGATACTCGATCGCATACTAACTGTTCTTTTAGCCATTCACGTTGATTTCATAATGAAGCCGTAACTATTTAATTCCAGGCCGTGACTGGTGATCGTAATTAATTTATTTGCCGCCATAAAAGACTGTCCCGCTTGGCCAAAATTTCAATTTACTCCTAGACCGATACGCGCGCACGTATAATATCAGCAAGCGAAAGCATAAAATCTTGGTCCAAGAAAGAGAATCTGCTATTTTTAACAGGTATTCGCTAACTCACCGAGTCTATATTTATCCAGGCGGTCTGTAATGGGGCTTGGAGCGAGTACTTTAGCAGAAAAATGCCGGGTCTCGATCGGTCTACTTTTTGCTGCCTCTTCTCTTTACTTTTCCTCTTTGTTGGGGATCAGCTCCGGTGCCGGATAAAGGGAGAACGTGCAGGTATACGTAGAAATGCGAAACCTTCGCCAACATAAACGCCACTTGATGCACCGTCAAGGGACGCATAATACGTGTAATTTCACGTGGAATTTGTGATCGTTTAGTACACCGATCCACCGATAGGTCAAATGAAATTACTTTCGTATCTTCCTTCTTCGATTAAAATACTTTTAGTAGACTTTCGACTTTCTTAAAATCGATTTTCATACTAATTTTATGTAATCGAAGTCGTAATCGGACGATTGCGTAAAGTTTCATCGACGAAACTTGAAGTCTTCGGACATAAATGTACTTACTATACCGTAATGGCAAATACATTGCAAATGGCCAAGACACAACGAAGATGGTAACGCTCGTTATCCGAATCTCTTATTTTACAAGGCGTAGCATACCTGCTGTAAAAGATATGGCCGAGAAAAAAGAGGACGACACCCTTTTGGACATTGGATTTCGACTTTTATCAGTGGCGATCCTTTTCTGGAGCGTCGAACGATCGTAAGCTTCGGCACTGTGCATTCGTTACAGCCTGTACATCCACCTGTAGAACGTACGTGCGCGTTTCTAAGGAGTCTCATTAAGCGAGACAAGGACGAGAGGTACGATTCCGACCTTGAGAGATCTTTGCACCCGCGGACGCATCTTCTCTCGTCGCGTTTCCTTCGTGCCGCCCCTTCGAAGGCCGCGAAATGACTCCGCCCAGGTCATGGTCCACGCACCTGCGTGCACATTGCACCTGCAACAATCCACCTCTTTTATCTTCTGCCCTCTCGTTTCTTTCTTCCCGCTTGTATATTCTACATGTACCATGTACACGCGCGATCCAACATAGGACAGCCTGAGAAATGACGGAACTTCTGATATCGTGCACAAATATAAATGCGTCAACTAGGTACCTGATATCTCATAGCTGATTCGACCGCAGGAGTTGAAATTCTAATAATAGATATCGTCTCAACCAATGACCAGTTGGCTGTTTCCGACGAGTATACTCGTCACGAACAAACGGCGATATTTCGTGCCACGGCGAGCCTTGTCGGTAATAAGATTAAAAAATGAAACGATCGTCTCGTTGCAACTTTATTCTGTATTTTTAACAGCCTCGCATACTCCGTGTTCGACGAGTATACTTTCTGTCGTCGCTTATTTTTCCCGACGTGTTTTAGCTACACGCTTTTCGCAGCTTTCAAACAGATCGCGACAGCTAACTGGTTAACGATCGTAATACGCAGGATCTGTACATTTGTGCGCATTTAAAATAATATTTAACACTCAGGCGATATCAGTGCCGTGTAACGTAGGCGATCAACACGGCTACTTTGAACTTGGCCAGAAAAATTTGCCCATTATTAATACCGTTACCGTTAAATGCTACTTCTATAGAGCCACAGGACCAAGTCCATTCGATTTATCGGCTTTCATCGGTTCCGTGATTTATGATGTTGGCGAAGCGACGATTTAAAGGTGCCGCGTTGATCCGACGATAAGCGGAATGATGTATGAGATCGTCTTTCGATTGGTTCATCTTCCCGATCCTCTGTATTTCACGCACAACCGTCTTAAGTGAAGCAATAACGATCAAGGATTCTCGTTTTGCTTCTCTGCTCCTTTGCGGCCAGAAATTGTGCGCGCATCCTTAGCTGGCCAAACAAAATTCTTCGATTCACCAGTAGTATTCAATGGCTGGTAAGAGATGTCATTAATCATCTCGAGGATAAACGAACACATAGACGTTGAAAAGCGACTGAAAAAGCTACAAAATTATTAGATCGTAGCGTGGTATAGTGTAACGAGCGTCGTTTTCGAGATGGAAGGTATTCATAGAAATATAACTTGTTTCAATTTTAACACTTCCGGAATTTAATGCGTTTCAGAGTGTGAGAAAAAGACGCCTTTTCCTCGGTTATTCGTCGTAACGAAGAGAATCTTTCATTCTTTTCAAACTGAACGCGTATTTTAACCATCTTGCAGGGAAAACTTGGTCAATTGTTAAGACAAATGAAAAAAATTGTTGGCTAATTATTATCCGGATTTAATTTTTATTATCCTGCACGATGGAAACTGATATTATCGACGAAATTTTACAAGCCATGGATTCTCGACTTTGATAAATATTAACGAATAATTAGTCCCTGATATAACACTAAGAAATTTGATAAAAATAAAAGAAATAGAATTTCACGAGATGCGTTTAGAGATTACGAGCTATCCGACACGGCAGAAAATTCAGAAATTATACGAAGATGTTTATTACCTGATTTACTGCTATCGCTGGTCTAGGTAAAGTTATTAAAAGAGATATTTGTTATGCCACAATGTAATAATTGCGGAAATTCAGCCAGTTCCATCGTGCGTGGAAGGTTCTGGTTCGTGAGTGACGCCTCGAGCCTTAATTGAACGTGTACCGAGGTTCTGCAAAATTTATAGACAGAAACATGGCGTATGCGGTGGGCGGGTGACTTGGTCTAACTTCCGGGGTACAGACTATTACGTTTTAGTCGTAGTAACGCACTTTCGCGGTAGCTCGGCTTTAATAGCCTTCTGAGGAATCGTCTAGCTGTTACCACGGTTTGTGATCCACATAGTTGGACATGCTCGGTAACGTGACTTAAGTAGAGGCTAATTTTTCTTACAGCTCGCGTGTTCGTCTATCGGGAAATATTTAACGAGAGAGTAACGAATGGCCGATGGAAAATCACCGGCGTTCCATTAAGAGAAGCGCCGATCTGCACCGACAAACAAGCAAACGCGATTTCAATCGACTCGCTCGATTCTCCTCTAAAAGGATAATTTCATTTCCGGCTAACGATCTACTTTTACGCCAGTGAATTCGAAGCAAATATTTGTAAATATTCATCGGTAACTTGTGGAAAATTCAGCAGTCTGTAGTTTATTCGAGGCTTTCGGGGGCCAAACCGATCGGCTCCGCTTTTCCACAATTTTTCAATTTCGTCGTTCACGACTATAGTCGATCGCTGTTCGATTTTCAATTCATTTACGAATGGTCGATTTCAAGATGAATTTAAAGTTGATGGATCAATGGTTTAATAACGAGTTCGAAACCTGTTGATGAGAGAACATGGATATCTCGTTATGCTTAGAGGGTAAGCGGATACGAATAGATGAAGATCTTGAAACTACTGAGACACCTGTTGCACGCGGTGAATGAAATTCGACGTTCGTTAAGCATTTAACGTCGAGCAAAACTCGAGGAAGGCGCAAAGCCCCTGAAGGCGACGACGTATTTCTTTGTAACAAGGCAAACATTCAGGTTTCTCGTTGCGGAGGCCTTTTCAGGGCTACGCCAAACGAACATCGATACTGTCGACGATAATGGTGATTCTAACGGCGGGCTCGCTCTCTGCCTTGTGCGAGTCGCCGACAAACCCTCGTCCTTCGACGGAAATTGCATAGCTCTCTCTGGACGGCTCTTTTGTCGCTGCAACAGCTAACGACCTACACACCGGTCAATTGGCTCCGTGAGAAAATTCTCCGAATGCTTAATTTCGATCCTCTTCTTCTCGAAGTGCGTTTCGTATCGATTAAAAGCAGGATGGATATTAATGTAATTAACGAATAAAGGTAGACTGAACGCGTAATTGTTTTCTAATTAGCTCTTCTTTCTTTCTTTATTTTTTTTTAATTGGCTGTCGTAAATTCCGAATTCGAATCGGTTTAATCGTAACTTTGCGAAAATGTTTGTTTAATTCCGTTTGAATAAGAATAGGGAAATAAATGCGAGAGAAATGCGTAAGAATTTTCTGAACTTTGCAGCCACGAGTTCCTAATAGAATCCTATCGTCGTAAGCAAATACTCTCGAGGATAGCGAAATAAGTCTAACAAAAGAAGTCCCTCGACCACGTCGAACATCTTGGAGAAAGAAAAAACATAGACGAACAGGCCTCGGACAGAAGGCCATTGGTCGAAACAGAATGTTTTTATCAAGACGCTAATGAACCGTACAAGAAGACAAAACATGCCAGTTTCGTTACGAGCAATAAGTGAAATTTCCATGAAGCAATCAACATGCCGATTACCTATTCTTCATCTGTACCTGCGGCGTTTCTATGCAAACACGATGAAAATATCGTCGTAAGGTTCCCAAGCAAACTGACCCAATTCGTCGATCACTATCATCTGGAGCATAGCGACGAGCTGACTCATTGTCAACGAGCATCGAATAAATCAGCATCGCCGATCGATTGCGCGGCTCGCTCTGCCATTTAATTCGATGATCGTCTTGAGGACGGTGCGGATTCGATAATTTCCGATTAAAAACGGCTCGATCAAAACGGATCGAAACGGCCGAGAGAGATGCCGAAGGAAGGAGATACGCTGATTACGAATTAAACGCGAGCGGAATTGAAAGGAGCGCGTTAATAAATTTACGAGATAAACATCCTACGCTCTATATGCTAAATCGGATCTCACGTGGTCGAAATAAATAAAGCCACGGCGCCGAACGATTTTTCGTCCGCTGAATTTTTCTCATTTCTCCGCTGCTCTGTGATGCTAATGAAAAAAGATAGCCGGCGATAAATCAAGCAACGCGGTAAAGAATGGACCTTTATGAACCCGCAACCCTGCCGCAACGGTTCCTCCGCGTCTTCCCGCTAACTCTTTGTCTTGCGAACGTACCATGCGTCGTTTAACACATAATAGGAGCTTTGTTGTTATTTCAAACGAACCACCGTGAAATAACGTGGTATTAGGAATGCTATTTTGAGCGTGCAGAGCTCAAAACAACGCTCGCACGCCTGATCGTCGAAAATTCGAAGTTACCAAAACGCAAGGCTAGAATCTTTGCATTTGCATAAAAGTCGACGGTCTACCGATCGGTGTTTGCTGTTTAGGGCTCATCCGCCCTTCGTTTTCGCGATGAATATGTCCGTCAAACTGACACGATGGTAAAGCAAAGCATCAACGAGATGAAAAGGTAAATGATTCATTTCTCTTTTTGTCGTTCACACGCGTTCGAACCAATTTTCCCTCGGAGTTGTCGGTTTTTATTCGCGCGTCGAGGTCAACGCGTCTCGGAGAAATTGTTCCACGAATATCGTAGTCTTTTACCGGAAAAGCGTGGCAAATTGCGTCAGCCGTGCGTTGATATAACGAGGAAATATCTTGACCTCGTGGAAATCGTAAGAACGTTCGCGAGAGCAGATGGTCCGCTAAAGCGGAAAATTCTCGCCGCTTGGCGTGCGAAAGCGGAGCATCGCCGAGCTTGTGCATCGCGATTCTCTCCAAACTTGTGCCTCGAAGCGTGGCTTCGTATACGTGACCATCTTGATGACTCGCGCGGCGTTAACACGCGTGCAGTTAGCGCGGTCGTTGTTCCGAAAAAAGAGCAGACAGAATGGTTGCACGATACTTCCCACCGAATCACCACATCGGATGAACCCTTAACGGTGCATCCAGCAACGCGGTATTCCCCCGCCTCAGGATTTTCAATTCGACTCGCCGAACAAACCGGCAATCTAATCGTACACGCGACGCCTGGCATTCGATCCTGTGCTCGATACGCGATTTTAGTCAACACAGAGCCTGCAGCGATCGACCAGGTGAGATAGCGTTAGCGGTCAGATCGCTCCCTTATCGACGCGCGTTATCGTCGCAACGTTTCATGAAAACGACCGTGATATGTTTGATTACGTCCATCTGTAACGCGATAGCGTAATTTGTTGGACCGGATTTTGCCATGGTATTAGGGAAAGCGTTCGGTTCGATCTTCCAAGACTTTGGTCGATAATAAGATCCTTTGATCTTGGAAGATGAACCTGCAATCGTCGCAAATTGATTTTTTGTCCTCTGACACGGAAGAAAGGGACAAAAGGATCATCTTTGAACGGCGTGTTCTAACATTGGCCTTCGTAACTTGGCGAAGAACTGGCTCGAAACCACCTGAGAAACTTTCTTCGTTAAATGGACGCGAGAAACAAACGAGGGCTAAAATAAACATCTTGCACCTGTGCTTTTCGCTTAGTCGGATAACGTAAAATCGGAATTGTAGGGTTTGATTTACGATAGCCGTCGCGAGTTATCAGAGACGTCATCCAAGTGAATCATCGGAGGAAATTAAAAATTGAAATTGAGAGTCACGTTTCCTCTCGCTGCTACCATCGACCAATTTGTACCCGCCGTATGCAATTGATAGTATTGAACGAAAACAAAGGATGAAACGTATCCTATGGGATAATGATATTCAGATTGCGTCAGAGCATGCTGTTCGGGGATTCGGTTGCCCGTTTTTAAAGGCAACGACCTCAGCGTACACATTGACTTGTCCATCTCGCACGGCCATGAAGGTTCTATCGTACTCCGTGAGCGTGAAATTATTTTTCACCCTCGATCAAGTCGTTAACTTCGCATCAGCGTCAAGCTGCGTTGAATCACCGCGAGATCGTGACAGATGTTAAAAGCTATTTCTATAGACGCGACCTTCGACATCTCGTACGCGTACCCACACGTGTACTTAACACATCGTTGGCCGGATACGGCCAATTAATCAACAATTGATCAATCATCGCGACACTTGCATGCATTTTTGCCGCTCTAATTGCAATTTGATTCTTTATATTTAACTATAATTTCTAATAAAACTATGGAAATAAAAGACTACAATTGTTTCACGTATAGATAGTAAAATAGCGACAAACGGGTGAAAAGAAAAATATCGCGATCCCTTTGAACAATCTTTATCGTGGCGAAGAGTAAATGATTAACCCGAAACGTGTTCTTCGAGACGTTTTCCCTTTTTTTCTTGCACGTATCGAACATTGATTCGCTGATTTCACGCATGGTTTCTGTGATAAATCTCGCGTCGCAACGGACCGTGACCAACGTTACGGCATGTTCCATTGCGTTTTTCCATTTTTCAGACTTTGGTAAGAATAACGCGAAGCTGGCTGCTTGGTCCACTGACCGAGCCAACTGCTTTTTTCTTTACCTTGACTTCGATTATGTATGCCGCCGTACGTATAAATTTTATTCCCTCGGAATTGGAATGCACGTTCGTAACCTGATCACATTTTTAACGCTTCTTATACACGATGAGTCGTGTAAATTTCTACGAATGAAATAGTATAGTGCCCTGAATAGAGTTTCGTATCCTTTCCTCTCTTACTTCTCTTTTTATTGCCGTGGTAACCGTGGTATTACCGAGGCATTTTTAAATCAATCTTTACGGACAAGCTGTATATTCTGAAAATCATCATCGATCCTCTAAATGGAACGTTCTAGCGCTTATTATAAACGATTAACGATAATGCACGACGAGCAAAGGTAACAATTATATCGGACGTTACTCGTAAACTTAATGTACCAAGCGGTGCTGCGTAAAATAGTACCGATGGAATAGAAATCCAAACGAATATTCGAATGACCTTGACAGACGACGCTTATTTCTCGCGAATAGAATCATAATAATAGTAATAACGATTACAGCGAACTCGTGGTGTTCTTCGCGACGTACCTTCGACACAGATAGAAGCCAATATTCATAACAAATTACACAATCTATCGAAATGAGAATGCAGAAAAATTGATGAGCAACGCTTTGGACGATTGTTGTAGCACTTGTAATATCGAGGATCTGGCGCTATGATCAAAATCATATTAAATCATCGTTATTGACTCGCACACGACTATTCCAATTACGATATTACATTCGCTGGATCATCGAACGAAGCGATATAGCGCTAAGTTTTCATGCTTTCGCCGTGCTTGACTTTGGAAACATTCTCCTGTTTCTTTTTCTTCCTTTTTTCCTCTTTTCCTTTTTTCCTTTTTTTTTTTTTAACATTCCTTCTCGACTCCAGTACCGTTACTACGTATTGCTGTACGATGCTGACTAAATTTATTACGCGTTCCGATTATCGAATCGTCGAATAGCAACGACCAGTTGCTCGATAAATAAGTTGCATTTAAATACGTTGTATCGAGGAAACTGGTGGCTGCGCTTAAGCCGTAAATGTGCTGGCGGACGTAACATCTTATTGATATCGTATTATCCGGTTTTATGAAAATGCTCGTTATCGATACAAAGGTGCAGTTGTTAAATTATGTTCTCTTCTTCGATTGCAGAATGATTATTATTTACCACCGCGGTCGACATGGTCCAGAGTGTCACCTGAACACACGAAGAAACAAAGGGGCAACAGTACATGGAAAGTCGGCAGTGCGATGTTAATCATCTCAGCTATGTTAGTATTAATCGCGGTGTTCGCGATTGCAGGACTTGCGTTATGGATGGGAGGTTCGTTGGCGTCTTTATGTTACTCGTAGCGATCTATCGTAAGAAAAATTACATTAAACATCGATTATACCGAAAGATGTTTATGAGCAAACGAATTTTCTTTTTCAGCCCTTCGGACGGATTCAAAAAATGGTAAGCGCCGATGGTAACGTACGATCGAATATAAAATCCGAAAGAACATAATTTGTTTTCCTTTGTAGCAAAATTAATTGCTAATGAGAAAATGAATATTGGAATGTTAGTAACGTTCGTTGCGATAATATTTACAGCGATCGTTGGATTCTCCTGCACATTCAGGGTGTCTAAGGGTGAGAAATATAATCCGATGTTGAAGCTGAATACCAGTATGGTGTTCCGTGAAAAGGAACGGAAATATAAAAATATAGTAAGCATGACAATTGTTATAGTAATTTATAGAACTCGGTTTACGCGAACTCCGTTTATAGAAATTAGTATAAATTCTGTTTCCTAATCTCTTAAAGATTATCTACGAGTACCGATGAAACTCGAGCATAGAAACTCCAGTCGTAAATTATTTGTTTCTCGGCAAGTTCATAGAAATAGAATTCTATCCTGTGAAGATTACGTAAATCATCTTTTGCAAATGAAAGAACGAATAATTGAAAATTCCTTGGTAATTTTCAGTTCGAAGTTCTATTTAGAAGAAGCGTGTTCGGCGCAGCTTACAAACAGACGATCATAGACAAATTCGAAAGCGGTATTCTGAAGGTGTTCTTCAGGATATATCTGGACAGAAGAAAGATACCGCGATCGATCACGAACGTCGAGGACACAATCGAAGACATTATCGCGAAGGAGACGTACTCATCGTCCTCCTTGTTCAAGGATATGGAACTGGACCTCACTAGCATATCGGTAAAAAGTGAGTATCCGCTGGAAATAAAGATTAATCGTGATAAAACAGTAACATGGTAATTACACGATTTCCAATTTAATCGTTTGGCTATTATTCATAAAATATCAAGATTCTTTTTAATAAAATTCAAGCTGCATCTCTCGTACGAATATATCAGTTAATATCGAAAATTACAATGCTCGCGTGAAATGTACAACGTACGATGATAGCCCACGGATAAATAAATAAAATGAATTAAGACGAATCAAAATTTACGGTTCAAAATAAAAATAGATATAAAATACTCATTTCGGAAATTATCGTCGCTATAACGAGACAGCGCACACATTCACGAAATATCCGTTTCCTTTACATTTAGGAATAAATCAGGAGTTGCCAGGGAGTCAAAAGCAGGTTCAGCAAAAGAACGCAATGATCACGAAGAACGGCTTGCTTCGACCCAACAGAAACAGCTCTTTGATCACCAGCTCGAAGCCGAAATCCAAACCAACGAAAATCGAGTCCACGGAGCCAGACATCGACTTCAGTAACATACCGACGATTCAAGGCACCTATAAAGCGACGAAAGTGAACATCACTTCCTCGAACAAAACGATCTCTGCTCAACAGCCTGCAAAGTCTCAGTCAGAAACGAAAAACAATACCAAAGCGTCGTTACCTGAAGAACAAACCACGATGAAACCGACCACCGTTGAAGACAGTACCGAAGCAAGCGCGGATGTCGCTCAAACCACCAACGAAGCGGATAAGAAGGTTAATTACACCGTGCACGATGAATCGTCTTCGTCGAAAAAGACCACCACATCCACAGCTTCCACGCCCGAAGTCGGAAAAGACGATCTGTTCAAGGATTTCCGCAATCCAAGCTTCGAAACTTCTCCGTGGAAGCCTATCATACCTGGATACATCAATACAGAATTAAAATTATTGCCGGGCAACGCTCAAAAGCCAAACAACAAAAGCGAAAGCAACTATAAAGTGAATTACAGCAATACGAATCTGGGAGACGTTGTCTCCGGTACAGTCGTAAAGCATCCTCAGTATAGCGTTCACGCGAAGGTTGCACAGTCTTCGACAACCAGCACGAAATCTCCCGAGCCAACGGTGATATTAAATTCGTATATAGGTGTTCCAGGAATGAGCACGTTGGACATAAGCGACACTGATTTTCCACGCGATAGAATCGTTCCTCAGGAAATGGTGAATTTCAGGGTAAACGGCAAGTTTAAGAATAAGATTCCAGGATTGTTAGAAGGTGGGGAGATCTTCACGGAAGCTTCCCCGGTCAGTTTAGACGACCAGAGACCGGACATAGAAGTTTCTGGCCAGTTACCACCGGAAACTTACGATATCAAGCTTCGAACTTCTTCTCAGCCTTTTGGCCTCTCCTCTTCTCAGCCTTTGGAATTTTCTTCCACGAAACCTCATCGATCGACGAGCGAGAACGAAACAGGTTGGAGGATCCCTGGATCTCAGATGACGTACACGATGACAGACGGTGGATCCGATGGCCCTGTTAGCAAAGAGCAAGACGACGTCAAGAGTTCTGGCGATTCTACGAAGATGAATAGAAAGAAGTTGGGTCAAACCACCGTGATAGGGGCTTCGGACAATTTCTTGCCTTCGATGGTTTCCAGTACTCCGAAGTGGCACGCGCAGAGTCCGCTGGAGCCAGATTCCGACGAAGAATCGACGACGAAAGTGTCTGGAGTTGGAGTGGCAGAGCCTGTCCCGGACGTGGACGTGGATTTGGAGGCCAGAAATCGGTACTCGGATGTCCAGGCTATGGTGAAGCAAGAGAGTAACGCTCTGCAGGACAGGAAAGTCGATAAGAACGCGCAGGAACCTGTGTACACCAGTTACAAGACGCCCGACCTGAATGGAGCTGGCATGAGACCAAGTTTGATCGAAAGTTCTGGAACTCCGAAGCCATTCAGGCACACGATTCCCGTAGACAAAATTACTTCTGTCGTTGATTACACCGAGGCTGACAAAGAAGGCTCTTTGAAGCAGGCAATCAACACCGTGACAGATAGCATAATGAGTCAGGAAGAAAGATTCACCGAGGAAACCAGTGAATTAAGCACAGGGAACAAAGAGGATAAGGAAGGGCCAATTAAAGTGCTATCGATCAAAGAGAATGAAGAAGAAGGAACGAAGGTGCTACCAGTTAAAGAAAATTTGAAGGAAATCATCGAGCTAGAGACTTTCGTGAAGAAGAACAGCGATTCCGAGGCAGATATTTCTCTTAAAAATGCAAAGATCGAAGAATACGCAAGATCAACCGAATCGAATATCGAAAGTGTAATAGACGATGAGAAGCTTCTGAAGTTAGGAACGACGGAAGTCTACTCGGAGATGATACATCCACTGTACAATAATATAGATAAATTAGTCGTGAAAAAGGAGGAGAATAAAGGGGCTCCGGGTAGGTTGACGTCTAATATTTCAAGAAATTCTACGTTCATCGAGATTGATACCTTGAAGCACACGCCTGGAGAGGTCGAGGAAGATTCCGACTCGACGGGGAACAAATCGGCGACGAAAGGTGAAGACAACTGGCCTTTCAATGGAACGTTGAGTCGGCCGTACAATTCCCTGGAAACTAGAAAGAAGACTTACAACGACACTTTGAAGGCGTACGTGGTGGAAAATTTGGTCACCCTGGCGCCTGCTAAAAGTAATACAGGAATTGGAAGACCTGTCAGACCAAGACCTAAGATAGAAGGGGAGAAGACGATGAGAATCGACGAGAAGCCTAACACAGACAGAAGCTCCACTGACGACAGCCTGCTCTTGGAACAATTGTTCGGCGTCCACAATCGACAGAGAAACGCGACGAAACGCAATTCGTTTAATCACGGCGACTCCGTTAGGTTTCATTCGACGGAGAACGAGAGAAACAGAGAGGCAGATTTGCATAACGAGCATCCTAGAGTCGAGCAAATCGTAGAGGTGGTGACGTCGATTAGCACTAAAGTGTCGTCGAACTTTAAAGGAAACCCAGTCGTGTTGAAATTCGTCGTTACCAATTCAACCTCGCTTCCGATAATTCGTTCAGAGTCTCATCAGGATGCTGAGGAGACGTTCACTTCGGAAGCATCAGCGCCGAAAGAATTTTCTGCTCCCAACGACGGAGGAAAAGGAGAAAATAGATCTTTCAGAGGCGAGATTTCGAACAAGACACCGTCTTTAACGTCCAGCGATGTGCAAACGTCCGACAGAAAGATCTCTACGATGGAGGAGAATAAGTCTCTTTTGGAGAAATTGAAAGAGTTGGCGGATATCGGAACGGAGAACGAGCCTGTGCATAGCAAAAATAGTTCCAGGCCGAGTGTCGACGCGTTACAATCGCACACGTCGAACGTAAAATCGAAACCGCCGGAGGATTATAGGCCGTTGCCGAATTTTGAGAAATTGAAGCAAATCGCTGATATCGCGACCGGAAACCAGACCTTGATGAATTCGAGCGCGGCATTTACGATGACTCGCGACGGCGTTGAGATATTGACGAAGATATTGAACAAAATGGAGGATCGCACCGATAAGATGATCTCTAGCACCGAAGAGAATTTGGAAGCTGGTAATTATTTCCTTGAGATTTGAATCTATCGAGAGGGTGGTATCTATCGTTCTGATATATTTCTGATATGTTTTTTCTAACTCAATGAAACAGTATGCAAGTTTATCTTTTGTAGTCTCTCGGTAACGTTGTACAACGCGTTTTTACAGATCACTGTCTCGGTTTCCTATGCAAAGACGGAAAATGCTTGCCTTCCAGCGGCAGGTGCAATATGTTAGGTGAATGTCCGAATTCGGAGGACGAAGCGAACTGCACGTGCGCCGACTTTCTAAAGGCGCAACTCTTACACGAGAAGATTTGCGACGGTGTGGCGGACTGTTGGGATTATTCGGACGAAACGGACTGTGGTATTTATCAATCGATCTTTCAATCGTGTTTTCCTGTCGTTGGAAAATCTCGCTCCATTCGAGGAAAAGTTAAAGAACTCGTTAGCGACATACGTAACTGTTCAATTGTACGTGAAATATTTTCTTAACGAATTGGAGGCGTGCTCGTTTACCAAAACGAGGACGAGATTGCGATAAAAATTCGAGGACTGTGGCAGGATTAACATGTTCGAAAATACAGCAATTAGAAATATAACAATTCACGCTAACAAAATCCTAGTTGACTTTATACCTGATAAAGATTTATCGATAATTTTCTAACTCGATAGATTGGTGCCAAGAAGGCCAATACGTCTGCGGCAACAGTCGAACCTGCATAAACCAAGACAAAGTTTGCAACGGCTACACGGACTGTCCAGGCGGAGAGGACGAGAAGAAGTGCGCGGCGCTGATAGAAGACGATTCAGCGTTGAATTACGAAGAAACGAGTAGCTTTGCCAGGAAGGACATTAATTCCGAGATCAGCGTAACCAAAGATGCACATCCATCGTTCGAAGGGCAGTTTTCAGAAATAGAATCCACCACTAACAAGGACACCCTGTATGATCAAGAAGCGGTGGAATCGTCCATCTTCGAGTCGACAACTTTACACGCGTTTAAAGATGATATACGATTGGAAAAAGTGATAAGAGCCAAGGACGAGTCTGTGATCGAGGAAGGTGGAACATTTTTCGAGAATCGCGAACAGAGCAACGCTACTACTCTCGTTTCCGGGAGAGAGATATCGTCGAACGTGAAACACGTGTTGACGCGTGGGAACTCGATCCATGTAAATGCGAAAAACGGCGATAAAACGTCGATGATCAATTTGAAGAAAGAAGTGAATAATTATAACGAGAAGGGCTATTTAAATATCAGGAAAAATGGAAAATGGGGGAAATTGTGTTTGACTGGAATGGATAATCTTCTGCAAGAGAGACAAACTGTTTGGTCTATCGAGGATCTTGGTAGAGCTGTTTGCAAGGCAATTACATATCAGTAAGTATTCGGTCAAAGCATCGATCCATACGTAACGTGCTTCGTATAATTTTATATCGCCTGCTACGGTTAACAGATTTTGCCGTACGATACATAGAAAGGCAAGAATTTATTTGAAAGATTCGATATAGATCTAAAATTCTACGAGTGAAAAGAATTCCTCAATTGTTGGCAAAATTACTTTTAGCGTCGCAAACAACGTGCCGATGTTTCATTAGATTCTTGCAATTTGTACGTGCAGTTTCAGATTCGTTTCAAATGTGACCAATATGTACGACAACTTTCAGAGATTACGAAACCGTGGAGAAGGTGTTGGATGAAAATCCAACGTCTGTGAGATCGTACTACACACTCTCGTACAACGAGAAACCTTTGGATAAAACGATCTTGACTTTCAAGCCTTCCGAGTGCCCGACTGGCGAGATCCTCAGGGTCAAGTGCAAGAACCTTGAATGTGGAATAAGAACTCAGGCCCCATCCCAGGCCAGGTACACTCACTGAACCAGTTTCTCATAATTATATGCCGACCGGATCATTTACAAAACTATTTGTATACAAATGCATTCGAGGATAATGACCTCTGCGCCTCCATAATAGCGATGTATCGATGGCAAAACGATATTAAAAAAGATGTGCATAAAATTAGTATGATCGCGATCGTTATGGTCATCGTCGTCGTTCGAGATAAGTAACTATACCTGCTGTGATATATACGGTCGTAAATTTTTATCGAAACTCGTGAGAATATTAAGTTAACTCCGCCGGAAAAAGACTGTCGTCTTCCTTTTTTAACGATACTTTTCAGTAGTTTAGGATCATTCTTAAATTTCGTCGAAGGATAGTGATTACTGTGAAACGTGCTTTACCTGTAATTGGGAATGATCGGATATTAATAATAATATCGTTATTTAGAATTAAATGGTTTTGCATTACGATGAGAAATTTGTTATACCATTATACTTCCTTCGTTTCTAATGAAATTTTATATTTTTGAAATTATCAACGTAGCTTTTTCTTCGGTTTAGTAAAAGATTAGACCAACTCGTGTCAAGTAACTTGAAAGTTGTTTTAGTCGCGAAATGAAAATTTAAATACGTTGATAGATTAGGTCTCTATCTTCAAGAGGCATTAATTCAGAAGACTCTTAGACCTAACTATCGATTTAAAAGAATTACTGTCGACATATTTCAATTTTCATTCAACAAAATGAACAATTTTATAATCTCGTAGCTGTCACTAGACTACGGATATTCACAGTTTCAGATTTCTCGTAAATGCATACAAATCTATTAATTGTAGATTACAATATATGAACGTAATACATTGATAAGACGAACTACTTATTTAAGATGTATACATTGAAACAGATGGAATGTTTCACGACGTTGCAGGATAGTCGGAGGTGGAAGCTCATCAGCTGGAAGCTGGCCATGGCAAGTAGCTCTGTACAAGGAAGGCGATTATCAATGTGGTGGAGCTCTGATTAACGAAAGATGGATTTTATCTGCCGCACATTGTTTCTATCAGTAAGTAAAGTAATAGTGTACTGGTAACGCAAATAAAAATAATTAGATCAATTGAAAGAAAAAATATAATAGAAGAGAAATATAATAAAGAGGGTATATTAAAACGAAAGATAATAAGATAAGACCAGGCTAACCGGTACACTGGAAAATATACAAACATTTTATAGAGTTGCAAAAATTGATGCAACAACCTGATGGTGTATTCCAATATCTGTCGCAGTACTCAGGACGAGTATTGGGTGGCAAGAATCGGAGCGACTCGCAGAGGAAGCTTCCCGAGTCCGTACGAGCAAGTGCTACGTTTAGACCACATATCTCTGCATCCTGATTACATCGATAACGGATTCATAAACGACATAGCGATGCTGAGGCTCGAAGAACCAGTCACATTCAGCGACTACGTTCGACCCGTGTGTCTTCCAGAGTCAGAACCAAAAAGTGGCACTACGTGCACCGTTACCGGATGGGGACAGTTATTCGAGGTCGGAAGAATATTTCGTAAGTTATAATTATTTGTCAGGTATTTGTAAAAACAAAAAAAAAACTAGCCACCTAGAGATACGCTGGTCTGTAACGATATACCAAAAGTATAAAAAAATACGTTTCCTCTGAGCAGCGGATACCCTGCAAGAAGTGCAACTTCCGGTAATCTCCACGGAGGAGTGTCGAAGGAAAACTTTGTTTCTTCCATTGTACAGGATAACGTCAGGAATGCTTTGCGCAGGTTTGAAGGATGGTGGAAGAGACGCTTGCTTGGGAGACAGTGGTGGGCCATTGGTTTGCTCGGGATCGGACAACAAGTACACTCTTCACGGTAAACACTGCTATTTTTAATAAAAAGAAGGAAAGATAATAACATATCAAGCAGCATAATTTATCATCTTCAAATATCGATCCGTACTTAGACTCACCAAGATCGTTAAATAGTATTGTAATTTACGAGTGAACATCACGGATGATCTGTAAGTCTTGCCATACCGCTCAGGTATTAATTGGTCCTTCTTTCCAGGCATCACTTCAAACGGATATGGTTGCGCGAGACCTGGAAGACCTGGAGTCTACACGAAAGTACACCACTATCTTCCTTGGATCGAGTATGCGATTTCCAGGGAAGATATCCGATCCTCGATCGCTTCGTGTAAGGGCCATCGATGTCCTCTAGGCGAATGTCTACCGAAATCTCGAATATGCAACGGGTTCTTAGAATGTTCGGACGGTAGCGACGAACGTAATTGCCCTCTTAATTTGTAGTGAAATAAAGACTGATCGTATTCGTATTTATTTGTCCAAGCACGCGCATTGAACGAACAAATCAGTTAATAGTGGAATTTATAAATTTACGTTTATAATATAATATTAAAATTCGTATATACGACGATATCACGATCATAATATTATATTGAAAACGTATAAATTTATAAAAGATAAAAATAGTGAAAATATTATCTGTCAATTACAAGTTGGAATGGAAGGGACAAAACGTTAGGGAAAAGATGAATGTTTAAATAAATATAAAGGTAATTAATAGAAACGTAGGTATTAAGAAACGTCTCACGATTAAAGTGTGAAATTTTCCGTCGTTGGAAGTGTTGCTGTGAAATATTAAATATTCGTTGATTTTACATAGATGTGCAATACATAGCTAGAAATCAAAAGTTGAAGATAAATGTTAGAGAGTGTATCGTACATCGGTGTGAAATATTTGTAAAGAGTTTCGGTTATTAATGATAATTAACGATACTGTTAACACTGATTTATACTCTTCTATACAATTATCTTTGCGTTTGATAGTTAACATTAATACGTTTCAGTTATATGAATAAATCTACTAATGACTATGCGTTAGAAGATTGTTCGCGACTCGATTCGTACGAAAATAGCACGGATAGTCGCGAAGAATAGTATTGCTGAGTCACTCGTGATCGACTCAGAAATACTTGCTAGCATAGGGATATATAGTCGAACCTGGCATTTTGATTCTTTTGCTTAAATTACGAAACGAATCTCAAGGCCACGTTATATCGTGCTCATTACTTCAGTCTCTTCGTAAGTTCGAAGATTTTTAACGTAACGTGTATGTATATATGTCGTATCTAATTATGTAAAAAGATTCTTTTGATGCTAATAAACAAGAATTTTCAGAAAAGAAAGAAAAGACGCCGTTTATGGAAGTCCCAAATCATTGAATTAAGACTGTACAAAACTTTCAATGTCTTTCATCTTTTTCTTAGTAGGAGAGCCACGAGCAAATTGTAATAGCAAAACTGTATTAGCTATTAATAATTACAGTGACTCTTCAATGACACTCAAAATCGGATGAATTGTCTGACCATAAAAATACGGAGATATCTTTCAATATGATGTAGTAAAAAATGTAATAAATTAATAATAATTTCTATCTGTACATAATAGTCTATGCATTTAGTAATAATTTGAATAATCAAGAACATGATATGGCATGTGTCTAAACGACATCTTGTAGTTAGAAAAGTAGGATTTATATATGCGAGCCTGATTCGATGAGAAGGGACTGTAATTTCTTGCTGTATCTGAAACACTTTAATCGTGTTCCAAATTCTTGAAAAGCGAAAAGAATTATGAATACAAGAGTTGAATGGAATATTAATTTGTTTTATTAGGACAATTAGAAATAGCACTGAAAATCATATTCAGAAATAAATATTAATTATCCTCGATATAATACTCTATCGATATTAAAACGAAGGCTGTAAAGATTACGGCATTACAGGCAGTGCGATCCTTAATGATAAATAATCTCAGTCAAACGATCATCATTCTAAAACCAAACGGGCATAGTACTACATACGTACATATGTAGGTATATAAATTATAAAAAAAGGTCGTATTTCTTTCGAGTTTTTCCTTCGTCTTTTCTCTGGTAAAAAAGGATCGAACTGCTTCATTGTTATTCTATTATGATCATGTTATTCTAGATCGTGCCTTTAAGTAGTTCTAATATTAGATTATACCTACGATTAGCACAATATACCAAGAGGTAAAAATCACAATGTAATTTACGTCATGTTCAAACAGCACGCTTTTAAAATTCAATATCGAGTTTACAATTCATTTATCGTTTCGGGGAATATCTATCCTTTGCGGCTGGATCATCAACACTTTAGCACAACCGTTATTCCTGATCATTTTTCATCTCACGTCGTCTCGAAAAATACCTTTCGAGTCTGAAAGTTTTCAAACGCACGCGCATAAACGATCGATTTGTTTCTCATTAAATAAATTCAGCGTCCCATTCTATTTACACATCATGAACATTGATGAACACGGAAGACTCGCAAACTGAAAGCACAAACTTGAAAATTCAATGAAAAGTGTATTATAATATATACTGGCACGAAATAATTCCTTTCCAATCAGTTACGCTCTACGTGATTGAATTAATGCATTATATACTATAAGGAAACGATATGTAAAGTATTAATGGTGCAAAAGTCTCAAGTTATCTCGTCCTATACAGGAAATACACTAGGCATAAATCCAGCACACTAAAATAAGAAAAAATGTTCATATAAATATGAGCTGATTTTCCAGTTACAGCTTGTTTTGTATTACAACAATCTTTTAATTTTTTAGCTAACACATACTTCGTGCAGGCTCCATTTCTCAGTCAGCTCACTCTCCAGACCCAAATTTGCTCGATTATTCAATACTGAGACATTTGAAATCTGTAGTTTATAAAACGCTAATTGACGATGTTAAAACATTCATTACCGTACCGAAACATCTCATCCGTTCGAACGAGTTCGACGATCCATGATGAGACGTACTCACGCCTATATTGAAGCTGGAGGTAGTTCGCTTCAAAATAATCTCTGACGGTAAGTAAGTAATAACACAAAACAAGATGTAACTCGAAAACAAGATCATATCAAAGAGTTTACGTTATAAATCCTTTTTTCCTGTTTTAGCATAATGTATCCACCTCTGCTATATTTCCCACGTACAACGAAATACATACTCTGTACGTCAAGCCATTAATATGACATCGCTTAATATACAGAGTAACTTTGTTAATGATTCGTGAATGCTTTCTGTTTCTGCTTCCTCGGAAACTGTTTGTTTAACATATGCGGCGCTCGCTTTTCTCCCACCGAAAACGTCGAGTGGCAATTCCATAGCGAGTAGACTGAAAAATCCCGAGAAACGATTCCATCGGTGTGGACAAAAGTTCGTTCACAATAAAAAATGGTGTAAATGTATAAAAGGTCCGATTCGAAGGTAGAAAAACTTTTGTCCATAGCTTTATACTTAAAACGAACCTACAGTCTCCTCGTATCAGCACCAACGTGCGTTAATAACACATTCGTGAAGAATGTCGAACCCATTTTTGTCCCATTATCACCTTGATAGACGAATCACAATTACTAAGGATCTAATTAAGACTATATTACAAAATATCGAGCCACAAGCGGTCGAACAACCGCGTGTTTTTATACATAAAATTTAATAAGGCTCGATCGATTGAGCGTCGTTTTAAGCGTGATTCTACAATTTAGTTCGGAATGGGATCGATGATCTTCACGAAATGCGGTAAATACCTTCGAAACAGTATAATAGAGCTGCGAATATTTAAAACATTCAATCGATTTATCTAATTCAGTTCTATACTTTCGAAAAGTGTATACTCGCATCTCTCCATTAATTCTTCGCCCTTCTTCTAAAACCTTAAATTAATTAAAGAAGCAATAAATAATAGATCGACGAATCCTCTGACGATGATACCTCTAATGAACTGTACTCTTAGACAGACATTTAGTTAGGCTATGGATAATTGAGTCATCATCGAGGCTTTAGCCCAGTGAGTCGACAGCGATCGTACTGAGACCTTTGGAACTGATGGTCGTTTTGAATTGCTCCGGTATGGGATATTCCGCCTGTAAAAATGCAAAATAAGAAAGATTAAAAGGCATTTTTCTTTCTTTTTTGGTCAAACTCTTTCACTATGTTTTATGAACACTTTCATTAGATCATGAGAAAAGTTTCAAGTACAAAGGGAACTATTTATACTCGTAGAATAAATTAACAAAATTTGATTGGAAAATCCTGAAACCTCAATGTGTACAAATTACCAGTACACATCGAACTTACATAATCTCCATTTCCTCGGGGTACCATAACGTTCATCTCGCTAGACTTGCTGCTAATAAATTCCACATCTAATGAATCCGAGCTCAGATACATCTGACAACCGTCTGTTTTGTCAATAGAGATCGTGGGAACTTTTCCTAGTACCTGCAATCAAAGAAGAAAAGAAATTAATGGAATACCATAAAAAGAAATTAATGGAATGGAGCCAAATTAATTGGCTCTCGAACCAAACGCGTATTGTTCCATCCTCTTCGTAATTTCCAGAATATCACTCGTTATAATATCGAATGCAATATCAAAATATCGAAGATATTGAAATATCGCGTATACTAAGATAATACTTTCTAATCGGTTTAAAGCGACAGTAATAAAATCAGAAAATAACAAATATATAATTGTCAGGTTTTTCTCTTGTGATCTTCGATTAGAATATTATAAGGTCCTGTTGTTTGCCTAATTGTCTTGTGATCTATAATTATGCACACACTTTATATGTGTACACTATCGATATTACACACGTCGAGAGGCAATAACTGCCGATCGCAGTTTCTTTCGATTTTCCACATTTCACGTAGTGTAGGCAGAAATAATCGTAGATGGAATTTGATGAAATTTTTGAAGCCTATAGTTGAATTTTCACCTAACACTTAGCACAAACTTACTCCCGTTATCAAAATGCATTGGCAATTCGGTAAGATTTCAGTCTTTGTATTTTCTTTCTCCTCCTTTATTCCAATTAACGTGTAATATTCGAATTGAACGAAGCTGTTTCATTAACAAAACTTTGCTGTCCGTGTTGGACGAATAAAATTCGTTGATAAAACTTGGAAATGCAAATCGTTGTTAAACGCTTGATCGCTGTACGCAGGCGGAAATCTCGAACCTGTGCGAATGATCTGCGAAGTTGACTGGAAGGAATGTCCAAAAGCAATCGCAAATTACGTGTGGAACGAGATCGTAACCGACGTTCTCGACTGCCTGAGGAACGAAAGCATAGTCTGGCGGGTACAGAGAATTATTATTTTTGACTTGTGCAATGAATATCGAATTAAAGGTCTATGAATACATGAACATAGCGGTCAGGTAAGTTCTTGAAACTGATAAGACTTTTTGTATCTGAACGCTATGTTCAAAAAAAAAAAATAAAAAAAGATAGAAAAAGATAAATGAAAAGGATAGTATTTATCAAATAAAGATATTCTATTAATCGTGTCAATAATATCCAAAGGTACTGGCCGTAATATCTATGTGCGTGGTATTGCTACGTATAATATATATCAAAGGAAAACGTGGTAACGATGCGTCCATTGATAAAGATGTGCTTAATAAAGTTGGATACAAAGTGGAGGACCTTGAACTGAAAGTCAATATACTAACGTATAAACTGCAGTATGGTACCTGGCCTTTACCCCATCAGGTTCAGAAATCGAACTTTAAGAAGAATCTAAGAAACCTTAGACTAACTCTGTCCAATCCGAATGATCGTAATAATTGGATAAAACATGTATTGTTAAGGTGCTAAAAAGATGTTTTTAAAAAGAGGGAGAGGGAGAGAGAGAAAATAAGAGAAATAATGGTTATCTTGGTCTATCTTTTTAGCCCTAGACGCAACGAATCGTACTTTTCGTGTTCAAAGTATTACCCTTCGGAACATCGTCTGACCGAATTGTTCGATGCAAAGAAAAAGAGGATGTACCCTCATCTGCGGAAAGAAAACTTGCCTGTCGAATACAGCAGTAAATCATCGAAAAGTAGCAGCGATATGTCCGTAAAGTACGGTTATTGTTGCAAATATATTATCGAATGACAACTTAATAAATTCTATTCTCAGGCTAAATTCTATGTTCAAAAATGCGATCGATCGAAAGCATCGCGAGACATTGAGAAACGAAAATTTCCAAGTGCAACATCGGAACGCGATATCGGTGCCGTTGTTCCCGAAGAAGAGGTACGCTAAATGTGGGAAAAAATTGAGGAGAAGCTCGAGGAACGCTGAAGCTGTCAAGATGAGCCCGGCGTGTAAGAAATTCACGAAAACTATAGACGATTGCAAAAAGTATTTGAAAGAATTACACGACAGCAATAAGAATCTTGGATTAGTCTGTAGCTCGTCTGAGATCAGCAATGAATCGTCGATAAAAAATTTTTGGTCAGATACACAGGTAAAAATGAACGAGTTATTAAATTCGGAGACAAAATTGTACGAGATCGTCAATGATTGTGTTTAATCGTATTACAGCAACGAAGAAGTGTTCGAAGAAAAGATGCGATTAACGTGAGTGAAAAGCTTGAAAAGAATAATAAAAATGAATACGGAAAGGAGGAAAATAAAGAAGAGAAGAAGCTTGAAAAAATTGATAGAAAGCAGCAAAGTAACGAGCAACGTTTGGAACTATCGAACGCGATTTATCCAGTTCTACAACTGATTGACAAACGTTTATTGCCCCCAAAAATGAACATATCGTTCTGCGCTGATATGTTTCCCCAGCAACTGACCTCGAAGATGTTAGTTTCGTGCGAACCGAGGAAAAAGCTGAAGACGTCTCAAGAAGCCCTGTACCAAGTGAAAAAGAAATTAGAGAGCTTGCATAATGTTCTGCGTATGTACGAGTTGCAAAATATTGAGATGAAAGCCTCGGAGAAACAACGAGATAATAGCAATAAAATGAACAGCGTTTGCAAAAACATCGTGAGTACGCTTGTCTCAGTTACGACAGACACGGACAATTTGAAGAACACCGAAAATACCGAAATAAATATCGAAAGAAATATGAGGAATAACAGTAAGGAAATCCAACGGACAACTTCCAACAGCTCTGAGCAATACGAAAGCGATGAAACAACTAGAAGTTCGGTAGCGTCTATTCGAAATTGTTCAAATATGTTCAACGCGTATCATGTAAATAACATAAATGATCCTTATTGTCTGCTCAGAAGGAACGACGAGGCAAAAATATCTTCTACGAATAACCACGAATTACAGAAAATTCCAAATAATCGGACTGTATATTCTTCTAGCGTAAAATATGAAAGAATACCTGAAAGAATATATTATACTATTTCATCGGATTCCTCTGAAGAGAAGAAAGTTAAGAAGAAAACGGTAATATCAAAAAATTTCATACCAATACCGGATGATGTATACGCGAAGGGCAATCAAGAGAAGCCATTCAGTGGCTCTGATCAATATCCAGTTGCAATGGAAACTGACGAGGATGTAATAATATCACCAGCTTCGAGCCATACAGAAGTATCAAAGGATAGTGAATTAGATGACAAGCCGACAGCGTTATTACTTCAAGAAGCCCTTCAATTCAAAAGAGCGTTATTAACGCGTGTCGAACTGGAAAAGATATGCTACATAGATGAAAAGAAGGAAGAGATAAGTAACGATTCTGTATCAGATTACGGTAGGTACTCTTACGTTAACAATAATCTACAATCAAAGTTCTTGGACATTATATCAGAAGAACAATCTGTTAGCAGTTCTACCGAGAAAAACAGTAAAACTTATATGTTTTTCAATTTGAAACAAGACCTTAATCAACGAAATGAAATTAAAGACTTGGACACGTGTAAAAAATATTTGGACTCGAAGCAAAACCTTAGTTCACCCTCTGAATATTTTAGTTTTAGTAATATAATCCAGGAAGGAAATGAGATTAAAAATAAGCTGTCTTTACCAAAGCATAACCACTTTCAAGGAAACGAAATAGTTCCAAGCAATTTACGGATAAGATATTTAAACGACATATTGAACGAGTCTGATGAAAAGCTTATAAAATTTGTAAGTTGTTTAAATACAACAGAAGCGAATATGAACGAAGAAAGGACATGTTACGACCATGATCATGAGAAAGAGAATTTCAAAGAGCATTTCACGCGCATGAATAATGTAAATGAGTTTATAAATAGGGACACGAATAGCGTAGAATTGTTTTCGCAAAACTTAGACGAAACTCCTTCATCGGAGAAAGTTGAAAATTCGAACAATGAGACAACTTCCAATTTTCTGAACTCTGAATCTCTGAAACAATGTACCGATGTTAGAATTACTAAAGACACAGGAACTGATATATCGAACTTGAAACTAAGTACATTGGATAATGAAAAATACGAAGATCAAGAAATTTTATCATGCAATTCGAATTTAACTTTAAAAAGAAATCCTGGTGCGTGTTCGTTAATCGAACAAACGTTGCTCCACAGAAACATAAATAAAACATTAGAAATGCACGGTATAGTTGAAAACGAAGATCCGATATATGAATTATCAGCCAGTGAGAGTAAAGAAACTTCATGTGGAACAAATTTAATACGGGATTCATTAACATCCAGCATAAATCAGTCCAATGATTCTAACTTTCCGGAACCACCATCTGTAACAGTACTGATTAACAAGTCATTAGACAAAGAAAAGTTAGAATTAGATTGGTTGAACGTCAATAATAATTTCAGTGATGATACTATCAATGAAAAAGATGTAAAAACCTGTTCAACAAACACAATTACTCTTCAGGAATATGATACTACAAACATAAATAACTATAATAAAACAGAAACTAATTACAACAAACACGATCACTTTCAAGATGAAAAGAATTCAGTTACACAAGATCTATTTACAAATCTGAATAAAAAAGAACTAATAAAAGAAACGGATTTTTTAAAATCTTACTCCAATCTTATTTCTCCACACAGCAGTATGTATTTTACAGATGAAGCCTCGAGTTCTACTACGAAATTAAATAATACACATTCAAAAAACCTTAAAGGCTATTTACACTCTAATCTGTATACGCAAAATAACAATGAAAATACATTACACAGCAAGCATGAAAATTTAAAAGATATTGCAAGTGACACTAAAGAAACGAATATCATGGCCACTGACAAATCTTTTGTCAAACTTTCCAACGATGAATTCGACATGAAACAAAATTTATCAACATTCCAAAATAAAATGTCTAATAAAAACAATTCATTATCTTCTAAACCTTGTACAGAGAATATTGATACAATTAAAGAAGCAAAGGCTTTAAAAGAAGTAAAGGAAATTCGGAACGATAGATCTTCAGTAGGATATACTGTTGATAATTATAATTTATTATTTGCAGAAAATGTTCCGATTGACGAAACACTATCCAATTTGGCAGAAAATGTTTCGATTGACGAAACACTATCCAATTTGCCAGCGAATGATATGAAAACATTACATCTAGAACAAATTATCTCGTCAAATTTATCTCCACGACAAGTTTCTCCAAGAGAGACGAAAAACGATAATACAATGAAAAGAACGAACGCGACAATGAAATCGTGGAGCCATGAAAACTATACTTCAAAATCCGAGAAACTGAAAAGATTAATAACTTCACGAAACATAAAAGGTTTAAAATCCGATTTGTTGAACACTGTCCAAATCAAAGCAGAACATAGTACAAACACAACATATCCAAAATTAAGTGATTTATCTGCAGAACCTAGATGTAACACAGGAGATAGTGTTAAATTAAATAGAAAACGATCCCGATCGCAAGTAAGTTTTCGAACGAACGAATCACCGAAAGAAATAACACCACGGTCACATGAATACCCGAGCAATGCAAATTTTATAAATTACACTCAATCGTTAGAAACTAAATTAAAATCAAAAGGTCCTTCAAAATTCTTGTCACCAACGCCGAGAACGTCTTCAAAATCTTGCATACCGATTTTAAAAAGTCGATTGGAAGCAGCTCGAAAGACTGAAAATGAATCGCGACCTAAGAGTCCGATGAGAGGACCACTGACAATGACTATGTTCTGGAGAGATAATTCGTTTAATAAGGACCAAAATGAAATAGATGAAATTCAAGTGGAAGGTAAATCAAGAAATACAGATTCACGTATAGAAGAGGTAAACTCTTGCATAGGAAAGGTAAATGACGCTGATAATCATAAGCAAGACTTAATAAAAACATCACAGATTGCACAAAATATAAATGAAAATGCCGGCAATGATATTATTGCGCAAGAACAAATGGTAATATATGTTAACATATTCACAAAATATGACCACGCTTCGACAAAAATAGTGGATCCAAATAAGTTTTTGGAATATATTAAAAATAGAGAAATAAGTGCACAAAAGATGGAAGAAAATCAAGCCAATAAAAAGCATGATGAACTTCGAGAGATTTCCACAGAAAATGAGAAGGATAGGATACATAAAATCGTTACTGTTGTTTCTACCGTCGTAAATGGTAATGAGCTGGATCAAACTACGTCAACTAATTTATCAGTACCGAAAACACAAAAGGACTCGGTGTCGAACATTTTATTAAATTCTAAATTTAAAAATTTATGTCTCTTGTCTGTCGAGCAAAAAGAAGTCGATGTAACTGCTAAACCTTCTGTTATCGATACAAGTACATCTATATCGGATTTGGAGAATATTTCAAAAACGACAAAAAGAGCGTTAAACAAATTTCAAATATGCGGAACACCTAAAGAGTTAAGCAATGAGGAATACATAGCTCTATTAGAAATTCTTCACCAGGAATCGAATTTTATACATCTAGAAGAATTGCAAAACATTTGTAAGAAGCTTACATCGAAACATTAAAAAATATAAGTAAAATTAGTTCATAAATAATATTATTTATCTATATTTATAAAATTCATCATTGATAATGTCTATTATATTTTTGTAATATACACTTTTAATACAGAACATGAACATCGTATAATTATGTTGTATATATATGTACTCATTTGGAAATACATATATTTTTCACACGATGTTAGAAAGCATTATATGTTATTGCATCTTTTATAGATAATGGGAATAAATAACATACCTGCATTTGTACACTCTGACAATTGACGAATTCGATGCTCGACACAACAGAGTCGAATACAACGGATGATTTACGGCATGAATCCATAACGATGGAGTTAACTTTGCCTTTGACAACTAAAGTGCTATCATGACATCGGAACATATAGATTACGTTGTTCATCTCTACGTTGTCAATAAGCAGATCTTTATTGCCTTTATGATATTCCTATAACAAAAATTAAATTTCGTCAATACAGAATAAACTAATAGAATGAAGCAACAAAATGATATTACTTACCACAAGCCACTTCTTTCCATCTCTAGTAAATACAGGGGGTTTATCAATTGGTGCATTTGCAGGCAGCACTGTTTTTGTAGATATAGTATTATCAACAACTGGTGCTTTAAATGGTGCTGGTCCAGTTCTCAATGAAGGATTTTTATGTGTTTGCATGTCTGACGTGACTTTCTTTAAGTCTGTAAAATACCGATTCATTTTAAAAATTTCATTATTTAATAAATTCCGTATTTAGTAATTTAAAATGTTACACTTACTCTTTGTAATAGCTTCTCCTTGATTAATTTCGGCGAAAAGAGCACTTCTGTCATCGATAATATCTGCCGGTGTTACGTCTCCCATAGGAGGCATACACGGTGGTGGTGGTGGTGGGATGCCTGTTGGTGCAGAGCCAGTTTTTGCCCATACAAGTCCTGTTGTGTAGTGCTGACGCACATATTCCTGTAGAACACTTAGTGTCTGTACCCAAGCCTTGCACCATTCAGCATGTACTTTATTTCTGTAGATATAAAAAACTAAATGAATTCTGCATCAGTAATTAATTTCCAGAAAACAAATTGTTATACATATGAAAAAGACAATAAGAAGATATCATACTTATTATTATAAGAAATAATAGTCTATAATAAAAACTTACTTCTCTTTCCATTCCTTTAATACACGATTTGTATAAAATTGTCCAGCATCATTCATTTCTTTTATATAAGGTGCTGGAGTAGGTGATACTGCAACCCATCCCAAAGCTGGAATACTTTCACTAATTGCTGATAAATGATTGAAAAACTGAGATCCTCTATTTTTTTCACGAAACTCTTGAATCTGTTGAATCTGTGCAGATGTGGGTGCAAGAAGAGAAATTTGTTCTGATTGGTTTGTTGGGGCTGGACGACTTGCTGCAGTTTGAATAAATTCCAACTGAATGCTATGAAAATAAATTTACAATACTTAATAACTTACGTAAACATATCAAGAATTTAAAATACACAAATTGATAGTAAAGTACTTACTTGAATGCCTTTTCTACAAGCTTGCTGTGAGTAGCTACATCACCACCAATTTTTTCACTCAATTGTAAATATTCTTTCACAGGACCGTCTAAAAACTGTTTATATCCTGCGACCGACATGCTGATAAATTTGTCTTCTGCCTTTTTCTCTATTGAATGAGGAGATGAGGCAGACAGCACTGAGTCACTATTTTTTACTGCTTGCGACCTCTTTGGTGATGGTGTATTTGTTTGAACAGCAGAATCTTGTGTTTCAGTTATGGATTGGACTCTTACGTTTTCCAATCTTTTTGTAACGTTTTCTAATCTATTTACCAACTCTTCTAAATGTTCCTCCTTATCGCTAGCTTCACAACCTTTAATTACAATACATTTATATGTATATAAAATGGAAATATACTTCAATATTGTGAATAAAAAAATTATTTTTTTATCTATTCAATATTATTTGTATTATTATTATTATATTATTTCTATATCTCATTTTCGTTCGTTTCTATATAAAGTAACTATAAATACACCCAAAAAGTAAACAAAATTAAATTTAGATATCCATAGAATGTAATAATAAAATATTCTTTATTACAACTATACTTTTATAAACCCAATATTTGAAAATGAAATAACAACTAATAAATTATTAATACCGATCAACAGAAAATCTTCGGTGATTGAAAGAAATATATTCCCGAAAGTTCGCATTAAGAGCGACTAAATTAAATATAGAATGAACGTATAAATAGTTACATTAACATCCACAGCCACTAGATCATTATGTTGCAAGCGACATGTAATATTATAAATAAATTTATGTGTACTTGAAAATGTTAACATAAAACAAATTCACGACAACCATAAAATTGTACCTGATAATTACTGTAAATGAAAGTTGTAAATAATAGATTAAATTAAACGAGACACGATAATCACATTGTAAATTTTAAAATAAGTGCACATCATTTCGATTACTATAAAAATTCATGAACCGCAAGAAAATTAAGGTCAAAGTATAACTTGCTTTAAATTACACAATTTTTAAATTTATAATTAAATATGAAATAATATACAAATGAATTAATTCGTTACCAGTGTTTCTGTGACTTATGCCACTCTAAATTACAAAGACACACCTGGCTTAATTATTCTTTCCCCTGATTAAAGATTATTCCTGTACGGACAAAAGATTTCACGGACGAGATCCTGTAGCCTTTTCAGAAACGCTTGAAGAACTAAACTACGGCTCTAATGATATTCAACGCGGGTGTGTGCCGCGGCCTATTCTTAGAAAATCTGTGGAAATTGAATCACGCGTGGGTAGATACTATTCTGTATGGAATCTCACACATTAATAAGTATTTAATAATTAAAAATTCTCCGCATATCTGTATACGAATCATGTAAACACTCAAGTAAAAGATGTTTTATAATTTATAACTTATTTATATACATAAAATTAAAAAATAGATGTATATTGTTCATTGATATTTCATACTTGTAATTAAAAGAAAATGTATTTTTTATAACTAAGAAAAAACAAGAAATCACTGCTGTGTATTTTTAATGACAGTTCTAATTATTTTAAATATTCTTCTCTTTTTGTAATGAAAACGATAGTAGCGTGAAATAATACACCAAAAAGGTTGAAAGATAAGTAGATCGAAATATACAAATAGAGCGAATAATAACGAAACACTACACTGGACGGTAACAATATGTGGAACAGAGTAAAGTTATAAACTCTTTGTCACAACTTGAAAACAAATGATTTTCCTGCGAAATAATTACCATATATAATACTCTCTTATACACAGTGTGGCATATTGATAAATTAGTCATAATATTCAAGTTTTGACAGAAACATCATACGATATTTGTCCGATATCTCATCTAAAATCAATTGTTCAGAAAAATCTATCCTAAGTTTACAGAACATGTATTGTAATCTTGATATAAATAAATTTAGTCAATCGCATTAAATAATCATGATGCAATCATAAAATTCTTAGTGTTTGTAACTGCGTACATTTTTCAACTAATATCTCTATTCTCATGAAATATTTTCCTAAATATAATCTCAAACAAATTCGCAAAGAAATAATAGTAATAATATTTATAATAATTCCAGCCCTCCAAGGTGCCATAGAATGGACTTGATTTACAAAAATCCTTAAGATCACTCATCTGTGTCCAAATCACGATCATACCGCACTCATCCTGCGAGGTATTTTCCACTCATTCTGAAGCATAATTAGAAAATTAGAATAGATCGGCTTGGTTGTATCCGATATTCTCATATAAATAATAATAATAATAAATCAATAATAAGCAAATAAATAACTCGAACAGAAGATCTAAGAGTCATACAAAGTAATAAATGGATTTAGGGTGAACCCTAACCGGCGTGCACCATCGGTCCTAGAGGGTCAAACCTCACTCTGTGCTCCGTCGCGTTTTGCGTAACGTGCAACAAATCGGAGAAGAATCTGTGACGCCTTAAAGCTAGTTCGTCGCGAGCAACCGGCGTCGCCGGTGGTTCCTGCATTCCGCTGCACTCTTCTGAATCGTGTTCGCCGTCTTCCTCCTCCGAAAGCCACCGAGGAATTGACGAAACTGCGCATCGTACACCCCAATATAGATATCTTTATCTACATATCTGCAGTGACTCACGAAATGCAGTTGAACGCTTGTAGAAAATTTTTATGAATGTATTATGTTTCTTACACAAAACATATTGAAATTTCGTTAGCTCTGTAATAATTATGATCGTAATGGCAAAATTCAATTTAGTTAATGCACGTAAAAGTTGCAGGATATTGATTGCAAGCTATGTACAGTTCATAACGATCGATAAAATAGTTGAACAATCAATTACTTATTATATATCAGTAAGTTATTATTAACGTTATTATTTATTATTTAGTTATTATTAACGTTGACTCGTGCATTAATGTTTAACTGAAATATGCCTATCAGTCTTCTATATAAAAGGATGATCCGAAAGATGCAATTTTTTCAAAATATACATATACACTAACAAGTCCAGTAATCTTTGGAATCGAATTTTTTTCCAAAACTAGCTAATAGCGATGTTACAAAAATATTTCAAAAAAAAAATTCCGGAATATTAATTTTTTACTAACAATAAGTGCATGTTCGCATTACACTTGTATATACATTTTCGAATTGGTTTAAAACTTGTCTAATATGCTAATGGAATTTGAAAATATTTTGTATAATACATATAATATGAACGTACAACTTTTCTACGACAAGCGTTGAAATACTTTCGTATAGCCATTATTCGTTGTATGCAATTTCCTCGTTTATAATTCAAAATAATTCAACGCATTTCAAATCTTACATTCCAACACGATAATGAAATTCTTAATTTAGCATGTAATTGCTTGTAATGAATTTTTAACATGTTTGATGCTGTTATTAATATTGTAAATCACATGTAAGGAAATGTTGAAAAATCAACGGGAGAACGAGTCGTGAAATGAGCAAATTGCATATTTATATAGATGACGGTAGGAAATTTCCATTTTTGGCTTTGCTTTAAAATGAAAAATTCGTTCGCAGGTCACGGAATTATGCATTCTAGCGAGCAACAAACCTAATTATGTATATATACATTATGAATGTAAATATTAAAATATGTGTAATTTCGAGAGTGAATCAGTATCTCAAAAAAGCGAAATTGAAATTTAACGCATAAGCCAGTTCGATTACTATCGCATTTCCATATTTGCTGTCACTTTTTATATATATATATATATATATATATATATATATATATAACGCGTTCTATTTATCAGAAAGTATAATTTAACGTCCTGCGCGAATCTTTCATTTTTAAACGAATTTAAAATTATCTATTTTCTTTATCAAGGAAAAACTGCGCAATAGGGATATATGTACCTGGCGGCGTCATTTTATTCGCGTTGGTATCGTTCGGGCAAGCTTCGAAAACGGAATCATCGCCTTCCTCCTCGGGCCCATCATCGATCGTTCTCTCGATACACGCGGAAGAGTCATAAAGATTGGTCTTAAGGGTATCAGAATCCCCAGAATTCGGTATTGCTTCTATCGCTCCGCCCTCATCCACGTATCCGCTTACATTATCATTTTTCTCCGCCTTTCCGTTTCCATTAACATCCTTACTTCCGTTTACTTCGCCATCTTCCTTCTCTGGTTTCGTTCGATCACCCTCGTTTCTGGTATCGTTCTCATTGTCATCTTTCTTGCTATTGTTCGATTTTACTATTGTTTCGGTTCGCAAGAGAGAATTATCGTTGACCTCGTCGCGCTTTCCGGTAGGCAACGGACTCTTAACGGTCAGGTCGTCGACCACTTCCGTGCTGTTTTTCTCCATCGACGGAGAAACTTTCTCAAATCTCTGCACGTCGCCGTTCAACTTCTCTCGACTACCGGTCGGCCCGTTTTCCTCGAGCTTCGATGAATCAATGCCAACTAATTGCGAGTCGACCGCTTTCTGATTTTTCTTTGGCGTCGACTTCGTCACCTCGCCGTTCGGCCTCTCCTTCTTTGAGCTTTTGTTGCACACACAGCATTTAAACATCGTCAATATCGATTATGGATTTCCGTTGTATCAGCAATAAACGCCTTTCGCCGGCTTTCAACCGAACTTTCGATGCTTTCAAACCGATAGGCCGGTATGTGTTATGTCACGCGGCTCTTATCAACTAGGATCGTTTTACAACGATACCGTTTGATCCGTTCGAATCAATTGATTCGAAAGACCCGATAAAATTGATCGATACATTTCATACGTATCAACGAGAGACAGAGAGAGAGAGAATATATATTATATACAAGCACGGACAACTTCGTAACAATGTAAAATATTGACTGCTAATTCAGAGTTTCGTGTCGTTTTGTTTTTTTCCTTTTATATAGATTAAAATATATGTAACAATGGTAAATAGAAAATAGGGTAAACGGTTCTTAATTTATAACGATTATTGACTCGGAATAGTATTGAAGATAATAACGGCGGATAGAAGAATACTTTAATATTTAGGCTCAAGTTCAACGCTGACCCCTCCTCACAGCCGTATATAGTTGAAACTGGTACTTGAATATTTTAGCTCTGTTGGCCCTTTTCAACCAAGCAACCGAATATTTCGTTTCAACCGGATTTCCCACGGGAATCACCAACTATAAATTGTTTGATGTGCAGCCGGTATAAATTACATTTGTTCACAGCCGGTTTATGTATTTACGGTATGTATCCATTGATATCGTAAACTAGCAATCAAATACGCGCTTTAGCGAAACAATAAGATTAGTAACTAACACCAATTTATTTCCTTTCTTTACAGAAGCTACTAATAAACAATCTGATTAACGATCAACGTACATCGGAAGAGCTATATCTATCATTTATTGTCAATATTAACAAAGATAAAATATTTATTTAAGTTTTATCAAGCTTATATTTGTTGTTTCAACGACTCAAAAATCTTCACTTTATCATTTACAAGCAACAGTTTCTAGGAACACATACGTAACGTCTTCATAATAAATACATATGAGAACATTTACAACAAAATTACGACACTTTCGAGGAATCGTGCGGTGTGTATAGACGTGTATTTTCCCCGCGAATTTCCCTTGATGGCGCGATGATCGATTCCAACAACGCCCAAGTTTACGTTTTCGAGATCAGTGTAACAGATATAGAAATGGACGTTGTATGCCCATCTAATGCAAGTAAGTAAAAAGACGATCATCAAATTTTTTGATATTTCGAAACGCTAAATTCTGTTTTAGAATGGTTTCAGATTACAAGATGTACGAAGAAAATAAGTTTCGCGTTAGAGAAAGAACAGGCATTCTATCTGGCAGTAACCGTACATCCTTCCAAACGTGACCCGCATTCGTCTTTTTCATAATCTTATGAAAGAAAATGAACCAGAAGCTAATCTGATAAGTAGCAGTCAAAGGATAAACGTACACGTATATAGAATATCACAAGCGCATGCTTTTCAATTTCAATGCATGTGAATAATATAACGAATAGAATCGCGGATGGACAAACGTTCGGTCGACGGAGAAAATTTACATACATTTATCTGTAACGAATCACGTTTAAAAACTCAACCGTACAGAATGTAATTAAGAAAGTAAATTAATATTGTGCACGAGACGAGATTAATGTTCCATCCTCACTAAGAAATGTTTGCAACGCTCGTTTCAATTGTATATCCTTTTTAACCAGTCGACTTAATACTATAATATATAGTTTGGCAAAAAATTTGTTTAGCTCTTGGAACACCACCCAAATATTTAAAAAATAACGATTGATATCAAATCACTTCCAGATATTGCAGTGTTATTGACACTTGATAAAAAGCTGAACTCGAGTTAGATTGCACATTGCGAATGAAAATATTGAATGAATTCACGAGATTTGTAAGGGTGGAGTGTCTACCCTCTAAAACAGTCTACTTTAGAAGCAGCCGGCGCAATGCTCTACTGCTTTAGGTTTCGACCGGCACTCTGCGGTGCTGCCGCAGGGTGGTCAAGACCCGAAATTGTTGCAGGTTCTTTAGGTAAAGAGCCACGTGCAGCGCAGGACTTTCGAAATCTAACTTCGTTTCTAACAGGACCGTCAAACTTTAACCCGTAACTGTTCTTCGCGGCAACTAGAAGTCCAACGGATTACTAATTCAGTCGGATACATGAATGTAACTACTAACAGGATGTTAGTCAATAAATAAAATCATAAGATCTGGTTTAGTATAAAATTACTACTGATATAAGAATATATTAAAGCACACATGCCTTGTACAGAAAAAATTTAACTCGTAGAACGTTTCTCACAGACAGATCGGAATGAAGATCAAATAATTCATAATGACTCACATTCGCATTTAACTCACATTTTCGGTACACCTATGAACGTATTTTATTCTTTATCAGACTTTGCTTTATTACAAATAGCTTACACTGATAATGATAAATTTTATCTAAAACTGAAATATTACAATGTTTTAAATTATGTTCCATACGATTAATGCTTAATATAAATTCCATTATTATGAATTACAGCAAAAAATTACCACGTATTTATGTAATGTTATATAATGATCAACATAAAAATAAGTAATAAAATGTTGACCATTATTTTATAAGAATTGAATACATACTCAACATAAAATTTCCAAAATATAATATTTATTATAATTGTAATAATAGCTTCATAACCATCTTTTGCATTCACATATAATTTATTCATTAAAAAACTACAAAATTATAATTAGTTAATATAATATATTGATTTTTTGATAATTTGTTAAACTTTCATGAATCAAACATTGAGTATTATAAACAGTAATAGAGTACATATCATTTTTCATATTGCATCAGAGAATAAAAGAATTTTAATTTATACTCACGATTTTTCCACATATTTAAAACCTTTTTATAAGCACCTGGTACCATTCGGGAATTATCTTCTATCGTTTTACTAAGTTCTGACATTTCGAAATAACGTTTTTCACTAATCACGCAAATGACTGTTAAAAAATATAATGATAAGCAAAATAATGATAAATAGAATACAAAAACTAATGCGTTCGACGTGTAAGTGATGAATAATGATAACGGACTCACTTCGTCAGCTTTCACGATGGAATTTTAATCTCGCGTCAGAATCACAGGACCGTATCATGTAACCAACCTAATAATACAAAATCTTGGTAATGAATGTTTTGTTAATCATTACCAAGATTTAATAAGATTATTATATCCCAAAGCAGTACCTTTAAATAGAAGTAATCAAAAACATATCTTTATATAAATTTAAATACTTCTATCTAACATTAAATTGAATAACTTCATACGTTAAATAAATATATCCTTATATAGGCATCAAATTTTAAATACCTTCATTAAAAATGTTATTTGTATTTTTTAAATTACAAATCTCAATTTTTACAGCAAATATGAAACATAGTAATTAAAATATGTTATTTAATGAGATTTAGATACCTCTTCAACATTGTACAGGATTAAAATACGTTACCAGGTGTCAAGTGTCAGGTGCAGCGTAGTATGACTCACAGTCGAAACACAGCAGGAGATACATACAAGTATAACCATGTTCATAACCAAACCAAATACAATTTCGTATCTTTTATCGAAAAAACAATTATAATTGTTCAACTTACACATACGATATATTGCACTTTTCGAGTACACATATATGTATATATTTATATATGAATTACATTAAAGTACAGATATTGTAAACTGCGGAACCTCGTAAATAGTAAAATGTTTTCAGCAAAGCTAATATGAGTCTAGCGGCAGTGAGATGCATTAAACAGTATTGATAAATTAATAACAATTCGCTTACCAGTATGAACCCTCAATGAAAGTCAGCGATATATACACTGTCACTTTATGACAATCGACTTAATAACAACACAACAAACACGATACACAAGTGGCAAGAATTCAATCTGACAACATAACTAACTACATATACTGGGGCGTTTGCCGGATACCGGAAGTACTACTCTTACTATTGCGCGAGCTTAAAATTGTTAATCGCGCATGCGCCCATGTTTAAATATAATCTCTAAAAGAAATTTATCCGAATTCTACATTATTGCTTTAGAATTATAACTGTTATATTAGTAAAATAAGACAATAATAATTTCTTTATAAAATAGATCAATACATTTTCTACATTGTAGAAATAATTTTAAATTTATCTTCGTAATTCTTAATGAATTTTCACGTATTATAATGTAATTAAAATTGTAGTGAAATGTGTTTATATGGACTCTAAAATTTGTATGATAAATATATTTCAAGATAATATTTCACATATATATATTTCGTATTGATATTATATGTATACATGTGTATGCATGCGTGTATATATATATATATATATCGGTGCTGCCACCTGGTTTTTATTTGGTTCTTCGAAAGAAGTAACCGCAAGGCGCAATCATTGCTGCTAAGCTGAGTCACAATTAGTTTTATCTAATGCTTTGTTAAGAGTATTTATCAGTATGAAATGAAAACTTTCTTAATATTTTGCAATACCAATTTGCTTTTAGAGTACAATTATCAATATCATTCCTACGTGTAACACTTCAAAGAGTAATAAGCTTTTTAAAGTATGTATGTATTCACTACAATTATTTTGCACAAGTATATTAATCAAAAGTAATACAAAGTATTACATAAGGTGATTAAGTCACGTTAGAAGTTATACGAAAATAAAAACAGGGTATTTGTAAAATATCATATGACCAAAAACATGAGCACAAAATTTATATTTATTGAATCAATGAATATTTTGAGTACAATACCTCAATATCATATGTTACTAGGAACATTCTTAATTCTGTGGCTTATTTGGTTTATTAGTAAGAGATATTTCAGTCGAGATAGAACATTAACTGAAGATGAAATAGAAAGGAAACTTGCGGAATGGAATCCTGAACCTCTCATAAATAATCCACAGATGAATCATATATCTTTAAATCCAAGATGCATAACATCTAGAGCTGGTAAAAGAATAGTGGTAGATGGGAAAGATTGCTTGAATTTAGGTACGCACAATTACCTAGGTTTAACTGAAAATAATGAAATAGAAAAGGATGCAATAGCAGCAATAAGAAAGTATGGAGTTGGTTCTTGTGGTCCACGTGGATTTTATGGTACTGTGGATGTTCATCTTGAATTAGAAGAACGTTTAGCAGATTATACAGATACAGAAGAAGCAGTTGTATATTCATATGGATTTAGTACAATTGCGTCTGCAATTGCAGCTTATTGTAAACGCAGGGATCTTATATTTGTAGATGAACAAGTAAATTTTGCTATACAGAAAGGATTAGATGCAACTAAGGCTAATATTACTTATTTTAAACATAATGATGTAAATGATCTTAGTAATTTATTGATGAAACAAGCAAAAATTGATGAACAAAACCTTAAAAAAGCAGCTAAAATCAAACGCTTTCTAATAGTTGAGGGTATTTATATGAATACTGGAAATATTTGTCCACTACCAGAATTGGTTGCACTCTGTAGGCAATATAAATTAAGGATATTTATTGATGAATCAATATCATTTGGAACTCTTGGTAAACATGGGAAAGGTATCACTGAACACTTTGATGTTCCTAAACGCGAAATTGATATGATTATGGGTAAGCAATATTATTCAATTATAATTATCAGCAATAAACTACTATAGATCTTAATTTCTATTAATAATTTGTATTATATTTTATATACTTTATACTTTTTAGGTTCTCTGGATTGGGCAATGGGGTCTATTGGAGGTTTCTGTGTAGGCACATCATTTATTATTGAACACCAACGCTTATCTGGTCTTGGATATTGCTTTTCTGCATCTTTACCACCTCTTTTAACAACTGCCGCTATTACTTCTTTAAATATTATGAAAAATAATCCACAACTATTTAGATCATTAAGAGATAATTGCATAGCCATAAATGAGGGACTCCAAAACATTCATTGCCTGGAATGTTCAAGTTTCCCAGAATCCCCAGTAAAACATGTATATTTAAAGAATAAGAAAGACCGTGCTACAGAAGAAAAATTGCTTTCTAAAATCTCTGATAAATGTATTGAAAATAATTTAGCAGTCATAACTCCTGCCTATTTAGAAGCAGAGAAAAATGTACCTAGGCCTAGTCTTAGACTTTGTGTTTCTACACTTCTCAACAAAAGTGACATTGATTTTGCAGTGAATGTATTGAAAAACTGCGCTGAAGAAATACTATCAGTATAATTGAAAGTAAAAGAAAAAATTTAAAACCAGTGTTTTAAAATTAATATATGTTTTACACATGAATTATTTTTCTCTATCAATATATGGTTGATTATATATTAATTGATTATATATAGCAAAGTATTCTCCTTTTCAACAAATTTGACATTATTTTTTATATAATATTGTGCCATTTTCATATTGTGATGAATATATCATATTATAAAAATTAATTTAAAACTGATTTTGAATTAAATATAATTATATTATGTGTAATTTCAAATGAATAAATAAATATAAAGCAATGTAAGATTTTTATCATCTATTTTATGCTATAACAATGCATATTATAGTAGTACTTACAAAATAATTATACTTCAGAATAACATTAATGTTTAAACTAAATTAATAGTTTGCATTTCAAATTTAATTTGTAATCAATTATTTCTTAAATATAATTTTGCATATACAGGGTAGCCCCACTAAATATCACTCTCATTTGTTATTAGTAGCGGACAAAAGATTAAGACAAAATGGAAAAAATAAATAATTGATTTACTTTCCATAAAAAATATAAATACAGTGTTCTACTTTTGGTATTAACTAATTAGACATTTGTTTATACACTTTAAAAAAAATTTCATTTTAATACTTTGCTCAGTAACTAAGTTATAAAAAAAGGAATGAAATCTGTATAATATCTCATCGGTCAAAAGTTTAAGACTATATAAAAAAATATTACTTTTTAAATTCAACATTTTGTCCAATACCCGTTATTTCTTATCATTTCCTCTTGGCATAAAATCTATTAATTTTTTACATTGATCTACCGTAATATTACTCCAAGCTGTTTCAATTGTAAAGTTCATTTAAATTTTTCGATTTATAACCTTGTACTGTCTTTTTTATGATGCTCCACAAATTTTCGATTGAATTTTTGAGCTTTAGCAAATGCAAGTCGTCTTTTTCGATTCCTAGAACTCAGCAATGGTTTCTTTTGGGGTTTTCGTCCTCCTAAGTTAAAGTCTTCTAATCTTCTCCTAATAGTTCTAGCACTAATTTGTGTATCGTTTTTATAATTTATTTCCACAGCAATATTATTTGCACTACGAAAACGATCCTTTCCGCTCAATCGATGAATTCGGCGATCCATTTTCGGCGTTGTTTTCCGTGGTCTTCCGTTTTTCGGTTGATCGCAATACATGCCTGCCTTTAAAAATTTATACCAAGCTTGCTTACAAGCCGTTTCTGACCTGTTCACTATATTTGCTATTTCGGTGAAGGTTTTACTTTGCTTTCGCAGCCTTACGATTTGTTTCCTTTCGTTTTCAAGTAAATTCTTTGATTTACCCATAATCTGTTCCTACATAAATGAATTTTAAGCAATAAAAGATACACTAAATAATGATTTTGACATTCCAGAATCAAAATGTTCAAAAACTATATTCATATTCACGTTTTACACAGATCGTCTTAAACTAATGTCCACTGTTTACAAGAAGCGGTAATTAACTGTTGTAACTCCTACATTGTTTGTATTTAACAACTGACGGCCTGAGGTTACGACGGTCAAACATACAGCTATGTTATTCCAAAGAGACAAATCGAATAGAAGAACAATATGTTTGTAATCCAATTTCAATATCGTTGTAGACCATGAAAAAACAAATTCAACGGCATTAATGGTAATAACTATACTGTTCCTGAAATTTAATTTCGAGATATCGTTTACTTTTAACTATTCAACTTACGTATTATGAAAACAGCGTATTTAAGAATTTATAATTTCTATGTAACTTTATTTCTTTATGTGCATTTAGACATTTTTTAAATATTCGCGCTAGGATAATGATTTTCCTGAGGCGCGTATCCGGTAAATCTTTGTGTCATGGAGGAGGAAGAACTTCCTCTTTCTTCCACATTGCACCCGCAAATTTTTGCTGAGGTAGGAAAATTTATTTTACATTATTTTTGTGATAAAATAATAGCTTACTTACTTTGTGTTTATAAAAATCATTTTATAATACTATTTAAATCATGTTTCATTAATCAAATGCAGAAGGTATAAGATATTCTTGATTATTCAAGTGAAAATAAACAATATGTACATGCCATGCGGTCACCTAACCTTAATTTTAGTAATTCCTAAATATTTTCATATTTATAATTTATATGTTTAAAAGTATCGATTATTTATGCATATAAAACTATCATATATGCTTATAATGGAAGCGCATGTATAAATTTTATTGTCTACATATACTTATATGTGTGATGAATTATATAGAATTTTTATACAATATTTGTTTTTCATGAATATTTGTAAAATAAATAAGAAAATAGGAAAAATTATATGATGATAAAATAAAATGTCTGATAATTCGAGAACCATACAGACGCTAGAAATAGCAGAACCCATCTGTGTGCGAATTACAAGATTATACATTACACATGCGTGTAGTCTGATTTTAATTTTTGTGAAATGCCTTAAAATATTAATAGTAAATTATATATAAATAAGACTCTTTATTTCTAGTCCTTAAACGTTTTGTCCCTATACACACTTCAAGATGGGTAGGGAGGACAAGGCAACATGGAAATCCAATTACTTTACAAAACTTGTTGTAAGTATTTCAAATATTTTATCGCGAAATCATCACTAAAATATTTAATTCATATCTACATTATATATATATTTTTTATATAGCAACTATTGGATGATTACCCAAAATGTTTCATTGTGGGTGCCGACAATGTTGGTTCGAAACAAATGCAACAAATCCGTATGTCCCTTCGTGGGAATGCTGTTGTATTAATGGGAAAGAACACAATGATGAGGAAAGCTATTCGTGGTCATATTGAACGCAATGCTGCCCTCGAAAAACTTCTTCCACATATTCGTGGAAATGTCGGTTTTGTTTTTACCCGTGGAGACTTAATCGAAGTAAGGGACAAACTTTTGGAAAACAAAGTCAGAGCACCAGCTAGAGCAGGTGCTATTGCACCACTAAGTGTAATTATTCCTGCTCAAAACACTGGTCTTGGGCCTGAGAAAACATCATTCTTTCAAGCTTTGAGTATTCCTACCAAAATCTCTAAGGGTACTATTGAAATTATTGTAAGCATATGATTCAATTTAAATTAATATCTTTTTGTCTGAGTAAAAGGTTAATATAATAACAAGTAAAAAATTATATTTCATTATGTTTTAGAACGATGTACATATTTTAAAACCAGGTGATAAAGTGGGTGCATCTGAAGCTACTCTTTTAAATATGTTGAACATTTCTCCATTTTCATATGGTTTACTTGTTGAACAAGTCTATGATTCGGGTACTATTTTTGCACCTGAAATTTTGGACATCAAACCAGAAGATTTAAGAGAAAAGTTCATGGCTGGAGTGGCAAACTTAGCCGCAGTGTGTTTAGCTATTGGCTATCCCACAGTAGCTAGTGCTCCTCACAGTATCGCTAATGGATTCAAGAATCTGTTGGCCATTGCTGCTGTGACTGATATTGAATTTCCAGAAGCAACTACAATTAAGGAATACATCAAGGTATGTTATATTCACGTAATTTTTCAATTTTCATCAACACATACTGTAATAAGTTTCTAAAATATTGATGTGATGAATCATGTTTCTGAAAATCTTATGTAATTAGTGCCAGAACTAGAAATAGTGGAACCCACTGGCACTATTAAGATTCTTGTTGAAAAATGCGTAAAATGCAGTCTGATAACATATACTATGTATAGTTTACATGTAATTATTAAAACCCATCTAACATTATTTAACGTTTTTATAGGACCCAAGTAAATTTGCTGCTGCAGTTTCTGTTGCTGCACCAGCTACGGCTGCTGCAGAAGCACCAGCCGCGGAAAAAAAAGAAGAAAAGAAAGAGGAATCTGAATCAGAAGACGAAGATATGGGATTCGGTTTGTTCGACTAAAATACGAATGTACATACATATATATGTATTACATGATTAATGACGTGAATATTTTATTAAACCGAACCTTCAAGACATACAACACTGAAATAAAAAGTGATTCATAACATACGTTGCATATCAGTTTAATCAATCCTTTTACTTATTTGTTACCTTCATTTATTTTCACAAATTTATATCGATAATAAAGGTAAATATTACACCATTTAAACGAATGATATGACGTCAAATGGTAATTGATAAAAGTAAAAATTTTAAAAATAAGGATCAAAATTTTAGTGTAATAAGTATAGAAAATGTTTTGAAGACATGTCAAAGATTTTTATTTAGTCGATAATTATTTATGGTTAATTATCTTAACTATAAGAGTCAATATTATTGGTTTGTATATAGCCAAGATTTATAAAATAATTAAAATTACATAAATTTTTGTACAAATTCTTTATTTTATCATACTAAAACATATGATAAAATCAGTATCTGTCTATCGAATTTTTCATCCATATTAATAATTAATTCTTGCGTTCCTATGGCTAGTTCACTAGGATAACGTAAAAGTAAAAGAAGTATATATCTGTAGTGATAAAATTGATCATCCCTTTAGCGGGATATCTCCCGCTAAAAACAGCGCTTTAAGAAAAAACGTAAAAATTATACAAATACAAATGTCATTTTATATTAAAATTCTTTTTTATTTATATTTACATTATACATAAATAAACAATTTTATGTAACAAATAATATTGCCTGTAATGTTTATTTACTTAAATTAGAGTATCATTTACCTATAATTTACAAATTTATTGTTTCATTTTGCTTTACTTACGGTAGACCGCATTTCTATTTAAGAAAAAAGTTACATGATATAACTGGTAAGATATAAAATATGTAGCGGACTATAGCCTACAAGTACGACTATAGAGAATCTGCATTAGTAAGTTCTTAATAGTACATACATATGAACCACGATTGACCCGGCTACCGGAATCCGCGTTCTGTATTGCGGAGGGTTAATCTGTTTAATTACACACGTGAGTCATCTGGACTGACCAGAGAAATGTTATATTATGATTATCTATCAAGGAAAGAATGGTATATTGCTATCTAAAAAAAACAATTATTACTATACAATTACCTAAGTTTTATCAATTGAAACATGAATTGACAATATTTTAAGCCGATATCTCCAAGTGTTTCTAGTCGGAGTTGTGGTAGGAGGATATGATTACCTTGTAGTTATATATCATTGAAGTGACGGGATACTCATAAAAGACTGTAGTTAGTCTACAAAGCAGTATTATACTTTATTTCATTGTAGGATTTGTGGCGGTTTCTCCGTGCGTGAACGTGAAGTTAAGATTGTATTTCGATATAACTCGGCAGAAATCGGGTTAAGTCGATCTTGCGCGAAATTCTATTTCAAGTGTCAAGTTAAAAAAAAAAGCTTATATTAATTGTTCTATATAATAATGGGATTACTATCCGAAGGAAGCCCTTTAACCTGGGAAGAAACGAAAAATCTTGCTGACCATGTTCGGAAACATGGAATTATTCAATTCATTAACCTATACAAGAGACTCAGGGATCGACAGGGTGATATACTCAAATGGGGCGATGAGGTAATATTTATTTTTTACATTTTCGTTATGTGACATTTATCAACATATATCGTAATGTCATGCAATAATATATATACTAAGTTATTAGAAAGAACGTTATCTTCTTTTCGTGTAATTTTCGTACGGAATGATAGAAATACAAATCACGCAATATCTTTTATTATAAACTCATGTTAATTTTTGAAGAATAATTTTAATTTTATTGATAAATATTATTTCTATTATATTATTTCTAATTTAATATAATAATGTAGTTATTATATCCTATGTACAATTGTAAAAATATAATTTTGATAAAAAATTAAATTTAGACCTTAATTCATTATCTATTTGTTATCTGTATATTACTTTTATTTGTTTGAACCTTTATAACGTTCTTACGAGATTAATGTTTGTAGAGGCAATGAATGAATATTTCCAGCAATTATAGATATTAAACTACTATAAGGAATGACCTTGAGTTTTCTCCAACTACAATTCAGTCTTAGATACATGATTCAACATTTTTTGCTCTATTTTATTGATATGTCGCCCACTTATTACAAAATTGACATATTTTTTAAATCTACTCTTATCACTGTTATTTCCATATTTAAATTATTAATATTTTTAATGTGATTTCTAAATAGGTTGAATATATGCTTATTAAATTTGATGATAAAGCAAAAACTGCAAAGCTTAGTTTAAGAGCTGCAGAAATATTAAAAACATTAAATGAAAAAGAATATAATGATCCAGAGTAAGTATCTTATTCTTTATTTTTTAAAAAGAATTTTAATTGATATAAATTACAAATACTACTGAAATATATCTTAAGTTGGCTGTTTAAATATATAACAATATATTTTAATAATAATTATATTTTTTTTAATAATGATAAAATAATCTAAAATATTTAAATAATTTGTTTCACAGCAATATTAAATCATTATGGAGACCTGAATATGGTGCTTATATGTTAGAAGGCACACCAGGAAAGCCATATGGTGGCTTATTAGTTCATTTTAATGTTGTTGAAGCTAACATGAGATATAGAAGGCAAGAAGCTTCAAAATTACTTGAACCCAATGAAGTTTTAATGTCTTTAACTAATTTTCCTAGGTATGTAAATTAGTATTTTTATCAAAATTTATTATATTTGATATGTATGAAATACATTGTTAGCTTAAATATTTTCTTACAGAACAGGAGCATATGATTTCACAGATCCTCCAACACATCCAACTCCAAATTCAGGGGCATCAAAAAGTTTATTTTTTCCAGATGAAGCTATATATCCAGGTCATCCGCGATTTAAAACATTAACGAGAAATATAAGACTACGACGTGGAGAAAAAGTTGCTATAAACATTCCTAGTATGTACTTATTGTATTTAATAGTTGCACATTTGTATCTTTTTATGAATATAAAAATTCAGTTAGAGCTTGACATGAAGTGTTTCTTTGCAGTTTACAAAGATAAAAATGTTTCAAGTCCTTTTAAAGAGGATTTTAGTCCCTTTATTGAAGATGAATCAAGTTGTGCAGCAAGAGAAGATCATATTTACATGGATGCCATGGGTTTTGGAATGGGTTGTTGCTGTCTACAACTTACTTTTCAGGCTTGTAACATAGAGGAAGCAAGGACATTATATGACCAATTAACACCTTTATGTCCAATAATGGTCAGTAATATGTAAAAATATAATTATGTTTTCATAAGCTATGAAGGCATGAAGTTAGCATATTCTTTCGCGCATTCTACAGAACATTTATTTAACATTCGATAGTTGGCTCTGACTGCTGCTAGTCCATTTTACCGAGGATATATAAGCGACGTTGATTGCCGGTGGAATGTGATATCTTGCTCTGTAGACTGCAGAACACAAGAGGAACGTGGCTTAAAGCCTTTGGAAGAAAATAAATTCAGAATTAGTAAATCTAGATACGATTCTATTGATTCATATCTTAGTGAACAAGGAGAAAAATATAACGATGTTCCCTTAACGTATGATGATGAAGTATATAAACAACTATTAGATAATGGAATTGATAAATTACTTGCACAACATATAGCTCATTTATTTATCAGAGATACTGTATCTTTATTTTCTGAAAAAGTTCATCAAAATGATTTGGAGGATACTGATCACTTTGAAGTAATTATCATTATTATTATCAATTAAGTTTATCTATAAAAATTTAGCTTTGTATACAAACACAAAATATAAAATTTCAGAACATACAATCAACTAATTGGCAAACTATGCGATTCAAGCCACCACCACCAAATTCATCTATAGGATGGCGTGTTGAATTTCGTCCATGCGAAGTTCAAATTACGGATTTTGAAAATGCTGCAATAGTTTGTTTTATTGTCCTTCTTACAAGAGTTATTTTAAGTTATAAATTAAACCTTCTGATACCAATTAGTAAAGTTGATAAAAATATGGCTCGGGCACAAAGGAGAAATGCAGTTACAGCAGAAAAATTTTGGTTCCGTCAAGATATTACATCAGACGCAAAAAAGCAAGATGATGGACAACCAGAGTATACAGAATTTACTGTTAACGAAATTATTAATGGAAAGGTATTAATACTTTGTTCATGAATGAAATCAATTAACAGATTTCAAAAATATCCTATAATATATTATTTGTATCAGGATGGTATTTTTCCGGGTTTAATACCGTTAGTAAATTCGTACTTAGCTAGTATGGATGTAGATGCGGATACACATTGTACTGTACAAGCATATATGAAATTCATACAAAAAAGAGCTTCTGGAGAATTATTAACGACTGCTGCATGGTTAAGGAAGGAAGTTGTTTCACACCCAGAGTACAAGTACGTATGTCATTTAGTATATATATGTGTATGTGTCTGTGCAAAATGTATGAAAACTTTTATTATATTTCTAATTCTATGTTACATTATATAGAAACGATTCTGTAATAACACAACGCATCAACTATGACTTATTAAAAAAAGTACAAAAGATTGTATCTAATGAAATATCGTGTCCAGAATTACTCGGAACGTGTATACTATCAAAAACTAATGAAACTATACCTGCAGCAGTTGCAAAAGCGGAAAAGGTTCCCATGTGAATTATTGTTGTTAATGACAATGGCTTAAATATGCTTAAATGGATATATATATAATATTACATATATATATATATATGTAATATTATATATATATATATAATATAGATACACAATAACTTAAATAGATAACGATTAATATAGATTTAATTTTCGTTTATTTTAGTGCACTTCAGATCTTCTTGTACATACTTAACATTTAAAATATTGTGTGTTCACGTCCAATGATTTCATGGTTTTTAAAAACGGTAACATTCCATAAAATGATATTATACCCAGTACATTAAAAAGATGTATACTTTTGTAAAAAATAACAATTTACTTTGCAATAACAGTTTAATTAGAGGACAAATTTTAATATAAACATACAATATAAATTACAATGTTGATATGCTTAAACATAAATAACAACTACTAAATTACAATGAAACATGTCCTACATGCATCAATTTTAGGAAATAAACGAACAGCAATTGTTTTCTTCGAGGTCAAATGTACTTCATAATATAGAAAAAAACATTTTTTTTTAAATTTATAACGAAAAGCTTTTGGGATCTACATCGTCTATAGTGCTATTGTTGTTTTATGTTACAATACTATATTGTTTATTTAATGATAAATATCATGTAGTTTTTCCCAAAAGTCGAATTTTATTATTTTATTGTGAACAATACTTAACAAAATTTAATAGTATTAACATTTGTATTTAAAAAAATATGTTTATAAATTTTTACTTATTTTATATTCTTATTTTTATTTTCCTGAACTTGTCCTATAGGAGATATAAGTATTCCATAACAAAGCTATAGATTGTACTACTAAAACCTGATGATGTAAAGGTACAAAATAAAAGTTAAATAGTTGTACCATAGGCCAAATCTAAAACAAATTTTTCATTCACAAATTTATTTTTAAATATTTTTAGATATATATTGTCTTAATATGTTACCTTATAATTATTTTTTAAAATATCTGGATACTCATTATACAATTTTTTTTTTAACTGTTCTAAGTCATTTCCTTGTAGAATACCAATTGTTGATAGTAGAACTATTAAAAATGCAGGTGCAAAAAATAATTGATCACAAGACACCTTCTTTAATACTACAATTCCTCCTTTTGAGCCAATATATTTATCTAATATTCCGTACCAAGTTCGTGTGACAGGACCCTGCCATATAAGTTTAATGGAATTTATTTTATAAAAGCTTATGCAACAAATGTATAATTTATTCAACTTAATCAATTGTTTTATACATTTTATTATTATTTTACAATCATATGCATTATTAAGCTTTAGTAAATCAATATCATACATGTTATAAATAAAAATCAAACATTTTTGCAATTTTATATCAAATTTACTTACAGTAAGGAAAAGTCCTATGCATCCAAACTGAGCTGTTCTTATAAAATCTAAATCTTTAATTTTTCTTCGCTCAACTAGATTTTGTGCAATCTGATCTCCAAGTGCCATTAACGTACCTATCCGTTTAAAAATGTAAATAACTATTAATATATGTATAATAATAAAAGAATTTTTGATATTTCAAAAATGCTGTATATGTATATTCTTTACCCGCTTGTACCGCTTGAGTGAGTAACGGATATCTTGTTAAGAACCTTTGGTATATTTTGACAACACTCAACATGTTCGTAGGATGTGTCATTATCATATTAAAAGTTATTAAAACTTTGTTGGTTACTTTTTAACTTCATGCATATTACGTATCTTTAATCTGATATTACGTACACACAATGTATATGGTTGTCATATTATGAAACTATTTTATTGAAAATATATTTGATTAGTACATTTAATTCACGTTATATGAGATTTAATAAATACACGACATGTGATAATATGTAACAATGTGAAACACGTGGATTACTAAACTTACAATTTACAGTAGTATCGTAGATTTTATTTAATTCATAAAATCATAGTACACATACACGCATGTATGATAACACACACATACATATATATATCTATTTTATGTTACAAGAGAAGAAATTCTTCTCTGATATTATCAATCCTAGTTTTTGTCATCAATTATAAAACTGCATTATAAAAAGTAAATAATGTTTTAATATACTTATAGATACTTTATTTTAAAGATATATGTACATGTACATATGTACTATATTTTACCAGGCATTTGCTTGGTATTCTGTTACCAAAGCCGTGATTGTGTTGTGTAGCCGTTTAAGAACTTGGGGAATTTCAGGCTGAATTGTTATTACCCATATAGTACCGCTGACCAGGGTTACCATTGCCAAGTAAAATCTCTCACCAATGATAACATGAGATCATATTACCCTCGCTATCACTCTACAACTCGCTCATATTACATGAAGTAAATTTCTTCTTACATCTTTCCGCATTGCGTCCGTAATTTGTTGCCCTACCTTATTTCTTTACGATATGAGTTATGACGTCATTAATCCATTAACTATACTATTGGGTTGGCAACAAAGTAATTCCGGATTTTGTCAATAGATGGTCTTAGCATATTCTTTTGTTTTCTCAACGTGTTCAAAGCATCTGAGCTATATTGTTTTCTTGTTGTTGGACTTCCACCTTTAATTTAGTAAAAAAAATTGTATCGATTAGTTATTTAGTTTCGTTTTTATCCCAATTTAAAAATGAAAGAACGCCTCGCGCATTTCAGACATATCTTATTATATTATTTCCGAAAAGTCAAGAACGCATCGCAAGCATGTCGCAACCATGTACGTGTCGTACATGGGAATGAAGCCTTGAAAAAAAAGCAGCGTCAAAATTGGTTTGCCAAATATACAACTCTACTGGAAAATACTAAACAATTGAACTATCCAACTGAATCTATTGAGATCTTTTTGTTCGCCTTTAGCGTGTTTTCGTTTATATAAAGAAATCTTGTACTTTGAACTTTTACCAAGAAACCAAACGATTAATTCAAATGTGTACATTCAACAACTCGCCAAACTGAGCGATACAGTTCAAGAAAAGCGACCAGAATTGACAAATCGTAAGGATGTTGTTTTCCAGCATGATAATGCAAAGCCCCACACATCTTTGGTCACTTGCCAAAAATTATTGGAACTAGGTTGGGATGTGTTGTCACATCCACCATATAGCTGTACCATATAGCTAACCTTGCGCCTTCAGATTATTATTTTTTTAATGACGCTGATGATGTAAAATCACATTTAATACAGTCTTTTGCTAGTAAAAGTCAGAAGTTTTATGAACATGGAATTATAATACTGCTTGAAAGATGGAAAAAGGTCATCGACAAAAATGTACAATACCTAATTGAATAAAGTTGTATCTTTTTAAAAAATTTTGAATTTTCCTTTTTATTTAAACAAAATAAACTTCAAAACAAAATACCTGTATTTCGATAATTAATTACAAAATAAGTTTTGAACTATTACAATTTTTATGTTTTTAAGAAATGGACACTGAACTCTAAGTTACAATCCTTTCTCTTGTGTCGTTGTTCGGTCTATTTATGTTCTTGGATTTTACATAACAAAATGCAATTTATTTACTACCTAACAAGAAAAATTATTATTAATTAATAATGATAATAAAAGTGAATTTGATTGGAGTTAATCATATAGAAAAGTGAGCGATTTATGCCTTGTCAATATGCTTTATTATGGTAGTAAAAGTAAATATACAAAATGAAGAATGATTATAGTTATCATTAATAAATAATTGTGACATTTAATCGATAAATCTTTTGTTAAAATCCATTTGCTCATTGTTGCTTCGGTTACGTTGCTGCACAAATTCATACTTGTCGCGCTACACGGAGTCATACGCGCGCGTCAATAAATAAAAGTTCTTAAAAGTTACGTTACGGGGAGCTACCTGGCTATAACGATACATGACAACTGTATTGAATGCGCAGTTGGTCATACTGCTGAACTGACAGTACGGTTAGAAAATGGTTGCAAAGTAAAGATGGCAGTGAGAGGTGATGCACGAATTCTCCTCCTCGGAATTTTATGTATTTTCTTGTTAAAATCATGTAATGGAGCCGCGACAGATATTGAATTAGACGCAAAAGCACAGTTGTTACATAGACTCGATAGTTTAAATCTTTTATTATATACATTTTTATTGATATTAACTGTTTTAACAATATGGACATTTAAGCATCGTCGTCTTAGGTTCCTCCATGAAACTGGTCTAGCTGTCATTTACGGTAAGTCGTCTGCTATAGTTTATGTTTACGTAGTATAAACGTAATAATAACGCGCACGTTTTGCAAATTTTAATAGTTTTTATTTATAGCTATAATATTTGTCATTTTATTACTGCATAAATATAATACATATTAAATACTTTTCTGTCTCAGATCTATATATTTTTTTATATATACATATGATATCTTTCTTGTATGCTTTTAAATTCTGATATTATAAGCTAATTTGATTTTATCTATACATAAATTAAAAGAATATATTTAATTGTAGTTATTTGTAATTAAATATTTTATACCTTTTATAAATAATTGTATTTATGATTATATAAAAATAACATCTCCTTGAAAAGTATAAGTAATGAAACTGATTCCTAAAATTATTCAATATCTTATTTTATGTATATTTTATCTATTTTTACGAATATAAAAGATATTACATTATAAATATTACATCATCTATGTATACAATGTATATACATGTACATACACCTGTGTAAATAAAAAAATAAGATTTAATAAAATTTAAAAAAAGAATAATTTATCATCATGTAAAGTATTGATTATCAATTGTTAATGACTTTAAATTGTATATAAGTTATAATCATTTTATCATAGACAAATTATGAAAAATAATTGTATTATTTAAATCTTTTAAGAAATTAGAAATTAATTATTCATATATGTCTTTTTAGGATTAATTATAGGGGCAATAATTCGTTATGGTTTCACAACAAGTAGTACCATTCTTCATATGCCTGTTGTGCCAGACAACAGTAGTAAATATAATCAATCAGTTCCTCCAGATACCTTATGGTTACGTTTTCCAGAAGATAAAGGAGGTGGTGTCATTAAAAATAAGACATTTGCCTATTCATTTAGGGGAGAGATTTATAAGCAGGATAATGAGATAGATTTGAAGGTATTATTTAATACAATTATTCTATCTCTATTAAACTAAAATTAAATTAGACAGTAGAAAAACTAATTATATAAAAATATAAAATTTTAACAGGCCACCTTTGATCCTGAAATATTTTTTAACATTATTTTACCACCAATCATTTTCCATGCTGGGTATAGTTTAAAACGTGTAAGTAACAGTATATTTGTTTTTTATATTTATTGTATAATATAATACAATATGAAACACCATAGAATTTGATATTTCTTTATTTCAGAAATACTTCTTTAGAAACTTAGGAGCGATTCTTATGTATGCTTTAATTGGAACATCTATATCAGCTTTTGTTATTGGGTATGTTTTTCACATTTTAATGAGAAGTATGTATGATTAATAAGTACGCAATTACTTTCATGTCACAATAATAAATTTATTTAGAGTTTTTGCGTGGAACGTTTCTTGTGATAATTTTATGTCCATAGGTCATTTAGATTGAATATATCTGTTGTTTTCCTCATAGGCTGCAGATATGGAAAAATTCTTTGTAATATAATGATATATTTTTTTAATTATGCTCTTCTCTGATATGTATACCATTTGTCTTCTTTTCAGAGCTTTGATGTACGCCTTTGTGCAATTAATACCACATCTGTCTGCTTCATTTACATTTTTGGATACCTTATATTTTGGTGCATTAATATCTCCTACGGATCCACTGACAATAATTTCTATTTTTAATGATTTACATGTAGATGTAAATTTATATGCTTTAGTATTTGGGGAAAGTGTGTTAAATGATGCAGTTGCAATTGTACTTAGTGGGTATGTATATAAAAACATTACAAATGTCAGCAACAAGTCTCAATCAAATACACACATAAATTATATGTTCTATTGTAGTGCCATACAGAATTATGGAGAACGTTATCAGTCAGGTTCAGGTGGATTTGAAACTGTAGCATTTTTCCAAGCATTTGGTGATTTTGTTGGAATATTTAGCTTATCTTTATTTATTGGTGCTACCATGGGCTGTATCACTGCTTTGTTAACTAAATTTACTAGAGTCAGAGATTTTCCACTTTTGGAATCAGCATTATTTGTTTTAATGTCTTATAGCACATTCTTAATTGCTGAAGCATCTGATCTTACAGGTAACATTCATAAAAATCCCACATTACCTTGAATTTTCATGTAGATATTTTCTATTAATGTAGTTAATATTTAAAATAATTATTTACATACAGGTGTAGTCGCTGTCTTATTTTGTGGTATTTGTCAAGCACATTACACATATAATAATTTAAGTCCGGATTCGCGGCAACGGACGAAACAATTGTTTGAACTCTTAAATTTTTTAGCTGAGAACTTTATATTCAGTTACATTGGTGTTACAATGTTTACTTTTCCGAAACACCATTTCGATCCAGGATTTATTTTTGCAGGATTTGTATCCTTATCATTTAATGATGTTTAACTTCATATATTATATATCGAACATACATGTAACATTGAAACCTTAACCACCTTATTATAGCTTTGTGCATTACTAGGTCGGGCAGCCAATGTATATCCATTATCTTTTATATTGAATTTAGCGCGAAAACCAAAGATATCGTTAAATTATCAGCATATGTTATTTTTTGCTGGTTTACGTGGAGCCATGAGTTTTGCTCTGGCCATCAGAAATACTGTATCCGATGCTCGGCAGGCTATGTTAACAACAACGAGTTTAATTGTAATTCTGACAGTCATTTTCCAGGGTGGTGCAACAACCCAGTTTTTGAGCTGGTTTAATATACCGTAAGTGTAAAAGATATCTTTTTTATTATTTTTCTCTTATAATTTATTTATTTAAATAAATTACGCTCTTTCAGAGTTGGAGTAGATGAAGAAATAGAAGGATTATCACACAATGGAATGCGCAGTGTAAGTATTACATTTGTATTTTTAGTTATTGTAAAGTCATATATTAGTTTTCATTTTACAGAAATAATATAAATAATATGAAATTGAATTTATACTAACATATAATGTGTGCTAGGTTTCTTTTTATGTATTTTTGGTATAAAAAATATAGTAATATTTATTAATAACATGTAGTTTAGGTTATCTATTGCTAATGTATGTTTTAAAAGTATATTATTTTTTAAATATTTTATGTTTTGTAACTTTCTCAGATTCTTTCTCATGCATATACTTTTAGTCATGTTGCTTGTTAACTTATAGTGGTTTCTTTTTATTTTGTGCAAATTACAGGTTTATTTATGTATATTTATTAAATATATTATTATAAAATATAGATAATGAAACAGTAATATCTATTATTTAATATATATTCAAATAAAAGGTACAAATAAATTTTTGTTAATACAATGTATATCAAAAGTTGTCAGACGCAAAATTTTAATAAGATTAGTTTTTATTAGATGTTGATCTTTAAATCTTATTAGTTATAGTTGATATTCAGAAAGCATCTCTTTCTATATAAAAGTATAGTAATTTTTAATTAATAGCCAATATTATTTATAATTTAAAGAGTATATTGGCTCACTATATCAATGTTTAAAATCATTATTATTAAAACTGGAAGTATTTTAAGTGTTTAGAAGTGGTTTAAAATATTCTCAGAATGTTGGTTATTGATTATAATTTATTTATGTTAATACATGTTTTGAATAAAGATTATTTGATATAAGTAGAAACAAAAGATATTTTAATTGTTGACTTTCTGGGCCATTTATTCACAATATATACAAAATCATTTATTGAATATAAAATAATCTAAATTATTCAGGAGTATAGTTTATTTATAAGAATTAAAATGTAAAAATATTTGCGCATGAACGCTTCAAAATTGTTCTCATACTGTTATATTTTCTATCCTTTATATATTCCCAAGTATTATATTCCGAATTATTGTGGTGTGCACTTTTAATATTATACACTATTATTAAAAATTCTTAAAATCTTTATTTCTGTGTTTGAAAAACGTCCGAAAAGATTATACTTGCAAATGTTTGTTTTCTAGTTCCACTTAAGTAACCTTGGGTTACTCTTGCACAAAAACTACTAAAATCATAAATAGCTTGCACTAGAACTTAACTTATTGGAAAATCCAGCATGTCTAATTACATTGTAACAAAGTTGGTAAAAATGCTTGGTTAATTCTAAATAATTTCGCTTAATAATTATTATAAAAAGATTAGAATTTAACGTACTAATGTTAATAGTCTGGTGGCGAAGGTGGCTTTGGAGATCTGGACATACATAGGGAGAGAAGTCCGCCGGTATGTTTTCATTTTAATTCAAAAATTGAATTATGCTATTTATATGGTAACAAATAATTCGTACATTTAACTTGCTATATAAATATATAAATCCTGTGTTTATTACATTGAGATTAATTTGATGCTATAGACTTTTGTAGTTATTTAATCTTCTCTTACATGACTATGCAACATATAAATAGTTTTGTATATTATAAGTAGTATTGTCTGAGTTGCTTTCTGTCATTAGTACAGATGTGTAAAATAATCAAATTATGGTATTTAATAAGGGATTTAATAAAAATTATCTTATTAAAATGCTTGCAATGACCACTAATTGTTATATTACATTAATTGAATTATTGTTTATCAAAAATAATACAATGATACCAAAATAAATATTTCTGTTATTATTATGACTTAAATATTGAATTATAAATATGTTAATATCTATTAATACATACTAACGATTTTTAAAGGTAGGATTTAGTTTCAAAAGTGACACAGAAATTATTATTTTATGTTAAAGATTTGTAAAATATGTTCTATTTAAAATTTAACATTTTGAAAGTGATATTGCTAACAAATTTATAAATGCTTGTGTTTATATCGTGCAAACTAAAAATTCAGCTTCTATTTATTTATGTATATATAATAAAAATTAATTGCAATGTAACTATTGCTTTATATATGTAGAAAATTTTAGTCTTATTTTCATTATTAAACATCAGTTTGATTTGCTAATTGCATGTGCTTCAATATTTCCTTTTGTATCATTTTTGTTATCCATTCTGTATGTTGATGATTAGTAGTGTATAAAATATATACATATCCATTTACATTCATTAACAAAACATATGCAAACATAATTAACAAGGTATACTAATATAAAGATAAACAATTAAGCATGTTTTTAATACTTAATAATAATGCTAAATGTTTTATGATATAAAAAGTTAATTAATCTTGATATGGAATTTCTGTATAATATGTGCTATGGTTCTTCAATTATTTTTATACATATAATTTAAAGTTATTCATTTAATTCTTATTTAATAAATTATTTAAACTGTCATCATCTTTTAAATATTTTTGATAAGTATAATTTTATACTTAATTACATTTGAAAGAAAATATCATTATCATACAGGATGGATAATCCAAATATCCTTCACATTTCACAGTATAATTCTATGCAGGATGGATCATTACCAGGCAGTGGCATAAAACCTAATGAAAAAGCATTACTTGCTAGAATCTGGGGTGACTTTGATACTCGCTACATGAAACCACTTTTAACTCACTCCAGGCCTACATTATTAGAAACATTACCAGTTTGTTGCACACCTTTAGCCAGGATTCTTACAACAACACAGCAAATGACACAGGTATAATATATGATTTTAGAAATGTTTATTTTATTAAAACTGTTGATAAAATAGTTAAAACAGTGAAGATGTTAGATATTTTTTGTGTTTTTTATGTTAGGATGAAGCTGTTAGAAAAGCAGATTCAGATTCAGATTTTTGTCTTGAAGATCGTGAACTGGAGCGTCGAAGGAGTAGTATTCAACCGGTGAGTTTTCATCAACCTAATCTCAATTACACTATTAATCCGTGCTATCAGCCTAACAGCACAGATGTCACTAATCCAGATGAACCTTATGTAATCCTTAATTTACACAGAAGGTAGAAGTACTGGATTTGAATTGAAACATTTGAATTTTGTATAAAAATTATGTATGAAAATATTTCTTACATTGGTATGAATGAGTTTATCATTTATACCTAATTTTCATGTAATTATATTTTAAACATTGTTTCAAATTATCTCTTCGTTATACCATTTACATAAAAACACTTGTACAACATAGCCTTTCCATTTTATATGAAAGTAACATTTTAGTATTAGGTGTAATATATGTTTCTACTTAATGTCCGAAGTTTTCAGTATTAGCAATTGTATAGATTTCACTTATTTATAGTATCTTCTCAACATAATACGTAATTCTTTATGCCAAAACCTTTCATATAAAATGTATAGAATATGCATGAAAAACTTATTTTTCTTCACTGTAGATATGCAATGATACACATTTGAATAACTGAATAACATATATACTGAAGTTTATTTATTTATGAAATATACCATAAGTGTACACTAATTACTCAAATAAAATCTTGTTAATATAAAAATAAAATATTGTGTATCACTGTCATATTTAGGTTTGTGGGTTATTAACAATACTAACAATGTTTTTATAATGACAAAAAACAATCATATATAAAATATATTGAAGTTGAAATGCTACTATATAGGCATGAATCTATATATAGTCTTCTTACTAAAGTTATTTTACAGATGCAGTAAATGTATGCAACTATTCTATCGATATATAACTATCAGTAATTACTTGTAAGAAACACGTGAAGAATTAATGAGTTTATTCGAAAAAATTTGTTCAAAATCGAAATGTGTGTAATACTATAATTTGACATTTCCTTATCCACATAACAGATTAAATGTTAAAGAGATCATTTCATTTCTTCTTTTTATGAATAATCGTTTTTCTTCGAAAATTATGTTTAATGTCTATTATTAAAATAATATTTAAGAACACTCAAAATATTTTTGTTAATTTAACTAAAATGTGAAAAACCTGTGTTTTTATCCAATATATATATATATATATATATGTGTGCGTGTGTGTATATATATATATATGTATGTGTATATATATATATATATATCTTTTTTATCAATTTAGAGCAAATTTTTTAGTCTACATTTGATCGCGCTCTTACCGATTTTTTTAGAGAAAAAGAAATGATGATGATGATGAGGACCTAAGAATCATTGGAATGGAAGGATTTATTCCGTTAAGAACATTGTAACGAGACAGAAGCCATTGAAAATAATGTTTTCAGAAGATTATTTTTAAATGCTTTGTATATTATACTTGAGGGTAGGAATAATTATTAAAAATAATTATTTTGTATATATTAAAATTTTTTAATAATACCTTTAATTTTTGCATTAATGTTAAACAGAATTTACATTACTAAACATTTCTGAATCTTTGCAGATTTACAAAAAATTACTTTCTTATTTAAAAAATCTGATGTATAGTATTTATCTATTATTTAAAGATCAATCATCATGTTTATACTTTCTATATTTATGTTCATAATTATGAAATGTTATTTAAAATTGTTATGTTTAATATATGTGTTTCTTTTAAGTCTTAAAGCTAGACTAATATTATAGAACAAAATATCTGTGCCGCACCTTTTATTTTCTTGATATCAAAATATAATGTATTTTAATGTAAACGCAAATTACAAAGATCAAAAGACACATAGCACATAAACAACAAATTTTAAAATGTACATATTGTGATTTCTTTGAAAGTATTAACATAAGTAAAATAATTATAGTAAAGAGTCTGATAAAATTTTGATCTATATATATATTAAAAGTTTATATAAAACCACTAAAATTTTTAAACATATTGTAATTGAACATTAAACATAATTTTCAGTGTTCAATTCATTAATCTGAAATTTTTAAAGCTTTCTAAATATCATTATACTTCATTAACACCAAATCATTAATATCATTATGAGGTTTATGAAGCAAATATTGTCCTATCATTTCTACAATTTATTTTTTTTTCGTACATTTTATTTATTCATAGCAATATTGGAGAAGGATCTGGTTTATGTCTATCACTTAATGAATGTTATTGCATGTAGCCTGAGAAACCAAATTACTTTTCAGGCATTAATTTTTATATCAGAAATGCTATCTAAAAGTTGCCGCTTGCACACTACTTATGCTATTAGTAACAAGTAATTTCTGCAGGAAAAATAATCTTTTACATCTGCTTTCTATACATTATTTACCAATATTTCTCACTATATAGTTATACTACTTTTGTTTACATTTAATTGTTGGTGTAAGTTTTAAATAGCACTGCATATCATTTAGTGCACATGTACTTAATTTTATTTGGTGTAGTTTATTGATGTGGTCAAGAAAAAATGAATTGTATAAGTGTTTTGCAATTTTATATATTTTATATTTAAAGAAGAGATTTTAGTAAATTATAATAGAGTATTATTAATATTTTATTCAGAATTTTTTAAAAATTATACTATTGTGCAATCGGCAAATAACTTATTTTAATAATGATAAACATGTTGCAGTTATGTTCATATTTTTCTAGGGGAAAAAGTTTTTAGTTCTGTGTAAATAATTTTTTATCTTTGTGTGAAGTATTATTTTTATTACATTTATTTTTATTTTTTAAATATTTTTACAGCATATATTGCTTATTTATATTTGGTTTCTCCACAGACACATGTAAGGAGCTCTCCAAACAGAATACATTTATAAGAGTAAATCTAATATAATTTATGAAGTTGTATACATTTTTGGGGGAATTTGGCTGCATTGATTTAAGCATTAAGTAATGACTCTCTTTGTTGTTCAATATGCCATAAATATTTATACTACTTAACATTAATGTTATTTTACACAGACTCTAATTCAGTATGTTTAATTTCTAACATTCTCTAATTTTGATACCAAATAAATTTTAATTTCTTCAAATGATACGAAACATGCTTTCTGATAGATTGTAATCAACATCTCAGATAATACTTAATGAGAAAAGTATGACATAGGTATGTGCGTATGCAATGTTGGTGTCAAATGTTATATATTACTATTGTATTATAGCTTCTATAAATGTTAATTATATTTTCCTGGTATTTATTTTCTTTGGGAAGTATTATCCAATATTTTGGATAACAAGTGACATTGACAACAAAAGATTGAATGTAAGTATTATACAAAGAATAAATGATAGGGAGAAGGCAAAAAATTACAAAATACATTTGTTAGATATATTGAACTTACAAAAATTATTTGCTACATTTCTAAATTATGAAAAGAAATTATCAGTAAATAACAAACCTTCTCCTTATTTGATAGTCTATTTATTCTAATTATGGTACTTGCATAAAAGTAGATTCTTAGATGTTGACTTAAACCTGTACACATTACTGATTTTGTTGCAATGATTTTTATGAAGAAATTTTACATATACGAAACCAATAATAATTTTATTCGGTATATTAAATAATGTGTAAGAATCTAAAGATGAATTCTTGATCTATTTAATACTTTGTGGGGCAGCTGGGAACTGTGATGGGAGAAGTTAGTCCGGGACCACTACCATTGCACACACGCGTCGCCTTGCCAGGTTTGGTCGGCAAACATTTATAGAGACTAATTGATATTGGTAAATAAACTTACCTTTTTATGTGTAATATTATATGTGCAACTGATAAATGTATTTATTTGAAAAGCTTAAAAGATCTGTGCAAAATATTATATCTAATACTATTCATCATAAATAGAATTTGGAAGATGTTTCTATTACTTGCTGTTTTTATTTAGATATTATAAAAAATAAATCATATAAGTTGTTAATGAAATGTGAGTGTATACTATTATAATAAATGTAACTTATATTATTTTAATTTTATAATTAATATTATTACATTATTATCTTTTGATTGTCATGGACAAGTCTTGACAAAATTATTGACAAAATCTTTCATAATCTATATGCATGTGTGTATATATATGAATTATATGTTACTATGTTAGCAACATATATATTACATTTATTGGTTGTACTAAATGTAACAAAGTTTTGTTATATGCAGTACCAACGAATCAGTTATATAAAAATCAATAAATATAACTTATATTTTTCACTTGGTATATAATTTATAATTCAGTGGAGGTCCTGGTTTGTAGTAATTATCATAGAAAATTTATTTTAAAACGTTATTGAATTAAATAAGTTAATGTGACACCAACTAACAGTTGCATTATGCATTTGAATATAATAATTCATAACACAATGTGACAAAAGAGGAATAAGAAGTAATATTTTTTGTTAGAAATTTTAAATTTGTAAAATTAAATTAAATATAAAAATAAATTCCGAAAAAAATAGTTACATCAATACAATGACAATAAATTAATATGATTGAATTTTAGTATTCTTATGTTGAAAACATAATTTTAAATTATTATATTTGGATGTATCTCGCAATAATTTAAAGTTAACTTTGTTTGGATGAAGAATTTAATTTTCAGCAAATTGATTTTGCTGGCATATATAATAATATTTGCATTTAAGGTGCAGGACACTTAACATGCGATAACAACACAAATACATACCATTTGTATTATAATTTGTAATTGTATATGCATAAGTGGTCTAAAAATTAAATCAATCAACATAAAACAATTTATTGGAAAGATTATTATACACAGAAATTATAAACTGTGCCAAGCCTCACAAAACTTACAATATAAATTATAAAATTCTTCTGTGAAAATGATTATAAGTAAAAACTTAAACATATTTTAAATGACATGTAATACAGTATTGTTCTCAGAACAGTACAAAATACATATTACAAATTATAAGAATACACGAATTAAATAAAATAGCATTATCTGCAAAATGTACTGTAATTATTTTTCAGAATCTTATAGTGCTATTGATAATATTGATTTGTTACATATGGCACATATATTTGTCAGGTATCTACTTATATAATTTTTTATATATCAACATTAAATGTGTGTACATAATTTACAAGTATATTCAACTATGATTTATTATCAGTAACATTTGAATTATTCATAAAACATGAAAAACGAAAGTTATGAATAAAATATGTGAAGTCTTATTTTAGATGTTGGCTGTGAACACAACAAAAATATTTGAATATGTAGTTTAAATATTAAAAGTGAATATTCAAATTGCAGCATATTAAGAAAATATATCTACAACATGTGTATGCTATTCTTTCTACAATTACCTATATTTAAATTAGTAAATTATTTTTTAATTATGCAAAATATTACTCGACTTATTATGATATTGCATAACAAGCAGGATCGTAGCACATAGCTATTTAAATGCTCTTTTTCTAAACATTTGTGAATTAAATAATATATAATAACCATTGCAATGTATACAAATATATATATATATATAATAATGTTGTGATACTATATGATATTGTCTACTATGTACTATACTTTACAGTGTTTAATAAAGTATTTGTAAAAACAATGTGAGTATATGTAAGATTTAATCGAATATTACAAATAAATAAAATCCTTGTTACAAAATATACAGAGTATATCTACAGAAATGTATATTTTCATATATACATTATGATGTTATAGAATTATTTGACTCCTAATAATTTTTCTCATGTCATCAGTAACAGCAAACATGGGCCCATGTCCAGGTATTATAAGATTTGCCAAATCTACTACATGAGATCGCATAAGTGATTGAGTTTTTTGTAATTCTATAGTTCCTAACTCTTTCCAAATCGATGGATCTGCTATGTCTTCCTTTTTTTCAAATAAATCTCCTGTAAAATATATAACAATATAGAAATGTACATAAACCATTTATAGTGCTACTAAATTTATTTTAAGAAATAAAACCTGTAATAGCAAAACATGTAGGTCTCCCAGAAACTGTAGTTTCAACTAAAACTGTAACATCATCTGGTGTATGTCCAGGGGTTGCTATGACTTTAACTTCTGGGCAAATTTTATATCCTGTGTAATATATTTTAGCAATTATAATTTTTATGTATTAATTTTACATTATTGATATAAATTTATTGTAAAATATATTCTAAAAACATCACCGTCTTTAAAATTTGTATTGAAAAATAGTTCACCACGGTGAACACAAGTTCCAATTATATGTTCCGCATTTACGAAAAGATTATTATTTCCTATATGATCGGCATGACTATGAGTACATACGACATAATCAATTTTTTCAGGTGTAATATTATGTTTAAAAAGTGCTGAAATAAAATTTTCTTTTAAGTGCTTCGACAAAATTTGGAAATGTCAGATAAACAGTAACACCTTGTATTATTTTTTCTCGGTCCCAGGCTGTCATAGTATCAACGATAATATTCTTCGATGCCTTTATTAATGTACAAGAACAATTGGCTTTCATTATTTCATTGTCAAGTTTTGTAGAATAACCATTAAATAATACAATAACCTCGCACATTTTTTAAATTAAATTTAGAAGAGTGCTTTTACGCTTTAGATCTTATTTTGTAGATTTATATTGTATATTCTACGCAAATAAATGTAATCTATTGCAGTATTATTAAATAGAAAAATTATACAAGCTTGTTTGAATTAGCAAACACATTACATTAGTGGTTATGTTCTTAATGTATATGCCGGATCAAAACATACTTGTTCATATTTGTATCGATAGCATAAAATATAACATTTAAAATGAAACTGGTAATTATATTTATTGTAATATTTTTATATAATATAATTATTGTAATATTTTAATATAATAGCATATTTATGAAGATTAAATTTAATTTATGAAGATTATTTTTACTGATCTTTTCCCAAATGTTTTAGTTATAAATATTTCTCAACCTAATTAAAACCATTCAAATATTATATATCTATTAATTTTTATTAATTAGATGTGTTTTTATAATAGTTAAAATATAATAATTTAACTATTTTATTAAAATATAATAATTTAAAATATATTCATTATATTTATAGTATTGTTTATCGAGTGAACCAACAAAACCATGTTTGGTTTTAAGTTTCAAAGGAATTACTTTAATGTTAGATTGCGGCTTAAATATGCAATCTATACTACATTTCATGCCAATGCCTATGGTTCCCAGCACCAAATTTAATTCTTTACCTTTGTGGCTTCCACGTGATAATCATCAAGATTGGCAAATAGAAGGGGTTTGCATATAATCATATATTTTTTAAAATTTTACACTTCATATACAATATATTACAATATATATTATACATTCAATCTTGTAGGAACTAAAAGAATGTTGCGGCAGAGTATTTGTAGATTCGACCCCTGAATTTTCCCCACCTTTGGAGAAAATAGTAGACTTTTCAGAAATTGATGCCATTTTGATATCAAATTACACTTGTATGTTGGCTCTGCCATTTATAACAGAGGACACTGGTTTCAAAGGCATTATTTATGCTACAGAACCAACGTTACAAATTGGACGATTTTTTATGGAAGAACTAGTAGAATTCATTGAACAAACTCCAAAAGCTACATTAGCTAAACATTGGAAGGAAATGTTACATGTATTACCTTCTCCATTAGCTGATGCTCTTAAGCCAAAATCTTGGAAACATATATATTCGATATCAGCAGTTAATACTGCTTTATCATATATCCAAACAGTTGGATATGATCAAAAATTGGCAAGTTAGCATAATGTTAATTGGAATATTTATATAATTTAATGCTATTTATAAATCCTTTACTTCTCATAGGATATATATGGTGCATTAACAGTCACTCCTATAAGCTCCGGATATTGTTTGGGTAGCAGTAATTGGTTAATTTCATGTGACCATGAAAAGGTTGCATTTGTAAGTGGATCCTCAACATTGACAACACATCCTCGGCCTATGGAACAAGCTACTTTGAAACATGCTAATATGTTAATATTAACTGGTTTAACTCAAACACCTACTGCAAATCCAGATACTATGCTTGGAGAACTGTGTATGACTGTTGGTAGGTAGAATTATATTATATTGTATATATTTTATTTAACATTTAAATAATTTAATATATTTTATATTGAAATTCAATTTCGTAGCTATAACACTCAGAACTGGGGGATGTGTTTTAATACCATGTTATCCATCTGGAGTTGTATATGATTTATTTGAATGCCTTAGTACTCATTTGGATAAGTCTGGTTTCTCACAAGTTCCTTTATTTTTTATATCACCAGTAGCTGAAACATCTTTAGCATATTCAAATATTTTAGCTGAATGGTATGTTATATATTAAATAAGTATCAGGACTATTTAAATTATTTATTTTAAAATTATTGCAGGTTGTCAACAAATAAACAAAATAAAGTTTATCTTCCTGAGGAACCATTTCCACATGCTTTTCTTGTTAAAAATGCCAGATTAAAACATTTTACATCTATATATGCTGAAGGTTTTAGTTCTGATTATAGACAACCTTGTGTTGTCTTTTGTGGTCATCCCAGTCTTAGATTTGGAGATGCAGTTCATTTTGTTCAGTTATGGGGTAATAATCCACAACATACCATAATTTTCACAGGTATATTTATATATTATATTAAATATAATTTATAGTATATTACAATATATTATTCATCATATATATATGATTATTATTATGACGTGATTTGTAAAAAGTTCTGTAGATAATAATTATCGTTTCAGAACCAGATTTTCCATATTTAGATGCTTTGGCACCATTTCAACCATTAGCTATGAAAGCAGTGCATTGTCCAATTGACACATCTCTTAATTTTACTCAAGCTAATAAATTAATTAGGGACTTGAAACCAGAACATTTAGTTATACCTGAGTGTTATACACAACCACCAATAACTGCTCCACATAGAACAGATCTTGTTATAGAACCTGTAGGGGTAAGTGCATTTTTTTAATGATGTGTTGTATGCAGATTATTTCATTTAATTATTAACTTATTTTACATTTAAGGAAAAACCTTTAATCACTTTCAAAAGAGGTGAAGTTATAAAATTGCCTTTAAAAAGAAAGAAAGGACGGGTGTTTATTGAGCCAGAATTAGCTGGAAATATAATTCCTAATGAAATTCGTCCTGGTTTAAGTCTTGCTTCTGTTACTGGTGAATTGGAAGTTAAGGATAACGTATATACAATAAAAGTATGTATTATTAAAATGAAATTTAATAAGTATATAATTGAAAAACATGTTTCATTAACCACGAACTTTGTTATTAGAGCATTGAAGATAGACCTAGTGGAAAACGTAAAGCGTCTTCCAGTTCACCTGCACCAATTAAGGAAGAAGTTCTTAAAGAAAGAAGACATGAGTATGGCAATTTGGATCCACAAGAACTCCTACAAAAGCTTAATCAAGAAGGTATTCAAGGAGCCAAGTTACAACATAGTCCAACTGCGACCAGTATTCATTTAGTAAGAATTTATTAAATACTTTCTTCTTAAAATATAAAATTTTCTTTTATTTATTCTTATTTTACTGTTCATATTTACAGCAAGATGAAGATACTTTGATTCAAATAGGGGATAATTCGACACATATATTTTGTAACGGTGATCAAAAGATTAGGAGACGATTAAGGACTATTATTATGCAGTGCCTTAAGAGATTTTAGAATAAGAAGAAAATACTACTATTCTTTTACATAGTTACAATTTTATTATAATTTAGTTTTATTTATAAGTGAAATTTTGACTTATATAGCACACAGAATAATATTCATCCTAAGTACTTTCGATTAATCATAAGCTACAAAGATATATGTCAATATATCTTCTTGCCTTTATCTTGCATATATAGGATGTGAAACTTAATGTGTTACAAAATAATATTTCAGAGGTTACAAAAGGTACGCGAAATCTTACGATCGTATAATGATCATTTTAAATATTTATATGTTTGACTCATTTACTAAAGATTAAAATAATCATATATACATAATTATATATATAGTATTGAGGAAATAGAATGAAAATAGCAAGCGCTGTCATAGCATAGCACGATAAAATCCTTGGTATGAAATAGTTTCAATTACCTTATAATGCAATAATTACATTCAATGGTTACAATTAAAAATTTCGCACTTACTGTTCTAATATTTTGTAACAAAGCAAGCATTACATCTTATATATACATATATACATACACGTCGATCTATACATAATCTTTACAAATACAATAGTTAAGAGCATGGCAGTATTATATAATTTATTTCATTTATATCTTTTCATGTTATAAAATACTTAAGTAAATTCATTAAAAATCTTACGCAAAAATCTTTACGGAAAAAATATTACAAAATACTATACCATCTTATTCAAAACCATATAACTTATAGTTATATGTAAGACAAAACACATCATTTGAAGGAAAATTTGTTTATAGTACTCTATTTTAACAGTGTCTTTTATTTCATACTACTGTGTCCATTTTATATTTTTGATAAGATACTAATTAAATAATACTATTTATCTAATAAATTAAATAACAATATTTTTATAAAAAAATTTTGTAGCAGTTCGAAATTATACGAATATATTTCACAGATCTAATTAAATATAGAAAACTGGTATAAAAAAGTTATACCATTTGTTAATATTGTTAATATAAGATTATATTAATTTCTATACTTTATAAATATACTTCCTAAAATTACTACACTATTTTTGTTACATTCTGAATGCAAAACGAGTTTTAGTATTTATTTCAACACATTTTATAGTATCTATATTATCACTTAACTAATGAGAAATTAATCAACATGTTACAAAATGGCAAATGTAGTATTAATAAAAAATATATGTTATTAATGTTAAATTAGTAACATAAATGAGTAAGTATTAAAAAAATGTTATTAAGTTACAAATATAAAGAAGTAAAAGTTCATTATATTATGTACTGTTAGGTGTGCTTAATTATTAGCATTTTCAAAACGTAAGTTCTGGTTTTATATCTTATCACGTATATTTTTATGAAGTTTTATATATTGTTCTTGAAATGTAAGCATCTGAATTTTTTATATGCATTCAGAATACAGCATACTTAAATCTAATTGCCAGTTGCAAAACCAAGTGCTAAACCAGCTACAAAAGATGCAAGGAAAAAGTGAAATTCTGTAGGTTTAAAGGAGGTATCACCAGTTATAGAGTGGTACCAACGGCGCGTATGAGATTCACCATTTTTCAATAATTGTTCAGCTTTGTCTAGCTTTCTATCAACGTATCTCTCGACCTGAAACAATAGAATTTGTTACTATTAGAATTTATTTAATTTTGAAACAATTAATAACATATTTATAGAATGTTGTATATAAATTTGTACAAAGTATTGATATTTCAACTTCCAAAACAAAAATTTTTTCATGATATATACGAAAAGAAAATAAAATTCCAATTAATCAAATTCAAATTATTGTATTTATTGTTCGATATAACTAACTCTTTACAATGTATTTGCTATGATATGTTTGCTATTTTTTTTCACAAGAGTTAATGCATAAATTTGCATATATGCTTGAATAATCAATAATTAAAGTATAATGGTTAGAAGATGTGTAAAAACTTCTTAATGCATGCACATTATCTCAGAAGTGTTAGATTATAATTACATATACATGAAATACAATGCTACAAAAATCCATGCTATAATAAACTTATATATTAAAAATTGAAATAAAAATAGCCTTTTAAGATTTAAATAATCTTACTAATTTAAATAATAATAGGTATTTCTGATTTTTAAATACCAATGATCATGATGAAAATAATAAAAATAATATCTAACATACAATGTCAATATTGTAAGTAATAAATATATAATGTTCGTTTATGTTTTTGTACACAACTAATAGCTTCTCATTTAGGATGCTAAACCAATAATGAAACCACCAATGAAGCTTGTTGCCACAAGTGAATTGTATCGACACCATGTTCCTACCTATAAATAATATTAACATTATATTTATATATAGTGACATTAAATATTCTGAACCTATAAAAATTGTAATATGTATATTAGCAATTTTACCTTGTCCATAAGTCTTGGCCCTTCACCTGTTACCTTCTCTTCTACTTTATCTGATAGTTTCTCAGCTTTCTTTTGAATTTTATCCCAATTAATTTTGATATATCCTTGATGTGCTGCAATCTGCAATATTATAATTCCACCACCAACTGCACATGCAGCAATTTTTCCAACTTTCATTGTTACAAAACCAGTCAACCTATACAAAGTATTTATATAAAGTTAGATACTTTTCTTACTCAGTTTTTTTCTTTGTATGTAATTATATAGAACAAAAAGTATTCTAGCTGAGAAGTTTTAATACATTTTTGATATATCTATAACACTCACCATCCTGATGTTGTACCAATAATGATTTGTTTGGTGGCAGACTTTTTGCTCACGTCTCCTAAGATTTTATCTATTATGCTTTTTGTTTCCTTTGAAATATCTAAGCTACATTCTCCTTTGTTCGCATCATCTTTACTTTTCTTTGTTACTGGAAGACTCATCTTCACACTGAAAAAATATATCAATGTAAATTTCTCATTACAATATAGCAATTTTAAAATACATGGACTATTGTAAACTTTTTAGTATACGTGACTTTTTTTATTTAAAAATATTATTTTTTGTCAATTATTATATCATTCTTTATATTGCTTGATATCCTTGATATCACTTTATTTTGCAAATTACTACGCAAATAACTATGTATGAACGCTATTTTCACGTCTTTAAATAACACTGCTAGTCTTTCTTCGACTATTCGTCAGAATAAAAATATATCGATGACTGCATTATTAAAAAATTGTAATAATGAATGTCAATGAACGATAAATTATTGTTTATTTCGAATCAACACGTTATATCATACAACGTGTAGGTGGAATATCAAAAATAGAAACAAAACATTTCGAAATACAGTTAAAAACGAGAACTGTCTACCGTTTAAATAATTTTGTTGCTCCTGACTTGATTTTTTTCTTGTACACTTTGGACATGATATATTTCAGATGTGTCCTTAAATTATATAATATTTCATAGCGGTTAGTATTTACATATGCAAGGCTCACCTAATTTCTTCGATTACCGAAGTATTTAAATAAAATTAATGCCTTTGAGCTTAGATCAATGTTACAAAATTTTTGGTACTCTGCAACGATCGTTCGAGTTCAAAAACTGACGAAGACGTTAAAACAGCGAAATCACGAAGTAACCGTCTATAATATTTGATATTTTATTAATATAAAAATGTTTAAATTGATATGCTATATTGTGAATTAAAGGATTAAGGATTAAAAAGATAAATAATATTAATTAGAATAATTTTAATCTAAAATAATTTTTGTAGTTACACGAATCATAGAGTAATTTCTTAGAAAAATCGAAAATCTAAGTAGTAGATTTTATCAGATTTTACAAATAATAAAACTTTGATCAATTTATTATTCATTACTTATTTTCTTGTTAGGTTTGGTTACCAACCTTTATATATTCATTATAATAAATTAAATTTATTATTATATTGTGGATTTTTATACAAAAAACTTGAAGGCATAAATTTGCGCAGAATGCACATAATACGAAAAAAAAGTATAAAATATTCAAAATATAGTGCTTTCTATAAAGGTAAAATAATTTTCTATTGCGATTTTCTTTTTAATTATATTTTCACAAATATGAATTTGCATAAAAATTCACGGTCTATTTATTATCATTATCTTTTGAGTACCTATCTTTATCGATTTAATGACTTGATAAGCTCGAATTATATTTTATGGTTAACAAATTGAGAATTAAACAAGTTTCCATATGCATCAGAATATATAGTTCAAATTGTTTAACTTTTCGCGCGCTGTTGAGACGTTTAGGAGAATAATGTTCTTTGGTACCGGAATTTCATGTCGACGTGAACCATGATAATGGCCTTCCGTCGCGTGATTCGCCATCCTGATTTAACCTGATCGCCGCTTTTAAAAACTTATCGTCCCGATGAGGTGACGAGGTGTCGAGAGTATAAACTGCGAAAACTCTCGGATTTTCGTAGAAAGCGGCCCGTTCTAAGTGTAAACATGTGTCCTTTCTGTTTTTAATGAGTATATTTACCGAGCACGAAAATGGCCCAGGATACTGACGATATCAACTTGACCCCTCAAGAATTACAGATATTATCTGAGTTAGACAGGTGATTTTGAAGTGAATAAAATCTATTCTAATAAAGCTCGTTTTGACCTCTTACTTTGCTTTATATCAATCGTAGTTTCCTCGCTCTTCTATCAAAATATAACCTAAAAGTTTGTTTGACAGAATAGGCGCGTAATTTGATCGGTTCATTTGTAAGCGCTTGCTCCCCACTGACATCCTTTTCTATGCGTTTGAATACAACGAATATGATTAAAATCTCATTGTGTTTTTATAATTCATAATGTATTTGTTCGTAATCTCTAATATATTAGTTGACACATGAAAATGTGTTTATAACGTTATATAAACGAAAGTATTAATGCGAGCTACTTGTTTATGTGTACTTTGTTAAAAATTTATTATAAAGCAGCAATAAATAATGTGCAGTGTCGTTTGTACTTATATAAGAGGTTCTTATTATAATCTTTTATTTAACCAATGTATTTTTTCAATATGTGTGCAGTCGACAATTTGGGTTTTTGAAATTAAATTCACCGGAGCAAACAAAGAAAAAAGCTTTAGTTGTTCGTGCGATTAAATATCTAGAAAGGATGCTAGTCCAAGCACAAGCTGAAAAGCAACGTAGAAAAGCAGATAGTACAAAAATGAATCCTGATGAATTAAAGGACGATGATGAAGACAAAGGAATTAGTATCGATCCTAAGACATATTGTAAACTAGGGCATTTTCACTTACTTTTAGAAGATTATAGTAAAGGTAATTAATTGTTTGTGATAAGTTTTTATTGCTTTTCATTTACAATATTTTACATTTCTTTTAATTTCAACAGCCATGTCGGCATATCAAAAATTTTACTCCTTAAAAGGGGACTATTGGAAAGATGCTTCATTTTTATATGGTCAAGGACTTGTTTACTACCACTTCAATGCTTTTCAATGGTAAGTGATAGTGACATAACTTTTTCATTCAGTAGTATATTGTTTCATAATTGTTTTCCATTATTCTGCATGTTTGTGTTTTCTTGTACATACATAATATTTCATTCTGCTTCTTCGCTATTATTTTACGTCGAATAAGATAAATGAAGAATATTTTCAATTTCAATATGTGGTTTAAAACTTTCAAATACAATATAGTAATAATTTTATGCAGAAGAATATTTGCTAGGAATAATAAGTATATTAAAATACTTTGGAAATACGTAACTTATATTTGCGTTAATATCACCATTTTTTATGATGACTAAAATTGTCAAAATCGTAGTAACCTGTTATTAGAAAGAAAGCACAAAGTGTTTATTTAAACTAGTGCTTTGAAATGGAAGAATAAAATACGAATAAAAATCTCTACAGAAAAATGTTGTAATCTCTCATGAGAGTTGTTCACCTTGAAAAGGGGGCGTCGGCCTCTTCTTAGACGATGTACACATAGAGTTCATCGTTCTCATCTTGTATCCTCTATTTTTTTTAATTTCGCGCAAAATCCTGTAGGTAATGTGGTTTTGTTTCTCGATATCGATAAAGTAGAACGGTAAAGTACGATAAGGTAGATTACTTTCGGAAATTACGGTATGAGTTATCAGCAAGCGAATGCAACAACAGGTGTCGCTAATTTCGCTGAAATAGAGCGAAATGTGCCTACGTGTCGAGTCGTTTCATGGGTATGGCGACTAGGAAAGCGCGTGGGGGAAATAATAGGCCAAGTACGTATTTATTTCAATGGCCAGAATGATAATTTTCGCTATTAATGCATTATATTCATAGTTAGTGCACTGATTTACTACATTCGTTATTTCTTATCGCTGAGCAAAGTTAATAGTTTTTAAAGAATTCTTCGATATATATTTATGAATTTTCTTAACACATTGTAAGTACGTCTAATGTAGAGAAAATGTAAAACTTGTGCTATGATTAGAAGCTTACATTTTTAATGAATTTATTTAAAAAATTCTTTTATGGATTTTTCCATCCAAAATTGTATCGAGACCTATCGATTACGGCATGTATCGACCGCTTTGATAAAACTATTCAAGAAATGTAATTTAACTTTAATCGACATCAATTATCCCTGGTATATTCGAATTTCGTTACAAATCATTGCACGCGACTCGTGTGACATTTAGCATTGCCAAATTCAGAAATTGAAACGTTTTCATTAATTCTTCATCAGTTGCTTCAAAATAGCTCGTATGATTGCAGCACCATCAAATATTATCGCTTAATGCGGTTACGTTCATCATTCTTGATTAGCATCCGTGTCAGCGACCAGGTCAAAAGTTCGGTTGTCATATTACTATACTAATGAGAGTTCGCGTTATAAAAATCAAAGATGTGTCAAAAATGTAAAAATTTGATATTTTAAATCAATTACGTTTTAGCTCAAATCAAATTTAGATCTATCTAACATTGAAATGAAAATATTACTTTATTTTTTCTCTTTCTATTTTTAATACCTTATAAAATATTATTTCAACAGTGTTATGTTATTAATTAATTACACCAATTAGAAATTTGGCGTAAGTAATGTAACTGCAGATATTGTTACTGTTAACTTGACATTTCCTGTCAGGCAATCGGCTTTGTAGACGGTTAGGAGTGGGAATATCGATTTCCTGTTCAACCCTCCTTAACTCGGATGGTGCAAGATTTCCGTGGAACGAAACTCACAGTGAACTCCCTTTCGATCTTTCAGCATTCCACTCGACTACCATATACCATCTAACCGTTACCAATTTCTGTAATTAGCATTGTTTCAAAAGTATTACTTATTTAATAATACAGGGTGTTCCTTATAACGTAATAATATTGACCAGAGGATGATTCTACGTGCAAAGAGGAATCGGAAGTATGAAATAAAATCTTTTTGTTCAAGACCTAGTTTCCGAGAAAATCGAATTCGAAAATTTTCTTGGTATACATGTATATGTGAAGTTGGTCAATTAACGGGTGCGAATATAAGTAGAAAATGCAGAATAAAATTTTATCGTTAAAGGTCTCGTTAAAAAAAAAAAGTTATTTTATTCTTAAATACAATTGATCTTGATGGTATTCCAAATTTAAATGTATGAAATTAAACGCTTGTAAAACTACATCCTTTTCTTTTTCTTTTCTTCTAGAAACATCAAACGACGATAATGTTATTTAAATTGGATATTAAAGATTGAGTTTCACTGTAATTCATTAAACTCATATTATGTAGGAAAGGATTCTGTTCTGACAGTAAAAGTACAACTCGTTAAAAAATTACTTGGTCGAGTAATGCTTTTTCATTTATCCTCTGATTAACGGGAAAGCTGCTGCGGATTTCACGCTGTTCATTTTCAATATATTTGCCGCCATAAGTCACACGTTTTCACAGTAATCTGTATTTACGTGTTAATTGGACATATTTCTTTTTAACTAACACACATTTATTCCCATTATGTTTGTACATACAGTATCTCGTTATTCTTATCCAGCATCATATGATCGTTTCTAAAGTACAAGTTTTTTTTAATTTTGTCGCGTGAGTCATTCAGTAACCTAACTAAATTTCCACAAAATTTATGATTACTCTATCGCTATTCGTATCGGTAATAAATTATGCTATGTTTAAACTTTATAGACTGGAGATTTATATTTTATCTAAAAAAAAAAGTTGAGCAGAAAATATTATTCTGTTTACAGAGAAAGAATTGGTTAGGAAATCGTAAGTTTTATTTTATAGAGGATTTTATAGGGAAATCTACGTCTACGCTTAATAGTTCTATTTCTTTCTTGTCTTACATCTGCGGGTCAGTTGGTAACCTTGAAACATCAAAACAAATGCATAATCTTGGCGTAGAGTAATAGTGATTTTAATTTTAGTACAATTTATAGTAATACAGTACAAAATAGTAATCTTCGGATGGGTCGGAAGAGAAATTTTTCGAAAATGACTCTTTGTCCATGAAAATTTAACCAGCCCTGCTCTAATAAATGCTAGGTATAGCGTGTGATAAAAGAATGAAATTATTATTTCTCGTGCAACGTTGTCTGAAAGGAACGACCATATTGTGACGTACAAGGGTAATATCTTTCGTCTTTATCCTATTCGATAAACCGCAGACTTATTCAGTGAGTGAAATTGAATGGAAAATCCTCTCTGCGCGGATGCGTGAGGCGGTTTCCTTGGATATATTGGGTTTCAAAGCGACCGTTCAGGTGTGCAAAGTAGGAAGTACGTAACAGCAATTATTTGTAGTCCACGTGAATGAAAAGACAATTAGACGCGCGTATTCGCCATGTTCGTGAAAACAAAAAAGACCTTCGTCAAACACGTCCGACTCCTTTCTCCGACTCTGTGTCTCACTGATACTATTCGTAAAAAGGTCAGAATCTCCGATACGATATATAGAACATTTATGCATATTTCTACGAAAGGGAACCTAAATAGAAATTTTTTCTCACGAATCATACGTCGTAATAAATACTATTCTGTATTGGTGTTTTCAGCGTTTTCGCGTATTATGCGCACGTTGCAAATTTTTGAACTCTTGAATTTTCCAAAAAGAAAAAATGCATAAATGAACGATAATAAAATCGAGAAACATCAAACGCAAGGAAAAAATGGTAGAAGGGTACGTCGTGAAAATAAAAGTGTATTTCGTAATATGTAGCCTTGGATTTTGATCTTTTTCTCTCAAACTACCCCGTTTCTTCTAATTTTTTTTAATTCGCCTGCTTTTGTATCGTAAATTCTATGGGGATTCGTTCGTTTTTGTGTTAGCTTTCACTCACCCTGCGAATGGCAACAGTAAATAGAACTGCAAGGTAGTGTGCTCGGTAACTAAAGAAACTGGAACGGGTCGCTCGATACCACCGCGCTCTTGATAATTTTGTGTTTTGTTTGGAATGGTAAAAATGATAAATCTCGTTAAATAATTAAATCTCGGGGGATGTTGAATTTTTATTATATACGCGAAACGAATGATCGTTACGGCAAGGAATTTTGTCATTTCGAATTACGCGACTGTGCCTTCCAATTAGAAATGAACAAAGAAATGAAAGCAAATTTCTCTCTGTGATAGATTTCAGAGATACAGCAACGAAAGATTTAAAAAAAAATAGTCGAGTTACAAAATGTTGCATAGATCCTCGACTCACCGTAAGGCGATTATTAATATTTGTAATACAAAAAAAAAAAAAAAGAAAAATTAGCGCTATATATTTTCTTACATCTGATACCAAAAATTCAAGAATTTGTAGAGATAACGAGGCGATCGTTCTCTGGATCATTCATTTTCAATTCTTCCTCATTTAATTATATCGTGAAATAATTAATATGAAAAACAAAAGAAAAAAGGGAGGAGAAAAAGAAATACGTGAACGTATTGATTGCGTAACACCTGGTACTTCATTTTTCATGTTTTCATAATCAAAAATTGAAAGAAATTTGATATATTAATTACATTCGCGTGATAGGTTAGTTGGTTGCAGCGTATGGCACCACGTTTGCGATCGCGATAATTAGACGAATAGAGCCACGGTTCGTCGATAACAGAAATTACAAAGAGAAAATGGTTTGGCGCACGCTAACTCGCTGAAGTATCGACGGTGAAATGAATATTATGGTTTTTGTACCGTGAAGTTATTTCTTTGTTACCTTACATCACGTGACTGCACAAACAGGATGTTCACTATATGTATTTATAGTATTTTATAATGCACTGAAGCTGAAACGAGTTATTGCGACTTTCCACCTTGATTCAAACATCTCCTTTAAAGGTAAATCGATATTTATTCTCGAAAATAGCTTAATTTATAACAACGTGTAAATAGCTTTGGAAATTAATTGGCCTGTTTCTACATTTTAAACGATAATAGAAGATAATTAAGTCCTACAGGTGAGCCCTCTTGCACGGTAATTTAGTAGCTGATATCAATTTTGGATATTATTCGTAGATTTCTTTATTCTTATTGAACCTATCGTAATAAATTCGATGTAATAATTCGTTTCAACGGCTAAACTAAACTGTGAACCGAACCGTTGGTAATTATTAAATGCTTCTTTGAAATTTATTAGTATTGACACTAATCATGCCGATAATTTGTAACTTGGGAAATTTGACTAACGATATTAGTTCGATTATGCCCTAATTGTTTATACAATGTATTCATTAAATAACTTTATGAAAAACGTTTCAACGCAACGAAACAAAAACGTACACTCCTATCGAAAGATACCGAACGTACAATAAAAATTCAAGCTCTCTCGTTGGAAAATACTAAACACGAAATAAAAGTTCAAGCTCTCGTTGGAAAATACTGTAAACGTTAAATAAAAATTCGAGCTTTCATCGAAAATGATATTAGGCGCAAAAAAAAAAAAAAAAAAAAAAAAGAAAGAAAGAAATAAAAGAAAAGAATTTAATCTATCCACTGAAAAATGCTAAAACCTTTAATCGTAGTACGAATATAAAAAAATGTGTTCCATATTTAATAGTTCATATAACAATTATACGCGTACGCTTAATTATACTGAATATACCGAAATTAACGCGAAAGATTTCGATCGTGGCACAGTATAAATTTGTATACTCTGTAGAGTACTCGACTGTCTTTGGTCCGAAACGAAGGGAGGCTGCAGCAACCCCTTCTGTTCGATCGGCGAGCCTTTTTTTCGTCAACTTTTCACCCTCTGGCATTGAATGGAGCCAAATCTCCCTAAGGGTGATTCACGTGACGCGTGACTCGTCAGTTCGTAATCTCTCGTACGTGTGTAGTTCGCGTATTGTGCATTGTATCGGTGGCTGCAATATTTATAACGGGCCCGTCGCATTATACAGTCGTCGTCGACTCTATGCATGCTTCTGTTTTACCATCTATCGATTTTTCTTATTTTCTACGCGCCCGCGGCCCTAACAATTATAGAGGGATACGACGCGGCTACTTTCTTCTATCGTACGAGCAGGCTATTTGTATGCGTTTCAGCGTCTTTGAGCGATTGTCTCAGTTTTAATGGTATATGTCGGAAGCAGTCACAGTCAAACGTGAATTATGAGCAAGAGTGTGATAAATGTATGTACTGGGTAGTTTATGGGATGTCAAAATAGGAATACTTAATCATCTCGTACATGAACTTTCTACAATAAAAATCAGAGGTTATGCGCGCGTCCGCGCGCGCGCTCGCACGCAGCGGTTGTAACCCAAATTAAAATTGTGATGGAAGAGTTAACCTTAAAATTAGTTGGAACGACTTTGGTGGCGCTAACCGTTATAAGCAATCTATATTTTTTCGGTTACGTGTATCGATGATGGAAAATTAATTTTGCTCGCGGATAAACATTATCAGTAATGATAGAACATTTCTTGGTTACTGTTGATCGTTGTCGATGACGAAACGAATTTTCTTGTTGATTATTTGTCCAACATAAGACCGATCTTCTAGCGTTCAACTATTCTATAATTTGTGCTTTGAAATTCAGCTTCCTCAGGAATCATGCAAAAAATGATGTACAACGAAAAATACTTTCGAATAGGTCGTAGATATATGAAAATGAAATTACAGTGAAAAGAAGATAAATTGAAAGTACATTTAAAAAAAAGCAGAATCCACGTTGCTGTCGTCTTTCTATACAGTGAAATTTCTGCATAATCGTTTCGTTATTAGGTAACTATTTTGAGCACAGTTGGTTGATACAGCAGCCGGGCTGTTTGTCCGCCATGGCAGAGTGGCGTTGAGTCACGTGCAACGCATAGAGATGCGTTGCAGACGATCGATTTTACGGCCTCTCCTTCTACGCACGTGTTCAGCCATGTATAGTCACACATCAAATTGGCGATCGTAACAGTCCTTATCTGTTTCCCATGGGAGCACGATTCTGCCCTTCTTTACGTTTTTATAAAATTAACCTTTTAAGGGCTCGTTTGGTTTAAACAGAAAAATGAAAATAACACACTTTTTTTTATCTCGCTGCTTTTATTACGTAAAAAGTATTTTACTGATATTTTAGTAAGTATATGATGTTTTAAGCTTCTAGTTTTGTATTTATGGTAAAAGATCAAACGTACAAAATACGATTATTATTGAGCAGTAATATGGGGACGTAACCTTTTATTGAAATATTAGATAAATATTACGGAGATGTTGGGATTTTAATTAATATTTATACATACGTATATCTTCTTTTAACGGTGATCGTGAAATTTTGTCTAACAGCGTGGATATTTCGAAATTACGATAAAAGTTTCTTTAATGGTGTATTAGACATGAATTTCTCAAATTATATTCGAATTCGAGTTAGATAAAATACCGGTTAGCGATTCCCTGTCGTGCATTGTTCCATCGTTTCATCTGGAACATTTTTAGAATGTTAGAATAGGATGGTAATTAAGCTTCTCGTCACTGTCAATTACCTTAGACATTGTCATAGTTAATCTCGTCAGTCATCCATGCAATTATACATTTATCTTCAATCTCCTTATTGTGTAATTCACCGGGTTATTTTGTACTCCTCGTGTCTGCCAGTGGAAAAATAAAACGTGGCAGTGACACGTTAGCATTATAACGAGATCATTTTGCTTTAATATGTTCATCGTACAATTTTTATGTTATTCCATGATACAATATCTTCTTAAAATAATAGACGAAAAAACAGAAAAAGATTTCAGCGAAGAATGAAAATAAAATATACAAATAAAACAATAAGTAAAATTGTTATAAATTTTTTATTAAGTATTTTTAGAATTTAATGTAACGATTTGCCGAAGAATGCAACTGATGTTTTTTCATTTAAAAAGTCTTCTTTGTTATTCTACCGAAACTCAAAAAAATGTTTGAAAGAATATTTTCATTGCTAAGGTTAATACGATCTTAAGGAATTTTCAATTTTATGCAAATCTCTTCCACGGTATGAATATTCAAGAAGCTTCAAAGAAATAAATGTAGCCGTAAAAAACATAAATCGAAGGATATTTGAATACAGACGCCATAAAAGTTCTTAGTGTCAACGAATTTTTGTTACTGAATCATATTTAAGAAATGACATAAATAAATACGTTTTCTTCTCAATATAATAAATATATATTAACCAAGTATGTTTCTTTTCAAAATTTGCATATATCGATCATGTATAGAAAAAATATTCAAAATATTTCAAAAAGATTTTATCATGGATAGAGTGCTATAAAATTTGTAAATATATGAAATTCCATTTTCATATTTAAAGAATGAAAAATGTATAAAACTGTACTTTTCATAGGAAAATATTCAAAATATCACGATTAAATTTTCACTAGTGTGTATGCAGAATATGCAGAAAAGTTCTATGTTTTTACTACCATCCTAAAAAAAAAAAAAAAAAAACAAAAAATCTCAGTTCTATAAATAGAATATTCGAAATATAACGGAGTTCGATCAGTGTAAGTAGAATTCATACTAATGATGGCATACTAACTAACTAAGAATGGCATACTAATAAAGTAGATTTCATTTTTACAAGTCTAATACGCAAATTGTATAAAGTTCTACCTATTTGCATGCAGAATATTAAAGACACGAAATTCTATTTTCAGAAATAGAATATTCAGAACGCATAAAATTCTACCCACGAATGGCTACCTATAAATCTATATTTTTGAAATTAGCGTTGTGTCTAAAACACACACAAATTTTATTTTTCCCATTCATTGACATAAATGAACGGCCTGTGTACTTAAAATGTTACAAGCGTAATAAATGTACATACATATACATATTTATTAAACTCATTCAATTTACTATTATCACAAATAGAGTACACAAAATAGAATGGCACGTGTCCTCCAATCGACGATAATATGCAACGATTCGAACGATCAAGAAAAGAACCGAACGTTCAACAGCACGTACAAAATTCAGAGACGACAAGGGCAATTAATTTAAATACTTATCTACCCGTTGGCCACGTGTTTCCAACGCGGGGAATTAAACTAAGGAAGCAGTCTCTTAGCAGTCGGCGGTTCGCATTTATTCGCTCTTATCGCGCTGACTGTTGTAAGTTTCCTGAGGAGGAGAGGCACCTTGCACGTGAGACTTTTCACGAGGGCTACACACGTGTACGTCGTTGTTCAAACGACATGGCCGCTGCACCCTGCCGCGTACGCGTGCAGCAAGGTGCATGCAAGCTCTGACCCAGATCGTACGATCGATATTCCCTGCCCCAGATACGCTTACAGAGATTAATATTTTTTCCACGCAAGCCTGACGATGATTGACCCCCCCCTCCCTTTCCACGAACTTCGTATTTACCGTCATTTCGAGTTGAGGTCCTCCTGACCACGTTTCAGGATTAATCCTCGCTACGCTGTGCTGTAATCGTGTGTGATATTGTTGAGCTTGTTGATTTGGGTCTCTTAAACGGTAAATAACTGCTACCTATATGACGAAAGAATTATTTTAGGTTGTCTAATATGTTTGTTTTTCTTCAAATTCTGCTTTTTTCCCATACGTATCCTTTTAGCACAATTGTTTCCTTTTAACTGGTTCGTATCCCTAAAAACTACGTATACAAACGATAATCATTTTGATATATCTTATTGCGCTGTACAAAATTAAATTGTATTTTAATGAGGTGCGCTCTACTCCAATGATTCGTACGTGTAATTTCACTGCTTGTGAAATCAGCCATACAAATTGATGCTTACAATCTCTCGAATTACGCACGCGAGTCTGACTTAGTCGCTTAATTTGGAGTCATTGATCTAGATTGATCTTTGAAATTCATTTCTCGCTGCTAACTGATTTACAGATTACTTGCTACGATTGGCCGTATAATTGGACATAAAATTGGACATAAAATAAGCTGTTTGAATAATTCTTCGTATAATGAATTACATCCGAAAAATAGAGGGGAAACATTTGCATTAAAAATTACTTTTAAGTAATTTTTCAAAGATATTGTTCTAATCTTCTTCTATTCCAGCTAATTTATACCATTTTTAGCATATTTTCTTTTTAGAGATTTGTGAATTAATGTTTAAAGAGACCTTCTAATACCGCTGAATCAGTATAAGAATACCTTGAGAATTTGCATCAGATTCTAAAAGAGTTATGAATAATTACATAAATATGTTGCCTAGCGGCAATTGTTATTAAAAGAGAGGAATATTCATACATGTTAAGAACCTTTGGAGACAAGAAATTAGAATATTTCTTATTCGTTCGCAAAGATATTGAAATCACTGGAATATTTTTAATATTTCTATAGATTCAAGCTAAATATCGTAAGACGATTAAATTTTCTCAGAAGTCCCGTTAAAAGCGAAGAAATCACGGCAGCCTTGCATAATTAAATACAAAAGTCTCTGTTCATAGCCATTGCTATAAAAAATCTTTATTAACCATACGCAGCATAAATCGTACAATTTCCCACGATACTCTTCCAACAATTACACAAATGTTCCAAATGAGAATCAACACGGTGCAACCGAACCAACTTAAAACCTAACCGACAGCCTAAGCTGCTCCTTCATCCACTCGAACTTCCATCTTCGGTACAAGCATCGACGCCACCATCCGGATGGCAATGACCGCTATTCCGCTTAGTACGTCGTTCGTTTCCGTCGAAATTCCGATTCCGCATCGGCACAGTCGACAACGCGGCTCCCAGCACCGAGCGTCAGGTGGATCAGCGTCGAACTCGAGCTGTTCCTCCTCCGGTGACGTGCAACTGCTTCTCGCCGGCTAGGCTGTTGTATGCAAGTGTTACCGTATAGGAGGGACAACGAGGACAACGACGTCGACGGCGGGTGGCAGGGAGTCAGAGTCGTCTCGGTATTACTTCGCGGATCGTTCGGCGAGGTCATGGTCAGCCGGCGTGCTGAAACCGAGAGTCAACAAACTCTGTGTAAGCGAAGAGAGAAGCGAAGCCAGAAGCGGCAAACCAAGAGTACCACCGTTCGGCCATCCAGCCGGACAGTTAACCAGTCTGCCAAACATAACCCCCTGTGTGTCCGTTCAGCCGTGAGTTCCTCGAGGAAAGCCGCCCACTGCTAGCGGATTCTCTCTTGCTCTCTTCCTCCCTCCACTTTTCTTTCTTCTGCTTTCTCCTTTCCCCGTCGTTTCTGCTTTGGTCCCTCTTATCTCTGTCTTCTTCCTTTTATCCTTGTTCTTCTCTGTATAGCGAGACCTCCATCGCTAAAAATAAATTCGCAATCATTATTTATAGCCAGCCCCGTTGCTTGAGGTTATGGTTGCACCTGCAGGTGCAGCAAGAGCGTGTCTTTTAGTAATCTCTCCTTCTGGAAACGAGATCCGTGACCTATGATCGATTTAGTGGTCATCGATCTCTGTTTGATGTATTTGATTTGGATAGTAGCTGTGAAGGGATGTTGTACGAGTAATATTGGAAGCTCTTGGGACGAGTTAGCCTTTTTGCAGAGAAAGGTAATTTGCAGGAAAACAAAAATGTGACAGAAATGTGATATGTTGATTACATTTCTGTACTGTTTGCTAAGCTATGCCCACGTGTGCTTACGTTGAATGCACGTGAGCACCGTTTGGTGAATCATTCTCCCCTTACAACGCGTGACACATTATATGTTATATACAAACTGTTAAAAAAGAATCGATGGCTTGAAAAACTCATAGTTTTCAAATTAATATGGGTCTTACAACTAATTTCTTTAGCAAAATTCACTATTATAGTTTTCTAACGTATAATTAGCAATCTCACATAGCGTTGGTAACAATTGCCAATGATTATCAATACGATAAAAATGATCTGTTGCCAACACAACAATTTCACATAATTTACTCCAGACGTATCAAATCGCCAACGTCTTAGCAATCTCGTATTAATCATTCTCCAAAACATAGCCTTAAGATAGCCAAAAAAAAATGTTGTGCAATTTACTCTTGACGAAAAGAAATATTGATATGACATGATATGATATGATATATGCATTTATACTGCTCAATCTCTGAGAATACGCGTGTTTATGTATACAGCCTGAAGCACGGCAAGTTTATCGACATTGGTACTTGTGACGTCGCGATTTGCGGTGGCAGCGCCCTGGACGGGTCCGTGCCTCCGCGAGCTGTGACGTCATTGGGTAGCGGGGCGAGCCGTGGGCCAATGGACGCGCGCCACGTCATCGCCTGCCTCCGCTCTTCGGAGACGGCGAGTCACGTGACGTCACCAGGGACGACACGGCACTCTCCACGAGTTGAATGACCCCTACAGACCAAGTTCAATACACCGACGAGGAAAGATACGAGCGATACGACCCGCAGACCTGCGGAGTCTACCACCATAGTTCCTCCGGCGCTCGCCGTTTCGTCCGTGTTCGAAGGAAACAGAGTCTTCCTTCTACTGCGTTCCGCGCGTTCAGCTACGCTCGGCTACGCTCGAGTCGTCTCGGCTCAATTCGGCTTTCGGGAATCGGGGAGCCATTTGGCCCATAGATTCGGGCTAACTTGCGTTCGATCCGATGGACGCTCGCATTCGATGACTGCCTTCGTGGTTTCGAACAGGATTCGAATAGCCAGTCGAAATTGCCCGAATTTTATCGAGGAATCTCAATTATCGAAGAATCGAGTTTGTAACTTGCAATTTGATTAGTACATAGATGTTGTATTGGGAGGAATCTGTATCGTGTACATGGTTTATGGTAGATTGTATTTGTCGGAGGGCACTTTGGGCTTTTTAATAGTTTAATGCATATGGGAGATGCTCAGGCCGATATAGAGCTACATGTGTATTGCGTGTTACCTAAGGGTTAATCATTAAACGAGAGGTAATACGAGATGAAAGATACATGTAAAACGTAATATACATAATTATTTTTTAAAGTAGTATACTGGCAATTTTATACGCAGAAGTTTGATCGTTTATTTAATTTTAGCTCGTTGTATTTGATTCGCTATCAAATTAATTAATACTATACAAATTTGCATAAGTAAAAAAGAAATCCATTTTTGAATATCTTTCTATCAGATTATTGACAAGATTTTAATCAAGTAAAATATTAATAAAACGATTAACCAGTTCTAGGTATATGCTGAAGGAATTGAATTAAATATTGAATATATTTGAATGTACAATGTTAAACATTGAATGCGTAGAAATGTACAAATGTTAGCTATTAATGAAATTGCGTTAAACTTCTGATAACGATTGAATAACGATAACTCGAAAGATAGACGAATGGAGTTTAGCACGTTGATTGCGTAGAATCATTTTAGAGAATTAGGTTGTGCGTCGTGAGACCACGTGACCTTTATTGCTTAATAGATCGTTATGTGAAAAGCGAATCTAGGTAATGTCATTAAATTGCAGGATATTCTTTATTAAGAGTAAACGTAACGAATGCACCTTCTTTCTTAATAAATACGCGTGTTGTGTCCTACCTTGCGAAATTCGTTCGATAGAAACGCATGGCGGAGCTGTGACGAGAAATTAAATTATGCCGCGTTTACAGGAATAATTATTCACGTTATCTTTATATTAGGAACTTTGATCTTTTTCAACAGGTCTTTTAAATTTCCAAAATTACCAATTTTTATAAAATTTTACTAGTGCATACAAAATTGTGCAGAGGTTTATTTTCGAATTATCGTACTTTCGAATTATAGGAACACATTAGAAATTGAAAATCGATGTTAACGTTTAAGGTTGAAATTTAAAGTTGGAGCCATAGGATATTTAGATGCTCTTTGTGCGAGATATATACCGTTATTTAGGTCGAGAGACCCGAATTTACTATTCCACGAAAATATCTTCGTTGCTATGAATTTCAAAAAACACACGACGAAACAGGAATACAGAGCGCTGAAAATGAATCGAACGGCGCGCGGGTCGGCCGGTTTCGTTGAGATTCGTTCTGGAGAAAAATCGCTTTTATTTCGGGCCAAACGCATCTCGATCGGTCTGTTTTTATTCATTTAGCCGGCGAGGAAGTTAAAATTAGTCGTCGCGACGTTACATCTGGGAGTCAGTGACTCCTGTGTGCGAAATGTTATTCGCATTGCGCCAAAGAAATCAGTTATGCGCTGCACTTCTTCGTGCGGAGGACAAACATGTCTCCAGCTGTTACCGCTCGCAATAAGTTTTCGACTAAACGCAGTAGTACGAAGCCGAGCGAAACAGCCTGGTACAATTTTCGAGATGTAAAATATTTATGATACACTGCGTCTCGTAACCAGCCAAAATTAAAGAAGACACGATACATTAAAATTCGTGGGAAATTTTACCAAGAATAAACACGTTTATCGTTGGCTTGATTAATAAAGCGTAATTCGATTTGGTCGATTCGTTTGCTTAATTTATTAAATTATAATTGTTGGCCATTCGATCGAAAACTTATTACCAAACACAATGTATTCTATTATAGTCTTATGATATTTCCAGAGAATAAATTCCAACATGCAGATTATTCGATAAATAAACTATACGTACCGATAAATTATACGGTGCAGCCGAGCGATTATTCACGGTGGCCGCATGAAAAGGCGCCTTTAAGCATTGTTAAAGCAAGACTGAGTATCAGTGGGAAATATTTCTTAAGCAAATACGGGATGGATCGGTGGAAACCGACCGCCATTACGTCTTCTGCTGGGCTCACGTGGGCAATGGAAGTGTGTTAACAAAAGGCAGGTGCCTTTCAAAGAGTAAACCCGGCAACGGTGAAGAATTTTTCTTCCTCTGAATTTTCTCCCATGGCAAAGTATTTTCATAGCAGAGCGTTTGTTAAGGAATTATGAGGTTTCTTAAAAATTAATTCGTACTACGTTTTCGGCTACTCGTGAAAAGCTAATGGATCCACAAAGTAAAAGTTTACTTTCTTCTCGCTAGACGGTAGTTTCCTGAATTAATTAAATTGTGGCTGTTGCTTCTAGGAGTACATCTTTTATGAGCGTCTTTATTATACGCAACTAGACGCGTATATTATCTCGAATATTCTTTACTTTCAAATGGATCGTCAAATTAATTACTTTATCGTTATTATGTTATTATTTTATCCGTTTAAAGAATCATCAATGATTCTTCCATACGAAAGTTGCACTGTAGGGGATATATATATATAAACACAAATATATATATATCATACCCCATATTTCGTCCTCTTAGCTATTAGTCCGAGTTTTCGAGGGATAGAAGATACGAAGAACGCGTTAGTTTCGTAATTACTCTGCATCAATTGTACGAATGTGTTTTTAATTCTTTCACTGCATAAAAAAAAAGAAGAAGATAGGAGATTGTCGAGATCGGACGAATAGAATACAGATCGTTTCTTGCAGCTTCCGAAAATTATTCACAATCGCGTAAATTCAAATGGCCCATTAGTCGAAGGAAAGATAACGATCTAGAGTTACTTGTAACGAGCCTAGTACACGATGTGCCCAGTTAAAATTCATTTGGCGCATAAGCAGGCAATATTCGACCGCGAACAACCATCCAGCCCAGATCCTGCGTGTTTCCCGGTTGAAGTATGACACCATGCTGTGCAATTTATATGCATCCATTTGTAATAGATGTCGTGAAAGTAAGTTGGCACAAGCACCGGTTTCCGAGGGGGGAGAACGACAACCGCCTCACGAACACGTGGTTAAAACGAAGTGCGTGTTACGGCCACGTGGCTCGCCATCTGATAAGACCGGTTCTAACGTGAACGTACTCGCCACTTAACTTAACTAACTGGCCATTTTCTTTGCAGGCCATCCTTAAAAAAGTTCTCGCCGATCGCGATCGTGTCACACATACGCTTATACGCTTTACACGGTGGCTCACGAAGGTATTTCAACGCTCGTAGAAACATTTTTTTCCCTACGTACGAACATCGTATACAACGTTTCGAGATTTCATTATCGCTGTAATGAGATACGATTGGCACGATCGAGTCGATGAATTTAGAGACGAGCTTGAAAATGTACGATAGAAATTACGAATTATTTACTAGAAACGTGTACTCGGCTAAAGCTTCGCGTATATACTCGTGACTAATCATCGTACAATTTACATATTCGTTTGCTCGTTACATCCATCGTTACGTATAAGCGAAATTAGATTATCCTTGCGTTCAACGATATGTCATTCGAATATGTATTTTATCGTTGTTGTATCGTTGATCAATAGGCGAAAACTTAATCGAAGAGGACATATTTCGTGATAGTCCTCGAGCGCGTAGGGTTAATCAATATACATATGTATCTCGTCGTGTTATCGAAAACTCGATACATATTTGAAAACGATAACGCGATGTAGTTTATCCGTGAAGCAATCGTTTCCGAAAAGAAAGAATTGCGGCGCGTATATCTGTGGAAAATAATTGCTGGCTATCGTTGGAAGAGGTCCGAATATTCTAGGCCGCTTATCTAGCCTAATTCCGTTTTCCACGGAAACACTGTTACTTTCAGCGGAATCGATAAGTCAACTGGAATGGATCGGTTTCGTTGGAGGCGAGACGCCGACGTTATACGGCAAAAAGCAATCGATCATGCACCGGTGAAAACGTATGCAAGTTGCCACGTGTTCAGAGACACGAGGCTGTGGACGAATATCGATGCACGTGGGCTTAAAGCGCTCGATTAGCGGCGTTTAAAGCGATCGCGAGCGTTCGGGATCCAATGAATTTTGTCCAGAACGTTGCCCAGTTTTTCCCCGGTTTTATATTGAATTTTTTTATAAAAATAATATCTGTATACGCGAATGAATTGAAATATTAATATTCTCCCTTATTTTCAATTTATACGTTACGCGTAACCCTGTTAATGTAATCCTGACGTAGTATCAAAGTTGTTACGATATTTGACATTTTTTTTCGTATTAATTAAATGTCCTTCGCTCTTCTCTTTCTTTCGTTATGTTATCTTTTAGAAGGAAGCTCGAACACCTTAAGATTGGAATCGTCAAAACATTCCGGAGATTGAAGAAAATAAGTAAAAAGTACTTATTTTCTTTTGTTCTGCCTTTACTGCCGTTTGTTTATCTACAACCTCGGTCGATACTAAGTGACCTATAGTCGTTGGAATGTAAATTCCATTTACTCATATTCGAACCACGTATCGAGTAAGCGAGCAACGTTATGCGCAAAGAAGTCTCATTTTCCTATGCAAAATACATTTTCTTTTTAAGGTATTATATACAGCATGTCCATTACTGATAGTCAACGCAAAAAGTACGAGCAAATAGCGATTTGATGTCGGCTAGAAAAGCACGAAACAAAGAGGTGTGTAGTTGCCATGTATCGTAAAGATACAAACAAAAGTTACCTTCATAGCCGGTGCTCTCCAAAGTCTTCGCAAGGTAACGTATTATAAATATCGACACCATACGATGCCCACCTCGAAGTCCTACCACATTTGTCTCAAACATCTTCTCGTATCGTGCACGGTTTTACTCGAGATGTTTCCAGGTGAAACGAGCACGCTGTATATTGCCTATTAATATAATATATTGGACTATCGCCTATAAATAACCTGTTTTTTTCTATATTTATCTGTATTTACAAAATATTTACTCGTTGCACTTCGCGCGTCTCACCTTATGCATACGTTAAGCATATCGGACAAATTGAACTTGATACAGGCTCGCATGAATGCAAATCGTGTGAAATATTACTCGCAGAACCAGTTTACCGTAGGTAACAGTACGCAACTCTTGCATTGTGTAAAATTCCGATTACTTAATCGGGCCACATTGACGAGATATCTCGCGGCCCGAAGTTGTTTGACGTTTTCCACGAGATATCTCGCGTTTCCTGATATCAGCCCTCCCTCCTATTTGTATTGCTCGTTCGATGAAAAATAAAATCGCGCACGCTATGGGAGTCTGAGTTGGGTTGCACGGTGAGAATCGAAAGCGAATGTTACCACCTTATAAAAATATCGCTCGTATAATATTGACTTATCTATCTACCTATCTACTTACCTATGATTTTTACTATTCGTTCGTATTTCTACGTGCTTTCTATCTTTTCGATGAATCCCCAATTTATGCAACGTACGTGTGAAAGTTTTGAAATATATTTCGTACCCTCGGTGCATCGAACACGCTCATTTTTCCAGACTCTCGCTGTGTTTCTGTTTCAAGCGAACGAAAACCATGGTATTTAACCAGCTCTTTCGTAAGCTCGTAAAACAACTTTTCTTCTAAGCGCAGATGAAACTAGGTTTATATAAATTGTTGCTTCGAGTCATTTCGTGTTAGATGACGTAAATGGATGATACGAGTTCCAAATCAAGCTTCCTACTCGCTCTTGGTTCTTAATTGTTAATTATTTATAAACGTTTAGATTCTTCTCTTACAATGAAAATCATCACTTTCAGTTTCCTTTTCGTGTATATGACTAATTTATATATTATCAATTTGTATATATTTTATACAATTATTTTATTTCATCATCCATACGCTACGCGGATATACATGAGACTTATTTTTAACTTACAAACTTGTTTAAAACCGATACAGCCAGTACAATTAAATATATCTTCTACGTAAATTGAACGTAACGCTATACAATCCTTTTTATAATTATTTCTACTTAATACAATATATCTAAATACTCGGTAAAAGTTTAATAAATTTACTTATCCTCCCAACAAAATATTAATACTTAATAATTAAATTATAATCAAAATATTAATATAAAATTCTATAGGGTCTTACCGTCCCATAAACTAATTTCAGCATTTTCACTAAAAATTTAAATTAATTAAATATATATGAGACAGTGTATATTTCATTAACTCTTTCATTCCAGTTTTTAATTAAAAAACAATTGATTATGCTACCTTTGTACAGTCAATTATACTGCAGCCATTAAATTTTTTAAAAATCATTGAGCAGAATTGACTTAAAATTATTATTCAATAAGGTTGGTTGTTATAATAATATGAAATGTTAATTAAAATGGTTATGGGTCACCTATAATCAAAAAATATCAACGACGACTCAATATACGATTAATACTAAACGATAGAATTATAATCGTATGGATGTTACATCCATAAAGGACATATAAAATTCATTTGACGGTCAGTAGTTGATATTAAATATCTTGTTCGAACTTATTGCTTCGTCTGATCGTATGTGTATCAAGTATTATCCTGTCGTAAAATAAACTTTCGTTCAGCCATTCGGATTAGGAACGGGGAACGATTTCCTGTTCCCGGTGGGCTGGCGTGTTCGTTAAAAATAATTAAATCCGAGCTGAAAGTCGCGCACCCTCCGCCGTTTCGAAAGAAAGAACCGAGAAAACGAGATTGCACTGCGCGTGTGTATTTTGGTAACGAACCTCTACGCTGGAATTTTCGCCCTTTCCATTCCATTCCGACGAACGGCACTCATCTCGCTCGAATTCATTCCACTGACTGCGTGAAATAAGTCGGAAAATTATTTTTTTCGCCTTTCAGGCAGAATCGTAGACAATATTAACTGTCATGTGGTTGGCCGTTTTTCTTTTTCCTCGAAACATCGCTGAGCTTTTTTCCTTTTTGGTGCAACTTTGTCGGGCTTTTTGTTCAGCTTTCCCGTTTCGAGATGAGGCGCAGTATATGATACTCCTGGTTTTTAAAACTCTAAATAGAATCAATCGAGATTTTTAACGATACTTCGGTATCTCTTTCAACAAAAATATTTTCTTTAAAATATCTTCTAAACATTCCACTCCGATACGGTTTTGCTCGAAAAGGCGAGAACACTCGAATCGAATGCGTAGATCGTCGTCTATATTTATGTGTCAAAAAATCGTACAGTTCCATTTAAAATAACAAAATAGGATAGTAACATATAATGCTCGTTTGTATCATTTTATTTATTACGTGTAACGCGATAATCAAAATTCTGCATTGATGGGTTCTTTCAATGAGAGCATTTTTATACTTTGTATCATTTTTTATGTAGATTTTTTTTTACAAAAAAAAAAAAAAAAAAAGAACGTTCAACAGCATACTAAAAGGGCTGCTGATACATTCACATCGCCGCGCGAATATTCAGATTTCTACCGCGGTATTAAAATTTATTTCCTCCGGCATGTGCTTTCGCTAAAATTCTGCTGGGAAATATATAGTATATAACGAACGAAAATGTATAATTTAATGCAGTTAAAAACCTCGTATTATTAAAAAACGACCAATTCGTTGGTTCGCTAAATAGCGGTGGTGTAACATCAATACCAGTGAATCGATATGTTAATTTAATCTTGCTCCATCGAATACTTAACTCATTCTTACGCTTTGATAAAATTACGCCAATAATTCCATGTGATTATCTAAAGACGACATATCCCGTGTAATATCGCGTCCGTTCCCCATTAATTATCCGTTCATATATCTAATGCCGATATTTATGGAATCACGTCATGGCCAGAGTGTAACTTCAAAGAGTGAAGTAATCGCACTCGCTGCGCTTGTTTTTATGTAACTAACCTTCGCCTCCTGTCATCTATTCCCATTCACTGTACATAACAGGTAGAAACTGATTCCTCTCGTACAACTTTCTCGGGCCATCTCTCGTTCATAAATATCCCAGCACTTGTGTCAACTTCGAGCGTATGTACGATATACAATGTACGACGCGTACAATGTATAAATGTTACTAAAGTGGAAGAATTGGTGACGAATTAATAATAACTAGTCTGTAGATGTTTTATGTAAACTCAAAGTTGCTATGAACATTGCCAAAGAGGTGAAACTTAAATATTGGATAATTTCATCCAGTAAATATTGGAAAAAAGAAAGAAGAGGTTCGTGGTAAGATCGAAGCGCTAAATATACAATTTCTACTGGAATTATGTTGACAAGATTTTCGCTGGGATTTTAAAACGACGACTATCCAATAGCGAAGAAAAGATCGGTTTTCTTAATATTTGTCAAAAAATCTACGGACGTCTAAACAAAGGTACGGGAAAGTACTAATATTCTCAATTGTTGCTAGAAAAAGATGCTATTGATTTGGATCGCATTCGTGCGTTTGGAAACTCTTAAACGTATAAAAAGGAGAAGTCTACAGCAGGCTTGAAAATCCACAGAATCTCGTCGTAAAAGGGTATTTACCGGTAAAAGACTCGATCGTATTTGTTCGTGGCCGTGTTAACGTTAACGCGTTACTTTCCTTCTCTTGATCACGTGGTTCCAGGTGTCCAAGGTGGACAGTAGAAGGGGAGGAAAAAATGTGGATGAGGATCACTGACGAAGAAGTTTCTTTGCCCAACGACGAGAAGTGAACGTGATACGAGAAAAAGGAAACCGGAAAGTGGTGTGGTCTGTGTATTTTAGTAACGAACATTCTAAGCGAAAAACCTCGCGTTGTACATCCGAACAAAGACGACACACGATTTTTGGCGGCCTACGGAGCTTCGCCTTCAAACACCCTCTGTATTGGGTCATCCTAAAAATAATACTGTTGTTTTTTCTTTTTCTTTTTCTTTTTCTGAGAGTTAAATTTAAAACGAGATGCTAGTTGTTACTATGTGATAGTTTAATAAAATTGGAATAGGAAATTTAGTAGCAAACTGTAAATTTAAATGTAGGCATCCTATATCACTGGCTGTCTCAACGAAACTGCAGCCACTCCGAAAACGTTCCAACCCGCATTTATATTTACGCATTAAACGCGTCGTGACCGAGCTTCCTTCCACGTTTTTCCCTATATATAACGAATTATATCCGTTTCCGACTTCCCTCATTTGAAATGCTAATGGATCTTTTACACGAGGTTTTTCGAGTGCAGCGAATAACATCGTCGCGAACACGTGAACAATGTGTATACATATCGTGTGTTGACAAGTTGCTGACTGGCTATTTTGCGTAAAAACTAACACGTGCCATCGGCTAGTTTATGCAGAACAACTTAGTTCGTGTGGTATAACTTTACTTGCAAGTGAAAAACTCATGCATAACATTAAATATATGCCTTCCAACGGACAAAAAATGCGATAAATTATTTATCCAAAGTAGCAAGATACAAGCGTAGATATGGAAATGTGATAGTTACAAGTTTTAAATAAATCACACGCGCGTTCCATTTTTACCTACTGACATAATGACCCGAGGTTTTAGTATAATTCTAGAAAAATTATTCACACGGTGAATGCAACAGATTCCAATATTGTATCATTCGATACGTTGGATAAAGGTACAAAAAACGAAACATTATCTATGACGAGCGTTTCGTTCCAATTCCACTATGATAACCTCTAGACATTAATTGGAAGGGAAGAAAAAGAGGGAAAAAACGAAAAGAGGCACAAAAATAATTCCTTTACTCTTTCTTTTCGCTATTACCTCCTCTACAGGTAATAATACCCTATTCGCGTCTCGATGTTCGTAGCAATATATTTTCTAAAATTCACTCGAACGGTGAAAAGAATTCTGCTTAGAACTATATTCGGAATGGTGGCGAGAATTCGATGAGCACATGTGCCCTTGTGGCACAGTGTGACCTTAACGTTATAGAGCCGTGCCAGATCACAGACGTATAATCAGACAATTATGCTCATAATAATAGGCCGGAATTCTTCGTAACCGAACCATGTAGAGATATGTAGAGATGCCGACCGAGGGACTATTTACCTAGGAGCCTTATGGGAAAGTTTACAGTCGCCTGGCCGCAAAAACCAGCGTGCAATTTCGCGACGTCGAAACGTCCTTTGGTTATTGTGACCCGTAGGCTCCTCTCGTTCGCGTAAATGCACACGTGAGAATAACTTCAACCGGTTCCCTCGAATATGCTCGACTACCCAGCCTATCGTGTCCAAAATAAATAACCACGTGTAACTTGATAACGTTGAATCTCTTTAATCATTGTGCACGGTGGTAAGGAGCTTGTTTATCCCAGGAGTTTATTTTAGCTATTATATTCGGTAGTTACAGGCATTATTAAGAGGCTAGTAGCGGTTGACATTTATTTTCTCTGATGTTTCTGTGAATAAATATCAATTGACTTACGTATCGACTTTGTCTCGCAGAACCTGGTATTAGAATCACCAAACCGGTCAAAAAGGACGTGATCGGGTTTATAAAGCCCGATACACACACTGCGTGTATGTTGTAATATCCAATGATATTCTGTGACACGTTATAGCGACAGTTTGCGCTGAGCACGTGCGATTAATTCATACGTAACGTCAGAGCGTTCTTTGCAACGGAGAGGTTAGCTCGTTATGGCCACCTCTCTAGCGTGGCCTGGTTTCCATGGAAACGCAGACACGCCGAGCGAGAAGAACGACTTGGAAGTGACGCAGGCGCATGAGATACGCTGATCAGCGTTGGTTACTATGAGCAAGTTCACGTGTGACGCAATTTCTGACGGCAACTTGTCGTCTTGTTCACATCAGAAAAAATGATCGCTGGTACTGCTAGGACGTGAACGTGACGCGTGACGCTTGTACACATCGGGCTTTAACCCTCGTAGAACGGGATTGCGGAAGTAGAGTCGTTTCCAATCTATTACAGAATTCTGTCATTATGTTTCCTGATTTGATCTTAAATTACTGTTAATTTATTTTATGATACATAGGATAAAGAAATTTCAGATATTAAGTAAACAATATTCGTTCTGGGTCTAGGTCAGTGAAGTTAATGCATACGTAAGGTATAGCTTTGCATAGAATAGAGATTTTGAATTTCTTGCGGCTAGAATCGTTTATGATTATTGCCTATTATGTTTTTTAAATGCAAACAACGTGGCATTTGAAACTCTTCTATAAATTTTGTAAATTTACTTGTGAAATTATTTTGACTCTTGGAAAATTAACGATTTCTTTCGCAAGTTAAGGTTATTGACTAGAAATTAGTTAATATTTATTCATTATATCGATCTTAGCCATTATGATCATGATTATGGAGTAATCAGCTGACTTGTAGAATTTGACCTGTTTTATATATACCAAACTTGTTATTTGTATCATATTATGCATGAGATTATTATGCAATTATTAATACTGGTTCCTCATAACCTATAAAATTCATTAATAATATTTGTTCGATTGTGTATATGTACATTGCAAAATACAAATATGGTATTTGTAATATTTTCGTTGCAACAATATTTATATGATTTCAAATATGGACATATAAATGTTAATATTGACTGTTGAGGTGAAAGAATTCCAGTCATAACCAAAAAATACAAAGGTATGCAGTTTTAACAATGCATGTAAATTTGATCGAGAAATCCGATCTTAAAAATGCCGTTTCTAAATTGCATCCATTCCCCAATTTGTTAAACGGAGTTATTATATCTGATTCCACGTTTAAATACACCGCGAGCGTACCAAACAAGGTTGCAAATGTATCGAACGCGCGCGATCGATAGTCGGATGTTTACAAGCTTGCATTAAAACGATGATGGTCGTTTTGTGCGGTCGATAAGCGATATAAGTAAATGCAAACTGTTCCGGTGTAAAAACAAGCGCAATTTAGACACGTATAGAGAGTTGGCGTGTTTATATGAATTTACTTCTATCTCTTGAATCGTTCGTTTCTTTCAAAAAGAGAAGGGAAAAGAAAATGATGAGTTTTCTATAAAAATGTTCTGCCTCGTGGTCCCTTTCTATCCGCATACCGCGAAAGGTATTTTAGAGGTTAGCTTGTAAATGTTTCCGCGAAATTTCGTTCCATATATGAGAGGAGGTCGTGTGGATTAAAAATTAACGAAAATGGGTCATAACCTCTGTGTTATTCAAATTATTGGAATTCATATATGTGCTGTACGAATAATTTAATAAAAACAGGAAAAGAAGGAAAAGAATTGTATGATACGCAACATTGTTTTAGTTCTTTCATGATTATGAATCTATGAATATATGTACATATATCAACTACAAAAATGAAATTTACAGCAGTAAAAAATAGTAATACTTTTTTCATTACATTTTTTATATTTTCTAGATTATCTCATTATTACATATTTTCCTCGGCCGCACGGTATACACAAATAAACTTTTTACAATGTTCACGTTTTACGGTCGTGCTTTTCTTTTTTACACTTCTGTAATTTATTCACAGCGTCTCATTTTCTTCTTACATCTTTTAATATTTAATCAAAAACGCTTGAATGTCTACAAAAAAAGTATCCTTTGATAATTCTGCTCTAGTCCACGAACAAAATAATTACAAAAAAGTAATCGAAACTGTACTGTTCTATACTCGACTGTTAGAGACAAAAGAATATTTAATAATGCACGAATTAATATAACCTAAAAAATTGGATGCAGAATTTTTCTTTAAATATTCATAAAATGTACCTAAATATTCAATGACAGTGTATAATAAATAAATGTAGAGATAATAATATAATAAATTACATATTCACAAAATTTACCTTAATAGAAAGCATACATATAATAAAAATATAATACAATATGAAAAAATATTTATATCAATAAAATAATGTGCAAATTTCATAATACAAAGCTTTGTAGCAAATAACTATGTGGGTTAGGTTTAACTCACAATGTAGTCAAGTATAGCGATACCAATTCGTGTAGTAAATCACATCGAAACCATCGACAAAACTGCCCTTCAGGTTAACAAATCAAAATAGTATATAAAGAAATAAGTATACTGCTAGAGGCGACGAACGTTTCACGGAAAGCGATCGCTAACCATCATTTTTTAACACCGGACCTCTCTATCCATATCTGCTGAATCCACCTGAACATTATTATACTCAAGTGGATTTTAAGAAAATAGAATAATGTAGGGGATTGCGTCAATAGAGTGTATTATTATTACAGAAAATTAGAATGTTTTACGATACAACTAAAATAGTTGTAAGTCGACGCTTTTAATTACAACTGTGGACGCGTGTCGCACATGAAACTGATTTTGCTTGTTATATGAGTATATGGTGCGCGACGTGATTACTCTGGCAAGCTCTGTGCTTCGCTTATGTAGGTCTTGGTCTTTTGTGTGACGTTCTCTTTCGCGCAGAGTAGCGAAGCAGTAAAGAACATGCGAGAAACAGATTAGCAAACGCAAGCCTCTGCATCGCGGTAATTCGGTATAATTTGTTAACCTCTCTGGGAATGGAATTTCCATTTTACGCATGCGTCTGTTTCTTCTTCTTTCACGAGTTCATTCGGTCAAACTGATTTACGTTAAGTAGCTTTTGAAAACTATGTACAGTAAACTTAGTATAGATGCCCGAAAGAAACGAGATACAGTACAAGTTTGTTGTATATACGTATTTCCTAAGTTACAATCTATTCTTGATATACAACGGCTACAAAAAGTATTTGTATTTATTATAGTAATTAAGTCGAAGTATGTTCAGTTTCGTATCATTTAATAGAAATATTGTGAAGATGAAATGTGAAGCCAGATAGAGAAACGCTTCAATGGAAAATAAGAGTACAATGTACAAATACGTTTTGTAGTCACTGTAAATTCATGTTGTGTACGTTAAATTATAATCGTAACTTAACGACCTAGATTTACTAACAGAGTGATAAGACGACCGCTTTAGTATGGTTAAAGAAATGTAGGAGATAAGGTTGCTCTCTTTCAGAGCGTAGACAGCTGTGGTACGTATCGTGACTCGTGACACAGACGGGGTGGATGCATCGGGCGGTGGCTTGTCAACGAGTGTCACGGTACTGTTCTAAAACAGGGCCACTACGCATGCGCAATTCCCCTATCGGCTCGCGTTGTCTCTCTGCGTCCCTCTGCCGTAGTATTACTGTCGTTTCCCCCTCCATCCATCTTCGAGCATCCCCTCTTTCATGCTCTCCTAATCCCCGTGTGCCCTTCGCGCCAGTCGCGTCAGTTGCGTGAGAGCCTTTAACGGGGGAGGTGCTACTTAGCACTTACCGTGCGTGGCACCCTCTCCTCTTCTAATCACTGCCATTAATAGTATATATATATATATGTATATATACACACACATATACATACACACACACACACACATATAGATAAATATATACATATATGTATAATCGAAGGACAAAGTAGAATATATCCGTGGCAACAAGGAAGGAAATGTGATGATGCGTGAACTGTGACACGGAAACAGCGTGCAGTTCGCGAAGATCAACGTAACGTGTTACACGACAGATCGACAGGAATAAAATGTGCCACGGAAAGGGAAAACCGTAAGTGTTCTTGTTTCACGGAAGAAGAGAGCATCGGACCTATCGTTGTGTCCGTTGTTACTAGTGCTCCGCTTCGCGTGGCGAAGCACACGGTCGCGTTTCTTCGCTTCGAACACGCATAGTGTATTCATCGTATCTTTCTTCCTCTCCCACTTTTCTCCTCCTCTGCCTTTCGTCATGTTCGTTTTGTGCATCGACACGTTTACTGGCTGACGCGCATCCGACGGCCTTGTTCTCCTCTGTGTTCTTTTCGCCTCTGTTCGCCTCGGTGTACGTTAAGGAGGATAGCGTAATATGTCGCTATCTGTGTGACGTCGTGACTGAAAGCGACGTCTTGGATCCTATGCACGACTCAAACGCGGAAGTCGGTGAACTTGTACATCTGGTGTCTAGTGTGATATTTCTCGCCTCGATCTCGTTTTCCATTCTATCGAAGAGGATCCTCCTGTGACGCGTGCACGACCTTCCAAGAGCGTACATACGGCGTCTTCCTGGCGCTGATTGAGATTTAAATTCCACGGACCTTGGGCGATTTAAATGGTGAGTGAACCGCTCGCTGACTCGCTGCGTGCATCACTGTGTGTCGTGGTTGGCACGCTTGCACGTAGGTACACTACCGGCCATAAGTATTAGGATCAAGTATTAGGAAAACCACTCGTTACATTCATCGAAAAGCTATCAAATTTTATTATCTAGTATTTTGCATTATACGACACTCTAGCACGTGTGATGCAAAGAACGTAAGAAATTTATAATACAACAAGCACAAGCTAAAACCAACAACAAGCAATTTGTGTTAAATACTGTCCTAGTACTTAATCGGCCGTAGTATATATAGATACAGTGGCTCACGAAAATAGTCGAACACTTTATGATACACATCATGGATAATAGTTTTAAACAAAATGGTCTCGCTGCATATTGTGACTTTATGGTATAGTGAATAATTGACAGCGCAAATATTTTGGCGATGTTTGCGAAATGTATGCTTCCAATAAATATCTTGTAACGTCTATATATTTTTTCGGATCTGATCTTGCCAATATGTTGTGTGTGTTAATGAGATTTCAAAGTGTTCCATATGATATGTACATAAAAAGTTCCTAAGAATATTCGAATATTTCCGTGAGTTACTGTACGTATATGTACGGAAATAGGAAGCGTGTTTTCCTCGACGATACCGACACGGCGTTTGGTCCAAGATTGATCGTCGTATGTGCGTGCATGTGTGCGTGTGTTGTTTAACGGTGCATCGCAAGGCTCTCTGACTCGTTTTCCACCAACGGACGACATATCGGCCTCATTTTATGCTCGGATTAGGAGGCCGAGCATGAAATTTTTGTCGAGTGGTGTACGATCGATGCCTCGGGGACGTTTCGTATACGCCCTCGACTCGTCCTTTGACCCTTAAACGAGCAAGCGCCGTATGCATCGAATATAGAACACTTTCCTTTCCCCAATTTTCTTCTTCTAATAATTTACCTTTACAGATTAACTTAATTAGAATGCGATAGAGACACGGAGAATGTACAATATTCTAAACATTATATAACTATATTTATTGAACTTTCTATTAGTATTAAAACTATTAAAGCTAGATATTAATTCAATTAAAATGTTATAGAGAAGTAGAATAATATATTGACATAAAATTGCGAATACCGTGTAATACCATTTGCTAAAGTTTATATCAACACCAGAATTACCGACTAAGTTTACACTGCGGGAACTAAGATGAAAGATATATGAGAGAATACGCAGTAAACAAAAATAAAGGACATGTAGTATCTTAGAAAAAACTATTCCAATTTCCACAAATATAAGTTTGTAGACTTGTAAAATTTTTTACAAAAATTTCGGAATATTCATCATTCTTCTGATTTCACCATTAAATTTATTTCATCAAGCCATATAACGTTTTATATTTTACATTCTTTTCTTGTATCACATAAGTAGATATATATATATACTATTCAGAGTTGGTCAGGCTTCTTCCTCCTCACCTTGACCCGCATAACTCTTTCTCACGATCGTTGAGTTACTTACCGATCATCGGTACATCGCATTCAAAAGTTCCGATAAATTCCGAACTAAAACTGGCAAAATAAACGATCGTGTACCTGGGTCACGTGTTTATGAGGCATATTGGCGGTCAGTCGCGTTCTTGATTGTTCCAGCGACCTTGATGGGACCTTGATCCCCGTTGAAAGTAAAGCTCTATTTCGCTTGGTATGGCTCGCAAAATAGGACCCGATGAAATCCGTAGAATGGCGTACGTTCGCGTCATGGGAGGCTAGCGAACGTGGAAACAATAACGGCGCGTATTAATCGGCCATAAGCCAGAGTAGGTCAATGCAACAAGTCGCGTAAATGCCAAGCTCGATAATGATAATGCGTGAAAGGTTGAGGAATACCGGTGAGCTGGTAACTGCTATCCGATGTGAATCGTTAGCAACTGAAAAAAAATTAGGTCACTGTGTGCGTGTACATGCGCTGTATCTACGAGTGTACATATGAATGCACACTAATGGGGGAAACCATACCAAGTTCGGCTTAGCTCGACGAATTACGAGTAATTATTCGATTACGATAATAGGATGTAATTAGCTTTGCCTTTGTCGTGAGCTTTCGTTTGTTTTCTCGGATTTCCTTAAGAGCAAAAAAATTGAGGTTATCTTGGTATCGTTATAAGGAAAGCAATCTTTATGCAATTAAACGATGGTACATTGTATTGTACATTTAATTTTTGGAAGCTACAATGCTTGTTTGAGAAATACGAGAATCGGAATATTTAGGTATAATTAGCACTTTAGAATTACAATTAGTACGAAGATTGTTTGTAATCAGCGATACGTGTTATTTGTGGGTTTCGGTAATTGCAAGGTATACGGCAGAATTGTTGTTTACATATTTAACAGTATTTAGACCGAAGATACGATACTCTGTTGAATCAAAGGATCGATCACTCGAAACTATTCCAAAGATCACTTACTTACTAACGTCTTGAACAAATTAAAAAAGAATCAATTTTTTACTTATTCATATTTAACACACCTAACTTGATTATTATATTTATAAACATTTAAGATATGAATTACAATGTAAAGAAAAATATTGAAGTCTGGGTCGAACTACTTTGAAACTTATCTTATTAAAGTTCTAAATAAACTACAAATGACTATAAAAAATTTTTTTATACATATATATATATATTTAGCGTATCTAACTTGAGTATTATATTTACAAACATAAAATATATCTACGTAAAATAATATGAAAATGTCAAACCAGATTATCTCCAATCGGATGCATCTAAATTGCAAAATGTATAAATCACATGATTCATATCCTTCATTTTATTTACCATCTTCTTTGTAGTTATCTTTTCTGTACTTGATAAATCTGTTGCAAGGAACAATTCAATCCGCTTGATAATATCAGCGGGGAAGCGGAATGCGATGAACTTTACGTCGCAATTGCATGACACTCTTTCCATCGCGTTTGAATTACCCGCGTTTACGACTTGGAGCAGCGAGCATTTACGGTTATTACCGCGCCCTTAAAATTGTTCCAGGTGCTTCCCAATCGTGGCCACGACCGAGCCTAACGTACATAAAATCCCGAGATTAATTTTCGTAAGATTGCGTTTCAACCGCTTTTTTGACCTCGATCGGATTTTATCTCGGACTGGTTTCTTTTTTCGCTGCAAATTTTTCTCGTCCGTTAAATCTCGTCTCGAATCTTGTTCTATGCTTCTTTGTTGATGTTACATACGTACATCTGTTCGTGTTTGCTGCAGATTAATGTTTTATGCTTTGAGATAAAGTATCGCACGGTTGGTCGAATTTCTTTTACAAAATCAGTGATCTGAAAAGATAGTAATTTTTAATATCTTTTTGATGAAGAAGTTTCTAAAGGTATGTATCTTATTTGCTGAACTTTTCTTGTTATAATTTTCTATAAAGAAAAATCAAAGTTGTATTTTATAAGATTGCAGTTTTTTCAATCATCTCTTAAATTCTCTTCAGTTATTATAAATATAAATATTCTCGATGGTGGTGTAACACGTGCTTACTGGAAAAAACACTTTTCATAAAAAAAATTTCGTAATATCCATTATATGAAAAGAATTGTTCACAACTGGTTGTCATATTGCAAGACGAGAGGTTATGTAAAACCAAACATTAAAACAAACATTCGTTTTATTATTTCTCAACAAACAAGTTCTATAACTGTTATCGTGTAGAAATTATCCATAACGGATTAGTCATTTTTAAAGTATTGGGTTATGCAACATCCACTTAAAATAAACTACATTCTGAAAACTTTACGGTTAAAAATTTGTCTTTATAGGAAAAACCTAAAGAGTGGAATGAACATGAAACGCGGATTATGTCCAAATTATGAGATTATGTAACGTTCATTTAAAGCTTGAAACAATTTTTAAACTCGTGGAACTGTATCGTTAAAAAAGAATTATGCTTACTGAGGAAATAAGAATAGACGATAAAATACCAGGTTATGTAACATCTAGCTAAAACGAATTTTCAAAACACTTGAAATTCTGCCGCTAAAAGAAACTATATTTGTTTAAAGAAGACCTAAAAAGTATTAGGGATATTCATTTGCAGTGCAATTTACATCCGAAATGCGAGGTTATATATACCCAATACTCACTTGAAATTCATAAAACTTCACCACTAATAAAGATTATTATCATAGAAAACAATAAATTTAAAAACGAATATGAAAAGTCCATTTGGAGTGCAATTTATGAAGAAAGCATTGTCAAATATTTCCAAGCGGCGACACCGGTTCTGTTCGTGGACGAACGTTTTGTCCCTCTAGTGTTGATACGCATATCTGCATGTATATCGCGTTCATTTGTCTGCATACGTCTCTCTTGTGTTTACGTTGCCCACGTACGTCCGTCCCTGGTGTTTAGCGAAAGAGGTGTCGAGTTTCAAAGCAGAGCAAGTCACCGCGACTAACACTGAACAAAACGCGTATACACGTGCATTGTGTGCGTAAAGTCCGTACTATTTCACATACAGAGATAGAGAGAGAGAAAGAGAAATGTGTAACGAACAGAAGGGCGGTGTTGCTATCCGCGTGTACACCGGATGGATGAAAAATGCTTGAAAAGTGGTAAACGCGACGCAGGAAACAGAGGAAGTAGAACGTGTCTTCTCAGGATTAAAAGTAGTGTCTCCAAAGGCACGGTTAGGCATAGAAATGCATCATGCAAAAGGAACTAGCGACAGTGAGCTCGGATTTGTTGCATTATTATGGTAACGTGACTCAGAAACCGCGGTTTAATTGGAACACGGAACAGGCAAGTTTATAGGATACGGTTTATGAGAAGCGTGAATGGTTTTCAAAGATATACTTGTCTACGGAAATGTTGTGCTTGGAAAGAATGTCTACTATAATGAATATTTTAGAATTCTGAGTTTATTATGAAAGAGGTTTTGTTCCTAGAAGTCACTAGATCGTTTTAAGATAAATGTTGTAACGTTGGCTTCAAGATCACGTGCTTTAGATATATTCAGATCTTTTTACACGCTATATTTAACGTTTCTTAACAGAGATACTATTTCTAGGTATTATTACATTATCCGAAAGAAACTAACAGGTTTGAAAGTTTGGTTAGGACGAAGGTAATTTCGTCATTCTAAATGTTAAATTTATTTTGTCGTTGAATTCTGCTTGTAAGGTTTAAAACGCGATATTAAAAAGAGAAAATTTGTTATTAAAATTTCTTCCGGGAGTTTAAGAGCTTAACGTATTGCCAGATAAAAAGGAATTCCAAAAAACGAGGGATGACAATGTATTTAATTTTTTTGAGCGACAGGTACCATCAACTTTTTGCGAAAAAGTAGACTGACGCCTTTAAAAAATGCATTTTCAGCGTCGAAATGATGCTTGCAAGAGATTGAAGTGTTTGTTCTTTTTGTAGAGCCGCTATGGCCAAGAAATTCTGGACAATAAGATACAAAAGAAAGAGTAGGCGAGTCAGCGTAGAATTTAAATTCTTGATCTCACGGTCACTGACCATGGCATTCAGGCAGTGCCACAGTGTTGTTGAACGAGTTGAAGATCAGTGCCCCCTGCTTCCCGGGCCGAGTTCGATGAAAGATCCAACGATCAATGAGTCACTTATGTATTCACGCCAGAAAAAAAAGGTACTGTGGAATTTAATTAACGCGACGCGTCACATCACCGTGATGGGTCTGGTTGGTAAGCAAAATTTTATCTTTTTCCTGAAGAACACTTTAACCGCTATTACAAAAGTGACTTATTATATTACATTAGTGTGTGTAAAACTGTAAACGATATCCTTCGATAATTTTGAAGGAAAATGGTGGCTCGCTATATAGGGTGTCTAACAAGAATCTAGGAGGCTGAAATGATTTCCATGTTTCTGATAGTAGAAAATACATAGAGTAGAATACAAAAGGGATCTGTACAAGTACAATTTGAAGGGATTGCTTTAAACGTATAGTCTTCTAACTAAACTTAGCCATCTAATTATTTTAATATTATGCATTAAAGTGTAAAATTCGTTGACGTATAGAAATTATTGACGTCTTAAATAACGATGAGTTTATATTACATTTCACTCCTCAATATTATTTAATCTATGTTTACAATATTGTGATACTGTACTATATTTTTATATTATATCATTTTTATTACGTAATATGGTACAGTATACAATGTTACGAATATACTTTAAATGATTTTTAATAATCAGGCATATATTGATTTGTTAGTGGAGTATTAATGATTTCATTGTATTCCAGCATTACTCGTAAATTTCTTACAATGCTGCAGATATACGCTATTACAGTACTGAGATAATCAACGCTAGCGTAGGGAATTAGCGTAGAGTGTAGATTTTATAATTTGCCAATCCCCCGTATAATTCGTTGCATAATGTAAACTAACTGTATCTAGGAAACAAGTAGCTTTAAAATGCACATTAATTAAATTAATTAAAATTGCTCCTCCTTTATTAAGGATTTTTTCGTTGCAGTGAAGGGAAATTAAAATTAAGTACAAAGCGAAGTTCAGTATCGTACGATTTAAATAGATGCACATCTAGATTTATACTAATAGCATCATTTAGTATCTATATATCGATTCTTGCATAAAATTCAATTTATGGTTTCAACCGAGTCGCTAATAACCTATTACGATGATTGATGCGAGTGGAACAACAAGCAAGCAAAAATGAGGAATTAATTATCGTTACAACGACCAAATGGTTTATGAACGCGATATGCTTGCCAATGCAAGGTTTTGCTCGTGCTCATTTTCCAAAGAAGAAGTGTTAAAATTGTTGCCACGCAGGTGATTAAACCTGGATCTAAGATAAGATACTTGCAACATACGAACCATAACCCCGGTGTTAATTCCCAGTAGAACCGCTAGTGCGTATAATCGGACTGTTGATAACCTGATTACACCGTTATTACGTTGCATCAAGCAATTACGTCGGTAAACGACGACTGGCTGTCGTAGGAGTAATTAAAATTAATCGATTTATTAATACGCACGATATATTAGTACATTTTTTAGTAAGTCATGATAGAAACTTAGTGTTTTAATCTCGAGATTACGAGTTATACCAAACGGGTATATTACACGGACACTAATCTGAACAGCCAATATTGGCATTATATATTCCCTATTTGTGTCATTCATATTTTGTTGCTATTGCTTCATAGCTTCAATTTAAAAATGTCGTAATTATTACAACGCGTTTCGTACTCTCCAATCGCGTCTTATAATTTCTTCACATTAGTGTAAACACTTACGTACACTAATTTGATCATTACATCTATATAAACAAAATTACATTACCTTTCATAAACAGTACCCAAACGCGTAAATAAACTGACAATTAATAATATTTAACAATTGTTAATGTAATTTAGTTTGTAAATAGTAGAATGTAATTACATTCAACTATGTTTACCAATTTCACACAGTAGCATACGGTTACATGACTATTAGTAACCGCATGCCCATCCAACACGTAGAGCCATAATATGTAAAAAGTAAAAAGGATTTATATACATAAAACAGTTTGCTCGTTCAAGGGACAGAGTAGGATTTGGTCGTTTTGCAAGGCAAACACCTCGCGACAATTCCAGGGGAGTAATTTGCACGCGAAACTAGTTTTCCAGCACATAGTGGAGTACGTGCCCGTGGCGCGTACAGAAAGAGATGGGAGTATCGTGTGTTCGTACGCACAGTTAGGCACATGTACGCGTCTCTCTGTCGGAGAGGAGCCAGCCTGATGATACAGGTACTAGAGAGCGGGTCGTTGAACTTAGGTTCCTCTTGTATACACTCCACACCACCGTCTTCCGGCCGTTTTCGTTTCAGTTTCTTATAGTAGGAAGCATCGCTGGAATCTAAATGCGACGAACAAGGAGCTGCTGAGTAAGAAGCTGAACAGCGGATGCTACGCGGGAATAGATTGCCTAGACGATAAATAATTTAACGGAATGGTAAAAAATTCGGCGGTCGCGTTTAATCTTGCCGTTAGCGATTAGCGATACCTTGTCATACCTTTTTCGTCCAACGGAACAGTTTGGAGAACTTGGATGTATTATTAGGCGTCGTTATTGTAAATTTTACATCATAAACTCTATCATGTATTGTGTGATTATTGTAATTTACTGGTGCGAATAGCTGAAATCACGTGTTTTATCACGTTTGGCACGCGAAGTTCTAGAGAATTGTGTCGCGATTAGAAAAATATAAATTTTCCAGCCGTTTCCTCTAAACTTCATGCCGTGTTATTAGCGAGAAATCTGACGTTTGGATTTTTATTATTACGTTGATTGAGGATAGCAAGGCTACATATGTCTACGTTTGGAAAATTCATTTACCGTTGTTTCATTTAACACGGATAAAAATGTATCTTAAAATATTTCATCCTCGGAGCGTCGCTCATAAAACTCGAATCATCGAACATTTTGTCCTAATCAAATGTTTCCATATGTACACATATAGTTGTTGGAGTTAACGATTTCCGGCATGTTCGTGGAATCCTGTTTGAAGTTAGTCACCAACTACAGTTAGTTTCCTGGCCTGCCATCCTGCTTGATCAAGGCGGTGCACACCTTGTCGGCTCGGATGCGTCTCTTGTTTGTGCGTCTTCTTTTTTACTTATATTCCGATCCTCCTTCTTCGTAGCGTCTAGCCACGGTCTATACTCCTAGCGACTGACTGGAACCGGGAAAAAGATGAGATAGGATCGGAGGAAACTTATATCCTCTCGTCTCTTCCTGTAGATAAATTTATTGAAATTGCTTCTAGTCATTTTTATGAAATTTAAGGAAAATTGTGCAATCGATTGGTGCCTTCCCGTAGATAAATATATTGAAACTAGTTCTGGTTGTATCAATCAAATTTCAGAAAAAAGTATAATTATTCAGTTCCTACAATTATCTAATTATATGGTAGCTTCTTGTAGGTAAATTCGTATAAAATCTGGTTATTTCTATGAGATTTAAGAAACGGCATAATTATTCACACGGTTATGTAGAAATAGAGTCACGAGAGTTCTTACAACTGTTATTGTGTAACACATAAAATATGTCCTATGACTAGATAACGAACTAAAAGTTATTTGGTATTTTAGAATGGCTTATCAGTTCATATTGGTGTAGCGTGAATACAGAATCGATTCCTTTATAAAAGATTGTATTGTTACAACAGGAAGTCGATAAAAATATCTGTATAAAGCTGGAACTCGAACCACGTGGCTATAATATCAGTATCGTTAAATTATCATTCTACATTAGACGTATCCATCGCGTAAGTTACAAAACCTATTATTAACCTCCAACTTGTATAAACTTGATAAACCTTTCACATAAAAGTCACTCATCCAGGAACACCGATACCGAAGCGCTACTATATCATCCGTTTCCTTCGTAATTCTCTCATCTATCGAGTCATTAAGCAAAAGTAGCATCTATCTTATCAACCGTTAGTTACAGCATCCACTAAAAGGGAACGCGCCAGAAGCACTTGTCAGCCGCGTATCAGCCTAGTCTTTGGAGAGATTAAAATCCACAATTCGTGCGAGCTATTTTTACCGACGGCGCAGGCTGCGCTTGTCAACCCGCAACGCTGACCGTTCAGATTTCAATTAGACACACAGATGGACATCTCGGTTTACTCCGGTTCCGGTGAAACGGAGGAGTAAGCGGCGTGCAGCAGCCATCGGCGCAAGCTCGTCCCGATCCCCACCTTCCACCCTTTCCCCTTCATATAACCGTACCAAAACGGCCGAGAAAGGGACAGAGAGAGGATGAACGTTCGTTCAAAGCAGCGCAGGGATCCGGCGTTTGGGAGCGACAGGGGTGGCAACGAAGCATCGCTGCAAAATCACAACGCGAAACGAAAACAATATTTCCTGAGCTATCTGAAACAATTCCGTCTTTATCAGGAAATTTAATCGAAAGATACCGAATCAAATTTGTCGCTAACAAATAATAATAGATGTCGATGCTATATACAATAGAACTGCAACATAGAAATATAAAAAAAAAAAAGAAAAAAAAAATTCACGAAGAGAGGTCGAAAATGGTATGGGTCTTTCACGCGTCGTGGCAAAGCCACGGAACGTCCCTGAGAGTTCACTAGCTTCCACGGATCGTTGTGAACCGCCTCTTCTCTCTTTCTCTTCCTCGTTGCCTGTCTCTTCCTCTCCTTCGCCATGGCGAAGAGACGTAGCCGGGTGACCATGTGCGCGTGTGCGTTGCACGTCAGGGCTGGCGAGCCCCGGAGGAACGGTCCTTTCTCGGCCGAAAACTGGTTCCGTATGCTTTCGTGCACTATATCGGGGCCTCCGTCTTGTATACACGCCTGTGGCCCGGGACTCTATCTGTCCCAGAGAGGAGAGCAATAGAGGCCCAGGGAGACGAATTGGCCGGACGATCAGTCGTCGAATCGCGGCCCAGAGGGCGCGTCGTTAGGGACGGTTTAGGAGTGAGTTTTCGTGTTGGGGCGGCTCAACCTCCCCTCGCGTCCTTCCTCGTAGTATCGTTCTACCGCTATACACCTCTCCTCACCTCTAACTCGACCTCCGTCCATCCATCTTTCTCTTTCGTCCTATCCGTCTCACTCGGTTTCTCTCGCTTTCTCTGCCAGGTACCGTACTCTCTTCCTTTCTCTCGCGTCCTTTCTCTTTCTCTGTCGGTCCAACTAGCGGGGGCCCGCGGGAGTGACCCTGAAAGTTCAACAGCCCTCCCTCGAATGGCGCCCCTAACCGCCCCCCTCCTCCACCCTCGTACCTCTTCCCGTGTCCCTTCCCTTTGTGTTGTGCACTGAAACCTAACTTCGCTTAGGCGGCCGCGGTTGCCGCCGCAGCCACCGACACGCCGTTTCTGTGCTGCACGGACTTCCATTTCTTTCTTTCTTTCTTTCTTTCTTTCCATCGTTCTTTCCTGCGTGCGCGTAGCTTTGTCTCACTTTTCTCTGTTCCCTCCTCGGACCGTTTATTTTCATTTTCTCTTTCTAACCTCTTGCCACCTCGTATCTCTAGTATATATATATATATATATAATATATATATTATATATATATTTATGTACATATATATATATACGTATGTACGATGGCCTTTACCAGCCGCCAGCCACGACCGTGTTCCTAAGGCTAAGGACCTTCTCGCGCGGACCTGATTGACCGTACATCACAGGCCAAGTCTTTTTCTCGCGAATCTTTGAGAAATCGACGCAGTTCCAAGATTCTCAAGTCAGAGAATTGGTTTTTCGTCGCTCCGAGTTGCAGCGGATGATTTGATTGGGGTAACGAATTAGGTTAGGTTAGAGGCGAGTGTGACGAAGTTTCGCAGTTTTTTAAGTGCAGGTTGCTGGATGTTGGGTTGCGTGCGGACAAAATTTTGGTCGGGTCGGTTTGATTAAGGGAAGTTTGGTTGATTCGATGGGAAGTATTATATAGATTACGAAGTTTTCTTGTTTTCGAACTAATATTAGTATTAGAATTGCTTTCTTCTATCTTGTTTGCTGTTTGGCAAGATATAAGATACGTATCTCTAAGTACGCGTGCTAGAAAATAACTCTATTGCAATTCTGCAGCATGAATTTTCTGTTTCCTTTTTATTCATTAATTTATTCGACGCCAGTGCAACTTCCTTTTCCCATTTCCCTTGAACTGAAAGGGACGGAAGTCGGTACATTCTTCTGCCGCATTGTAGTATCTTTCAATGCTACAATCGTGTATATACTGTATAATTCGACGTAACTTCGGAAATATAAATTGCAGCGCGGAGGACTTATGCCCGGATGCGTTGCATAAGTCACGTTTAAAGGCTTAAAACCTTGACCATAAGACCATCATTGTACAACAGTACTTTGTTCGCTCGATACTATAGTAGCTTATTACTTCTCTGTTTTTTTACGCTTCTGCTTGTATTTCGAATCTCTTTTGTTTCCTTCTGTATCGATGTAAGAATCGTCATAATTATTACCAGCATGTTATTTCCAGATACCAAACGGTGTTATTAATATGCAGATACGCGTGTCATCGTGTAGGTTTCTTAAGATCTGTTCTCACGACGTGACGCGATGCTTTAAGATAATTGTCCTTGTCGTTTCGTAGTATCGATGAAATAGAGAAGAAAGAAATATTTAATTATTTATAAAATCAATGTTGATTTATTAATTTTGAATGAAATTATAATTGTAATATTAATATTAAAGTTAATTAATATGCATATAAATATCTAAAGAATTTAATTAATCTACCCGCTGGTAATTAATTAGCCGATAGACTTTTAACTTAATTAAACATTTTTACACGTCACATGCATATGCGGTAAATATTGCCTTTCCGCGCGTGTAACTCGTTTGAAATAGAATAAATATCGCGTGGAAACGTTGTTCAATTAAATGGGTGGTCCAACAGTGTCAAATTAACGATAACTTAGTAATACGCTGTTAACAATTTGTCGAATTGTGACGTATTTCCATTCGTTCATACGTGTATTGTTTCAAATGTCCACCCTTATGACAGTTCCCGGTCATTTAGATTAATCATTTTTAGTTTTCAGCATTTATCAGCTTCTATTATTAAATCGTCACATGCCAGACAGCTTTTCGTTTATCTTTGTAATAAACCCGTGATGGAAATAGATTCTATACTTTTTTTATTTTTAGCAGTAAAATAGAACTTGATTGTCGGTTAATTACTGTATAAACGGAGACAAAAGTTTATTTCAAAAATTTGATTTCATAGGAAATAAAATATAGAATATCAAAGTTTGAGACGAGCAGACTCGAATTTTTATATACGAATTTTACGATCAATTAAATTTCCATTTTAATATTATGCCATTGTATTATTGTTAAATATATATCAAATATTATTTGGTTAGGACAAGATTTTGTTATATGTAAATAAAATTTACAAATCTTCAGTCATTACACGCAAACATAAACAACCAATAAAGCACAGTCAGTAAAAGTAAATGTTGCACTGAATTTCACTGATGCAATCATCGACAATTCATGGGAAAAAAGGGATCAGAATATCATTACGAAACACGGAGGTAGTCCAGAAATGAAAGTGGCAATACGGTTTCTTTATGTTGCCAGATAGCCATTGAGTAAGGTCAAGGCGGCAGCTGTCGAGCTGCCATTTTTTCCGTCCGTTTGAAATTGTTCCTCGTACGTGAAAGATGCGCACGCCATTGCAGGAAGTCGAATCAGCCGCAGGAAACCAGTGTTTGCTGTTGGCGTTAAATCGGACTTGTCCGTGATCGTGGGAAATGCCGCGAGGTGTAGCCAGAATAAAAGGATCAACCACCTGGATAAAAGTGGAGTAATTCATATCCGGAAGAGAAACGAAAGCATTTCGTTCGAGTGACAATAGTCACGCTATGCTGTTCCCCAATAATATTTAACGATAACTAACATGAAAATGTAATGGAAATATAACATGTGAAAATATGTGAAACAACATATTTTATCAAAAAGAATTACACAGTTTAGAGAAACAAATATAAATGTAAATATACAAATGAACGATGTTTGTCACTGATACGTACCATTTAAAGATTATTTTTAGAAAGCATGCAAATTAACAATTTACGATAAAAATGTATGAGAATTTTTAACAAAAAGGATGAACCATACACGGGTTATTTATTTAGAAAAACTTATCTTGTTTACTAAGAAAATATACAAAATGATAGAGCAATAATATTTTACTAGAAATGGTATCAGAGACGAAAAAACAATTTGGAACGTATTAACATATGTATAAACAAGAAACATTGGTCGCTGTTATAGAATGTTCACAGGTTGTCCGAAAGAAGCGTGCAAGGTGTTAATACAAATTACGTCGCGGTTGTCGGACGTCTTAATCACAGTGTTTCGGTTCCCGTTCTATCTTTAATATCTCGGTGAGGTACGTTTACGCGAGTATGTTTTGTTCCCCTCTTTGTATTCCGTTCAGAATAATAAGCAGCCGAGTCCCTCCGATCCCCTCCTTCCCTGTAATTTTCTTTTAGCGCACGCACATTTTCGACGTTTATCAATGACCAAGTGCGAAATTACAGGCGTGTGTCAAACTTTATTCCTTTCTTGGGCCCTATTGTTCTCTTCTTCTTCCTCTTTCCTTCTTCGCTTCTTCTTAGAACTATTTCCTCCAATTTCCGACTGTTCTTGTTCTGCTTATCTCTTATTTTTATTTTCTTAATTTACATTTTTACCAGTGATCGGATTTTACATGGTCGAGCCCAGTAGCCACCTTTAGCATCGTTTGCAAAAGCCAATTACGTGATTTAACCAAACATGGATTCATAATTTTTAAATATCTCACAATAATCATTTGCTCTCCTGCATCTCTCTCTCTCTTTTCTCGACATGGAGCTAAGAAGCACGATTCCTGTTTCTCTTGGCTCCTGTTGTCAGCTGATGATCTCCAGTAACGCGCGTTGCTCGTGCTCATACGTACGGTACGTACGTACTTGAAGGCCTCGTCCTTCATACACAGTCACGTGATATTTGTTCGCACGTGCACCAACACACGTCGCCGAACGGTAGCAGTGGACGTGGGAGAGGTTAGGGGAGGGGTATCTCGGTTGGGCAGGGGGAGAGACGAGGTTATAGCGAGGTTACGGTCGGGTTGAGGAGGGGGGGATGCATTGCCGCATTCTACGAACGTTATACATGCAACGCGAGTTGCAGCCTCGGCGTGTGCTCGTTGCAGCGTCGCGTAATCAGCGCTTACGTCACCTCGGTGTGTGCCGTTGGTGAGCGCGTGCATGTAACCGTGTGTGTCATTGCTCTTCCCTTTCGCTTTGTTTCTCTTTTTAACGGCGTCTTTCTCTCGCCGTTCTTCTTCCTTGTTTCGCTCGGCACTGCAGGTTCATGCGCATGCGCCCTGCATCGCGCGCTCAAATCTTGGCACGCATGCGCCCACGCACGCGCAGTAAGTTTAGACACGATGGTTCGCAAAACTGTTCGAACAGTTACAGAAACTTTTTTTTCGAATATATTATGTGGGATAGGCGAATCTTTTTGAAAGTTCATTAGTATTACACCTTAGTGTATAATATGGATTCTGTTGAATGGAGCGGTAACGCGAAACTGACGTGGAAATCATTTTTTTTTCGTCATGGTTTAAAATTCATCGTTATGTAACAAAATTTTGAAGCGTTTCTTTTTATGACAGTGTTTTATGGGATACGTGTAAATGTCGTGCGTTTGTGCTCGTGTTTTGTAATGTTATCGAGTATTTTACTGGCTGGTGAAATCGATGTCAGGTAATTTCTGTTACGAATAGATTGGCTGGAAACATGAAAGGTATGTTTGCATGTAATTTCACGATGTTTAGATATGTTGATATGGATATTGTGTTATTACGGCGTTTCTCTTTTACATCAGATTAATAGAATACTCGTACGTTTCATGCTTGTCGTTGAAAGTAATTAGAATTTGTTCAAGCATTATTACTGCGAGAAATAATGTCCGGTTACGTCTTTGCATTTGAGGTTATAAAAACTTGGACGACTTCTATCCGGAAATTATGTCATGTTTATTATGCTTCTCGCGTTTATTTCCTATTGTTTACCGTGTTTTTTTTGACTGGCACAATATTTCAAAATCAATGGATATGATTAAGATGCTATGAAAGTATTCGTTTGCGATTCATAGAATCTGGGACACGAGAATCCTCTGCAAATGGAATTCAAAGCGTTCTAACGAGTTGGCACACGCGCCTTTATTCAAGCGGTGCACGCTGACTAATGAAATTCTTTTTTTTTTTTTTTTTGCTAGTCGACGTATGTACTTGTGTAGGTCGGAGTAGAATAAATCTAAAAGCATAATTTGGGAAGAATTCGTTTCGAGGTTCTTTCTTATTCATTTGAATAAAATTTATAACCAAGATCGATAGTCGTAGAATGTCTTTCGCAGCAGAAAGTTTTTCCAATGTATTATGCAGTTGTCTATGTAATGAGGGATGAATCATTCAATGTCACACGTATCTTTGTCACGTGTAATCGTGGATATTTCTTGATACCAAATATAGAAATAAACGTAAGCTAATTTCTAACGAAGGATAATGCAGTCTTCTATTTCTAATCGACTTATTTATAAATATTTGAAATATTTATTTATCGTATTATTTTCTTTACACGTGTAAATTCCTCTCTTCAATCGTCAAAAAACGAAAAAGTAAATATAAAAGACTTCATAATTCCAATAGGATTTTATAGTCTGCAGATAATTTCAACTTTCACGAATATGTAATTGTATCAAATATACATTTCCAGTGGTTCAAAGAAAGGAAACCTCTGGCTAGCTATTGTTACAAGATACCAGCCGTTTTCTCTAATAAATCCAGAGGATCTGAAACGCACTGAAACTCACTGTACTAACTCTCGATAAATTAAGTAAGCAAAGGCATTTAGAAAACAATGTGAAAGACTGTAAGACCAGGAAACATCCTGTAATACTGCGATATATCCAACGCCAAGTATACACGCATTATTAATGGCCAGGATAATTCCGCGTTACATAATGTAATGTATCGCATACACGGAAGTCTAGGGATAATAATTAATCGTTATAAGATAGTATAAATTGACGTGATGTGTGGATACACACGGTAGACTATCTTGGTGCACGCATCCGTGCATCTTTACTCTTTGCTCTTCCTTGGATATGCTCTAATGCGTTTTCAACGTGAAAGAAAGACGCTGAATATAACGATAAGCTATGGACCAGAGGAGCTGTTCTTGGCCTGGCTTGTCGCGATAACACGGGCCATTTTTGCTTCAACGAATGGCAACTACTCGCTCGTGTAAGTACACCATCTCGCGTTGCATCCGCGCCAGCGAAACATCCTGCCACTTCCGTCCGCCAAGGAAACGATACTGCTAATCCGATGTCGTGGCTACTGAATCGCCATCGTGCTTTTAATGCCGCTGTTGGCAAAACGATACCCGAGACTCGCGCTTCGCGTGACAAGTCTCCTTCAGGATTTTTTCCAAAACCGGTTTATAGTTTTCCAACTTGGAAAATTTTCTTTTGTGGTTGCTCGCGTGGTCGCTGAAGTGCAGGCAAAAAGGGATAATGTCGCGATTGTGTAATATCGTAGGATCGATGAGTTCGAGAGAGCGATGGTTTCGAAGCGGGAAACAGTTGCAACGAGGCTCTTCGCACTTCGTATTTTCCATGATAGTAATTTTTTAAGAAGCGTCTTTGAGCTGATCTTGAAACAGACTGGAACTTTAAACGCACAGATTTAATTACAAAATTTGGTACGTCTACGCGCACGTATATTCTGATCGACTACGGGTTCGCGAAATTATTCCAACACTCGTAAACACCTCGTTTGAATGTTTTATGCGTGTTACACGGGACACTTTGGAATTTTATTATTGTCGTTATGAGACTCGATCGTCGTGATTACGTTGGTTTTGGGAATTACAGTTAGGAAAACAGCGGCTACAAAAGTTTTTATTTAGGTCCATTATTTAATGGCACTTTCGAAACCTTCATACCATAACGATGACTAAAATAACTTGATACTATAATCAAACGTAGATATAAAATGAAACGGTAGAACCCGATAAGAAAACGCTGCATTATAATGTTTCACGAATGGATGGTAGGATATATGCAAATACTTTTTGTCGCCACTGAATGTTCAAAACCATCCATTCCATCCACGATACCGACTACTTTATCGAGTATATGCTTGCAATAACTTCTATGTCTTGCAACTTCTATTATATACATTTTCGTATTAATTTCAGACTTTATCGATGGAAGAATGACAGTGCTAATGAAATTTCAATATGTTTCGTATAACACACACGATATATACATGAAAGTCCTGTAACAGTAAGCAAAGTTCTGAGGTGGTATGCGCGATATATATTGTCCGTGCGTGATAGTTGTAATTGCTGGGCCTCGTCCGGAGTAATTGTCGCTAGGGGCTGTAGATGTCGCTGCCACGGTACAGCTGATTTTTCCTCCGTTTTTTGGTGCGTGGAAGTAAAATCGGACTCCGGTCGCCGAGATTAGAACCCGAGTTCCGAACGTTCGTAATCTAAGACGCTAACCACACTCTTTGTTTATTAATTCCAGGTTTTTTACATATTTTTTTTACATGATTTTTTTTCCAGAATAAACGCTGAATTCTAATTGTAGGGTGGTACAGGCAAGAGTACCGATACGCGACGGTACGACGTAGCCATGCATTATTACATTCTTTTCTCTTTTTTTTTTTTTAAGATTATTATTGTTAAATAAAATAAAATTAAGCCGCTGTTGCGCTGTGCTTATGTACGATATTTTAATTTATGTCCTGAAAGCCTGGACGCAAAAACAGGACAGTTAGACGCTAACCACTGTGCTGCCGTCGTTCGACGCTAGTTAGTGTCGAGTGATGGTATTTGGCTTGTCGAGTGCCGCCACAGTTCCGTAGTATTTAAATTCTATCGCGAATCCAATATACAGGGTGTATCGTAAGTAGATAGAAAGCACAAGAACAAGGAGGAAAGTTGGTACAAACACCAACTGCGTTCTATTCGATCCTGTTTGAAATTTATAGACATTTTCGTGTCTCGATAAACCCACAACTGCTTGCTTTTGTAGAAGTACAAGTTTTGGAGCGAGCGCAGCAAGCGAGCAACGCTTAGACACGTGTCACAAACCAATGGTTTAGCACATAGAGACATTGAAATATTCGCACTTGCCCGAGGAGTCCAAAGCTTTAATCGAATTGTTTAGTTACATTGGGTTACAGGTTATCGATATTTTTACGCAAATAGCTATATTTCGCCGTAATACAGTGCGTCGTAACGACGAAAATTGCTGGGAAAATTTGGAAGTAAATAGAAATATATGTAAGGAAATATTAGGTCATCCCATAAGCTCGTTCCGTTTTTCGAGCGGTTATATATGTTAAGATCGTTTACATACGTTTCAGTTTCATGAAAAAACGTAATCCCTCTCTCGTTGTACAACTTCTTCCCATTTTTCAATTTTTTCCCCCCTTATCACCGTATGTTTATAAATCGACGCATGAAATGTATACACAAAAGTCGGCACGAACTTATGGGATGACCTAACATAAAGTGCATGTATAGCATGGAAGTTGAAAATAAATGAAATATATATGAGTCGGAATGTCTACTCTGGTATTATTATTCGACATACACAAGTAGAATTTTCTGCTAGAATTTTCGCTACAAACTCGTATACGGACAGTGGACGTTCCAAGCACCTCCTACGAAAATAAATAAACGATCGTGGCTATTATCGAGACGCAGGAATGCCTGTAACTTTGAAAGAAGATCGGATGGGACACTCGTTCGTACGAGCATTTTTCACGTGTTACGCGATACCACCCTGTATATGTTTGTTGAAAAGGAACGTAGGCTCGAAAGTCATTCGATAGGATCGAAACGAGGCATTTTTCATTCGTATTGGTCCCTTAATCGCGCGAATGCAAAAGCGCGATCGAAGGATATATAGCAGGCAAAGTCGTTAAACGTTAATTGGCAATCAGGAGCAGGAGATTGCCACCTGCGCGAACATCGTTGTTGGCTGTGCCCGCTTATGAATGACAATTTGTAAATCGTTGAAACCGCGCTGTCGATCGTCCGTCTTTTATTAAATGCACGAACAGTCTTCGCCACGACTTGTCTCTTTAATTCGCAATTTTGTCTCCTGTCAGAGGCGATTCGTCCGAGTCGCGTATTACACCGAGAATTATAGGCCGATCGAACGCTGATAATTAGCAAACAAAGCGATTAAAAGTTACGTTAATTTGTCGACCTGCTTCTGTATCATCGGATATTCGATTCTTCCAAATATATCGTTCCACTTGACTAGCTATTGTTTCGAAATAATTACGCGTTAATTTATTTTCCAACAAGCGAGTAATTTATCTTCCATCTATTTCACTCGCCCTATCGACCGAAGTAATCTTTTTTATTTTCGCAGTCGATTCAATGTCTAGGCAAATTCTATTTCGCATGGAAATAAAAATGAGATCATTTCGATCGGGCAGGTAAATGATAGCGTGGTACTTAAACGCCGTGTTGCGTAGCTCGTTTAAATAATTCTCACGTTTGATTCGAGTAAAAAAGATCTGATTCTATCGTATCAACGTTATTGCAACGACTTTCTGATTCCATTACGGAACAGTCGATATCATCAATTGCGTGAAAAATTCGGAGATCCTGGAATTAAGAAATTAAAAGGATGAGCGCGATCCGCGCGACTCTGCGAACGTGGTACATCGACGATAGAGAAAAAGGAAAGAGCAGAAGGAATAAATTAGATTTTCCTTTCTGGTTATTTATACCCAGCCAGTCCGCGAAAATACGCGTTAATTGTCGTTCATTAACGCCGCGACGAGATTACGCGTTCGGTTACGTCGTCGGCGTAAAAATGGCGCACACGTGCTAATGCGAGTGGCACGTGACATTAAACTCGTTTCGCTCGCAACTATTAATAACACCGGCCGGTTGTATAATAGAACGTATTATTGTTCGACGTTGGCCTGTCGTCGTCGACGGCATCGTTGAACCCTGGTTACGTTCCCGACGACGATGTAACGGACTTTTGCATAATTGCCCGCCTCCATCGGCGCATTATCCTCTTACTCTTCGACTGGCGAACGTTTCGATGTTTCCATCTCGTCATGTGCAATATCGCTTTGTTTTTCCCACTACATAATAACAGGTTTTCTTCTTTTTTCTATTTTTAACGTGCTACTTTAATGCGTCTTCTTTAATGCCATAAGTTTCTAGCAATTAGAATTACCGACAGTTGAGATCAGTCAAGACGAAGCTGTTGCTATAAGAAATCAATGAAAATGACCGGTCTTTAAGACTAGAATCAGCGATAATTAAGTAGACTGCGTTTCTTTTTTATTTGCCAAAGGAAAATAATTTCGGTTTGCGAAAGAAAAAGACGCGTTTCTAATACGATAGACAGACTGCGGTTTTCCTCTCTTCTTTCATCCGCCAAGAAGAAACTCCCAGTAAGAATTACGCTGCAAAGTAGCTATTAATTTCATCGTTGTTTATTTAGAAAAAGAAACAAAACAAGAGAGAGAAAGAACAACATGACGCGAATATTCAAATTGGAAGATTACATTTTCTTTAGGGAACATGGTGTGCGTGAAAACACGCTACGATATTTGGTTCAGCAAGTGAAGAGCTCAGGTTGAACGGGGCAAACAGGCGGCTTTTACCTAAACCTTGCAAAGGATCGGCTTTCTGAGTGTGAAATAAGGGGCATTACCAAATTACATGATTTGAGTCCCGCTTGTCGGCGTTACAACTACACCACGCGTCGCTTATTATACTTATACGGGACAAGCAGGTAGCACGATCGTACCAGTCTGACCTACAGCGGTTAATTGTTGTGATTAACTCGCGTGTAAGACCTCTATTTGAAAACTATGGTTTATTAGCGTCTGACGAACACGGGATTAGCGCGAGTGGGAAAAAATTGGTAGGGGAACAAGGAAAGACGAAGGACGAAGCATATCTTCGATACGTAAATACTTGTACTAAGGACAGACCGTAAATGTTTTTGCGAATTTATATTTTCGTGTTTATAATTAAATAATTAGCACGCAGGTAATCGATTGTTTCACGCGTTATTGGGTTGGAAACTGAGTGATTGCGGATTTTGTCATTGGGTGGTATTGACAAAATCCGCAATCGCTTAGTTGCCAACTCAAACTGTGCCAAAAGTTGCTTTCGTTTTATAAGGAAAGGATAAATGCGCAACATTTTCTCTTTTATATTGTTTCATTAAATTATGATCCATTTTGTAGTAATGGAACAAATATCCGTTATAATATAACAAAAGTAATAGAAAAAAGGAATGGAAGAAAATGTCTTGTTCGCTTTCGCTTTATAAGGGAACGATAAATGCGCAACATTTTCTCTTTTATATTGTTTCATTAATTATTTTGTAGTAATAAGACAAATATCTGTTATAATATAACAAAAGTAATAGAGAAAAGGAATGGAAGAAAATGTCTTGTTCGCTTTCGCTTTATAAGGGAACGATAAATGCGCAATATTTTCTCTTTTATATTGTTTCATTAAATTATGATCCATTTTGTAGTAATGGAACAAATATCCGTTATAATATAACAAAAGTAATAGAAAAAAGAAATGGAAGAAAATGTCTTAAAACGAAAGGAACTTTCGCGACAGTCGGATACGCATCGTAGAGCGGCGTATTCAGGCGATCGAGTATTAGCGTCAATATTATTGTCAATATTCTTAAGATTGCCGTACGTAGGAGAATCTCTGGACGATCGATAACACGTGTATCGTCGATAGAACGTTAAGGATACTCGATATCGACGCTAATATCGGTCCCATGTTTCGACTATTTTGTATATTTACGTTACGATAGTTGTTGGCTTTCAGATTTCTCACAGATACGTAGAAATCTGTACTTTGATACGGTAAATTAAAGCGAAGTAACAGATGGGAATTTTATTATAGTAAATCAAATGGAAATGAACAGCCGATAATCGAAGAGACAGATGTTTATGGATACTTATTAACGTCGTATCAATCTTCGTAAGGTGTTTTTCCTTCCGATGCGCTTGTTTCACTGTGCGTTTCGATAAATCACGCGAAGCTAACTAATTATCCCGTTTCATGTATTCGCGTAATTTCTACGTAACAAGATAATTTGCCGTATTAGTGTTTATTCATTCAATTATATTCCGCGATTCGCAAAGAAACGCACGTAAGAAGTAAATTACCGATTGACATTCTTCGTGGATCTTAATTACAGCTTTGGTTAAACGTACGTATCAGTGATATCGGTTTTATGAATGTTATAACAAATAAATAACGCTACGAATCTGTTACACGCTTGGACAATATGTATATTCAATCCTTTGTTACATTATTTTTTATCGTAATTGGCATATCGCAATTAATAATTTTTTATCGTAAAATAATATCTTTTCTCGTCGATTGGCATTAAAAATTAATTCTCTATAGTTAACGTCAAATATATTAGGTTGGCAACTAAGTCATCTATTGACAAAGTGTAAAGTCTTTCTTTCTTGTCGAAAAATAATATCTTTTTTTGTCTATTGGCATTAAAAAATAATTCTCTACAGCTGACGTCAAATATATCGGGTTGATACCTAAGTGATTGTGGATTTTGTCATTAGGTGATAATGGTAAAAAGTTACTTAAAAAGTACCATGTTTCTGAAAGAAAATGTAATGGTAAAAAGTGACCACCTAATGACAAAATCCGCTATCGCTTAGTTGCCAATCCATCATAAAAATAGCAACAAAGTTCAGTGTATTAATTTCACAATTAACCGAAATAACGAATCGCGGTTATTCGTTCTAACGTTAAATTATTCGCAATATTCGTATACTTTTTACTTCTTCGTGCGCGCCATTAGCACAGAGTACAATCAGCAGTTATATCGGGCTGAGTAAACCTTGAACGTAATAGATTCACGATGTACGTGTAACCGGCAGTTAAACGCACTTCCGGCGGCGCACGCGTACCACCGGAAGTCCATTTATTGTTACGTTTTGCTGCGCCCGGTTCTTCGTTTCCGACCACCTTTCATCCAGCGCACTTGTGGAAAAGAAAATCGATACCGTTTTCTCCCCTTCCGTATAACGTGCTCGAAAATCGTTCGGCTGTCTAAATTGCTCGAGATTGTTGTTGCATAGAGCGCAAAGGGAGCGATACGATTGAAACGTTCAGACGAACAATGCACTGCCCTACGAAACGCGGGATAACGAGATTTTGCAAACGCGACAAACGCACGTGTTTCTTTCTCGTTCGCTCACGCACAGGTGAATTACAGTCGTCCGTGCGCGAACATTTACCTTGAAACGCTGAGATTCGTACGACGTAAGTAGATGCGCGTATCTACTTTAGCAATTTCGATTTATCCAAAGTAATTCTTTTTCAAGATAAATTAAAAACCTACGTTTTGAGAAACACGGCCTTTTCGCGATCTTTGTCTATGGAATCGACCAGAGTGCCTTCTGAATGGCACGTACGTTGTTGTTGGCTTTGTGTTGTACCGGGTTGTTCGAAGAGTTTCTTTCGTTTTATAAGGAAATAATAGACGCACAATGATTTTTGTTTAATATTAGTTTATTGAACTATGCATGAACGTAATTATAGAAATAGAACGAAATGGATCACACCTAATTCAATAAAATAATATAAAATAGAAATTGTTGTTCATCTATTATGAAACGAAAGAGATTTTCCGGACAATCTAATACGTTCGACCAGTTGGCTGCGTTTCACGAAGAAACGGTGATATTTCGCGTTACGACGAGCTCTGTCGCTAATAAAATTGAAAAATAAAACACTTCTTTCGTTACAGCTTAATTCTATGTTACAATAGCCGCGCATTCGCCGTGTTCGACGAGTATACTCGTCGTAGCTTACGCAGCAACGGTGTGCTTTTGCATTCGTAGAATTGTTCGTCGCGCGCACGTATCGATAGCGGGACGATTCAAAAACTTGCAAACCTGCTTTCGTCGAATAGAACGAAAATTTTGGTCGTGTATTTATCCGTGTATCGCGTGAAGCGTGTCTACGATTCCATCGGTTTTGCGTCGAAGATCAAAATTATCTATCGCGTCCTAACTTTAGTTTCGCGAACGACACCGACTCCGGAACCTTGTCCTCAGAAATTTACGTCTTTCGCGTTGCGCCGCTTTCGACGCCAAGTATTTAGCGATGTAGAGAATCTGCTCGAGCAATTTCTCTGCCATCGGGTTGCACGAGAACGCGGTAGCAATTTTCTCGTCGCCTCGTACCACGTGTCAAGGTGACAAAATTCTATGAATTTCTTTCCGACATGGCCTTTTATTTAAGAGGCATCGAAACCATAGTCGATCGTATGTTGCGTCGGTTTTCACACGCAGCGTGTGCGTGTCAGCGTGTCGTTGGAAAGCGCGTTGCAAGTGTCGCAACTGGCGGACGAAATCCTCGTGCGCCATCGAACAGGAATACACAGAGGGTGCAGGGGCGAGACAATAAATGAGTAATGCTCTGTTTCGATTGAATAACGAGGGTCGACGAGCATCGCGAGACTCGTGTTATGGGGTTCCAGTTCGTTCTCTTCTCTTCTCTCTCTTTCTGTCTCTTTCTCTACGCCTCTGTTTTCTCCTTTCGATGCTTCGCAACCCTCGTCGGCTAGTGGCCTAACCGCGCCACGTAGCGTATACATATGCATGTACGTAGTACGTGCACGATCGTCGATGATTTTTCGGGGAAACAATCTCTCCTTTCCTTTTCCCGCTCGATTCCTACAAGCACGTGTCATTATGCATGCGACGACGAGCAACCGCCTATCCATCGCACGCCATCGTTGTGTCCATTCTATGGGGTGTTGGGCAAGTGCAGGTCAGTGTACCGATGAGCATAAAAAGACAGGAGAAATGTTGTTTTTGGATTGATATTATGTATCAATTAATCTGGTATATTAATGCAATGAATATGATATATTGGGTTGGCAACTAATTGATCGTGGTTTATTTAATTTATTTAATTTATTCGGTATGTAAAGGAGTTTTGGGTTTATCTCTATTAGTAAGTATAAATTATGAATATGGACATCAAAAGATTAATCTTGTAAATTTACTATAACGAATGAAATTTTAATATTATTAATTTTAACATTTATAATAAAACATTAATCTTTTTATTTTAAGCAATTTAATATTTTTAATAAGATTTTATTTTTCCACAAATATAAATCGAGTTAAGTGAATTAATGTTGTTGCAGGTTTAGGAAATAATTATTATTCAAATTATTTAGTTTTAATAATATTTTGGGTATTTGGTTTAATTCCTTTTTATTTAAAGAAATATAATAAAAGTTGTTTAATTTTAAATTTAATTAAATTTATTGATATTTTTAATATTATTAAATTTTATAGCTATAGATTTATTGGTATTTTATTTTATATATGAGTCTAGATTATTATTGATAAAATCCGCAATTACTTAGTTGCCAACGATTGATCGTTCTGCGTATAATTTGTTAACATTTTGCGGACTGGAGACGCGAATTCGTTTCTTACATACTAAACGCCGTGTGCAATAAAAATGTTAGCTACTGTTAAACGAAACAGTAAAAGAAGCAATGGGTGCTACGAACGAAACGTTATGAAAGTGTTTTTACATTACACGCTCGTATAATACGAAACCGCTATCGATATGTTAGGTACAATATTGATCGCTGGGAAAGTTCGTTCCGATTTTTAAACAATTGTACGAAACGATAAAAATTGTTTTCAAGCGCTGAGAAACGTTACTAACGATGTCTTTAAATGTGACGGTTGATTTTTAAGAGAATATGATGCTTGTTAAACGCCGCTCGTCGAAAGTTCATTTTTATCTGCTTGGTCGACGAAAAGATCGTATTGATAAGTTTCTCGTCGAAAAATCTGGGACGTCCCGGAAGGATGGAATATTCGAGTTGCGTAAAGGATGGGGAAAGAAACATTTCGTGAAACGAAATGCCATCGATATAATTCGATGAACGTAAATCGAATGGAAGTGCGAACGAACTTCCCGAGCGATCTTTTCAACCTTTTCGATCGCTTGAAAAATACGCGGCAATTCAGGCGATGTGTTTGTCACGGCATACGATCCTCGAAGCGTTAATTTCATCGCACAAGTGCACGATCAATGCACAATTCCGAAGAAACAAGCGACTCACTGCCTAAGTTCGATGACACGAATAGTGGCAAATTTCAGGACAAATGTAACAAGCGTAACATCGTCGCTTTCCTGTACTTTTCGATCTATAGAATCTATCGATGCTGTTTCCAAGTGGCTCATATATACGATAAATATCTAATTATTATTACAACACGTTAATTATTCGTATAAACAAATATCTTAGTCTACATTTTAACGGTGATCGCTTAAACACGTACAATCAGTCAGCAACTATGGTCTCGCAGATGTTTCGGTGAATCTTCGAGCAGCTTGAGGTTTGCAAAATCGCAGATTTTAATCCTTTACCGGAATTTCTCTCGCAATCACGCAGGAAATTAGCATTACACTTCCATTACACTGTGACCATTCGAGTTTGGTTGCAAGAGCCAAGTACTTGCATCTATAAGTTTTAAGTATGACGCCTGTGTAGGGTTCTAACGAATTTTTTCACAGTATTTTTCTTTTTTTTCAGTCAATTTTCACATATCTTCTCTCTACGATACTTTCCCTTTTTCTACAACGCTTTTGTCGATGATCGTATCGATCAACGTTGCAGCCTGTGTCTTTCCCTGTCATCCCCCATTTATCAGCATTCGTTGCCCGGCTGACCCCTAACTCTGAGACACCCTGTATAGTTTCTTGTTATGTTAGAGCAACGTTCTCGATACACGCACGCTAATAAAGATCGCGTTACAACTGTCAAAACAAGTATGCGTAGGTCTTGAAGCGTTTCACCGCGATTAACGCCCACGATATTTGCGTCTGCCTCGTGTCGATCGAACCATATCAGAGTAGATAAAAGACTTTAGAGAGTAAGAGAATTCAGACAGATTTTGGACATTGGCAAGTTTAAATTATCTACGTTACAAAGCTGCAAAGCAATATGTATCTCGCATCTTCCACGTATCTTTTCACGCATGGCCGTCTTCTTTCGGCTTGTACCAACGGTTCAAAGACAACCGTGTACGTACGCGCGGCTGATCTTCGAGTACAAGCTAAGCAGATCTTCTATTCTTTTCATCTTTATCCACCTCTTAATCTCATACTCGTACTGCAACGAAAATAATAAACAACGAGTAGGATGAAAACAGGCGCGTAACACTTGCAAATTTATCATTAAATCTCTCGCATTTATGATGTCGCGTATTTATAGGAATTTCAATGCGCGTTTAATCAAACTCGTAACAGTGAGAGAAAGATGAATTTGCATAAACATTGGCGTCCTATTTACCGCCTATATAGACGAAACAAACCTTGCCGTTTGGAACAACAAGCCCTTTAATCGCTGCGATCGCATTAATTTTCGAACAAGCAGCCCGAACAATACGTCAATTTCTACCGGTTTTGTTAAAAAAGGAAAAAAGAAAGGAAAAATCGCCATACGGAAGGAGCCGAGAACAATGGTACGTCGGTTCAATTTTTACTCCTAAAAATTGGGATTCCTCGTTCTCTTGGAAACCAAACGAGGATCTCTGAATGCCACGTTTCCGTGTATTATTCGAGGTGTGCGTCAGTTCCATCGGTTTTCGCGATCCTGGGCTCCGTTAGCTGGCGCGAACGAGTACAAGCGAGGAGAGAGAGAGAGAGAGAGAGAAAAAGAAATCCATAGGCAGTGGGCCGCCTGTCATTCGCGTATGTTATACGGCCGAACGAACAATAGATTCTCGCGTGCATACACGCGAGAAGCTTTTTTCTTTCGGCGTGTGTACACGCGCGTCTACCGAGAGATTCTTTTGTGATCGACGAGCAAGTATACGGGTCCACGTGCGTGTACGCGTGAGCATCGCTGTTTCAAATGGTGCAAGTACGCGGACTCGATAGCGAACGAACGAAGGAAGAGAGTACAGGCGCACCACGGCGTTCTCGTCGCTCCATTTTCGAGTTTAGTTTACGAGAAATCGGCAGGAAGACGCGACAGTTCGCACGAAGAAATTTTCGGATGATATTGGGTTGGCAACTAAGTGATTGCCGATTTTGTCATTAGGCGGCATTGACAAAATCCGCACTCACTTAGTTGCCAGTCCAATAGATAGAAATTTAGGACGAAGGCTCGTCCTTTCTCGTGATCATTGTGTTGTACAGTGTGTTCGTTTTAACCTGTCCACTGTCTTTACGGTGCTGTCAAACTGTAAACGCGGGATTTTTTACGTCCGGAATAATGTTTTTACGTAGGGAATACCTGTTGGAAAAGTTGGGAAAACTTCGTATTACATTTGCGAACGTTGTAAGTGAAAGTTGTCGTAAGACTTTCGCCAAATAATTTTCTTTAGGAGAAAAAGCTCTTCTATCTAACACCATGCGAGAAGCTCAGTGTGCGAATAGCTCGCTCATGAAATAGCTGTCTCTACCGTTTAAGGAATAAATGTCTGCACGTGATTATATCTGCAGGTATCGGGAACGCAAAGACACGTTTTAGTTGGAAGTTTCTTAGGATTTTGGAAACTCTCGCACGTCTAAAGTACTTTTCTCGTCTCTGGTTATGCCGCACCGAGGCGCGTGCATTCAAGAATTCCCATCCCAAATATTGCCGGAGAGTATGCGACGCGGACTTGGAAGATACGTCGCCTGCGAGTTAATAAAACGATACGCAAAACTTGCCACAACTATCAGGATACTCTCAGCGCTTTGAGTATGCTCGTTCTTGTTCGAGAACATCGTAGAACCGTTTTTAGAACCGAATTTAGTTCTTTTTTATAAAATGCTCGATCAGTTAGTCGATCGTCTAGAAATTTCTCAACTTACGATAGGTTTTTGCGATACTCGTTAGAAGGAGAAATCTCTTTCATATCGCTCCATACCGGGCTGGCTTAGGTAACTCCGATTGTATTAATAGACTTTGCTCGATTGCCAACGATTATTAGCGAATTCGTCGACTTTTTCCACGGATTCGTAACCTCCTTTAACCAGTTGGCTGTTGCGAGCTCCTTGAAAAGCGTGTATCTAAGACGCGTCGCAAAGAGTAAGCGACGACGAGTATACTCGTCGATCACGAAGTTTGCGTGGCTGTTGTCGTAGACAATTAAGCTGCAAAGAGAGGATTCTCTTATTTTTGAATTTTATTAGCGACAGGGCTCGTCGTAACGCGAAATATCGTTTTTTCGCGACGAGTATACTCGTCGAACACGAAGTATGCGTGGCTGTTATCATAGAGAATTAAGCTGCAAAGAGAGGACTGTCTTATTTTTGAATTTTATTAGCGACAGGGCTCGTCGTAACGCGAAGTATCGTTTCTTCGCGACGAATATATTCGTCGAACACGAAGTATGCGTGGCTGTTGTCGTAGACAGTTAAGCTACAACGAGAGGATTCTCTTATTTTTGAATTTTATTAGCGACAGGGCTCGTCGTAGCGCGAAATATCGTTTCTTCGCGACGAGTATACTCGTCGAACACGAAGTACGCGTAGCTGTTGTCATAGAGAATTAAGCTGCAAAGAGAGGACTGTCTTATTTTTGAATTTTATTAGCGACAGGGCTCGTCGTAACGCGAAATGTCGTTTCTTCGCGACGAGTATACTCGTCGAAAACAGCTAACTGGCCCGTCCTTCGTACCGAACGTCTTGTTTGCTGTCATAAATAAGAAATTTTTTATCGCGGCGGTACGAAAGATATGACATTGTAAGAAGGACGTGTATATTATGCCTCTGTTTGTTTTCTTTTACTAAGAGATATGGTGTCACGGAGCAAAAACAAAGATACGTACGTATTTATTTACTTGAACTCGGTGGCTTAGAAATTAGAGTCGGTCACGCGAACAGAGAAGAAGAGAGACGAAGTTCAAAATTACTTGCACGCTTGATCGTTATAATTGACAAAACCACGCATTGCTACGTATCAATGGACTTCGTGGAATGGAAAATATCAAAATCGTTCTTTCTCCGAAAGTTCTAAATTCTATTCAAGAATACCAATGGTCTTCAAGTACATTTTACAACCACTTTAATTACGAGATATAACGACAGGCCCCTAATCGTTCTTAACGATGCATAACATTTGGCAGAAACCAGATACGTTTGCAGTATCATTGAAAAAGAAAAGAAAAAAGAAAAAGAACAACATTTAGATCAAAATTTACATCAACCTGACACTTCCTCAAAGTTATTCGACTGCCTACGTTTTCGGGAAATTAAACCTTCCAAAAGTCCACAATGAAATGCATTGTAACTCTCAAAAGTATACGCAATATTCGAAACAGGGCACTCGCTGTGACATTCTGTAGACGAAAGAAATTTCTATGTAAATTCCAATTCTTTGATATCGCTGGTGAAACATTCGCGATCTTCGTATTACGCGTTACGAAATAAACCTAAAAAACGAAGAGAAAAGAAAAAGAAAGTAAAAGGTAGGAATTCTCTACCAAACCCCGTACGTGCGTGGAAACGATCCAAGCGATTCCAAGCTGCTAGATACATAAACCATCCCCTGTTCGCCTCGGTGTGTGCGCGCTCGATCGTGGAGAAAGAAGAGGCGCACGGTGGTAATTCTGCACGCGTACATCGAGACAGGGGTGGGCAAAGAAAGGTAACTCGCCCTTTCTTCGTGTGCTTGCGTGCATGTATATGTTCTCAGACCACTCTGCAGCCCTTCCTTCGATAGCTCCGACAGTCTGAAAAAGAGGCGCGGAAGGGTTGCCGCTGGATATTCGAAGTTGCCAGATGCCGGAGTAGAGCTACGAGGATCGAACCCTCGACCGATTAGCGACTCTCCTTTCCACCTTCCCCCTTCTTTTATCCTTTTTAGAGTAGCGCACGTTGTACACCATCGTTCGTAAAGCTCGACACTTTAGCCTAATTTCTATCGATAGCGGATATCTGTAAAATATATAGATCAGTGAATATATAGAAACTTTATTAATTAGAAATATCGTAGAGGATATTTATCCTCTTTATTGCAGCCAATCGATCAACATGTGAATTCTATTTAAGAATACCAATGGTCTTCAAGCACATTTTCTAACCACTTTAATTGCGAGACGCGATATAACGACAGGCCCATAATCATTTTTAACGATGCATAACATTTGTCGGAAACCAGATATACGTTTGCAGTATCATTGAAAAAAAAGAAGAGAAGAAAAGAAAAAGAACAACTTTTAGCGATATACATCAGACTGGTTTACATCGTTACGATTGGCGTTTTTACGATCGTTATCATTCGCAGATGATTAACTTTGTTATCTCAGGATGCCAAGTTAATTATCATAGATAATCTTCGCTTGTAACTTTGTAATTAAATTTACGCGTTAAATGATTAATCCTTTGCCCAAGGATAAGCTATTCAATGTCCGAATAGCTCCCAGCTAAATAACGTATATATACGTCATGCATATATATTATTGTCGCTATGATATGTACGGACATGGCGAACCTTCTTTGAGAATTGGCTGCGCGTTCAAGTTTAAAACACCGACGTCGAGCAAGTAGCCAGGATTTATTCGTTCGATCGATCTGGACGTGTCTTTAACGGACTGCTACACCATGTGGGAACGAGTTCTCCGGCCAAGTTGCTTTTTGTGTACGGTATACATGTGAATGTAGAAGGTACGCAGCAGAGTAACGTGGTCGAGGATGTGCTTGAATCTTTTGAGCTACCACGAAGCTTTCTTTGTTACCTGCGAGGGTTAAAGTGTATTGGCTGAGATTGCTTTTGGTATAGGGGATGGGCTGAACTGGGCAAGTTCGAACCCTCTGTAACGTCGAATAATTTCATTTGTATCGCCGCATTATTTATATTTATATTTGTATTCCATGGATATCATTGCGATTTTGTCAGCGAACATGGCAAATATTTCTTTTCCAAATAAAACTTTGGATACACGTGTGGACTCTTCAAGCGGTCTGCGTGTATGTGTATACATATGGTGATACGTATTTTGATTAATTTTAAAACGAAATATCGGATTACGTAGACAGAATGGTTAAAAATTGCAGATCGCAACGATCTATACTTTAAACGTAACTAAATTTGCTAATTAAATTAGGACTGGGCAAAAGACGAAATGCCAAGCAGAGCAAAGTATTTCTTTCTTCTCTCGAAGATAGTCTACGATTTATTTAGAACGAAGCATTTTTCATTCTGATTTTAGTTAGTCGGTTGGATCATTTATCATCAACGGAAGTATTAAAATGGTCGTATTATTGTTACGTGCTTCGTTCATAATTTCCAAGTATCTTTGTCAAGTATTTCTTTTTTAACGCTTCGTATGATATTCGCTGTTCGCTTACGGACCGGAGTGCATATGCCTGTAACTTTCCAATCATATAATCAAGTCATCCTAGAGAGTTAATTAATGTTTCTAATATTAGACTCGTAAGATTGTTCGATGCTACGCGTTACGTAACGCAGAAAGTAACGAATGACAGAAGAATTTGTATGGGAGCCAGTAAATTACAAGATGTGTTCAGCTACCAGACACGATAAATCAAACGACGATGAACAATTGCAAGAGCAGGACTACTTGCCATTTAACGATCTTTCGTTTATTTTAATATTTCCACGCAACGAGTAATATGCAAGAAATATTATTATTTGAGGAATAGAAAGGCCATTGTATTTAACGTTAATGGCAGTAGCCACTGTTGTTTTGAGAAATCTTGCGAGGAAGAGAAAAGATGTTTAGAAATATCTACGTTAATTCTGCCACGTCCTTTCTATATCTTTTTAACGTTAAAATATACGTTCAATTTTGGCCAAAAAATATGAAAAATGTCTTGCCGCCGTGTACGATTTCTCGTTTCAATCTTCCGTTAAAAATCCCTCCAAAACGTTACGTGCCTTTTCTATTCGTCAAAAATGAGAGGAAAATCGAAACATAAAAATTGGAGGATCGTAGCAGGATCGTGAAAATGATTTATCAAGTGACACGCTGTGTTTCTCCGCGTAACCGCCAAAAACGTGGTTTTTTCACAGAACTCTAGTCAATTAACGTCGATTAATATCGATACGTGAATAAACCATAGGATCGTTGAAACTGCCCCATTCATTCGGCATCACCTGTGTATTTCTCACGTATCGGCTAATGAAAAGCTCGAATAACAGGAACTCGGCTAATTAAAAAACTCGAGGCCCGGTTAATCAAGGTCCCAATGCGCTTCCGTTTGAATAGGTACTCGCTCGTTTTGCAACCAAATGGTAATTACACGTTTCGCGTACAAATTATGCAGGCAAAAATGATAAACGACTCTCGGTGAACGGGATATTCACAGTCATTGTCATTGGGGAAAAAAAAGGACGAGGATGGGATGTGAAAACTGGAAAAGTGGTTCGTTTGGTACCGTAGTTGTTTAAACCGTGGCATCCTTTTTGTCGAAACAGCGAAATAGAATCGATGGAAAATACAGAGGAGGATTATCGAGTGACCGTGTCCCTTTGTGCAATGATTACGGATTTTTATGGTAACGTAAATATGGAAATGGAAATGGAAATGGAAATGGATCGACTATTAAACATTTGCCCCGTACAGAACGCTAACTAAAAGCTGTTCTGCTCGTTGAAACAAGATCAAGATCGAGATATAGATATTCGAGCGCGTAAACTAACTCGGCCTGGCGACTAGACGAGGCGAACGTTTACACGTTTTTGGAAAATTTGCAGCTACAAAAATATAGGAAATATCGGGAATATTTTCTTCGATATTCAATGAGCCGGACAATGTTCCGTCTACGTGCAATCTTTCTCGGTTACGTTCGTAAAATTCCGAGGAGTCTTAGGGGAACGAGTGGGAGTTTGGAAAATACGCGGGCCAAGTGGTTTTCCGCGAGCCGTGAATCAGGAAAATAAATAAATATATGCAATTTACGTTCATAAAAATATGAATTCGCACGAATACACGGCGTTCCGCTAATAGTCGAACGAATGAAAAATAACGCTTGTTGTAATTGATCGCATAACCGCGTTCTATTTTAAGAGATGGCCAAGACCAATGCTAAGTTTAAATCAAGAACACCTCCGGTGACCTTGTCAGCGGTTCTACTCTCGATGTTAGTAAGATTATACCGTTCGACAGTCGGATTATACTTGTAATTACGTAATCGAGTCATGGATGACGGGCAGAGGCAGCAATTAAAATAATTATCACGGCACTCGACCCGTGAAACCTGTACAATGTACGCTATATAGCTGTATAGCATACGTAAGCATCGAAAGGATCCTCGAGACGTAGGATCTTGGAACATGATTGTGCCGTACAGTACCGTGCCGATCTTTAAGTGACATGAAAACGCTTTTTGCATGTACCTTGAGCAGCGCTTTTGTCCAATTGCTTCCAATAACCGGGACTACTCGAGCTGGAAGAAGTGGCGCGTTTGGCGTATGAGATAGCAAGAGAGAAGAAGAGCGAAAAGAGCCACATTCTTTTCGACTACACCCTCTTGAGCTCTTTTTAACGAAGCCTTTCGAGGAAAGACAAATATCGCGTCGCGTCGGCTTAATGGCACTCCGTGTAACGTTTACCAATCCCGCTAATATCGCGGTGATTGCGTTGCTCTTACGAGTCTCAACCCTTTAACGCGCTCGAGTTTGAATCTGAGAAAGGCGAGCGATCATCGAGTCTTCGAAAATGAATCTCGCGTATTTTAAAGTCGTTGATTTATCGAATATATCGTGCGCCGTGAATTTTCGCGCAAACTCCTGTTTTTCGTGGATGCGATTGAAAGAACCGGACAAACTACTATTGGACTTAGTAGGCAGATATTTGATTTGTCTGTTAAATATTTAGAGCGTTATGCTTTGGGTACTTTGTTACGCGCTTTCGCATATCACGTGCCTTCACCTCCGTGCTTTTTATATTTGGAAATTTCTGCCACTTTGGTGTCTTACGTTTTTCTCTATCCGTGTACTCGGTCTCCGAATCTACCATTCACCGCGTGATGCTATCTAGTGTTCGCACGTTGTTAACGCTAGAACTACCGATAGTTAACACGAAGCTGTTTCTACGAAAACCGATGAAAATGACTGGTCTTTAGAAAATACGTAATGATAGGATATTTTTATATTTATCGATTTATTACTTTCTTACAGAAGAAATTCCATGTTATGTAGTAGATTTTTGTTATTATAATCCATCTGGGACCCCTAAACGAGGGTTGACACATGTATGAAATTGTAGAGCCAGTCATTTTGACTGCTGTGGTATTTCTAGCGTTAGCATCTAGCGATCCGGAATTTTCCTGATAGCTGATATCATCATACGGAATGATAGGCGGTAAAAATTTGAAAAAACGCGTGGGAAGTTGTACAAAACGGGAAAACTGGCTAATTGGGCTTCGATAAACAGATTGCAGGATCCTTCTACGCTTCAACTACCAGTCATTTTAACTGACATTGGTATAAGTAGCCTTGATAGAAAATTATTTTCAGTTTGAATACATAAAAAAGAAAATAAAATTTATTATATTATTCTTTTAGTTATCGTTGCGAAAGTCATTACATCATCGCGGAAAGAAATACAACACGAAGTAGGAATTTTAAAATAAAATTGTAAAACCAGTCAATTTGACTGGTGTGGCAGTTAAAGACACGTGCGTCTGCCGCTGATATTCACAGTCGCTGGACGTGGCAACGAATCAGAATCCGAAAAAAATAATCCACCAAGCAATTTCGAAGCTTTCCACCTAAGTTTCGTTCGCTGTAAAATATATCGTCACGGTATACCGCGTGCATAATCGTACCTATGTGATTCCATAAAAGTAACGGAATACGTACACTATCGATACACGCGTTTCGACTCCGCTTTTCTCTCCCCTTGCAAATTTCAAGATATCAAGGGAAAAAAAGAAAGTCCAGCATCGGCCTGAGAAGGCTGGTGGTGAAAAATGCCCCGTTCGAAAGGGGGAGCAGAAATAAAGAAAAGTGATATGGTGGGCGAGGGAGAGCGCGAGTTTCGACGGAAATCGTTCACAAAAGAATTATTCAACCTGAGTTTACATTCTATATGCGCGCGAGTACAATGCTCCTGGAACATGTGCGTTTATCGAACGACCGTTCCACACCGAGTTATTTTTGTGTGCGCGGTCGCTTCGGCCGGCTTTCAGAGTTCGATCGGAATTGTTATCGGCTCTTTTCAGCGGTGCGGCGCCGCGACGCGGCGATGCGAGCGTATTCCGTAGGCGCCTGCCTTTTACAAGGATTTTTCGTTTTACGTGGACGAACACCGTGTCCCATCTTCGGTCACAGTTTGCCCACGATGAATCACACAATTGTGGTATTCGTTTAATATTCATTTAACGTTTAATATTCGATCGAATATTCATTTAAATAGAATTTGTCGTTCCCTTATGTTACCTTGTAAATTAGAATATAAATTGCGTTTAGAAAGATGATATATGTCTTTTAATTGATTCATTGGTCTTTTTTATGTTTCAGGTAAGTAATTTACAACACGAAGTAGTGGTGTATAATGCTTTAAGCTGAATCAACTTGCCGGATGAGTAAGTGTTACTTTTACTTTTATATTCTATCTTTGTATCGTTATATCGTTAGTGAACAATGTATTTGTAACAGTCGTTGATCCCCCTTTTGTCAACCACGGTGAATAATTTCTTCCAAAATTTATGAAACATCAGCTAACAGTCGATTTAATAGAAACCCCGTATGATTTGATTGCTTTGAAAATTCCTCCCTAATTTAGATACGTATGTACATTTATTGGCAATGCAATTCAAATATCGATGCAACAAACTCGATCTAAATTACTCTCTAACCTAATTAGATTCAAATATTGATTCAAATATTGATTCAATGGACTAAACTTAGACTCCTCGCCAATCCAGAGTTATATATTGATTGACAGTTTAGTCCAAATATTGACTCGGTAAATTAAACCTAAATTCCTCTCTAATCCGAATATATACAATTAATTTCAAGTGTCCAGCCAATAAATTGAACTTAAATTTCTCGTTAATGCAAATGCATAAATTCATCGACGATTCATCCTAAACATCGACCCAATAAATTGAATTTAAACCTAATTTTTAATTTAAACACTAACCTAATTCGATTCAAATATTGATACAACGAATACGAATATTTAAACTCCTCGCTAATCCAAAGTTGTACATTCGTTGACGATTCATTGCAAATAAATTGAATTTAAGTTTCTCGCTAATCTAGACGTATACACTCGTCGACAATTCATCCCAATTGTTGATCCAACAAATTGAATTTACATTCCTCGCTAATCTAAATTCATCAACAACTCATTCCCAAATGTTGATTCGATAAATTGAAATTAGGTTTCTCGTTACTCTAGACGTATACATTCGTCGACAATTCATCCCAATTGTTGATCCAACAAATTGAATTTACATTCCTCGCTAATCTAAATTCATCAACAACTCATTCCCAAATGTTGATTCGATAAATTGAAATTAGGTTTCTCGTTACTCTAGACGTATACATTCGTCGACAATTCATACCAATTGTTGATCCAAAAAATTGAATTTACATTCCTCGCTAATCTAAATTCATCAACAATTCATTCCCAAATGTTGATTCGATAAATTGAAATTAGATTTCTCGCTAATCTAGACGTATACACTCGTCGACAATTCATCCCAATTGTTGATCCAACAAATTGAACTTACATTCCTCGCTAATCTAAATTCATCAACAATTCATTCCCAAATGTTGATTCGATAAATTGAAATTAGATTTCTCGCTAATCTAGACGTATACACTCGTCGACAATTCATCCCAATTGTTGATCCAACAAATTGAACTTACATTCCTCGCTAATCTAAATTCATCAACAATTCATTCCCAAATGTAGATTCGATAAATTGAAATTAGGTCTCTCGCTAATCTAGATGAATACATTCGTTGACAATTCATTCCGAGTATGATTTCTCGCTAATCTAGATGTATACATTCATTCCAAATATTGATCCAATAAATTGAATTTAACTATCCTCGCTAATCTAAGTGCATAGACATTCGTTGACAATTCATTCCAAGTATTGATACAATAAATTGAATTTAGATTGCTCGCTAATTTAAACGTACACATTCATTGGCGTTTCAATTATGAGGGCAATAGATTGAATTAAAATTTCACACTCAACTAACTATGATATCGTTGTATCAGCAATGACTTCGAAACATGTTAAAAAAATCGAACGATTAAATATGCAGCTCGTTTATGGAACGAAAAAAGGAGCAGGAAAATTTCAATAACGTCGGTCGCTTGAATCTGGGCCACCCTGTATACGGATCAATAAGAAGAGCGCACAGTTTCCGCCGCGCGAACAAAGTTGCCCAACTCTCTCACGACTGGCCGTGTCACGATCTCGCAATTAACAACACGGGACGCGCATCTCGTTCTTACGTACATTGACTGTAAAAACCATTAGCACATGTTGTGTTTCATGCTATGGGGACAGACTAGTTTCGACTAACCGTCGGATAACTACAACTGACGGAACACTATCTATAATTTTTATAATTTTCCATACAACAATAGGAATGTACACGCACACCAATGAATTCGATGATTGGGAAATCAATTCGTATATTTCGATCATTTCATCTTAGCCCATTTAGCCATTATTATTTATCAATGTACTCATATATGTATATGAGAAACAAAAAAAGACAGTTTGCAATTTCAATAAAAATTGTCATCGAACAAAGATATGATTAAAATCGATATTCTATCATCGCAGGCATGAGAAAAGAAAAACTAAACCACCTACAACGTTCCTACCAATAATTCATTCACGATATTTGTATGGCGAAAAAATAAAAATATCGTTTGGTCCGTTTGCGAAAGTAGCAACAACAGCAACACACGATGTACACGACAGAGGTTCGCGAACTCGTGCTACTATGCAATGCATCGCAAGCAAACCTCTGACTACGTCTCTGTCATTATACACGAGCTTCTCTCCCTTGCTCCTCGATGCAGTCGATATACGTTACCCGTTTCGCAAGGAGGAAACGCTTTGACAGTTACACAATCAAGATTCAGCGTGGCGTCGAGGAAGGTGGCGGCGGCAGCAAGCGGGACCAGGGGAACGGATTTCCCTCCAAAGTCAATTCGCTATTCCATTCAGAGCAGCCGGTTACCTCTTCCTCTCTCTTTCTCTACCCCTCTCTCTCTCTCTCTTTCTCTCTCTCTTACTCCCGTCCATCGTGTCTCTCTTCTCCCTTGTTGCAACAAGGCTTTTCCTCTTTCTTTACCGTTCTTTTTCTTTTCTTTACCGTTCGCGCCGGTACACGTAGCAATGCAGTAGCGTTAACCGGTGTTGATATATACCGTTTCTCTAAATGGCTACGATTATCCCTGTCGATGTGCGAAGTGGATTTTGGCAACTGAATTTCTGCCTTGCCCGTAAATACATAATCGAAGTAACGGGGATCGTTAGCGAAAATTTTGTGCTTCGCGAGATACGAATTATTGGTATTAAAGGACAATAGAGATAGATAAGACAGATAAGATATCTCGATCGCGTAATAAAAATCGCCTAACGACGACCAAGTTTGGTAATAAATAGACAGCTGATTTTTACGCGTTCTTGTGTCTTTCCTTTCAAATTATTATTCTTACGCGAATTTATACGTTTCCTTGGTGATTGTAGTCAGATGTTGAAGTTGCGTCAGAGGAGACACAGGTAGATCGGACGCAAAGAAATTATTACAACTTACAGGAATCTGTTACTTTTATCTATCCAATATTATTACAACGAGCACTGTATCTTCGGTATTTTAAATTTCCCACGAGTACACGTCTAATCACCGACGTTTCTCCGTCTGTACTTTCGATAATCGATCGTACAAGGTACTAACCTGTGGCTAGTCAATGATCTATTTCTCAACTTTCCTTAATATAAGTAAAGCTATAGACGAGTGAAAGAAATAACAACGAATGTACGATTTTAAACGAAATTTTGAAACCGGTCGCACCTGATAACGTTAACGTTAAGGAAGCGTCGCTGTATTCGTACGCTCTTCCTCGTCCACTATCCGCGTACGGCAACTCGAATGCAACGGTACACGGCGACCACGAGATGCATAGATGATGATAGCGCGGCGTATAAGTTTGCCCGATCGAGCTCACGTTCCTTGCGAATCCTGTCCAAATACGTATAATACGATAGCTGGAAAGACGATTAGGCGGTGAAACGCAGATCCGATTAGTCGTCTCTGATAGACTACGGTACTGCATGTAATTTTGAACGTAAGCACCTGTGTCGGTGGAAAATGTCGCGTATAATCAAATCCAACGAATGTAACGTACTAGCTGTTTAATACGTCGCCGATTTAATGAATGAGAATTCGCGCGCGAGACTCTGTTCGCCGAAGCGTGCTTTCAGTGGAACGTTATTCAGGCCTGTGTGATACGCGAGCGATAATTATATCGTCTTGAGTCTTGGCCGACGTGGTTTCTGTCGTGTTCCGTTTGCCTCGGTTCGCTCTGGTTTGCTTTGGCTGGTGCGGCGCGTGTTGCAACAGCAGCCTGGCATAGGTAGATATAACAGTTTCATGGAATTGAAATAGAACGTTTGTACGCGTGGCGAGATTTCAACTGCGCTAGGGCGATGATGTCTTCGAGCAGATCTTCCGTTTCGTTTTTCGTCGTTGTATCACGCGTGTGATGTGAAACGAGGCGGAACGCGATCGAAATATCGCGGTTGCCGCTAGTCGCTGCGATGTATCGCAAATTCCTTCGAACGTCTTCGTATTTATCGCACGAAGCAATTTTTCTGTCAAATTTAAATGGCAGCGCGAAGAGAAACACGTTGCAGACGATACGTTGGCTTTCGCATTCTTCATTTTCCAGACATTTCCGAAGAGAGAAACAAGTTTTCGTTTTGCCGCTTCTAGCGGCTTTCTTCGGGCAACTTGGAACGACACAGTTTACTCGGTGCCAATCAACTTAAGAGAGCAAATGGGAGAACCGAATCTGCTGGCAGAGCAATGCACCGAATATCACCGGACCGATGTTCAGCTGCGCTTAAAGCGGCCACTGTTAGATGCGATGCTCGTGTTCACGTAGAACGGTATAGCATCGTTCGTTAAATAAACGATAACACGAATAAGGAAGCGTGATAAATAAGCGACGAAAGGAGAACCTTCTTGTTTCTTTTTTCGCGATTTTCTCCATATCTGTTTGGCTGCTAGATCACGTAAATTCTTTCGACACGTGTAAGTAGTCGCGGAGTTGTCTTCTCGTACTTCCAATCATCGAAGCCTTTTCTCCACTGACACGAATACTTTCGCGTGATTGTCACTGCTGTTTGCATTTTTATAAAATCATCATTTTTACGAAGACCGTTTCGTTACTTCGGAATACCTAGATTTTTCTGTCAGGTTGCCAAAGTTCGAGGAATCTAAACGCTTCGGACAATTTTCGATATCGGGTTTTGCCTTTTCAATATCTGTGTTCGGGCCTTTCCCAACGTATTATTATATTTCCCACGTATTTCTGCCAATTCCTGCCACGCTTTCGTCTTGTTTAACTATATCGCATTTCATTTCGATGATTGGAACACCGTCACTTATTTTATACTAAATTCTTCCAATCAGAATTCGCTCTATCGAATAATAAAAATAAAGGGAAGAACACGTTGTACACGAACGCCGATGAAATGTATACCGGGTCGTCCCAAAAGTTTCTTTCGTTTCGTAAGCAAACAATAGATGCGCCACACTTTTTTATTTCCTATTGTTTTATCGAATTATGTATGATCGTAATAAAACAATATAAAACAAAAAGTGTTACGCGTCTGTCATTTTCCTTATAAGACGAAAGAAGCTTTTGCCACAACCCAATATACGTTCGAACCGGAAAAAGGCATTTTTCTTCGCTGTGTTATAATTACAAGCCAACGGGCGAAGAGCAGCACACGCGTGCTATTATTCTCACCGAAAACTTTCATCGTTTTCCACTGTGCGCAACTATCTGCGTACATCTGGTCTCCAACAAAGCGGAACCACACGTAGAGTATATTACGTGGTATATTACAGCTCTTTTTTCTTTTTTTTTTTTTTTAATCGATCGAGGACGCGATGTAATCGCTCACGGTAGTCGTAAAATTCTCGACAGACCGCAAAGGTATAGGGCTTCGTTGTCACGTATGCACGACAGGAGCGCATATGGCAGCGCGAGACAATGCGAGTCGTGGAAGCTTATTGCGCCGCGATATCAGATGGCATCGCGCGGCAACTTATCCTTCGCCTAATGTTCTCTCCTTCTGTGCGGTTTACACGCGCGAAATTACAATCCGACGCAGAATCGCGGCTCTTACTCGACGCCTCGACTCCGCTAGGAAAGAACTTTTCAATGGAAAAATTGCATCGTGGCCCACGCTTCGCCACGTAATGGGAAAAAAGGACGGTCTGCGAAGGGAAACGCCGCTTAATTTTCATTCACCTCTGCGCGATTCACCCTTCCTTTTTTTCTATTTCCTTCTTCTTCTTCTTTTCTTTTTTTTTTTCTTTTTTGCTTAAACAGCAGCCGTTCGACGATCTTTTGATATTAATTCCGCGGAATCGTCCCGTCGAGTTAAATTTTTTCTTCTCGTTCTTCTTCTTCTTTTCTTTTTTCCCAGGGAAGCAGAGTAAAACGATATACAGTATGCTGGAAATATTAACTTTTAATTATGCACTTTGAAATGGTGGTTTTCGGTTGACACGTTGATTACCGCGTTACCGATAATAGAATACAAACAAAAATATCCGTAATTCGTGCGAGAAAGCGAATGATGACGATCGATGGTAGTAATTTAAACGCGCCGATAGTTTAAAGATATTTTTAGAAATCGAGGTCAAAAGGCTGGCATATTTCACGGAAGAATTTTTGAAAATTAATGTAGCATTTTTCTTTGTTATTGTGTTTATCGGTATCCAGTTCATTAAAACACCTTAGTGCATTTTGTTGGCGAATAAATGGAGGTGTAAAATTCCCCTCGTAACTCGTTATTATAACGTACAACTTTTATTTAAAAAAAGAAAAGAAAGGAATAGGAAGAGAGAAAAAAAAAGGAATATCCGCTTAATTACAAAAAAAGCGAGCTTATTATACATATTATGCACACAGATATGCAAGTATTCGAGCATTTGTTATGTCAGCAGCGTTTCCTGAAATGCGATACTCTCAAAATTATTGAATAACATATTTTCTGCTGTTTCCTCTGGCTACACCGGTGGAACAATATTATCTCGTAATTATCATAATATATACGCGGAATTACGATACGTTTGCGTTTGTTAATCCGCAAAATAACGTCACTCTGCGCACATCCGACTGTTTCTAATTATAATTGGAGATCCCTTTTATCTTCGCCATAAAAAAAAACGAACAATCGCATTTGCTACAATGTTTCGCGTCTTTATATACGCGCACGCAATTCACCACTCTCTGGCATCGATCTGATGCACGATCTCCTTCGAGAATTACGACAGCGTTATCGCAATTACAACGAGACTGAAAAATATTTTCTATAACGCGCGTAATTAGGATGCGGACGTTCATGCAAATTTAGGAAATTTAGAATTCAGAAAAAGATAGATCCTCCGATTTATCACAGTGTTTCCTATTCTCGCAGAATGATCAATCAAATGTAATCGTCAATTTCAGTACCTGGGAAATCGAGATATTAACATTGAAAGATATATTCAAAAATTCATTTATTTTCAACACAGACAGTATCTACCTTTCATGTTCTATTTTACACATTAGTTTAATATCTTTTTTAACCCTTAGAGTGCTATGGGCGCGTATATGCGTCTGGCGAAAGCTATCGGTGTGGACTAAGGACACGTATATTCGTTTTCTGTAAGTGCCCGGCATGGACTAAGGATGTTTGTCAATTTTTCCGAACACCTACGCAGAACTCACGTACAGCCAACTGAATCGAGATTTCGCGGTTCTTGCTCGTCCTCTGGTTCGTACGCCAGAAGCAAACCTTCGGGTAATAGTCTTTTAAACGAACGTTTCAACGTGTACCTATCTCTGCAGGTCTCTACACAGAGTGTACAATTATTTGCAAACTCAATAACGGGTTTGACACGTTTTTCCAAAAACGCGACATTGCCAGTTCTCGCGTTCAAGCCACAGATCCCATTTTCCTCGTTTCGAGTTTCTGTTTCGTAGCTTCGAAATTTCCCGCAAAGCTTCTCTGTTCAACGAGCGCGATATATTCGCGCAAGGTTTCCGCGAGTGTTCGATGCGCGTGCAAGAAAGAAAAAAGCTGCGTTTCTGGATAATTCAGACGAAGATTTCGTTGAAATTCCTGCACCCTCGGCGCGTCGCCGTTCAAGGGGTTGATATATCCAGCGAAGCGGAAGACACCGCGCGTTTTTTCCGTATCTGTGGCCACGATCGAGCGAACATCCTCCCTCGTTTACCATCGAGCCTATGCTTGCAGCAGAGCTTGCTCGGCCTCTTCGCATCCCTTAACGCTTCATTCCTTAAAGCGGATAGCGCATTCCAAGTATTGACCCGTTTACCCTTCGGTCCCTCCAGGTATCGGAGCAATGGAGCAGCTCCGAATTTCTCCGATTAATCGGTCGATTCTCGTCGATTAGCCGCTAGCCAATTGCGTTCCTGTTTTTTAAAAATCGCAAGAGAGAAACGCGATGTTGGAGAAATTTTATGAAATAAAAAGCGAGGGAAGATCGCGCCATACATTTCTCATAATTTTCGATTATAATCGAGCTGCGATTTGCACGACGTTCGAGGTGAAATTTTGTGTATTTCAGATTGGCGTTAGAATTTTGAATCCTTTTATTTCTTCTTCTCTCTTTTAATCGTTAAAACGTTTCTCCAGCTCGAAGAATACGAAAGAATCGTTGCGATGGTACGCGCGATCACTCGTTTCGCGTATGTACTCCGAAGTCCTTCTTTCTTTGTTTGAACAAACAGTGAAGTTTGTGGAGTTAGTAGCAACTTTGTATTCCAACGTTGGGGAAAATTCTACCAGCGGAGTTAACAGTGACGCGTAATTCTGGATATTATATTAATTTAACGCGTTAAACCTCGGCCAAGATTCTAACGATGTTTCAGCGACTTTGAATAATTTGAAGAAACCACGAAGTCGAGTCTAATCTTCCTTGGAATTCGTACAAACACACCGTTTAGCTAATTTTCTAAACGATACATTTTTTTTATAGATTTTTTTATAGATATTTTATAGATATAATACTCGGTTAGATTACTAAATTGTTAATCGCTACATTAAGTATGCGTTTACGATATGGTTAAATTAATAATCTCGCCATAATCACAGTGTCGCACGCAGAGCCGATTGAAGTTACAAATCGATTTACCAATGAAACCAACTAAATTTCTCGAGATCATTCGAGCAAACCTGCGATCTGAAGCGAACGAAGAACGGTTTGATTTTCAAATCGCTCAAAATTACGCGTAATCTGTCGGAGCTCGGTTTACACTTACCAAGTTTCACGAGTTAGCCTCGTAGAGGAGAAATCATCTTCTCGAAGGCTTTTAACTCGTCACAGTGCTGCGACATGCAAAATTGACAAAAGTCGAAATAATCCTCGCTCGATTTTGATCTTATTACTCTGATATCATCAAACTGTGAGCGATTGCTTTGGATAAAAACTACGATTGTCCCAAAAATCGATAGACGGTTAATAAAGGTCGGTTATGTGTGTCTTTAGTCGTCACAGTGCTGCGACATTCAAAATTGACAAAAATGGAAATATTTCTCGCTCGATTTTGATCTTATTACTCTGATATCATCAAACTGTGAGCGACTGCTTTGGATAAAAACGACGACTGTCCCAAAAATCGATAGACGATTAATAAAGGTCGGTTATGTGTGTCTTTAGTCGTCACAGTGCTGCGACATTCAAAATTGACAAAAGTCGAAATAATCCTCGCTCGATTTTGATCTTATTACTCTGATATCATCAAACTGTGAGCGACTGCTTTGGATAAAAACGACGATTGTCCCAAAAATCGATAGACGGTTAATAAAGGTCGTTCATGTATGAAAATCTAATCGCTTGAACATTAGGTCGCTCGTTGGTTATACATTCTTGTCTGTTAGTTCTTGTTAAACAGCGTTTGTCACACTGTAGATACGAAGAAGAACTGGAGCAAAGATACGTTTCAATTTGCAATTTAATAATTTTTCTTCTTATTTTTAAAGAGAGATTTAAGGAAACCATCCCAATTATCCAATACCATTGATGTTCCTGTATTAATGAGGCATTGTGTTACATCGTTGTATAATCTATTTTCATTGCAAACTGCTACACCGTGTGTTCTCAATTCTTCCGATCGAAGAAATCAAATTCATTCGTTATCGCGTATTTCTCGCCATGTTTATTCCCAGAAAATTTCAAAAGCCACGCAATTTCTCTTTTTCGTGTCAGCTCTATAACCGAGGAAACAAAACGGAGAACAAGTTGTTTCTGCGTGACCACTTACGAAAAAATGGGAAGATCGTAACTTTGCGCTATTTACACGAACGTTAGACAGAAGAACAAATATTCAAAATATTTCATAGGAAACAGGGAAAAACAAAAAAGATACTAACAAAGATCTGACAAACACATTTTTATTCGGATCTGTCTTCCTGTCTCAATTCATCTCCTAGAAAAATGCACTCCATTTACATCTTTCATTCTTGTCCCGAATCCTTGTTCGAATGCCTCTCTGTGCGACGCGAGAACGTCGCCTCCGAATATGCAAACGTTGCCTGGGAATTTTGATTTTTCTTCCAAACAGCCGTTCAAATGCCGCACCGTACGCCGATGAGATTTTGCAAGGCAAATCCGAAGGCCTGGGTCGACGTCTCCGGACCACGTCCACGAGGTTTGCGTTCACACGATCCACGAAAATCGATGATTCCCCCTTTGGACCAGCCTCAAGCTCCATCACCAGCGAATTTTCACCCTAACTCTGTCCCTGCGCTTACGTACCAGTCGCTTCCCCTACGGCTAAGTTGGGCTAGGTTAGGTTGTGTTCGCGTTCCACCGCCACTTTGCCTCCTAACACGCAGGAATGCGTGTCCGAATGTCGCGGTTAATGAGAAGATCGACGACGTTCGCGTAATTTCCTGGATATATTATCGCGCAGGCAAGTTTCAGGCGATAAGGGTTGATGCTCCCTTTCTTTCCGCTCGGAACGTGACAATTACAGCGAGTTTCAGCGTAGGTTTTCCAGACAAAAGTCGGATTAACGATAACAAAAGGCGATTTTCACTCTTCTAGCGATTCTTTATTTTTTAATTAATTGTTATTAACGCGCATTTTTAACATACAAAATGCAATCCGAGTTAGACCATTGAGATACAGTTTGCAGTAGTTGGACGACGTATCAGGATCGTTTAGGGGAGTTGCAAAGAATCAGAGGTGTTTGTATCAGTTTCTTTCTTTTGATTTGACGGAGCGTGATGATCTGAGGGAAGCTGAGATTAGATTTGAAATCGGAATGACTGTTGGGACAAGAATTTTTCTCTGTTTCCTTGTATTTTTATACAGAACGTGTAACGCAATGCGATTTCCACTACAGTAACTTGACGACGTATTCTGTTCGGGAAAGTTTCAGATAACCGGAGGTATTTGTACCAAATGGTTTCTTTCGTTCGGTTTGGAACGTGATAAAATTCCAACGAGCTTGAGTTTAGGTTTCTCAAGCTGGATGGGACGTTGGAACGACGCGATATAGAAACACGAATTCTACTTTCTTCAAGTTTCTTCGTTTTTCTTACTATTTGGATTAACTATCAATAGGCTATGAATGCAGTGATCTTTAGAAAATCGACGATATTCGAAGAATTCGAGTATCACAGCTGTTCGTTCGATGATCAACGAGAAGAGAAGCTCTGTCGCAAGAAGAGAATTTACGCCTGGTTTATGAAGAAACGTACGAAGTTGTCGGTATTTTTCGAGGATCGTATTCGAAATGTAGTTCCCTGTACCGAAGATACTAAAATTATAACTGTGATGACGATAACGGACGTAGTTAAGCAGTTTATAGCGGAGTTTTAGTAGAGTGCAGAAAGTTGGCAAACATCGTTCGGAAACTTAGCACCTGAAACGTTCATTTAACTATAATACGATCGTACTGGAAAGAAGAAGGCGACGAAAACCGCGAATCTTTGAAACTAATTCCGCCGTAATGGCCAGAAGGGAACCTAATTGTCGTCAATTTCTTCGTTCCACATTTCTTCGAATTGCAAGAATACAGACGGTTTCATCACTGGCTGGGCATAATGCACGGCCTTCTCCTTCTCTTCTCTTCCACGTTCCTGCTCCCTTTTTCCGTTTTCTCCGTTACTTTAGTTCTCAGTGTTTCTCAATCGTTCTCGTATCACGATCCTTCTTTAGAATAGACAGACATATCGCGTTTGAACTATCAAAGTGATCGTAAAAAACGATCGACTTATGTATCATTAGCTGTCGATAGGTGATGAATGTTTAAGCATTTTTGGGAAATTTAAAATTCCAAAAATAAGAATATGTACAAATATGCAGTGTTCAAAGCAGAGCCCTTAACCATTTAATAAACGAAAGAAATTTCTACTTGGATGCAATTTATTTAATTGTCGTGTGGTGATTGATATTATTAACATACCAACTGTTAATACTGTTTAATTATTAACCATTAGGTTGGCCGAGAAGTTTCTTTCGTTTTATAAGGAAATGCACTATATTTTCCGTTTTATATTATTTTATCGAATTACGTATGATCCATTTTGTTCTATCAAAATAAATATCACAACGTTCGATGGATTAGCTTTCGTGTTTCTATAAAGATGCGTCGTTGTAAAACACGTGTCTGTAAAGGAAAGACACTTTTCGAACGACCTAATATAATTAATATATTCGCTAACCCAAAAACAAATTTCTCTGGATGCGACACGATGCAAAGAAACTTTGTTTCACACGATCCATAAGAAATAGTTTATCCATTAGCGAATTATCGACGTTTATGTAAACTCCTATCTTTTCGAACACGATGAAAGAAACAGGGCGTATAAAAATCCTCACCCTAACATAATTAACATTAGCTGTTAATATTCACTAACACAAAAACAAATCTTTCTTGATGCAACATAACGCAAAGAAACCTTCGTTTCGCACGATCCATAAGAAATTGTTTATCCATCGGCGAATTACCGTTGTTTACGTAAATTCCTATTTTTATGAGCTAACTAAGGAAATAAGACACGTAAAAGGATCCGAAGTCTTAATTTAAAGAGAAAAAAACAGTATGATGAAGTATTTCATAAAAATAATCGCGAGCTAAAGATAGCGAAGATGATCCACGAGGAAACGGTTCGCAACCCTCTTGGAGGTCGCTACCTCGTGTACAGCTTGGGAATCTCCGCTCTAACTTCTCCCCTGCCCCTGTCTGTCATCGGTTTATCCTTCTTCTCCTTTCCTTCTTTCTCCTTTTTCAATTTCTCTTGTCCTCTTTCTCCCGCATCTCCGTTGCTCCTCGCGAGTTCTCCACTTTTCTCCAGTTTCTTATCCAGTTCAGACCGCGATCTCGTGAAACCTCGCGTGTCGTATTCGATCGTGCCAAAAGTCTCTTTCGCTTTCTAAGCAAATAACGCGATGCATTTGTTGTTTTGTATTATTTTAGTGAATTACGTACCGTCCACTTTGCTCCGTTGGAACAAAATGCTATGCAACGGTAAAATAATATATTGGATTGGCAACTAAGTGACTGTGGATTTTGTTAATATCACCCAATGACACATAATCACTTAGCTGCCAACCCAATAGAAGGAAAAATCTGGCGGATCTATTATTTTCTTCTTAAAAGGGAGAATCCTTTGGGACAATCTGACGTGTCGATAAACGACAGGCGGCAAACGGCAACAGTTTTCCGAAACTGCTCGTTAACGTCTCTCTTTAATAGCCATAAATCCTCATAACGTGGCTCGATCGGCCGAAAACGAAAGAAAGGGGAAAGATCGCGCGTCTATTAGCCCATCTACATATTACAGCGTATGCATTTTCGCGGACGCGTGACGAGAAACCGGTTGAACGGTGATTAATTTGCGCGTGGAACGCCACCCTCGCCTGGCAGCGGTCCAATTTATCACGCGCTTTGGATTCGCGCTGGCGATAAAGGGGTGGCGGCAGGGCGGTCGACAAAAAGGGATGAAAAAGCCAGCGCCGCCGTTGCTGCCTCTCCGATACACGCGAAGCAAGGAAAACAACGGAACTGGCCGCAAATATAACTATATGAAGAAAACAAAGGATGGAAAGGTAGAGGCGGAAAGCTCGTTGGATAAACTGTGGATGTTTATGCAGGCGCGTTGTCCCGAAATATGTAAAATATGCAAAATACAGGGTGTCTGGTATAACGTGATATTAGTGGCTAGGGAACGATAAATCGAAGGTGTAACAAATGCCAGCTTTTCGGCGTGGGCGTTAGTTTCTCAGAGAATTGATTTTGCAAGTTCGCGCGCTCAGTGCGTTGGTGGACGAGGTTGGATTAAATTTCTCCATCTTGCTGTATATGCTTTTCATTTTCTTTTTTATTCTTTGCATCCGTGTGCTCGTATTTACGAAGACGAGTAACTGGCCAGGATTAAAGTTAAAAGTAATCGTAGCTTCGTAAGCGATTTCGTTTCACGCGTTTTACGCACCTAACGAGCAAACAAGCAATGCAAATGTTTCAGCCACGCTCGAGGTTTATTAGGAAAAGAAAAAGAAAGAAAAGGGATAGAAGAATGTTGTAAATTGTTCGAGCGAAGTATTTGTCGTTGTTTTCTGCAGTTTGAAGTGTACCAGGCAAACAATGAATTGCTTTCACGGGAAAATGCCGTGACTTTGGACAAGATCCAATCGTCAGGCCAATGACAAAGGAGAGAACGCTGTGTGAAATTGCTGCGTGACAACGTTAGGCCACGCGCTGTTTCTACGACAAAAGACAGCCACAATGAGACTTGTTTGCAACGCCTTCCAGCAGCCAGATTATTCACTGGACGTTGCTACTTCGAATTACACCGAACCTGTTCCGATCGATGCAACACGCTTTATCCCATTCCATTTCCAATTGTCGAATGAAACACAAAAATAACTCGATGACTGGATCTTGTCTAAAGACGAACATTCGTCGTTTGCCTGACAGATAGCTCGAAATTATAGAAAGTAAAGGTGAATATTTTGACCGAATACTTTGCTGTACTTTTCTATTTTTTCTTTTTTTTTTTTCCTTAAATTTTTATTCTCATTGAAAAATTTGGGAATTATTCATTCGTACACGTGATATTTTACAACGAACGCTTGTGTGTCTTTTGTGTGTTTTTGAGAAGATTGGAAATGTGGAATTATAAAATCATCGGGCAATAATTTCATATCTCTCGTCAATCATCGGTGATCTCTACATCAACGTTTGATTGGTTCTGTTGGATAACTCGTAAGATTTTGGTCGAGTTATTCCAGTTTAAAAGAGACTGGACATGTGGTAAAGTTTGGTGACTTTATTTAAAGCTGTGAGAATTTTAAAAGGTTTCTCATACGCGTAATACCTTTGTTGCTTTCCTTATGGATCCCAAGGGATTCCCCTGTTTCGCTTTGTCTCTTGATTAAAATTCCTATCTTACACTTAGTCATCGCGCATACTTCTTTTCTTATTAATATTTCTAGGACTGTTATATTAGTCGTTTGAAAATTACACGCTCCAAGCTAACGCTGCGTTTACACACGCAAAGGAACGCCAGTTTTAACGAATTTTGGATTTAACATTCCCCCGGATGCCTGGCAGTGTCGCGCTCTCTTTTCGCCCGCTCTGTCGCATTAATCTCGATTACAATTTTCCGAGTTTTACCGCAGTTACGAGAGATTTCTCGCGGTATGCGCTATATACGTATCACCGAAAGCAGGTAAACAGGTGAAAGTTGAAAATGACGCGTAATAGAACGAAGGATAAAACGTTTTATGATATTTAAAATGTCGAGTCGTGTCGTTGTATTGGATCTTGTCATTGCCATCTGAAGGAAAAATCCTCGATCACTTAGTTGCCAACCCGATATATCGAAAAATAAACGTTCGTTTCCCGAGAAACGTTAAAGTCTCGACGATCGCCAGTCGCTCTGGCGGATTTTTCGTACGCTTAGCGTTTCTCTGATTATCCGCGTATCGAAATATTCCAAAGAATCAAAGGGTTCAGGCGATTTAATTTCCTTAATCCGTATGGTAGATATTCGGTAAATATTCGGCGGAAAGTTGGTACAGTCGAACGACGCTTGGAGAGAGGGTCGATTCCGCTGTACTGGGATTAAATTCGATCCAATCAGAAGATATTCTTTATGCCTTTGAAATCCAATCGCACATTGTGACGAGGGGAGGCTGGCAGACGCGTAGTAGCACATTTCGCACGGCACTTTCAATTCAACCATGGGAGGATTCAATTTCTCGTCTGCCCTGGACGCGGCCAAGGAGAAGAAGAAGAAGACGAAGAAGGAGGAGAAGAGGGACATTAACGGATCTGGCGTTCTTTTGTCTCTCACGGCATCGTAGATTCGACGGGACAGCGGGCTATTTCAGGGGCCAAGTCCCAATTTTATTTCTTCGAGGTTCTTCTTCTTCCTGCTTGTCTCTCTTTTATCCTTTTAAATCGATTACAGTCTTTTCTTTCTGTCTAATTCTATCTCACGAAGCGACGCGTATGTCGACGAAAAAAATTCCCTAAGCGAGAAAGACGAAGGATCGTGATTGGCGATCGTTAGGAAAGCGGACAGTTTCTAAAAATGTGCCGACGAAAGGAAAAGATCGTAGTTGTTTTTATTATTCTTATTAAATTATGGTTAAGATACGATTTAAATGAAACGATAGAGAAGCTTGAATTCCCTTGAAATCGTTCGTTAGGATAATTAAACATAGTAAGGGAAATGGACATTTGTTTCTTAAACTGAACTGCAATTGACAATTCTCCTGAACATGATCCGATGCAATCTAAATGACGATTTATTTCGTCTATTAAATATTAGCAACTATACTTTCTTCCAGACGTACAGTATATATTTAATTATGCCAAAAAATTCCTTCGCTTTAGAAGGAAACAACAGGTGCACTACATTTTTTCTTGTTTTATATTATTCTATTGAATTATCCCTTTTTATTTATTGATAATAGAACAAGACGGATCATACATAATTCATTAAAATGATATAAACGAAAAAATGTTGTTTAAACCCTGTTATTTCTTTAGAAAAGAAGATACACGCATTCGAAACATTTTCGCGTTCTTCGTTTTACGATAATAAACGCACGAACGTCTGTATTGTAATTACAATTAATACAGTAATAAAGTAATTACCTGCAATTAACAGAGTACGCAGAATATGAATATGAATTAAGAATCTTAATTCTTGAATATGAATTAAGCATCAGATATACGCGAGTTAGAACTTTCTAATGCACCGGTTCTTTTACGCTCCGATCTTCCTTCTTCCTCTTTCTCACGCAACTTCTTTTCTCTTCTTTCTTCGCCCTTTCTATTCTCTCCTTTCTTGTTCCTCGTCTGTCGGCCAGTTTGGAGAAAAACCGCTGCTCGGATATGCGTTCCACTCGTGCTTCGGTGATTAAATGGTACCGGGCCGTGTTGCAACTTTTTGGATGCCTTGCGCGAGTTATGGGATCGTTAGCGCAGAATCTTTCTTTTGAAGCTGTCGACGAGAACCGTTCGGCTTTGCTACTTCTCTTTTTCCACTCTTCCACGAGCTTCCTTTCTTTTTTCATTCGTTTTAGTTGTCTCCTTTACTTTTCCCATTGCAATAGATCTAATAACGGAGTTGCATACGTAGTTGCATACGAGGTGATAACAGATGAACAAATTCTGTTTTATATTATTTTATTGAATTACACGTGACCCATTTCGTTCTGTTTCTACTATTACGTTCCTGCATAATTCAATAAATTAATATAAAATAACGATCATTGTGCGGCTATTATTTCCTTATAAAACGAAAGAAACATTTCGGACAACCTGATATTATCGGTAGACGCGCGTTTAAAGAGGAAAAATACCTGTGAAAAGCCGTGTGTATGGTTAGCCCATGCAGATGTCAAGCGAGTTGCGTTAAACTTCAATAGCGCGTATCCCTCGATCGATGTTTCTTCTCGATCCAATCATCCGATTGAAATATTTGTTGTACCTTATCTCGTATGGTCTATGTTTGTAATTTGTTTGTTGTTGCGGGTAGTTTTATAAATTTCATTTGTACTTACGATACCGTTATGAGTTACTGTTTCTTATGATGAGTAAATAAATAGGAAAATAATCGATCAAACGAATACTTTCTCGAGAATTGCATCGTACGCGCACCAGTTACGCAATACACAAGGTTTCATTAAAAAATCATGTTTCAACGAATCCGAGGATGTTCCCTTGTAAAAATAATGCTAGAAACGAGAAGAAGTACAAGAGTCGGGAATATTTCTCACCGTCTACGTCTCAAAATTCTTTTCAACCTCTTCAATACGAAAAATCACGACGATTCGCCTATTATCAAGATCCATTCTACGGCCTCGTTCGGCTCAACGCATAAAGAGAGCACAGACAACCTTCGTTCCCGTACAAAGACCCCCGAAGCTTCCTATCTTTCGTTCACCGACCGACCGACCAACCAACCAACCATCAGCGTAAAAGAAAAAAGAGAAAGAAAATGGTAAAAAAGGCGAGACGGAAAGCAAAAAAGAAAAAGCTGCGTGAACGGTGTGCATTCAATGTCAAAGGCCATTCCACCGGTATTTCATCCAAGGGTAGGTGGTTTGGACAGGATAGAAAACATCGGCCAACAGAATTTTCTTTTCCGCCCCGAGAGCTTCGTCTCGTTCGTTTACCACCCCCGTGATACAAACAGGATCGCCTGTACTATCGTTCGTGAGTATTAGGTTGTCCCAAAAGTTTCTTTCGTTTTATGAGAAAATAATAGACGCGCGGTATTTTCTCTTTTGTATTAGTTTATTGAACTGTGCGTCCCATTTGGTTTTATCCATTTGGTTCTATCGCAACGTACAAAAATGTTTGTTTGCTCGTGAAACGAAAAATTTTTGGGGCAACCTGATATTTAAGCTCTCTCAAATTATTGCAGATATCAGAATCACTGTGTACGGGATGAACAGCAGGCAGAAATTGAAATTCTTCCTTTACGTTAGATATATTCGAGAAAGGAATTAACTTTGTTATAACGAAAATTGAGTAATATATATTTATCGATGTCGTTATTATTATACAATGTAATCGGAATTTATCGTGATCAATTTGCAATTTGTAATTTTTGATTAGAGTAGTCGGCTAATGGAAAAGACTGTTTGTCATTTACGAAGAATATAAAAAGCGTTCAATTTATTACAGACGATTACGACATTTGTACGATTTGCGTTTGTCACAAGCTGCACGTTTATAATGCAACGTTACATTTATTTTGAAATTTCACAGCGTTGTCCGCCGTTTGTTTGCGTTTGTTAGCTGCTGAATGTACTTTTCATAGTCGCGATGGCTTTCCAAGATTGTTGCTCCGTGTGTAACACGTAAAAGATAAAACGTTACATGCTTTTCGTTGAAAGTAGAGGTCCGTTTAATTTGCTAAGAATTCGTATCGTTCGCCAGCCGAGAGTGATTATCACGATCGATACCGATCGATCGAAGTTTGTTGATGGTAACCGGATTATTTCTATCTAGTTTTACATAGAACACCTTGGAACCGCTACTAATTCCGATAACAAAACTGCGCGGATGTTTATGCAACTCTATACTTCCATAAATTACCGAAATACAATATAAATAGAAATTTGTTTCGCCTGCTAAATATCACAGCAAGTGAGGTACTTTCAGTCTTACGAAAATCAGATAAACATCCGCAGTCTAAGCATTCGGTAAATTTTCCTAATTTAATTGCTAAATAACATCTGTATGGCTACCTCTAGCGAGATACCATCTTCCAGTTTGTCTATTTTATTTTCTCAGTGAGTTCAGTGGGGTGGTTTCTTTTTAGTCTCCTTTGTAGAATTTCTTTTCATTATTTAATTTGTACTTTACAATTCGTCCAGCTGGATATTAAGTAAATTTTCCTAGCTTTATTGCTAAATAACATCTATATGGCTACCTCTAGCGAGATACCATCTTCCAGTTTGTCTATTTTATTTCCTCAATGACTTCAGTGGGGTGTTTTCTTTTTAATCTTCTTTGTAGAATTTTTTTTATTATTATTTAATTTGTACTTTACAATTCGTCCAGCTGGATATTAAGTAAATTTTCCTAGCTTTATTGCTAAATAACATCTATATGGCTACCTCTAGCGAGATACCATCTTCCAGTTTGTCTATTTTATTTTCTCAGTGAGATCAGTGAAGTGTCCTCTTTTTAGTCTTTTGTGCAGAATTTGAAATTGAATTTTGAAACCTGCCACTTGACCGGGCCTGGTAATGCTTGTAAATGTGATTTTCATAAATGTCCAAGCATTTCTAAACGGGAGTGTAGAAGTACATATATTTTCCATTGGTCTAGTCCGGACAATAGCCGTGTTTCACCGTGCCTTTGGCACACAGTGAAACCGGCTGCAGCACCGGCATTTACCATAGGATTTTAGAGAAGAGGTTCCCCTTACAAAGTGGAGCTCTAGTTAAGTTTTTGTTGGCTTCCAAGCGTCGCCTTAGTTGCACCGTGCCCCTCCGCGTCCCTTAGTCTCGTGTCTGGATCCCTTTTCTGCCGGCGTTCCATTCGCTTCCGCCGATCAGAATCCATCTAACCGATTTTAGGATCGTCTCGGAAGGCGAGACGATCGGCTTCTTCTCTCTTTTATATGCCTCGACCTAGCCGCAACGAGACGAAGAAAGGAAGGAGTAAAAGGGGGATTTCGGCGACTTACCTGAATCCGGTATGTGCCTCTGGTATAATCAGAAACCGATGAAAGCGACCAAACACTGGCGAGCAATCGTTTGCCGGTTCTATCATCTTCTTCCTTTAGTTTCATCCTTACTGTTCCTCTCTCGTTCCTTTTTCCCTTGGTTTTCGAAAACGGTCATTTTACAAGAATGAAAATTTGCCATCCAGAGAACTCCAAGTGTATCTACAGCTATGCTATCGATCATTCGATATTATCGCCTCTCTTCCAGTTCCGTTAGAACTGTCTGGAAAAACGCGAATAACACAAAGTACAAGTATCCCTGTTTCTTTATCCTTCGACCACGTGCACACGCGCGGAAACCAATGGTTTTTCATCGGTCGAACGGATCATTGCCATCATCTCATCGAGTAAGATGAATTCTAAAAGGAAGTTTAAAGTAGTAACACTACACATCGAGTAAGATGAATTCTAAAAGGAAGTTTGAAGTAGTAACACTACACATCGAGTAAGATGAATTCTAAAAGGAAATTTAAAGTAGTAACGCTATCATATGTGAAAAGGTGGATAATCGTTCGTTCGTACGATGCTTCGGTACGTCGAATTTTCGTTCGCTGTAACTTCCTTGCTCGGAAGTTTGGATAAATGAAAACCTCTGTAACTCGAAGATCGAAGCTCTTTCCTCTCGACTCGGTGTTACACCAACAAATTAGATAATAAATTAGACCCATAAAAATCTATAAATCGACGAATATTTCGACGTCTCTCCCCACACAAAAACGCACGCACTGAGACTGAGACTGAGATACACGCGAGACGATACGTCAGCCAGCTTTTCTCCGGCTCTTTTTCCTTAACCGAATGTCCCACGTTCCAGACGTCAGCCAGGGTTGTACGCAATTTTCCATCTTCCTTTGAAGCTGCTCATCTTGCCGGAGAATCCTCGTTTAGGGAAGAATTCCACTCGATCCTCTCAACCTCCGCCCTCTGCTTTCATCTTCTTTATATTTTCCCCTTTTTCTTTTTTCTTACCTGCCCAATCAATTCAAGTATTTACCGTGGAATAAGCCGCGTGGATGCATAGGAACAAAGAGATAATCCGGTCGTTCCTGTGACAGCTGCTTCCATACGGAATTTCGGTCAATTTCCAAAGTATATCCACCGTGTGCTTGCTCCTTCTTCGAGACATCGCGCGTGACACGTCACTGAATGGAGAAAATTCGCGAAACAACGGTTCGTCCGCTCTCGTCGGAGAAAATTCCACCACGTTTTCAGAACGTTTTTCCTCTACGTTGCTTTGTAACGTGGTTTTGGCTGCGTGGAGAAACGCGCGAGGCTACGCGTTCGGCAGAAATGCTCCATATTATTATATTATTCTCTTTGTTCGCAGTTTCTGCTGGTTAACAGTGGAATTTTTTGTAAGGTTTCTTAGGGGAGGTTTCCATGGAACGATTTTCACGTTTTAAGAAACGTTTTCTCTGCTTTTACAGGAATTATTTTACTCCAGTTTGTACAGTTTTCGTAGAACGTACATTTTGGACTTTAAACGAATTTCTGTGGAATTTTTGAGGAGAGTTTTCAGAGAAATTATTATTTGTTTGTATCTAATATACGGTATAGTGGGAAGCCTTTCATTTATTAAGGACTTTCTCCTTTGCTTTTGGAGGAATTTTCGCTTCACTCTTAGAAGCCTATTTTTTCGACCTACTTTTTTTGGATTTTCAAAGAATTTCTGTCTTATTTTTGACGGCAGTTTTTAAAGAAATTATTATTCGATTTCTACGGAAATTTCCCGAGAAAGCTTACGATTCCGAAGAAAGAGGCGTGAAGTACGAAAACTTCTGCGTATTTAAAAGGGAATTTCTTCTTCGATTTTTGTTCGCCTCTGAAAGTCTTGCACCTGTGAAGCGAAAATTTACGTAACTTCGAAGGAAGTTCCGTTACGTACGAAAGTTTACCAAGTCACGTAATGAATTTATACAATGACATTTTTATAATAATTTCTCATTACGAAGTTGTCGAAGTCAAAGCGAAAAGTTGAAGATTTTATAAAACAAATATCGTGCGAGGTATTACGCGGAAGCGTCTTATCGAAAGCTCTTGTTAAAACAGATTCTTCTTCCTGTAACGTTGCAAAAAAATAAAAAAGAAATTCGCGAAAGTTCGTGAAGCGAAACTAGCCATTTTTAATCGTAGAGTAGATTTGAATTTAAAAACAAGCTGTTATTTATTTTTCTTCCGCCGATGCAAACCACCGGAAGAGCGCTCGTCTTTTTACGCGATGCACAGGCTATTGTCCCTTTCACTGTTGCGAAACGAAATATGGAGCACGTCGTATTAAATGCAATAACAATAATTGCGAAATAAACACGCAAACACACGTACAAGCAAAGTACGTGAATTATGCAATACTTAACCGCGATTAATATCTTGCCCTGTTTCTTTCTTAATAATTTTTTCCTCCTCTTTCTTTGTTTACTAATATCTTTCTCCGATTTCTTAAAATTCTTTGGAAATTGAAATATTTCATAGTTACCGTCAGAAGATGTTTGCAATGGTAACTTTAGAATTCGCATAAACTTCTAGAAGCCACGATGTTCTTGGTCTTCTTTGTTCTTCTGTTTCTCCGCTAATCCACACCAGACTACATCGTACAGTCTGATAATATTTTATCTTCGCTTGCAACATCGTGTACGTCGATTTCCACGAATACACGTCACTTTTGATATCTGCTGGAATAAACGTCAAATTCGTTCGTTCGTTCGTTCGTTCGCAGGGACAATAGTCGGCAAACGTGTTTTTCGCTGCGATAAACCGAAAATGATTATTGCGCGTTGTCTGGCAGAAAATTTCATTACGCGCCGTTTTTCCTCAGTTAACGAAGTCTGTCGATCTTCCTGTTGTCAGTGGCGCGATAATAAAAGTGTCTTGCCTATCGATCGATCTGCTGAACGAACGATATTCGATAGATTTAACTTTTGGAATTTACTTTGAAACTCGTTCGAATTTTTTAAATACCTTTTATAATTCACGGAGAATTGACACTCACGTGGTTCGTATTTAAAAACAGTTACGTTCGTAATATCGAGTGTAATATGTTTATAATACGAAAGTAGAAAATTGGAAAGATCGTACTGTGGAAAATTCGAATATTTACATGTAGCGAATTAGGACACCGTTACTACCGGAATATTTAACGATATTCAAATGTCAGTCGTTCGATTATCTAAAAGAAAAAATCGATACAATTGTAGCTCATCGTTTATGCCATTACACCAGCGTTTTACACACAATACATCGTAAATGGAATATTACCCTATCGTATTTGTTAGTATTTGTCAGGAATGTGGCACGCCATTCTGAACGCGTATAGTTAGTCGACGATACTCTGTTCGGATTTGTTTTATCCTCGAGGCAACCCAGTCCATTACGAAAATCCCTTTTTATCCTGGGAAATAGCAGGACAAAGTTGCGATCCACGTTCATTCAACGATTCCGCTCGAACGAAAATTTCTTCCACCGAGAACCTTTGTCCCGATTCAGATTGGGAAGCACGCGTACCTGAAAACCTCTACTCCCTTTGCCGGTTGATCCTGAGGAGGACTCGTTTTGTAAGGGAACACCGCGTGGTATCATCCTCCAGCTGGTAAACAGCTGCCCACATCCTGTCTCACGTACGCTATGCGCCTCTTCTTCGTCCTTTTCCTTCCTCTTCCTCTCGAGACACGATCCCGATACACGATCCCTTCTTTTCTTCTCTCTTTTCTCCTGTCTGTTCCCCCCGCTCGATTAACCAGAGAAACAGACAGCGAGAGAGAGAGAAAGAGAGAGAGAGAGAGATTGCCAGAGAAAGGAATAAAAAATGAAAGGAAAGAGGGGTTATATATGGAAGAAGGACACTCTTCTGTAGACCGTAGACGCGGTACCAAAATGGTGGACAGGTGCATCGTGGACATGAAGTGGACGGCACGCGACTGCACCGTCTGTTTACCCATTAAAAATCGTGCTGGGTATTACGCGCGTGCTTTTTCACGCGTGCAAATGTCCGCCAAGACGAAGGGAGCGGAAGGTGTGTGCATGCAATGTACGTACGCGTTATCGCGCTGATCCAAGGCGATGGATCGCCGCGTTGCTAAACTGCTTAAACGGTTACCCGGACAGATAGCATCGGGCCCAGGCAGAACCTGACTTACTCTACCCGCTGTTAATTACCATGGGAATTGTTAACCATTTGGGCGGTGAGTTTCGATTTTAGCCGAACGTAAAGGGAGAAAAGAAAGCGTAGGCACGTTGCTGCTAGATTTCTCTCCATTTTTCCACCAGATTTTTCGTACGAGAAAATACTTAAACGTAGTTGAAAATGGAAAGAATGTGTTAGGCTGAAAGGATGGTATTATCGCGTCCGTAAACGATCAGTTATCGCAATTAATCGAGTTAAATATTTCGTTTTAATTTGTACCTTGGCGACCGATGGCGTAGAATGTAAATTTTACACGACGCAACGTCACGACCGATCTATGGCAATCACTTCAAATCGCTCGTTCGTCGGATCAAATGTTTCGGAACTCGATATGGAGAAACGCGAATACCGCAACAAACAGGTATTTAACCAGAGATGATATTTTCCAAAAAGGACCCTGAAAATTCGTTGGACAGGAAATCTAACGCTTATCGCAGAAGAAGAACCGAAGGAGCGTAACATTTGTAACGTTAAAATGAAAGGCAACGATCCAGGCAATCGCAAAACGATCCTAAAGAGGAACAGATGAAACGTCTCTTGCAGTTTCTAAAAGATACAAACTTTTCCCAACTAATTTTAAGGGCAAAAAACTAGCGGCATTTGTTATACAATCTCCATGTGGTTTAAATAAATTAACATTCCCGCCAATACAATGTAAATATCGTACATACAGCAGAAACTCGATTATCCTAAATGACGTGGTTGGTAAATTTCAGAATAAAATCATAGCAAATATTTCGACAACGTAACATAACGCTTAGTCGCCAGAGAAAAGTCAAAGAGGCGTAACATTTGTAACAGAAAAATCACTGTAAAACGTGTGCTAATCGAGTGCTAAAAATTTCCAGGCGAAAGCCAACAACCAGATCCTAAAGAGGAAGAGATAAAACGTCTCTTGCAGTTTCTAAAAGACGCAAACTTTTCCCAACTAATTTTAAGGGCAAAAAACTAGCGGCATTTGTTATATAATCGCCATGTAGTTTAAATAAATTAACATTCCCGCCAATACAACGTAAATATCGTGCATACAGCAGAAACTCGATTATCCTAAATGACGTGGGTTGTAAGTTTCACAATAGAATCATAGCAAATATTTCGCTTAGTCGCCAGAGAAGAACCAAAGAGGCGTAACATTTGCAACAGAAAAATCACTGTAAAACGTGTGCTAATCGAGTGCTGAAAATTTCCAGGCGGAAGGCAACGACCAGATCCTAAAGAGGAAGAGATAAAACGTCTGTTGCAGTTTCTAAAAGACATAAACTTTTCCCAACTAATTTAGGCTCAAAGAAATAACGACGTTCGCTACGAGTGTCGTGTGTGTCTTAAGCCTATTAATACGCCGACAAGTAAAATGCAAAAGTCGTACGAACGATGGAAGCTTGATTATCGATTATTATTGATCCGAGATGATATGGATCGTGAATCTCATATAAAATGATAGAAAACATTTTGACAATATGTAGATTTAATTAATTATTCGGTCGGTTGAAAGTTCGATTAACCGATTAACGAAACGGATGAAGTTACGGTAGAGTTGAAAGCGACCTGATTATTACGGAACTTGGGTTGAACGAGACTCGGACGATCGAGTTACTCGACCAAAGTATTTACGACCAAACAACAGCATACTCGTCTAACGTAACATCGTACAATCCTATGAGGTACAATTCCGTGCGATTATAGTCGCCGATAACTATCAGGAGCAGCTACGACCCCAAGTAAATAGATAAATTTCAAAAAGGCATACGTATTCGTCGAGACGAAGCAAAACGAAGTACAAAGTTAAAAATGAATATTGCAAAATCGACTAGTCTGGCTGGAGCCTTTCGATCTATTCGAATTGTTCTCTGTCGAGTCGAATTTTAGTTTGAATTATAACAGTCACCTTTGAATGATCTAGCGATATCAAGAAAGAAATAAAAATAACCAGATGGAATGGAAAAATGCGATGTTTATTAGGGACCAAAGATATGACCATTACGAAGCGATATATTTCAATGTCCTCCTCGATATCTTAACACCATTGTAAGGGATGAGCGTTAAAATTACCACGATGGATGAAAACGAACGATTCGAACTATTCGAGCTGGTTGTAACTTGTTGCCGCAACAGACGAAGTTCGCAATGGACGAGACGTGGTCGTCGAACGGACTTATTCGCAAGCAGCTGTTGCGAGTTGCACAAATTACAGAACACGAGCGGTGCGGTTGTGCGTTATCTGTACGATGCTTCTTTCCATGCGATTCCTCTTTAACAGCTTTTCGAACGTACGTGGGATCGTAGCGATCACCTGTTTATCGAAACACGTTATTTACCCTTGCCATTTCGCAGTCGAACGGCCGCTTGAAGAACAGCGTGGCGTGAAGGTGCGTTATTATCAGATTCTCAAGGCTATCAGTGTCACGATGACACGCCAACCGCTATAAAACGTTCATTTTACGTCGATAGGGGAAAATGAGAATTTCAAGACGATCGACGTGAAACGTAGCTGAAGAATATTTTCCACCGTGCTAAATCATCATAATAGCGAACAGGAATACACGGAAATGGACGAAAACATCAGCATAGATTACGATCTACCTGTAAGTTTGTACGTAAATCTGTGACACGCGTGAGCTTCTTCGCCGAGACATTTTATAACACGCGCAACTGTATATATTTGCGATAGAATTTCGAAATTCGGATAAACGCGAGACTTTGACAAATCCCTTATCAGGGTTCATAATAAATGTTTATTTATTAGAATTCGTAAATTCGCCAACCTTATAGCTTGTAAGAATTTACTGGGATTAAAACAGTACGATGATCATTAGGCTGTTGCAAAAGTTTCTTTCGCTCTATGAGAAAATAACAGACGCGCCGCATTTGTTCTTTCATGTAACTTTGTTCGGTTAATTTATAATTCGTAATTCGTAAAAATGTTGTACATCCACCGTTAAGGATATAAAACGAAAGAAACTTCTGGCATCGCCTGATGCTTTTCCCTTTACCTTCTATTTACCGTATTTTTATTCCTCGTTATTCTCTGTCACTGGGTTGGTAACTGAGTCGTTACTACCTAATGATAAAATCCGCAATCACTCAGTTGCCAAGCCGATAGTATCCATTCGCGTTCATTTTCGGAGAAAAGTAATTCAAAATTTCGAAGTAAAGTGCGCGCGTGCACGTGCAAGTGGCAAATGAAAATCGACATTCTACGATATTTATTCGAATAGTGCTTCTACTAAAAGAATACTAAAATACATAAGCTGTAAGCAATATCCCTAAAGGGGTTAAGGACATTATCCACGGACGCGATTGAAACGTTTCACGACGAACGCAGGAAAATATCGACGTAAATTGGCAGGAGAGCGGAGAATGTAAAACTAGACGAGACATTCGCTTTATCTTGCATCTTAAGGGGTGCATCGAAAGATATTATCAGCCTTCGTTGAAACCCCAATGCCAAGACAACGTCTTAACGACGGCTCATATGCGCCGTGTTGTACGTGAAATACGAGCGACCCTGAACGCGAGTGGGTAAATTGCGACCCAACGATTCTTCCCAGCCAATCGTATCATACATACGCGTACTCTTTGTTAAAAGGTGTTTGCGTCCACCTGTCCGTCTATTACATCGTTTGCAAACCGAGAAAACCAATCCCTTTATTAATATATCGGAGATGTAGGGACATCGGGCCTTTCTTTGGGAAGATCCTCGATACTTGGGCTCGACGTGACATAACTGGTCGCCGAACGTAGCCACGGTCACGGGATGAGCGTTTCCGAGCGTATACTTCGGATCAGATCTTTTTCCGATAGCGTTTCTTACGAATGCCAATACGAAGATCGAGCGAAACGTGAATTGCTAATTTCTTTCTTCTTATCGCCGAGAGAATCTTGTTATTATAAATAGTCGAGGAGAAGCGTGGAAAGTGTGTTTTAAAAAATATTATCCTCCGCGACAAGCGATAATTGAACGTCCTGACATATGAACACACACAGATAAAGAGGATGAAGAAACATTATTTTACTATTTTTTTAGATAAAGGAATATACAGTTGGACAATTTAACGCCGATAAGATAAACCTTTTCGAAACCACTCGGGGATAATGCTTACAGGGTTGACTGAACAGGGAATAACGACACTCCACGAGATACTAATGCTAAAATTAGATAAAAGCGGAAGTTTTTAGACTTTCAATAGAAATTTCAGAATTCTCTCAAAATTCTAAACGCTATTGCTCCTTTACGCGATGTAAATGTCTCGCCAAAAAATTGCCTATTTTCAATTTGTAATTTAAATTCGTCGATAATAAAACCCGTCGAAACTTCCGTTTTTCGCTTTATCCGAGATGAAATATCGCGTACGATATTTCAGCAGTCGTAAAATTCTGATCGTACTTTTGTTTCTAACAGAGGAACAGTTTACAACAAAAATGCGTGGCACGATAAAATTTCTGAAATCGTCAGTTTGAAATTGCACGCCGTAGAAAAGCTGCGAAATTCGATTTCCAATTTGATAGTCGAAGAGTCGAGAGTTTCAGAAATTGCCGCGTAGGAAGTGTCCATTTATTCGATACGCTCGCGAATCCGTTGCGTTCCTCGTGTCGACCATGGCACGATCCCATAATCAGAGCGCTAAAAAGGCGCAAATTCAAGCGTGCCACCTAATGCACGTTCGTTCACGATCGTCGTCAACCGGTTTGAAAGCAGAGGATCGCTAAAACTTAAGTGGGGTAAGAACAGAAGCGAGGTCCCTACAGACACCTTGTCCAACAAGATTTAGTTCAACTGCACTCGCAGCTGCACCTGCGTGGCGCGTGCTACGGAGATGCATCTGTCGTATTCTCGCTCGCGGCCACGTGCCAGTACGCTTACGTGCTCGCCTGCACGCTCCACCATCGCCGCTCAACGGCCCGGCAAAACGTACAAGAAACAACAATTTTTATCATCAAATAGCAATTAACTTCTTCGGAGATACCGGGCATACGTATTGTTACACGTATACACGCGTTTGTCTTTTTTATCCGGTGCGTCAGAAACGTTGACGCAATATTTCATATTCAAGTTCTTAGATCTTTCGATTTGTTCGTTGAAAAATTTGTCAGCTTTCGAGTTTCCGGATTTCCGAATCGTTACACTCTCGATTTTTTGATCGTACGAACGTGCAGATCTCGGAATTGTCGGATCTTGGAGAGTTTCAAATTTTTGAATTTTCAATTTTTCAAGATTTCGATTTTTGAAATTTCAAACCTTCGGATCTCCAAATTCGTAGATATCGAAATCTGCCAATTTTTACGTACCAACGAGACTTTGTTCATTGAAAAATTTGTCAGCTTTCGAGTTTCTAGATTTCGAATCGAATCGTTACACTCTCGATTTTTTGATTGTACGAACGTGCAGATCTCGGAATTGTCGGATCTCGGAGAGTTTCAAATTTTTGAATTTTCAATTTTTCAAGATTTCGATTTTTGAAATTTCAAACCTTCGGATCTCCAAATTCGTAGATATCGAAATCTGCCAATTTTTACGTACCAACGAGACTTTGTTCATTGAAAAATTTGTCAGCTTTCGAGTTTCTAGATTTCGAATCGAATCGTTACACTCTCGATTTTTTGATTGTACGAACGTGCAGATCTCGGAATTGTCGGATCTCGGAGAGTTTCAAATTTTTGAATTTTCAATTTTTCAAGATTTCGATTTTTGAAATTTCAAACCTTCGGATCTCCAAATTCGTAGATATCGAAATCTGCCAATTTTTACGTACCAACGAGACTTTGTTCATTGAAAAATTTGTCAGCTTTCGAGTTTCTAGATTTCGAATCGAATCGTTACACTCTCGATTTTTTGATTGTACGAACGTGCAGATCTCGGAATTGTCGGATCTTGGAGAGTTTCAAATTTTTGAATTTTCAATTTTTCAAGATTTCGATTTTTGAAATTTCAAACCTTCGGATCTCCAAATTCGTAGATATCGAAATCTGCCAATTTTTACGTACCAACGAGACTTTGTTCATTGAAAAATTTGTCAGCTTTCGAGTTTCTAGATTTCGAATCGAATCGTTACACTCTCGATTTTTTGATCGTACGAACGTGCAGATCTCGGAATTGTCGGATCTCGGAGAGTTTCAAATTTTTGAATTTTCAATTTTTCAAGATTTCGATTTTTGAAATTTCAAACCTTCGGATCTCCAAATTCGTAGATATCGAAATCTGCCAATTTTCATATACCAACGAAACTTTGTTCATTGAAAAATTTGTCAGCTTTCGAGTTTCTAGATTTCGAATCGAATCGTTACACTCTCGATTTTTTGATCGTACGAACGTGCAGATCTCGGAATTGTCAGATCTTGGAGAGTTTCAAATTTTTCAATTTTCAATTTTTCAAGATTTCGATTTTTGAAATTTCAAACCTTCGGATCTCCAAATTCCTAGATATCGAAATCTGCCAATTTTTATGTCCCAACGAGACGTTTAAAGCTGCGGAGATACGGCAAATAAATACACAATCCGCAAGTTTGCATGGAATATCAAAGACGTACGATGCTCGTCGTAATTAGACCGGGGATTCTTTTCTTCTTTTGAAATATCGTGAAAAATCTCTAGAGTCTGTATCCGGACGATCGAATGTTAATCGCGTGTGTGTACGATTCAAAGCGTTTCGCAATTGTTCCGAGACACCGCGTATACGTATCCCAACTTGAAAGTATCATTCTCGTTGAAATTATACAATTGAAAGGAAGCAAAGCGAAACGTACAATTGCAGAGATGATAGTCGGTGAGGTCCCGTATATGAAAGGGGTTAAATTACAGGGAGTTGAAAGGGTTGATGGGTTCTTGGCTCGTTAACATAATTTCGAAATAATTAACCGCGCGTGAGCTGGATTACCGCGTCATATATTGTACTTCCAAATCTTTCTTTTATCTCTCCCTTAATTAAAGCGTCTGTGATTCTTCCTTTTCTTGTTTTTTTTTCGCTCCTATCGCAAATTTTTCTTCCTTTCCTCTTCCTTTTTTCTTTTTTCTTTTCTTTTTTTACAAGTGTCGGCTTGCCTTCGATGTAGATTCAAGGCTCTCGTTAGATAATAAGATCGTAAGTGATTTGGTCGTTGATCGGCGTTCCTGGCTGTAATTTACGAATAATTACGGGTTTACGAATTGGATCAGATACCACGAGCGGTTGATTCTCGTTCCTTTCTCGCGTTTAATTTTGGGGAAGGCCAGGGCTTGTTTCTTCGCGCCGTATTCCTCATCATGCGAAAGAATTTCGATCATCCTCTTGGACGGTGTTGATCGCTGAATCACGGAAATTGTTGGTATCTTTGAACGAAGTTCAAAGTCTCGTCTTTCGCTATTTCAAATCTATATTTCTTCGCATACCGACTCACTGGTAATTTGTTCGTTTCGTTTTATTTTAATTTTTAACGAATACTCGAATAACAGATGATTCTTGATACAGTTGCAACGATATGAACGAATGCAGAGGAACATACAGATAAATACAAAGAGAAAGATTTATTTCGTCGATTTTTGTAAACATTGGGCAAGCAAGAAGATAAGTGAAATACAGAGTCGGTGAAAGATACTACGCGGCCAGATTAATCGTCTGTGTAATAATTTCCGTTAGCCGAGTACAGTTATCCCTTTCTATCGAAAAAGATAAAGCCGAAAGTGAAGTGGAGTATGTATATACACGTTTCCCTTATCTAACCTGCCTAGGGGGCTATCTGTAGAGGCATCATATTTTTTTCAAATACGATAGCGTTCTGCCTCCGGCCCTTCTCCCTTTATTCTCCGAAATTTATTTCCAGCCATACATTTCGAACGTGTACTTGCACACGTATAGTAGTAACAACAAATCTAATTAACGCGGAATTCCATTAACAGCGGACAAACGAATTATCGAATTCCAACCAATATCAACCAATATCTCATCGAACAAGTTCTTTATCGTCGAAACGCGTAAGGATAGCGTTACTAAATATTCCACAAAAAAAAAAACGTCATCGAGGTTCCTCGATCGATACACTCGATCGATCTAGCGCGACGTAGCCGTAACTGTAAATACAGTGGCGTTTCATCGTCTTCGTGAAAACGTCTCAACTCGGTCGCTTTCTGTCGTTCGTTATCGACCTACTGGTATCTTCCTACTTTTTTAAAGGTACGCCTCGTGTTTGAAGAAAGTAGGAAAGTACAACAGTTACCGTCATATAACTTCTCCTTCTAATTTTCGTCTTAAACGTTTCCTTAGAACGTTAAAAGAGTCTCTGTTCGTCGAGACGAGGGTAAGTTTTAAAATTCTTGAACAAAGTCTTAAAATTGAGAGAATAGCTAGAGGTAGGGTCGATCGAAAGTACACCCGGTATGTTGGCATAGCTCTGTATCACGGCGAACCAGCACGGAAGATAGCGTTGGTGGTAGTAGGAGTACCGTTGCGCACGTTGCATCGCACGGCGAAAGAACCGGCAATTTCCAGCTGCACAACAATGCGGCATTACACTGTTGCGAAAGCACGCCGGACCCTGCGCTCTGTCCCTGTCTCTCGTCTGTCGCAATTTACGATCTAGTCTGGTGGTCTTAGACGTGCCTTACGATCGGAATCGACGATATTCTGCATACCTCGTGTCCCATGCGACAATGGGACACATGTTGGTTGCACGTATGTATGCTGGCTCGAGAAAGTATTTGAACATTTGCAGTAGGAAATTTTCGTGTTCGGACAGTATGTGTTATGTAAAACATTTCCAGATTTCATTAAGACTGGTTATTGCGTCTTTGAGACACGACTGTCGTGACTATGTTGGCTGAAATTTTACATTTGTTTGAATTCGATTATATTGCTTAAATTTGACGACGTATGCACTGGCTCCAGAAAGTATTTGAACATTTGCAATAGGAAATTTTCATGTTCTGACAGTACGTGCTATGTGAAACATTTTCAAATTTCATTAAGACTGATTATTGCGTCTTTGAGAGACGACTGTCATGATTATGTTGGCTGCAATTTTACATTTATTTAAATTTGATTATATTGGTTAAATTTGGCGATGTATGTCCTGGCTCCAAAAAGTATTTGAACATTTGCAGTAGGAAATTTCCATGTTCGAACAGCATGTTCTATGTAAAACATTTTCAAATTTCATTAGGACTTGTCATTATTGCGTCTTTGAGACACCACTGTCGTGACTATGTTGGCTGAAATTTTACATTTGCCTGAGTTTGATTATATTGGTTAAATTTGACGATGTATGTACTGGCTGCATATGGCTCCAAAAAGTATTTGAACATCTGCAATAGGAAATTTTCATGTTCAGACAGTACCTGTTATGTAAAACATTTTCAAATTTGATTATATTGGTTAAATTTGTTGATGTATGTACTGACTCCAAAAAGTATTTGAACATTTGCAGTAGGAAATTTTCATGTTCTGACAGTACGTGCTATGTAAAACATTTTCAAATTTGATTATATTGGTTAAATTTGGTGATGTATGTACTGGCTCCAAAAAGTATTTGAACATTTGCAGTAGGAAATTTTCATGTTCAGACAGTACCTGTTATGTAAAACATTTTCAAATTTGATTATATTGGTTAAATTTGTTGATGTATGTACTGGCTCCAAAATGTATTTGAACATCTGCAATAGGAAATTTTCATGTTCTGACAGTACGTGCTATGTAAAACATTTTCAAATTTGATTATATTGATTAAATTTGGTGATGTTTGTACCTGTTCAAAACAATATTTGAACACATACTTCAATCAACATGGAGATATATATATATATTTAGCGTAATTATGTCGTAAATCGATTATCTTACCAAAAATAATCGTATCAATAAAACTGAAAATTTTCAGTACCCCGGTATTTTATTTGTCATTTTACGATATCATGTTCAATTTGTAGAATTTTCTACAACGTTTACAAATTATCTCGCCTTTCTCTAATGACAGAAATCCGCAGTTTAGATCAGCTGTAGACTAAATCCATTCTAAACGAGCCCTCAGTTCCAGTAAAGTGAAAGTGTTAAATACAAATTGAAACAAATTGTTCTCCAGTTTTATAGCCGCCTAGATCGAGAAAGGTCGGTCGTTCTTTTTGCTCGTTTCCTACCGTAATGAACCTGATCCTTATAATGGGTACCGTTAAAAGGATCACCGTTCGACGTCCTTACGGCTGTTTTATTTTCATTCGATTCCGACGATACCACCGGTATGTTGCAGTTAAACGCCGATCAGCTTTCAAATAGAATTAAAGGTAGCAGCGAACGTGTGCACAGTGGTTTAATTCGACATGCATCACCGACAACCGGCCACACTTAAATACTGTTTCTGTGCTGTCTGCAAAATTACAGAGTTACAGGATTACAAGTGCAGGCTCGTTGGGAAACAATGCATCCGAACTGCTGAATCGTTCAATGTCCCACTTCAATCGTAATGCTATTGTTACGATTTTTCCTGAAATCCTGGAAATTTGTAGGATAAATCTCTAACAGCGCGACTGCTGTAAATTTTAATTACATTAACGACTATTTTTGGTAAAAATTCAGCTTTTGCGTGACCCATTGAACGGGGCTCATTATCGCTAACACGTTTTCGTTGAGAAAGAAAATCGGAGCAGCAGTGGATTTTAGAAAAAAGAATAGAAATTCTGAAATATATTAGGTCGTTCTAAAAGTTTCTTTCGTTTTATGAGGAAATAATAAACATTGTGCGTCTATTATTGTTTCTTTGTTTTATACCGTTTTATCGAATTATACGATCCATTTTGTTCTGTTGAGATAAACACCGCGACATTTCACAGTTCAATTTTATAAAAATACAGACACATTTAAATTTGCTGTGTCTTTTGTCTTAAGACGAATGACACGCGTGTATATCATTCTTCGAGCTAAAAATAAATAATACAGCGTTAAAAATTTATATTACGTACCAATAAAGAATATCGATATAACGTTTTTACAAGAACCATGTTGCCACGGTGTTATAATTTTTGACTCGCACTCGGTCTGCTTAATACTACGATTTATACGAAAGTAAATTAAACGCGAGCTGATAAATCTAAACGACGTATGAAACGATCGTAAAATTCTGCATATAAATAACGGAGTTAATTGGAATGGTTCAATTTGAACGGGAGAGCGATGCTGACGTTAAACTTGATTGCAACTAGGAAATGTGAATAAATATTTGCGCGATATATTTTTACCTTCTATACATAGACATTAATCGGTTGAAATTTCCAGATGCCTGATATTTATACTACATATATATAAATAAATTTATATATATATATATATATATATATATAATTTATATAATTAAACAAAACATAATTATATAACAAATATAATAATATTCCAAAGAAACGTAGAAGATTATTAGATCCATTTAATCCGCGAATTAAAACGAGAAGAAAGAAGAAGCTACGTTTGGAAAAAAAGAAAGAAATATCATGGATGGCGAAGGTCGAATGTCGCAACCGTCGGTTGCAATTTTGAAAGTATCGGAGGGAATATGAAAAAGAGAGAACGGAAAGAGAAGACATCGTCGATGCAGCTGGATGGCCGATGCAGGTGCAAATGCAAGTTAACTTGCAACAGACGCGAATAGCATAGGAGCGTTCACGGTGTCATCGACGATATATACCCTCGTGCATGCTGAAAATTAATCGATACGCAGCCTCGATCCCTTTCGATAAATCCAATTAAATTAAACGTTACAAATGGCGTGCTTGGCGCACAAATGCATAAAAAACGGATCGCTGTAATATTCATTAACCGGCCGGCACGTGAATCGAATAACGCAACAGATATACGCACGCGTATATTCATATATTCGAGTACTTTTTTTTTTAAGTGGCTCTTCATATTTCTGATGACTCTTTAATCTTTCGTATTAATTGGACGTGGTATATATCCTCTTCTTGTTATTCTACTCGATATTTATGTTGCGCAATAATGTTTTATCGAATGTTTATTACTTATTTATATCATTTGTTATACGCTAAGCTCATTAGCACCGTTGATAGGCGGAATATATTAAGAAGGGTTCGGCTGTTGCAATTGCTAATTAATTTCTTGTCCGTTCGAAAGGCAGTGTTTTTTAGAGTTTCTCTTAGCGTTTCTGTCAGTAAGTTTCTTCGAGAAGAACGAAACTTCTCTCGGTAACGTAACGACGCTGAAAAATAATTGCGACGCAAGCTGCCTAAGGATTCTAAGATTAAACAGTTTCGTTGGAAAGTTCGAGGAATCTACGATTTTCAGGAGTCGAACAGCCAGAAGATGAAAATATCAAAGTACTGAAAGATTGAATTCTGAAGATCGCAAGTCGGAGATCCAGAAGCTGGGAGATTGAAGATTCGAACATACGCGTAATAAGACATTTCTTCGATGATTCGAGAGTTGGACGATTTAGAAGAAATATACAAGGCAGATTGGCGAATTTAAAGATTCTTACGATCAGAGGCGAAGGATTTCTTGACACGGTGTGGTTCAAACGGATAGGACATTCACGATCGCGTGACCATGTACAGGAAGCGATAGAAACTCGAGTTACAGAGACAATGCGAGTTGCAGCAGAGATTTTTGTAACGTATTACCTTTGTAGTTTATTACGAACCTCAAGAAGGCAGAGATACTAACGAGTTTCACGAGAAGTTCGAAAGTTAACCAATGCGCTAGCTTCGTCCGCTTCCTGTTATTAATCATTGGATATCGATGGATTGTACCGGTGGCTGTCTAACGCAGGAGAGTGGAACATTAAGTAAAGGGATTTGTGGTGAAATATTCTCTTTACTTTCGACTGCCAAGGATTGACATTTCGTACAATGGAGATATTTCGACTGAATAGAGTTGTTAGCTTTGTTCGCGAATAGGAAATATACAGAGAAATTGTGTTTCGTAGTAGCGCGATCATTTGGTAGCAACGACGAGAGAAAGGTATCCTTGCGACATTGTGAAATAGATTCCAGTACTGCGAGAATAATTTCTCTTACGCGATATAAATATTAAAGTATCGGACTCTCAGTTCGTATCATCGAATCGTTGACTACGCTACGTTGAGTTAGGTTAGTGAATCCTCTAGGAATTTAATTTTATCTTCTACGTCACGTTCTACGTGGTAAAAATGGTCGATCAATCTTATCAAGTCAGAGACGCGAAGTACAAATATAAAAATAGCAAATTACCGTCATCCACTCTGATCTGAGGATTAAAATAATCAGTGTACGATACGTGTAATTAGAACGACATATATATGGAATATCAAATATAGAAACTGAGAAATTCACGAAAATAAGATTTTCAGAGGTTCATAGATTCCAAGGTTCGTTAAATTTTCAATTTAAAAAAGCCTCAAGATTCGAAGATTAAGCGTTAAAAAAATTCGCCAATTTAGACTCTCGAAGATCACAAAATACAAAGATTTACTAAAAATAAGATGCAGCTACGATGGTATTTGGCCCTTGACGGGAAGATACACTGAATGTATTACTCGGCGCTTTTTCACGCGAGTCTCTCAGATGCGATAAATTGTAACACAAATTGCGCGATAGTTTTCAAGAGCTTGAAGTTTGAGATAAGTACATAACGTTGCGCTAGGTCATCGCAGGCGACTATATTTCTTCCGTATTTACTTTACAAACGTTATTTACGCGATTTTCGTTCAAACAAATCCACGTGGAACGTATACTCCGCGTTCGACGCTAAACACCGGAAGGGACATTGCTCTAGCTAGCGTCGCGGTGCTGGTCGCCAAGTAGTAAACGTAAGTGTAGAGTCCGTGCAGAAACGCTGGCAGAGACGCAGACCGACTTGCGATGCAGCGTGACGAGTGCGTGGGAGTGCAAAACGTGGGGCGACGAGGGCGCGATGTAGGTCACTAGGAAATTGTTAGTCGTCTGTCGTTCTGACAGCCTTCCTGTCCCGGTACTAACGCAGTGTGGGCGCCATTGTCTGTGATCCCACGATAGGATGCGTTAGAACAACTCCTCAATGCTTTAAGAAGGGTGCAAGGAAAAATTTCGAATCGGTCTATTAACCAAATGTAATTCGCTGATCCGACGTCGATTACGTTCGTGAAATTTCTTTCACGACTTCAGCTTTCTAGTTTTATTACACGGATTCGCTCTAACGGGAGGTTTCAGAATTCGCCGAATCCTCAATATTTATACGTATTTTTTATACAGATGTACAGAAGATACTAACTGCACGTACTTTGCTGTATGAATTATAGATATTATACAGAAGATACTTACTGTACACACTTTGCTGTATAAATTATAAATTTATTGTTTCATATAGATATTATACAGAAGGTACTTACTGCACATACTTTGCTGTATGAATTATAGATAATATATAGAAGATACTTATTGTACTTACTTTGTTGTATGAATTATAGATATTATACAGAAGATACTTACTGTATATACTTTGCTGTATGATTTACAAATATATTGTTTCATATAGATATTATACAGAAGGTAGTTACTGCACATACTTTGCTGTATGAATTATAGATAATATACAGAAAATACTTATTGTACATACTTTGCTGTATGAATTATAGATATTATACAGGAGATACTTACTGCACATATTTTGCTGTATGAATTATAGATATTATACAGAAGATACTTACTGTATATACTTTGCTATATGAATTACAAATATATTGTTCTATATAAATATTATAGAGAAGATACTTACTCTACATACTTTGCTGTATGAATTATAGATATTATACAGGAGATACTGTATGAATTTTGTTGTAAGAATTATAAATACTGTTTCATATAGATATTATACAGAAGATACTTATTGCACATACTTTGTTGCGTGAATACGTATAGAATATTAGAGGATAAGGATGCGTGAAACTTACGGGAATCTGATCTGATACTTATTTATCGTTAACGAAGGAAGCAGTGCGATACCTGGTAAAGAATTGAAACTTTGAATTAAAGTTGCGTGAAAACTGTCTACTAAAATAGTAAACTCGAAGAAAAGCGTAGAGTAGGAAAGGCAAATACAAATGGGACGATAGCAAAGTCATGAAACATCAAGCAAAGATCTTTGAAGGAATAAAAATTCCATCTTAATTTAATCCCGTGTCGGTTCGCGTTTAAAATCGTTTATGTACCCGCGAAGATCGGTCATTTGTTATATTTCACTTTCCCGCGCGCCAGCTTTGCTTCAATGGGATTAAAAACAGTTGCATAACCGAATAGGGAGAGAGAAAGAGAGGAGAAAAAGAAAGAAGGAAAGGTATATACGACACATATAAATCCGTGGTATGGGTTCATTCTACCTCGTGAGCTCTCTGAATGATACACATTTATTATCTCTTTTTTTCAGAGCACAGCATAACGCGCGACTGCTTTTATATCCGGTGCATCCGCGCCTACGCTCTTTCCGCGATACCTCATGGCCCCTTGAAAAAAAAGCGTTATTTTTGCAATTAAACGTTTGCTGATAAATTCCAGGCGCGCACACACGACGAAAAAGGTCAGAGATTTGATTTTTTAGGTCACTGAGTTATTACTTTATTCGACGTGCAGAACCTTTTTTTTCTTCTTGCTGTCCTTTCTCCTCGTTTCCACGTTAACGACGACGTTTTAAATTATTTTCAAGTGTATTTTTAAAGTTCATTATATCGTGGCTTTAAATAATATTCGCTGTACTAACGTACATCGTAAAGATATATGGAAATTCTAGAAATCTAAAGAATAAAAAAGAAAATTATCGTTGAATTTGCGATAGAAGTTTTTTAACTCTGTGTTACGATAGTAAAGAAGCATTTTTCGTGAACACTTTTTGCCAAAAATCCCTACCCTATTTAATAACCTACCATGTTACAGCCTCGTTTCTTCGATCAGCGAGTCATTGCTGCATTCGATTTATAATGTTCGATTGTTGTCTTCGAGTCGAACACCAGAGTATCCATGAAACGTGTTAAAGGAGCCGTGCAAGCTGCGATTCTAATTTTATACTAATCTAATTTTATTACCAATGTTGCGTCGAAGAATGCGTTAACAACCCAGTTATACGGTTTCGGAGAAGATACGTAATAACTCTCAAGGGCTTTCGCGAATCATTGATTTCGTGTCAATCATCGTACCAAAAATATAGATTCGTGAACTTGACCTCGTTCGAAGACAAGTCGAAGAAGATTAACCAAGTCTTCCGCGAGACTCGCTCGCGAACAAACGTGGTTCCAATCGAAGAACACGTGACATCACATTTCCTGTCTTTTGATAGAATCTCCAAACTCGATAGATCGCAAATTAATCGATACTATCTTTCATTTTTATTAAATAGAAGAACGTTAATCGTTTGCAGGTTTTTATGCGTTTAAGAAAAGACGCAGAAATGTACATAATATGCAAAGATATATCAAATATTCCAAGTACAGTATTTCACAAGCAACACAATTTTTACCATCTTACCATCCTTTTTATTTACATTTCTAAGAATATCAATTCGCACAAATACCACCGATCTATCGATTGCCATGTACTTTCGCCACAATTACAATCTGTACTTTTATGCAAATTCGTATCGTTACGAGCGTAACTAAAAAATAGGAACCTAGGCGAAATTTCACCTACGAAAGATCACGAGACAATACTTTGAGTAATTTACGTATCCTCGCGTATTCGATGCATTCTGTACTGCATCTTCGTATTTTTGATATCTTTCATAAACGAGCAAACATCCGCGATCTAGCGATTATAGATACGATACCGTACAAATGCATCTCGCGGCCGCTGTATATAGCGAAAAGCGCGATCCATTTAAAACTCGCGTTACTTTCAAAAAGCAACAAAGAGAAAAATCATTTATATCCTCGTTCGAATGGAAACAACGCCACGGTATTATTTGGTAATAAAATCGGTGAACGTTTTGAATTTTCTCCAGAGGCGAAACCAATAAATCGTGATTTCGCTCGATTCGGCTCGCCAGTTTAGGTCTCTGTTGAACACGTGGGCGGGCAATTCCGTGACACCATAAAGCTCTCCCTATCGCTAAGAATCGCGGCAGTACTATTATAACGAGCGCTATACGAAACGCTGACAAGGGTTACAAGCCAGGTAAACAAGAACTTGCGCGAATCGTCGGACGAGATTTAACGCGATACGTGTTAACACAGCCTGTGGGACACGGAGGTGTTTAGCTTTGCCACGGTGATGTGGTTTCTGTTAACCCTTTTATTTCACCGTGCCGTTTTTTCAAGATACAAACGATTAGCATAAATTGTGTTATATGCTTGCTCAACGATATTCGAGCGTATCAGGTTGGACGTCGATGAGAAATCGGTGTTCGTATCGCTTAGACTGGATTAATACGTAATCTCGATTATCGATTATATTTTTCTCTGCTGCTTTTAGAAATACGAGCAGACCTTATCTTTGATCGTGAATGTACACGATGCGTAAAGCGTAGATTTTATTTTCGCCAGAATTTTCCCTGCTACGAAAGACATCACGAGGTTTCGTAAATCGTTCGTGTCGCGATTCTTGAAATTAGCTGTTGCTATCATCCGTTCGAAAAGCGTGGGGAAAAGGTAAGCGACGACGAGTATACTCGTGAAGAACAGGTAACTGGTTAAGGAACAAAATCTCTCTGGAAAGAAGCAATATTTTTCAAGAATAAATTCTTCCAAATTATAACGATAATATCATCGACCTAACTTCCATCTGTCGTAATCCGTCCACTTTAAAAACTGTGATAAAATCCTTACGAATAATAACGACGACGCTAACGGTAATCGCGAAAAGGGAAGCAACAACAGCTTTCAACTTTATGAGAAAGAAAAAGCAAGTTTCTCTATTGCATCCAACGCTAGGAAAATTGCATTTGTCGTGTGGGTGTCGAAATGCTATGTTGCACGGTATAAGGACATTCGTACGATCCTGTGGAGGGAGAATGGCGCTATTATTGCGTAAGAATGGCCGGGTTACAAAGCAACTGACAACGATACGTAATATGTAACGTGAACACGAAGGTCCATATATTATACCCTGAACGAGAATGTAACGTGTTTTTGCGTCTCATTGTTGGCGTTTGTGCAAGATAATAATTGCGTATGTACGTATTAGGCTCGCCTCGTAAACAACGTGTACGTGGAATTCGCTGTTACGTTCTAAAAAAACGTACGTCATTATCCATCCGGAATGTTGGGAATATTTTAAAAAATTATCTAATCCGTTTCCTTTTTAAATTCGATTGTCATTCGCGAGATTCTTTCTTTTCCTTCAATTTCGTTCTATTTAATTTGCTTCATCTGATATTATTATTATTATTAACAATTATAATTTCTTGGATTTCGACCTTCTCATTTGTGATTTTTCCATGATTTATTTCTACGCTGTCCTTAACGAGTTAGCTAGTTTTGACGAGTATACTCGTCACGAAGCAACAGCAATATCTCGCGTTACGACGAGCCCTTCGTTACAACTTAATTCTATATTACAACATTCACGCGTATACGACGAGTATACTCGTCGTCCCTTACTCTTTCTCAGTGTAACTTTAGGTACGCGCTTTGCAAAGAGATCGCAACAGCCAACTGATTAATCGAAGCAGTTACTACGTGGATATTAAAAGTCTACGCTAGAAATTCCTCCTATTCTGAAACCATTACGTTCTATTACCATTTGCTTGTTTTATTTTTAGCGAATTCGTCTCGGGACGTTGACAAGTTTACGCGGAATTTTGGAATTTTGATCTACTCCTTTAGACTCTTACGATTTCTCTAACATATTTCCAACATCTTTCTTAAGATTTTCATTCGTTTCTCCCCGATATCCATGACGGCTCAAATAAATTAACGGAATAAAAATGGTAATAATGGTAAGAGTCGCACAGATTCGCACAGAAAGAAGGAGGCCGGTGTATCATCTTGTCCGACGTCGCGAACGTTGTCGACAAAGCGGCCATTAATAGGTCATACCAACGTTAATTAATTTACGAGGTGCTAAAGCGGCTTGCCAGGCTCGAGGGTGCATTAAAATGCACCCTTCTTCGTGGCTGCTGCGTCGAGACGCGCAGCATTGGCCACGCTTTTGCACGCGTTCGACGCACGAAACAGCCGGCAGCAGGAAATCCGAAATGCACCGGCCTCTATCTACGATAACTAAAGAGAAGGTCCTTGCGATTCTAGCAAAGATACCGAGACTATACGTCCACTTGCGACCTCGTCGCACGGCTTTAATCGCTTCATTTACATTCCATTTCAATCAGCTTACGCTTTTTGTTCGAAAGTGCCACTCTTCCTCGCAGAACAACTTTGGCTGGCTAAGTCGTTGAGTCGGGAGTCAATCGCGAACCTCTTTGCTCCGAATTGCTGCGACGTGTGCCGGTATTTTGCGATAGGTTAGGGTGAATTCGTGAAATTATTAACACTGTGACTGCCACGTTGGTCACATACGACCAGCCACGGTTTCTCCTGTGATTGTGCGCTGGTCACTGGTGACCAACTTATTACAATTGTAAAAATTGAATGAAAATTGACAATTAGGGTATTTTGAATATAACCGATAAGTCGAAGATACTTTGAGATACAAAGTATCCCATTGAATAATTAAACATTTTTATTAGAACATCAGTAAAAGAAAAAATGATAACAGATCTTGCATCTAACGGTGCACTGTGTTTGCGTCGATATCTTTGAGGGGTATTATAAACACAGCTTAGAAAATAATCGTAAACGCTGCTTTATAATAGTATAATTGAAGTTACAAACGTGAACATACCTTGCTATTATATATAGAACGAACAAATACCGTTTACTAATATCTTCTACGCGTTTCAACAATATATTCCGCACGTTTTGCTTACAAACAAATAACGAACGCGAATGGTTTGTTAAAATAAACGAAGCCTCGTTATAGTATGTCGCTATCAACTGTTACCAAGGCGCCACGGTGGTCACCCGTGATCACCAATAAGATAAACGGTCCATTGGAGAAGAATGCCGTCTTACATCGTCAATTTATTATTATTTCGCCATTATATTCTTTGAATAATAAAAATACGATAATACGTCCTCAGCGGAACATGTGATTTCGGCGTGGCAGTCAAAGTGTTAAGAAGAATCGAAAATTAGAAAATAGGAAGCTGTTTGTTTCTATCTCGTCATTCGCGACAAAGAATAGGTTCACGCACGATCATTGTACGCGATCATCTATTCTTCTTGTATATTTGCTCGTGGAAGTCTACTTGGAAGCACATCTATCGAATCTGTTCGACTTATCAAAGTAGAAGGAACCTTGTCTACTAACGAAATTATCGTTAACGTAGCTGTGAATAAAATATGAGAAATCGAAACGTTTCGTTGGCTAAAATCTTGGCACAAAATTACGTAAATTACGAAAGTTTTCGTCTTCTCAATGCCAAGAAGATGATAGGACGATAACGTTCCGAATTTCAATGGAAGAATAAGATCTTCCTGCGATCGAACTCCGTCGTTACAAGTAAACAGCGAGAAGTGGCGATCTAAAAAATGTCACTGTGGATAATGTACTATAAAAATATAGAAATTGCTACATCGTTGCGATTAGATACCTTAAATGTTTTTACAGAGATTACTAAAGTAGTTTTTATCTTGTATATTTATAGCAACTTTGTCCGCAACTACCTTATTTTATCTCTTGACATACAACTGTTCTGTTTTTACAAAATAGTAACACAGTTAGTTCGTAAACTTAGCTATATAGCTCGATTTCGAGGCAATAATTCGAAGAAGGGGATAATTAAACAAACTTAAGGTAAATAAGTAAAATACTTTATAGTAATTTTATTCTCGTTTACATCGGTATCCGAGAAAACAATGTCTCTTCGAATAATGTATATGGCATCGTTGACATATAACAGCGTTGCAAGTCGTAGAACAAACCAAACGTACGTATATTTTACAAAAAAAAAAGAAAGAGAAAAGAAAAATGTTTATTTCGATGATATTTCCAATGTACGTCGTGAAACGCAATTTCTTTGCATTCAAAAGCAATCAATCGCTGGTCTGACGATTTTAACTTATATCGATATCGATTATTACAGGAAAAATCAATGTTTCATTATTCGATAAGCATTCTTTCGTTTCTTATTTTCCTTCCCCACCTAAGATATTCGACGTTTGTAACGATAAGGAAATATATTTAATAAGATAAATTGGTATATATTGAAATAAATACTTGTCGATAGCGAAACTAGAAATGAAACAGAAATACGGAAAATTAGTAACGAACGTATAGAGTAAATTTGTATATTTTAATTGACTTGTTCGATTATAATTATAATTGCAGAATTATGAACTCGATATTTCCCTTGAAATAATACGATCGATATCGTTTCAATTTCTTCTTGCGCCTTATATATTATAACCCTCGTTAAGCGTAAGAATTTGCTACGTTTTGCTGAAACAAATAAAATGACAATAAAAAAAATCTATGAAATACGTGGCTAAATACATTTGTCAGCGCGGATTGTTTATGTTTGTCCATTAAATATCACAAGCGTGTCGAAAGGGTTAGAATTTATCTCCAGCTGCGTTTACCAGAGTGTTAAAACACGATGTCGCTCGTAAAACCTGAAAAGTATAGCACAATTGTTACGGTTGCTGCTCGATTTATCGATCTGTATTTTTTTCGATCCGCATGATGAATATCAACGTTGGACAGCCACAGCCGGGTACAAGCTGTTCCACGCCGGGTGAATCGATGTTTCAACCTATAAATACACCCAGGTCAATGGCAGAGCGGCCAACAAACAACGACATCGACTTGTCAGAATCAGTATCGGTTTTCGTTTCTGTTTCATCATGGTTGAGATAGGTCATCGGTCGCCGATCGATTCCGCCTATTCCAGTCCTGCGGAGTTGGAAGGATTCTGGTGGCTTGGCGTAAGACGTAACGACGTCGATGATATTTATAAGATCCAGATATCAGCGTTGAAATGTTCGCGTTCGAATAACTTCTGACACGCAAGTCTCTGACGCTTCAAAATTTCAAAATTCGTATCCTTTACGTTGCCTTTGGTATTTCTTGCGGAAAGTCTATTTTTATTTTACAGATACAGCGCGTGAATAATCGCAGACTCCAGCCTATCTTCAGATGTTTCATAACGTTGACAACAAAATGAAGAAAATCTCTCGTAAGATCTCGTTTCGTAATTTAAATTGAAAAGGAAAGTCGAAGGCGAAGAAAGACGTTCCCTTCGACCAAGTCTGGGAAGAATTGAATTCTAACGTAGAATTAACATCGCCGATCAATTAGCTTAGCTTCTACCATTTACTTCTTATTCTTACGTACTTTGTATCCTGCCAGAGGATTTTCAATTTGTACAACGTCGGCCAAAGACCACCGAGCCAGAATTCTAAGCTGAATTTACAAGCGCGCGAAATTCAAAAATGGCGCGCGGCCTACGAAAGGCTGGCAACGACTTTCGTTCCCATCCGTCGTGCTTTCGTTGCCGGTAGATATCGAACGTTTCTCGCGAGCATATTTCGCAACACTGTCGAGTCAGTGACATTTCTGTCTCTCCCACACAGCCAGCCGACCGCGTGTAACAGTGACTCATTGCCGAAGACAACGAACCCCGAAAGGAAACGCGAAGTGAATGAAACGATGAATGAATAGCTTCTCGTGAATGAATTTACTACCGCCTTTACGCCAAGGCAACCGACCGATCTCTTTGCCTTCCCCGCTTCCATCTCGTACTTCTCATCCTCTTTATTTTTTCTCCGTTTTATTTTTTCTTTCTTTTTTTTTTTATCTCGGTCGTTCTACTTCTCATCGCGCCAGGGAACGACAGTCGGGCTTCGATTAATTTGTCGTCGTCGTGCTAGCCGCGGAATTAATCTTCCCGTTACTTCCATTCCTCCTTCTCCGGCTTCGGTCTTTTTGTCAGCGATGAAACAATGGTGTCTGTCTCTTGCTTTATCGCATCGTACGACGTCTCTGCACGCTTCGCTTTTTCACCTCTCTTTGGAGTAGCGGGCTTCTGTAACAGGTTCCAGGATAACTTTCGAGAAGGCCGGTCATTTTTCTAATGTCACTATGAGATCTATCGTCGTATAATTCTCTTTCTTTAACTCGTTCCAGCTATATAATGGCACGGTAGATTCCAAGAGATCATTTTTCCAAAGATCCTGCTCGATTACCGTAATTTTTCTAACGTCGGTATGATATGTATTATACTGATTCGGGATCCAATTCTTAATGATAATAATTTTTTAACTCTTCCGAGTGTGATCGTACGATATAATTTTTCCAATGTCCATGTGAAATCTATCGCATCTTGGTGAACGAATTTTGCTTTGTTTTTTTAACTCTTACGTACGCGATGACTCGTACAATGATACATCGTCGTATGCGTAAACCAGGTCAATGTGAAAAGTTTCCGTAGGTAGGAGTTGCTTTATTCGCTGTTTCGTCATTGTCATTTCGCAAACTTCTCAATCTAAACTCGTAACAGTAACAGTATGAATTGTGACATTAGTAGCATATCTGTTACACTATCTGCGTATTTCTATTGGCATAAATTTCTATTGTAAAAAGTGCAGCGGGAACTCGATCAAAAGTACGATTCACTGGCGCGTCCGATAGATATACGCGATCCTGTTTCATATGAGACCGAGCCGAGTATTACTCGATCCACGTACGTCGATTTAACGCTGGCTTTCGTCCAGCGACTCTAAAAGCCGAAACAAAATGACGACGACCGACATCGCACGACTTGGAATTCCAGTTTGACACTTGCCAAACGGTTCGTTAAAGCCGATGATTCATTGTTCGTGGTGAGAACAATCGCGATAACAATGTGACCAGCGTATAAATAGAGAGACAGAGAGAGACTTACTTCTTAGGCATTAGATCCGACTTAATTTAACTTGTAATTACCGTAATTATCGCATCGCGGGTTTTTATGCAAATTCGTATTTCTATTAATAAAGAGAATATGTTTGTGAAAAACAGGAGTAAAGAAGTGAATTATACACATTTTTTTTCAACCTCTAAATAGCAGTTGTAACTGCTAATTGAGAAATCAATTAAATTCCTATTACTGTGTTATAACCGATTGAACTATTATTACGTGTCAGATAAGATTTATACGTCATGTAGATTTTATCGTAAGATTCGTATATATCTACAAACACGTACGTGTACAGATGGAAAATAAATAAATAAAAGGAATCTCGTCATATATCAGAAACGATACAAACGCTATTGCATTAGCGAAGTCAGCTTCTAACGTAGTACGAAGATACGCAAGAAAAATAATCAATCATTTGAAACATACGAAATAATTAACTGGTAACTGTCTGGTAGAAAATATTGTGCAAAATGTCGCACAAAATAATTTTACAGAAAAAAACCATTGCGAGACTGTCTTTTCATAAAAGAAGCGATACTTTCGCAAGCTTCTTTTACATCGATCAATTCATCATCCGATACCAACGAGCTTCCACTTGAAACATTTTCTGTCGAACTATCTTATTTTCACTATCCATCACAAACTGCCATATCTGAAATTCTACTAGAAGACAAAAGTTTCGGTGGAAAAATCGCCTTGAACTTCCTCCTGAAAACGTGCCTTTTGGTAAATCCGTTTAATCGTCATCAGGAAGCGTTGATTTGCGACTTTATTTCTCAGCGTCGAATCAGGTCGGGTTCGTTTGGTTCACAGCGTGTCTCGATCGGCTGAACACAAGCACCGTGTCATTTGCAACTGCACGATCGTTATTGTTGCTTGTCCATCGGCCGTCCCTATGGTTATCGTTGCAACCCCAGACGCGGTTGTCGCGTGACAAGCCAGAATACCACCAACCACTTCCTGTTCATCCTCGTGCACGCGTGCGATGCACGCGATTACGCGACAATGTCCCTCGCGTCAACCTGTTTCTTAACAATGAATTTTTAACGAGCCACGATTTTTATCGAGCAGTCGTTCAGTGCACAGCTTCGCGAACTATTACTGGGCCGAGACCCACTTTCGAAATGTTTTATATTCGTAACGCGATAAGAAAGCTTCACAAGCTGGAAGTTGAAATATCCGCTGGACCAATGATTCTTCGAGGTTCGTTGAAGTAATCTTCTGTAGAGAATGTTGAGCTGCGTCGATCAACATGCTAAAAGATACATATGGTGGCGTTTAAAAAGACAAAGTCGACGTCTACGTGGCCATCTACAAAAATGGAAACATGGAAACGCGGTGCACCTCCTTCGAAGCTATTCAGCTTCCCAAAACATTTGTCGATATAATTAATAGTATCAAAATTATTATTATATAGTATTATTCATTTTTGTTTGCTAGAAAATGTGATCGATTTACATGTGTAGATTTCTCGTTCACACTGTCAACCTTCGATCACGATATACACATAGATCATCACATTTATACTCGAACTTACTCTTAATTGTACTCTATAATTAATTGCTTAAATTCAATCTTATATTTTTATTACACACTCCATCTCCCTTAGACTTGCCATAGGAAACCTAACTGTTCTCTGCTCTCTGCCCAACAATGCTCCTTCTTCTACGCTCTTACTTCCTTTTTTCTAAGCTCCGCAACTATTTTATTGTCTCTTCTGCGTCTCTTCCATTTCTTCTGTGATTCCCTCTAATGTTATGCTCCTGTCCTCCACGTTCTTCCAGTCAGTTGTTTCAGTGTTCCTACGAATATTATACGTACGATTATATTCATAACGAAGGTAGACGCAGCGGAGGTTGTCCTGAAGGCACGAGGTCCGGGGATCTCGAGATCCCGAGGGGAATTGAGAAGGAAGAAGCGATGGCTATTAAAGAGAAAGCGGAACAAGAGAGAAAAAGAGAGGGAGAACAGAGAAGAGGGGCCAAAGATTAGCGAATAGTTTTATACTATACTTGTACACGTATACTTATAGTTTCGTATCACCAGTCTTACATTTTTTACACTTTACTCTCAGAGTTCCGTACTTGATATTTCCGTGTGAATTTGTACGCGTAGTTGAGACTTGGCCTCTTCGAGGGTACAAATAGTAAAAGCATAGATAAGAAACTAAGGAACGCGAAAGGTACGTTCCAAGATCGAGTTTAAGTGATAGTTTTTAAGCGTAAATGTTAAGTACGAGATATGTGAAAGCTTCTTGACAGTTGCAAATAAACGATAAGGGTAAATGGAAGAAAACTGTAACTAAAAATCGGGAAACTTAACTCGAAGAAGATGGACCGTGAAAAATAAACGTATAAAACGAATAACGTGTTATACTCGCATCGAGGAAGATCGCGAATTTCCGTAAACTGTAACGGAATAAACTTTGTCTCACGGTGTGTCGATCAAGGGATAGGTTGATGCGATAGAATAGTAATTTTTATTTATTCGATTGAAATTGTATTCGATCGTTATTATTGCAGGGCCGTGAAAGCATTCCAGCAGGTGCTATGGGTGGAACCAGGATTTCCACGAGCCTGCGAGGTTCACCTACGGCTCGGCTTAATGCTGAAGGTCCACGCTGACTTTGACGCCGCCTTGAAGCACCTGACACTCGCTCTGATCGATGCCACGACACCTGCCTCCTTTTCCAAGCTCGAAAGTAAGTTCTCGGTTTTCTTCGCCCCCTTTACGATCGCCTACGCGTCTTCCACCTTCCAAAAAACATAATTCACGCGGAACAGCTGCCCACCGTAAACCGCGCATTTTTATTCCCGAAATCTTACTCCCATACCATATGTTGGCTTCCTCGTACCGCCTTCCTTCCTCTTCGCACACTAACACGATTACTCGTGCAACAACTTGCGAACGTCGAGGCTCGACTATCGTGAATTACGAGTACAAAGGATAATTGCAATATATAACGAGGAAAAAGGATTTTGATTTATTTAATCGTCTTGCAAATCATAAGACTATGGACGTGAAAGGATTTGAATTTTTCTGACGATTCGAAACGATACTCGAGATATATCGTGATAATCGGAGAACTTGCGCGACGAAAGCCATTAGGAATGAGCAGCTCCTGAGGGAGAAATATCTTCATCAGATCGATTTAATTCGTCACAGAAATCTGGTTTCCAAGGTGCATCGTTGCAGCGAAAAAAGGTAATTTTTGTTAAAATACATGGAGACTTTCACTTTTCGCGGAACTCTCGCTTTTCATGGACGCCTCATTAAAGAGAGGACGAGCTTTGCGGCATCTTAAAAATTAAAAGCCGTCGAGATCTCGCTCTCTTGGATATCGGGTTATGCGAACCACTTTCACTCCAACTTGTCGATTGATGCAAAAAGTCATTAAACTCGTGCAGTCGATCACTCTAGATTTACATTCTCTGTGTTCCATATCGCAGTTGTCGAATGTCAATACCAGAACTTGCAGCAGCAGAAAAATCCATCGAACGCGTCAACAAGCTTCGATCGATCAATTTCTTAAAAATAGAATCTTCGATACTGAGAGAATAGATCGTTCTGTTGTCCGATATTTAAAAAAAAAGCTACGTACTCTTTACTTTCCAATTAAGCGATCTTTTTCTCCTATTTTTATTTTTATCTCAAATTTTCTATCGTCGTACGAAAGTGTCATTAAACGATGAATCAAATATACTCGGATTTGGTCGATCGATCTATCAATGCTTTAATCAATTTCCTAGCCACTGTAAATCCAGTGAAAAAACAACGGGACCGTTCGTTTCAATTTCTTAAATACAATGATATTTTATTTGAAACGAAGTTCATCGAAATAAAAATTCTAGAGCGCGAGAAACAAATCGCTTTTTACCACCGAGCTTTTCAAATTTATTCGACGTGAAATGTTCCAACGGATTCGATCGATCCATCAAGTGTGCAAGTTATTAATCTACCTGCGGAGAAATGAAAAAATCAAGCGGATGAAGAGTTCCTATGGGACGGCGGATGGTGCAATAATTCCGACGATTTTTCCCCTGCGCGCTTTTAATACGTTATTTAAAATGGCACAATGAAATCGATACTTTCGCCGCGTGAAAAGCGCCTATTACATACCTGCGCGCCACGTCTTGACAACGTGTAGATGCCAGACCTTTTGCTCGCGTTCCGCTTCGAACTTGACCCCCTTTTTCCCAACGTGATACAGCGATTCTTGTGTCACGTATGACCTACGATAACACGTATGGCGTAGTGGACGACATTTAAGGCGCGTTAAACGCTTACCCTAACGATTTTTCTTCGATTCACCTGCCATTTAATTTAACGTTGCGTTCGTGATACCTCGCCACTGTTTCCACGGTTTCTCTCTCTCTCTCTCTCTCTCTCTTACTCTCTCTCTCTCTCTCTGTCTGTCTTTCACTTTCTATCGCACCGTGTAAGAGTTTCGTTTACTTTTATTCTTCCTCCGTCTTTTACGCGCCGCCGTTCTGTTAAATTCAGATTGCAAAACAATTGGAAAAATGAACCGATAGGATAAATAAATAAATAAAGCAGATTGATCGCGAATAACGTAGCAGATATGAAAAGAAAAAGGAGAAGAAACGGTTACGGTAAATAATTAATTAACCAGTAGATAATTTTGATGGTTCGTGTGGAATATGAATGCAGGTCGTTTAGCTTGGAAAATATTGGACGCGACTCGTTAATCGGACGGTTTATTCGATTTATTCGCAGATAACATTTCGAGATTGGAATTGTTGGTTTTCGATTGACACGTACGTACGTAGCTTTTAAAGTTGCAGTATTTGCAACGCAGTTGGAATTTACCGTTCGACACCGAACATCGCGTTTGTTAAATGGTTAAGCTGTGACTGTTGATGCGCTAGCCACCAGGAATAAATTTCGAATCGTCGATTAAATATTAAATAGCAGCGGTATGCGTAGGTACGGGGTACGTAGTGGCTGGATTCTACGTAACGATTTATCAAGCAACAGAAGTGGAACAGAACGTTAAATCTTAAGCGATAACGGGAATCTCCGTCAGTTTTCGCTGTTGGAGTTTCATCTCGTCGCGTAGCGTCACTTCGAGTTACCAAGAACCAGCAATGAGTCAACCGGGACTCGACTGGTTCTCTGTCCCGCTGTTTGAAGTTTAAATTTAGTGTAGAGAGTAAAAATAACGGATACGAGCCGTTGGATGTTATGAGAGAACTTGATTCTTGTAGGCGATCGATTCTAATCGTTCAACAGCGTGTTACCGTTCGAAATATTATGGCAGCGAATTAATATTTCACCTGCGATTATGTTTCACCACTGAGAGGATGGCACAAGAATAATAATAAAAGCCTTTTCATTCTTAATGGCTGAGCGTGCAAGTTAATGGACATTACGGACAATAATAATTAACGATATTAATCATACGCTTAACGGGTTTAATAGACTAATTAAAGAGCGATGATAAAATATTCAAATTGAGTCATACGGAAGAGTGATTCACGATTCAAACGATTACCACGATCCCATGCACACGGGGAATCATTTCCGTTTACCGAGAAATTGGTTCTTCAGCCAAGCGAAGTTGTGTTTATGAAATGAGGCGAACATAAAAGCAACGACCCATTGAGATTTCAAGTCAGTTTGGTGTCTGCCAACGATCTAAACGATAGTACGTATTTGCATACTATAGTTAGATCAAAGGGAGGAATGCAACTTGGAATTAAAATACGGAAACGAAAATATATTATAGAAAATCGACGGATCGTTGAAAGATTGAAATTTTAATGTAAGTATTATTGTTCCACGCTTTGTGTTATTCCATTGGCCAATCGGTAATTGCCACGGTGTTATTTTAAATGAAGGAAATTTGATTTGTAATTATTGGAAAATGTTATATTATATACACGCGTATAACTGTTTTTTATTTTATTGGAATATTAATTTAAAAATAAATTCTCATCAGAGACGTCAGCTTTCCAGTGTACTAATTGAAATCATAATGGAAGTAGAACATGCAATTATCGCGTTTTTCATTCAATATGTATATTTGTTGTAATTATGACGCATAATCAATAATATGCAATTTGTGTAAACACCGTGTCTCTTGTTTAACATATTCAAATTTCCACCATAATGTTGCAAAGCCAAGCAGGCTATTACATAGTTGATAAATGCAGCTGTACAAAGAATTAATTAATTATTCATAGTTTTCGTATTCTACCGGTAATAGCAAAGTGTACGAGTATCGATGAATTATTATACGCGCGTGATTAAATAGCAAATATACGATACGCTGTTATTATTGCTCCGAATCGTCCTGTCCGTTGTCCCTCTTTTCGACGAATATTTTATCAAGCATATTCTTCGTTAAGTTTGCAAATTCGTATGAACAATTCGTAGCGTAATTTGACAATAACGCGTCTGAAATAATCGGTGATTACGAGCTCCACGTATCGTTACTCGCATCCCACGTGCTGCATATTAAACCGATGTCTTTCTTTTCCATTGTTACAGTAAAATTTCACATAGCCCATTTGTACGAGGTCCAAGGGAAATATCGCCTTGCCAAGGAGCATTACGAGGCATTGCTCAAGGAAAAGACTCTGCCTTCTCATCTGAAAGCCGACATTTGTCGCCAATTGGGTGAGTCACAACCATCCTTAACTATAAATCATAAACGTTAACGACTACCGTTGAATTTACCGTTAGAACAAAAAACTATCGCCATGCCATTATACCTGCCGTAGCGAATATAGAGCAATTGATTAACTCCGAGCATATTAAACGTATCGTTGTAGCGTTACTCTCGTAGCGACTATGAACGTTCGATAAAAGAACGTTCGATTGAAAGAAAAAAAGAAAAAAAGGCTCTTTATTGGAAAATAATGGTACCACGTAGAAAAACGTTTCGTAGCTACCGTACACGAATGCCGCCAGTCAAAAATGCCAAGCTCGTACTCCGCCAAGGTAATTAACCCTACAACCCTTTTATACCCACGCAAAATCACCAGCACGCGAATCGTTTTTCTCCTCGCCAGCTGTCAGCTCCTCGCGACGATTCGGCTTAAGGGCCGAGCCGAGTGTACGAGCAAGTAGCAGACACGTGTATTGATTTATTCCGGGTTGGGGTGGCCTGGCGATGAGATGGGGCAGCGAACGCTGGCAGCAGAGTGGGAACAAGGGAGAGGGTGCGTATTCGAGCGAGAGAAGAAAGCTGGGAGAGCGACGGAGAGAGGAGAGATCAAGAGAGAGAAAGAGAGAATCGAATTCGATAAGGAAACGAGATTGTGGGAACCTCTGTACCCCGTCAGCCTTTTCCAACTTGTCTTTCTTTGCTCCTCCTTCTCGTTCCTCTTTTTGTTTGCATCAATCGGTCACGTTTTCTCCCATTCGAGGCTAATTTTCTCGCGTTCCTGTTTTCCCTTATTTCGCGATCGCGTCTCCGTGGCGAACTGCCAAATTTCGATCCTGGCTCGGTGAACCGTCTTCGGCGAGGATCCGCGGATGCGTCGCGACGCGTGCACCGCGCACACGCGCAACGTGCACGCGTGCACTCCGCCCGCTGTATCTTTCGTAGCCGCGTTATTAACTCGGTACAGCGCGGATTAAAGCGGTTGTTAAGCCGGCGAAGACCACCGACTCGTGGAATTACAGAATCGTAGCCCGGTTACTACACGAGCGTTTAACCGGCAAATCCTCTCCGAGCGCCGTTCAATTTCAATTTGAGTCGCGTGTTTGCGTTCTACCGTCTGTTGCTTTTAATATTCCCTTTATCGATTTACATCTTCTCAATCAAGTATTTCATCGTTTCTTTACAATCCGAGTATACTCGTCGTCGTTTACCTTCTGCCACACGTTTCAATTTACTCGCCTTCCAAAATTTCAACGAGCTCCTAACTGATTAATCGTAGAATAAAAGTTACGCTTATGTCATTCTCGTTTCTCAAACGAACAAACGAGGGAAAGATTTTCGTGTAAAATATCGGCTTGGCAACTAAGTGATTGCGACCTATGTTATTACGGCCTAATGACAAAATCCGCAATCACTTAGTTGCCAACCCGATAGAACAAGGCCATGCTCGAAATTTTCCAACCGATGTAATATCCATCCGTACGTTCGTCTGCCTTTGACGATAGTCCATTTTCCGATGAAAACCGGGGAAAGGACGCGAGAGGCGAAGAAGAAAGGTTGAAATATATTCAAAGTGCCGATGCATTAAGGCCGAATTCTCTCCGCAGCCGGATCGTGAAATGTGTGTTGCGAGCGTGCTCGACTGCCGTTTAATGAGGTGGTACGTGCTACGTGACACGGCAGGTAGAACCGAAACATTATACAGGTCAAGCTGCACGTCGCGCTGACCTACTTGCGCGTTGCAAATCCCTCGGCAAAGCGGAAGGCTGCGCAGAGGAGCGAAGAGGGCTGAATAGAAACGCCTCAAAGGAAACGGCGAGGATCCTTGCTCGACCCATCGAGGGGAGAACGACTCTCGCTTTCACCGTTCCGATGACCAACCTCCGAATTATTAGGTTACCTGGTGGGAGGAGAGGGTTCGATTTGAAAGAGATTTGAAAGATATTTCGGGTCTGAGAAGAAAAAAACGCGTAGAAAAACAGCGCGGAAATTTCGTACGAGGAAGGTAGATCTTGTGTCGAAAGGAATACCTTTTGGAGAATGTCAACACTGTGTTACGATGTTAGTACAGTGTTAAAATTTGATTTAAAATCGTACGCTCGTTGTTGTTTCTTTCGGTCGTTTAACTATATGCAAATTCCTATATTAACGAAAATTCAGAAATTGATTGAAACTTAAATTAAAATCGTTCACTTGTTCGCCCAACTTTATGTAAATTCTTACATTGTCTGAATAAATTAAATTTTTCAAGCCGGTCATTTGACCGAGACTGGCGTTCAGGTCGATGTTACTGTTACCTTAGCGCGAGGAAATGCACACGTACGTATAAAGAGAAACGATTTTTGAAAACGTATGCACACGCGTGTGAGCCTTCTGCAAGCTAAACCGACCAGCAGGATATCTTCTTAATTCCTTAATTTCATTTCGCGAGACCCGATTTCCGATGCAATTTTGTTATCCTTGATTTTCGTGCCGTTTTTTTTTTTTTTTTTTTTATTTATTAGAATATTTACAATCTATTCTCGTTGAGAATTTTCAGTAACTTAATTTGGCGTGATACAATGACATGGATTATAATAGTTTTATATTGTTGGTTCTAGTAGAAACTAAGGATTTAATCTAGAGGGTATTTTCTTTTTAGTCTGCGGATCTGGTCCGTCGTGTCCAGTAGTTGGGTGACTAATGGGTTGTGGTGGTTGTTGACTCTTGTGTTATATCTGCTTCTGGACTTGTGTATTTCATCTTTGACTGTAGGTATCTTGAGGTCACGGTGGATTGTTTCGTTGGTAACATACCAGGGTGCATTTAATAGGGATCTTAGCGTTTTCGATTGGAAGCGTTGGAGTATTTCAATGTTGGAATTACTTGCTGTTCCCCATAGTTGGATTCCGTAGGACCAGACTGGTTTTATTGCGGCCTTATAGAGCGTAATTTTGTTCTGCGTGCTTAGGTTGGAGCGACGGCCAATGAGCCAATAAAATTTTTTGAGTTTGTCCCTGAGTTGTATAGATTTGTCTAGGATATGTTGTTTCCAGGTTAATCTCCTGTCCAGAGTCATGCCCAGGACTGTGTCCTTGTTGGGAACTGTTATATTGTTAATGGAGACCTGTGGGCAGGTTTGTTTTCGCAGCGTGAATCGTGCCGTTTGAAATCATCGAAGTCTTCCTTCTGATTTCGTTCGTATCGCGAACCTAAAGCCACGATAGAACCAATTCATCGTAAGGTCTTTCGTTAATTTTTCTATCGATATGCGCAACTCTCAATGATCAGATCGTACGGTTAGTTTGGTATCTCCGATTCCCATTGGATAGATACCGAAGTGAAAAATAAAAAATAAAATATGTGACGACATACAAATAAAAGGTATCTTAGTATCTACGACGATAGTGTTACGAGTATAGCGATGAAAGAAAGCTGAGTATCTGAAATTTATTAATAATAACGCGGACGAATCTCGATAAAACGCGAATTCGTACGTAAGATCGCGGCCTGGATATGGAACAGCGAAAAAAGCGAACGTCATCAGGGGCGCAATAAAATGCCATTACATCGGCACGCGGCTCCGACATCTGGAAATTACGCTTGGAAGACGAAGCCGATATCCCGCCCCGATAATTTAAATGCCTCCGTGACGAGGCTCGACCTCGCGTCTCTTCCTTCCTCGCTTCTTAACGCGTTTATTACACACCAAGCGAAACAAAGACGAAGAATAAAGAGTGCAAGGAAAAGAATCCGGAAGCGAGTAGCGGGCGATACGCGAGATTTCAAGGAAAGCCGGAATTCCAAGTATTTGCTGCGCTTTCTCCCGCACGATGGAACAGGTCGATAACTCACGTGAGAATTCGCGGTTACGATGGCGTAGCCTGGAAATTTACAAAACGAACCCGAGCATTTTGTACGATGCAATATCATAATCGCCGTATGTTTACCGATAATAATATACCATAATCGCGTCTGGCGAAGTGTAGCGCCAGCCAAAGCTCCGCCAAAAGCCTGTAGGCTTCCGCGACAAATCGATCCTCGATAATTAGAAAGTTGTCGTACCAGAGCAATAAACTATCGAACGACCAAACGTAAACTTGTGTCAAACTTAAACGCAACGTCAAAGGGTCGACCGTGTTTTTCCTTCCCAATCATTTTCATCCCCGAGAAACGTGACAGAGTCGAGGTTCGCGTTAAGAACACGTCCGTCAACACGTTGCAGATTGCACAGCAAAATGCTAGCTATGTATTTCGATAAACGTATATCGAAATATGGAAATTGTAAATCGGAACGAACCTTTCCAGCGATCTTTTCAATCTTTCAATCTTCTCGAACGCTGCAAAAATACGCGGCGATTCAGGCTATGCGCTTGTCAGACCATACGGTGCACAAAGCGTCAATTTAGTCGATTGGCGAGCGATTTATTAACTCGCCGTGCTTCAACATCGAAATTTTGGTCCGAGTGGTTCGATGAAAAGTGGCTTAGGGCGCTGGATGCAAATTTCTAGACCTTTCCGGTCGATCAAATCTGCAACTCGATCGTACCGATACCGGACACTTTTTACGCACTAAAGCGCTTAATTTAGCAGTAAGTGGCGACTCGCGTCACTCGACTAAATTACGTGGACGTGTCCGTGCGAGCCTTTACGGGTTCCAAAGGGTACAGGACTCTTTTACAACCTGTTTACGGCTTCTCGCGTGTCCACGTTGCGACCGGTTCGATATACGTTGCTTCTTTTTCTTCGTTCTTTCCCTTTTCTCCTTCAGCCGCGATTTTTTCCTTTCGTCCGCACCATAAACTGGTCCTCCGTGTTGACAGAACTTCAAAATCCTCGATTCGCAGTTTAAGGAACTGAGAAACTCGCCTTTTAAACGCCTTCCACGTATCGTGTCCCTCCCCTCCAGTCCATTTCACGCGCTTTTCCGCTTGAACGTCATATCGTTCGAAGGTTCCATTCGTAGAGCAATTGTTTCCAAACTCTCCGACTTCGACGTACGAACGAAACGCGATAACCTCCGGAGGAGAGAATGGCCGCGAATGCACGCGACGACGAAGAGCGCAACGAATTACTCGTCTTTTCGTTTGATCGATGTTTCGCTATTCCGTCAAATTTGACACGCGACCGACGTACGGAGCGCCGCGGAAATGAAGGATCGACGACGGTTGAATATTTCAAGCGTCCTGGGAATAAAAATACCTGAAAAAGCGAAGAACACGTAGCAGGGGCGGTTTGCTCGAGAGAAGACACTTTTATAGCGACGTGTCTATCCGGAAAGACAATGATCGGTCAATAAAATACCAGAACCGGGACGCTGACTTCCTCGAAGATATACGACACCTTCGTCGCAGTAGACGATTATTACATCCAAATAATTATGTTGAAAATTATGTACAGCCGATTGGAAAAGTTTTATGGCCGTGCACATTTAGCGCCTTTTCATAGATCTCGCCTTTGTATAATTCCAAGTAGATTCATGGACAAATTTAACGCCAAATATTATGGCGTTAAATTTATTTTCTAAGGCTCCTTCGTACTTCGTATTCCGCTTCTGGCCTCGGCTTCTTCCCTTTTTTTTTTTTTTTTTTTTTTTATATTTCAGAGGTTTGCGAATCGGCACCGGAAAGATAAAAATTGGAAGATGAGAAATGGAATGTTGGAAAGATTTTAGAAAATGTTGAAAAATATTCGAGACTGTAAGGATTATTGGGAGGCTTTCGAATGAAAAATTCAGATGTTGAACTTTCATGAGCAATTACGAGAGCTATAAATTGCACGTGAAATTCGTTTAGATGAATTAGCTAGTACCGTTACGTAAATGTTCGTTTACAAAACTAATTGTAAGTTGAATGGCTGGAATCGAGGACGATAATTACAACGTGATACACAGTCGCTTTAATTTGGCTGACCTCCATTCCATACGAATTTCGAACGGATTACAATATTGTTATTAATACGACTTCAATCGACGTTGATCGCACGACGCGATATATATTGGAAATTAATATTAAAAATCGGAAGGAATATTACTAAGGATAAAACCCTTATAAAAAGAAGATTAAACACTCGATTTAACAGAATGGGGAGATATCGATATGTAAATTTCATGCACGTTTAACGTAACACGAAGCTATTTCTACCAAAACCAATAAAAATGACTGGTCTTTGAAAAATACGTAATAATAGAATATTTTGATATTTATCGATTTATTACTTTGTTACAGAAGGAATTTCATGTTATGTAGTAGATTTCTGGTATTATTAATCCATCTGGGATCCCTAAACGAGGGTTGACACATTTATAAAATTGTAGAGCCAGTCATTTTGACTGCTGTGGTATTTTTAGCGTTAGCATTTAGCGATCCGGAATTTTCCTGATAACCGATATCATCATATGGAATGATAGGCGGTAAAAATTTGAAAAACGCGTGGGAAGTTGTACAAAACGAGGAAACTGGTTAATTGAGCTTCGATAAACAGATTGCAGGATCCTTTTACGCTTTGACGAGTACCAGTCATTTTAACTGGTATTGGTATAAATAACTTTGATACAGAATTATTTTCCGTTTGAATACATAAAACAGAAAATAAAATTCGTTATATTATTCTTTTGGTTATCGTTGCGAAAGTCATTAAATCATTGCGGAAAAAAGATATAACGTGAAGTAGGGATTTTATAATAAAATTGTAAAACCAAGTTTATGATAAAATTGACTGGTGTGATAGTTCTAGTTTTAATCTCTGCTTAATTGAACGTCTCGTTTAAATGTCTCTGAATATATCTTATACAAATAAGCAGAACCGAGAAGGACGAAGAATTCTCGTTAAACAAATAAATCACATCATGCTTCTCGAACAAATGGAAAAACGAGTTGCATAATAAATTCGTTTGTAGAGAGATCGATACGCGAATGAAACGGAACGAATCGTATCAGGTGTATTCATTGTATCAATTGTATGAAGCGAATTTCAAGGGAAGAATGCACGAGAAAATCCCACGAACGATAACTAAATTTACGATCTACTAAAAATATTTTATAAATTTATCTACCGGTGAAAGAGAACTGAATAATATTTCCTCGTAAAGTTCGCGTTAAAAGAGTAGCAAAAACGAAGAAACACGGAACGTACGAAGACCGTGAAACGAATAGATAATAAAGAAGAAAAAAGAACCGTGAAAATGAAATATCGCGATCCATTGTGTAACCGGGTGGAAGAAACGAAAACACAGAACTGAATGGATGAATGGACGGCGACCGACAATTAGAGCACAGTAGACGCTTTAATTTCACCGGATGGTTTATGAACCGACCGACTTAATTCCATTTAGAATCGCCGTGCGTTTAGCATCGCGTTCTATGATTGTGTAACTACTTGTTGCGAAACTCTCGTTTTCCCACGGCACGTATTTAATTTGCAAGGTATAATACGCGACGCTCAGCCACATTGAATCGCTATGATAATTAAGTCCGAGCGTTTGGAAGCGGTGTCTGGACATTTTCGTCCATGGACATGGAAACGTGATCTCGATCGACGCTACATGAGAACAATTAACGGAGATTCATAATTATCTTAACATAAATCCGAGCTTTTTCCTTAAGGAAAGATTTGTCAGCGTTTCGTTAACAAAAACTGGATGTTAGATTTGACAAATGAATTTATCTACCTTCGAGTATCATCCTCGTATTAATATTAACAAATGACGATGTTATAAGTTGTTGATATTTTCGCACATATAACACTGAATGTAAAAATATATGTAAACAAGTATGGATATTACAGAATATACGGAAAAATCATTTTCATGTGAACTCTACTTTTTTATACGTATGTCTTCTCGAATCTCAGCTGCGTATCCTGAGAGTATCTTCTGACGGAAATCCGTGACGTACATAGGGAACATTGTTATTATATTAGCTACGATACAACAGCATTATTTTGCCACGTGAAATTAACAGACTTGGAAACTCAACTGTACACGATGACAGTACAATTTACCGCCAAAGGGGAATTTATAGTAGTATTAAAAAATAGAATTAATTTCGACGAAATCTGTTTGCAGGAATAAGTATAGAATCATAGAATGAAACGCAATCTTGGGAAAATACAGAATCTTGTTCGGAAAATTCTATTCCACTCGCAAGGTACATCATCGTAGCCAACGCAGTACTACACGCAGCAAATAATAATGAATGAAGAAGCTGAGAAATAAAGGCTTACCGTTACGACTCTAACAGCTGCCTTTAAGAATACAGCACACACACGTGTATCGTGTACCTACTGAAACACACGTCCAGTAACATATGTATAGCAATGAATTATATATTTGGCACAAGGAAGTGCTCGCATCGATTCGACTCAAGCAACAAGTAAAAAAATATCTCTGCTGACTCTTGAGCAACTTTTCTCAGACATAGAACAAATCTTGTATATCTTCAAGATATTTAACGTTCGTATCATGTTTGCCATGAAACGAATCACGCAATTTGTAGTTTCTTTAAGAATTTACACTCTCAAACGCGAAAGAGTCTCCGCTAATTCTCGTACGATTTTCCCTGTTACCTAGAAAAAGCGCGATTGTCGTAAGATCGTTCGAATTACTTTCCCGAGATAAAAGTCGAGAGAGTACGATCTCTCCTGCTCTTATCTTAACAAGAGGAGTATTAATGTCGTATAAAAATTCGGTAGAATGGATCAAAGTAATTCGAAGAATATCCTCCGAAGAGTTCCGAGTGTTCCCAAGAACAGTCAAATCCGACTCTGTAATTTTTCCTGTGAACGGGATTTTCCCAATTCGCGAGTTTTAGAAATCTCCGGCTTCTCTGGAAATGCTGGTCACATTCTCAGGAACGTTTGAACTATTTTCCCAAGACAGAGAGCGCGTACAATCGCTTCTACGCCTATGTTTACAGAGGGTTGTAATTCGAGACCGCCTGGAAGGGAGAGTGGGGTAAAAGTGGCTACCCTAGGTTATACCTGCGAAAATCTATTCAGTTCGGTACTCGTCTAGCCTGGAGCCAGCACAACACGTCCAAAATTCTCAGGAAACTCAGCAGGGAGAGGAACGATACTTCGGTCCCTTCTCTTCGTTTTCATTCGCACGCACCACATCATCGTCCACACGCGATTCCCAATCTCGCTTTCCTCTAAACTTGCAGTTCCTTCTATCGCATGTTTCGAGGCAGCACCTTGGATCTGGCGGCGTAACGCGCCGCCAAACATCCATCGATCTTCAATTCTGCCGAGTTCGTCGTTCGTAAAGTGTATCCGCTATAAAGATGCTTTTGAAGTGCCCCATAGAAGATCGTAGAAGATATTGGGTCGGATGGAGGGAACTCGACGTTGGCTTAGTATAGGAACAGAGACAAGCAGATGAAGTTACCAAGGAGCGCAGTGAACCGACCGAAAAATTATTCAACGTCTATTTCCTTGTAAAGTCAACTGGCGTGATATTCCTCACACGAGCTTTTGTTAAATACGAGGATATTTGTTTGGAAGAAATAGTTATATGGAATGTAAAGAACAAGTTAGAATAGTTAAGTAGAATAATAGTTTGTATGTATGCTTATGTGTTTGGGAAATAACTCGAAACGAAAGAAAGTATGCGCGCTAATTTTCATGCAATTTCTTCCATTCGCGGAGAAACTCGGAATGTTTATGAAAAGAGACGAGACTCGTTCCAGTCGCGTCGATACGAGATTTCAGGTCCTTATCTACTCGTATTCTGTCAATTCGCTTGTCACCGCGACACCAGACACGAGATAATCTCGTTGCCGATTAATTTCACGACCTTGTGGTCCGAATTATAGCAAAGTACACGAATGCTTGTAACTATTATAATTATAACGAGCAGCGGCAAGAGTACGTACAATGATGATTTCGCAACGATGACTAGTTATAGTTTCAAGAAATATTTCCACATTGTGGTGCGAAACAGAAACGAATCTTCTTTCGACATACCATTTGCTTGAATTTTTTCCTAGTTCGCAACGTTTCTAGAAATAATTTATAACGAATAGCGTGCTGAATTATTTAATATGTCGCTTAAAACACGCACAGAACGGTTTTAAACGAGTCGCAAGAACAAAGAGAGAGAGATAAATCAACGACGTAAAGAAGTTGCTTGAAATAGCAGAAACGGTAGAAAATAAATTTATTCAGAAGCTAATTAACGAAATCCCTGAAGAAGTTCTCGCTACTGGCGGAGCCAAACAAAGTCGCATAAACTGTACTAACGAAAAGTAACTTTAACAAATTGAATTCTCAACAAGCGACGACAGACGTAAAACAATATCAAGTATCTTTGTACTCATCCGTAAGAACTAGACACTTTCCTTTCGAACGGTGGCCCAAGACTCTTGCACGTTACCGTAACACAGCTTTCGTGGCAAATATTAGTTCATAGTTTATAATTGCAAATAACACTAAAACGAACAACGAGAGATCAATTTCTACGCGTTTCTTTCCTCTGTCGCAAGACCTACGCGATGATAACGTTCGAACATTGATTTTTCGTTGCAGGATGGATGTACCACGTGGTTGACTGCACGGTGCTTGGTATAACGAGACAGCAGAAGCAAGCAATCGCTATACACTGTCTGCAAAAGTCCATCGAGGCGGAACCGAAGAGCGGGCAAAGCCTTTACCTGCTGGGACGTTGCCTCGCCGCTTCTGGAAAAGTTCACGATGCATTTATCGCTTACAGGTAACGTACGTCGTCCTTATGATACGCGAAGAGCGTGAATCTTGGAATTATCGCGCCGATGTATCAGCCACACGCTTAAGCCTCTTAGCCTCTCCAGGCAACACCGACTAATTCGCCTCTGTTTGGTAGCTTTTTCTTTTTTACCCACGTTTAAGCTGGATTAACTTCAACGCAAGAACGTAGGCAATTCCTTGAGAAATGGCCGTCCGTTCGATTTCCTCGGTTAAACGCGTTAGTATTAAATTCCAGCAATTTTATGCTCCTATGTTAGATCGACTATCGTGGACAGTGGATGAACCCACGCGACACGAAACAATGTCATCCACCTGCTTCGATGCTTTAACGAATCCAGGTCACTTACGAACCATCGTCGATTGCAGAAATTCCGTGGAAAAGTCAGAAGGGAACGCCGACACGTGGTGCAGCATAGGCGTTCTATATCAACAGCAGAATCAACCTATGGACGCTTTACAAGCCTATATATGCGCTGTACAGTTAGACAAATCACACTCAGCTGCGTGGACTAATCTGGGCATTCTGTACGAAAGCGTTAGTCAACCGAAAGACGCACTAGCTTGTTACGTCAACGCATCCAGGTAAAGTAAATTGTCGGCCCGACACGCTAAAACGTTCACGTTACATTAGCCGTTAAAATCTCTATCGTTAAATAAGATGGACAAGCTGACGCTGTCGTGAGCGAAATTTCGCTTCGTTACGCCTTTTTATCGTCATAGATCGAATGATTTGTTGATCGAATCGAAGGTCTCCTTATTAATTAATGTTTAAACATTTTTATAGAGATGGAAGAACGTCGTTTGAAATAGCGTAATATCGCAATTCACGTGGAGCGAAATTTCGTTCTTGTGATCCTTTAAGAGTTAACGAGATGTTGTTGGCTAACAATGGTTTGGCCAAAACACATCTGTGCTATGCAATATCCAAAAACAGTGATGTATGTGTAAAATCTTTACCGCCAGCTTCATTGTTACAACTGTTAGTTGTTAATCGACTTTGTACTTTTCCTACGAAACTAGATTTTTACATGTTTTCTACTATATTCCGTTTTAACGAGAAACAGTTGCTTGATATGACTATATAGTGTACGTCAATTTATTCGATAATTTATTCGAGATTTCTTGTAAGATATTTAGGAAGAGAGAAATTTTCTTACTTTACCTGCCGATGACGAGAGATCGCAGTTCCTTTTATATGAAATATTTGTCTTACTATAATTAATAAGGACACTTCAGCTTCATTTTTAGGGAAGGAGTAGAAGGAGAATTACTTTAACATTTAGCCAACAGCCAACGCGCCACAGCGAGGTATACTAATGCTCGGTGCTTAAAAAACTAAGAAGTCTAAAAATTATTTAAGTGGCCAATTATATTTTGCGGTAATGATTTCGTTTAACAATTTCGCATATTGTTTGTAGAAAACATCAAATTAAAAGTATATATTAGAAGTATAAAAAATATAGGTAAAATTAAAAACATTAAAGATAACCAAAGATAAATAACACGACTGGAACGTGAAATTAAAAATTCATAATGCGTGATAATATCTTTTTACAATGTGGTATTGTTCGATTATAACTTTATCTAGTTATAACTGATAGTGTAACTTCTTAATTAATTTTAATTGTATTTTTATTATATACTGTACTTAATAAAAGCAGAAAAGGTGGCGCAATTAATTGGGAACAATTCCAGGTAAATAATAACTGTTAGTAGCAAAAAAGAAAAAAAAGAAAACGCGTTGCAGAAGTCAAAAAGGGAGATCTCCCCGTTCGGCCACGCAGCGACGTTCTTCACAGAGGGGAGATCTCCCTATTCGATTGGCTAAGTGTTAAGTAGAGAGAAATTCGTTAGAATATATTTGATTTAATGCGAGGGATTTATTCTTTGTTTCTTAATGAAATGTTATAATCGATAAAAGCGTATTAATGTATCGAATAAATTATGAATAAATTATCTGATTATCTATACTGGGTATCTCGTATCACTGGAACAAATCATATCTTTAAATATCCTGTGTACAGTGGAATATTTATATCGAAAAGTTGATTGAAATTAATTCCCTACCTTATTCACATGTCATAAGAAAAAGTCACTGATCTCTGTCGAATTAAAAATAAGCGCGTCATAAAGTTCATGCGAACGAATAAAAGCTTACAGAAGCGTGGTAAATGTATGCATCAAAATGTTCCTAGGATCAGAGCTCAACATTTTTTAATTAAATAAGCAATTAACGTGTTTCCGCAATTGTCTGACCAATTTTGTCATAATTTTCTAAATACCATTTTTTTAAATATTCAAATGAAACGCACATGGATAAAAATCTGTTAGGATCGACTTAAAGTGAGATTAAATTTCAGAAAGTGTATTTTTATAATAAGATCATCGTATGAATGTGAACAGTGGGACATAGTTGCCCGTGCATTTAGCTCCCTTATGTCAGAAATTTAATTCTAAACCTTTGTCAAACTTTTCGAAATTCGATTTCGACCAACTTCTCTATGCAAATATCTCGCTGTACATTGGCCCCTTAAGCTTTAGAACTTCATTATACGGCGTCATCGTCACTGTATTATCAATGTACGTTTTCTCAGTTGAAATAAAAGATGAGACAATCGATCTTCCATCGATCGCTAACTGCTCCAAGACCCCTGCCCATTTTTTTACGTAAAACCGATTACGCATGTTGCAAGATGCCTACTCGTTACATTTATAGAGAAACTTCGTCAAATTTTACTTTATAAGTAGATCGCGGGATTTTATGTAAATTTGTATCTTCACAAACTTAATTTCAACAAATTGAATGTAAGAAGAAATTTATTTCGTCCACTGAATGTTATATGATAAGGGTCATACTTTGGATATTTTGAATCTCTCTCGCTAGTCTCTCCGCAATTTTTTTCCACTTTATTCATGTATTCATTATCTCTATACCTCTTCTATAGTTTTTACGCTGCATAATGAGCGCCCTGCTGAATGGCGTATCACGCATTACATGTTACGAGAAGAATGAGTAAGTCGAGGACAGGTCAGCGTTTCAAAAAAAAAAAAAAAAAGAAAAAGAAAAAAGGGAAAAGAAGGAGGAAAAAGAGAGAAAGCAAAAGAGAAAATAAAAGAAGAGAAATGATAAAGAGGAGGGAGAGACTGAAAGCTTACCTGTCCATGAAAGATAAAATATAAAATAATGACAAGACAATCATTTTCGTTTATACAGGGGTAATAACAATACACCGAATTGCACGGGCTCATTGGCGGGCCTGGGTGGCGCTAAGTCAGGAGGTAACACCCCGATGAACCCATCGCTACAACAGCGGATCAACTTTCTGCAAAGTCACCTAAGCCAAGCACCAATGCCATCCGTCACCACCACCAAGTAAGTTACCTTTATCGTGTTTCATAAATTTTGATTAATTTTAGACCTTTGCATTCACAGTAGGACCTCGATTATTAGAGCAATTGATTAAGCTACTGAAGATCAAGTAATATTATTGAAAAATATGAATAAAGTAATTTATACGTTGCTTTCTCAAAGTAAAGCTAATGTATAAGGATAATAGATAGCTTGCAGAAAACCACTATGTAAATTAAAATACTATAGTGCAATTGATATTAGATCATCTCATAAGCAATACAGTTTTCTATCATATATATGTATATCAGACGTATGTATCACTAATCAATGATGATATTCTCTCTTAATTTTACTTGCTTACTATCGCCATTATTCTAATCAAACATGAAGGATTACTTATGAGACGATCCAATATACTTTAGTTCATCATATATTCAGTCAAAATAAATAGGTAACAACATATGAAAACAAAGTTATTCAATTATCTGAGCGGAATATGTGATGATTAGTTTAGATACACAAGGTGTTACTGTATTATGATAATCAGACAGTTTTAATGTTATCATTTTCTGATACATCTCACCTTTTTGATATCTTATCTTAGGTGTGAAGAAATTGCTTGGAGTTACTTAAAGGATGAGTGAAGTTATTTCAATGCTGATAAGTGTAAAACTCAAGAATCATATATGTGTATGTGTCCGAGCGCGCGCGAATGTGTGTGTGTATATATATATATATATATATTTTCAATACAATTTTTGGAGAAAATTCACTTTCAACTACGCATGTCTTAATACTTTTCTTGTGAAAAACAAAGATGATGTATGACTCAATTGGTGTATAGGTATTATACAGATCTGTGTAAAACAAATAGTGGTGATTTTGAGATCTTCAAAATGCCTCCACTTTCTTTTTTTGTATCATCCACAGTTATAAAGCTATAATTTAATTCAATAAATGAAAAATAATAAGTTTTCGATGTTCAAGGATTTAGGATTTAAGATTACAAGATTCTGTTCAATTCTAATCAAAAATTCATTATTTGCTAAAATAAAAATTTTGGAAATTATAAGAAACGATAGTTCTTACTTCTTCAATCTCAACCTACACAGAAACATTTGGACGTGCGAAATTCTTCACGTGCGAACGTGTTGCAGATAAAATGCAATTTTGTTTTGCCCACGCGAGTTAATCACAGAAAAATAAAAGAAAAAAGGAGCGGAGAACACGAAAGATTTTTTTTAGAAGGTTCGTTCACAACACCGGACGGTTATCAAAAGAAACGTGTATATGTAAACATTGGTCTTGTTAATATGCCATGTTTCTGTTTTTAAGGAGACGGCAGCTGCCGTCTATAGAAGAGGCTTGGAACTTACCAATTAGTGCTGAGATGTCCAGCAGGCAGCAACAACAACAACAACCACCCACTGGCCCCGGTTATAAGTATGGTGCTACACCAGCTGGGCCACCACCTCCTTATCCTCAAGCACAAGGACAGAATCTTAATACAAAAAGATTTAAGGTAAATCGTTAGTCAGTTATTAGTAATGATACTATAAGTGACAAAAATTTTAAATTTAAAAAATCTGTGGTAAAGTAAAGTTCACTAGAAATAAATCTTAAGATACAGTTTAATAATGATACAGTTTAGATATTAAAACACATACATTGTTATATGCACTCATACAGCAAAAAAGCATTTGTTTGATTGTCTTAACTGATGAAATAAATTGTACTTTCAGCCAGGGGAAGAACCAATCTCTCCAGGTTCTCAGCAAAGGCCACCACCATTTTACCTCACATCTCAGCAACTGCAGATGTTACAGTTTCTTCAACAAAATCATGGGAGTTTAACGACACAACAACAGGGTTTGCTTGTCCAGTTACAGCAACAGTACCGATGCATGCAACAACACCAACAACAAATTAGGTTACAACAACAGCAAGCTACTCAAAGGGGGTTGCGACCTGGACAACCAGGTTATCCTACTACAGGCTACAATCATACGCAACTAGGACAACCTGGTGTGATCAAGAACTATGGAATACCTCAGCAACCGGTACTATATCATTTGTTTTATATACATTTATGAATCACCTTGTCATCTAGCTGTTAAATAATCCTATTTCACATCGTATAATAGAACTCAAAGTTTATTAACACTAAACATACCGATACTTCGTGTATACCTATTCCTACCGTGTCCGGTCAAAATAACCGGTGATTAAAAAAGTAATAGTTTTTATGATTTAACTTAAATAACGAACAATTTATAACTGAATGTATATAAAATGATGAACTTCCAGAAAATTTCGTTTCATTTCAATTATAGGCTTAAATAAAATTACATTTTTATTTATATAGAGATATATCTTATTCATCTTCGCTGCACTTTTTATAGATCATCTTATTATCAAATGTACATTTGCCGCATACATATTTCTCGCATCTTGAACAGACTTTCGTAGATTTGTAACCTTCACAATATTTTACTTAGCAAATTTTTTGTAGCAATGAATCTGAACTTGTTGATAGTTGCCATTTAGCATATCCCTAAAAATATTATGAATTGATGTCCTGCCAGGTTTGTAACTTGCATCTATTTCTTTCCAAACCATTCTATCGGGCCTTTTGAAATGTTTGTAACACCGTCGACCGTAAAAAATGCTAAATTTTATGCCGATTCCTTAGGATTATTATGGGCCTGAATTGGTATGTTTTAACACCTGGTGATTATTTTGATCGAGGGATAAATTATGGTTTATAACGAGATTACGGGCGTAACAGTTATTATTATTTATTATTACTGATTTTGTTTGTCATCTAACCTTAAGATAACCTTTTCTTTGTACTGATTGTATTTATTTTAAGAGTAAATAAAATATTTTATCGACCGGTCAAATTAACCGCCCGCGGTAGACAGAACAGAATACAATTTTTTCTTAGAAAATAAGCAAACTAGAAGTAAATACTGAAAAGTGTACATTAAGCATGTTTTATGAAAAGTCATAACTTATGAAGCGATAAGATTTATATCAAAAGACTGCTTGATAACGCTGACAACACTCTCTGACCACGCTGGCAACACTAAAGCCCGACAACGCCGATAACACTAAAGAACTCTCTGGTAACACTAAAGCCCGATGGCAACACTAAAGACTGTTAACTCACTAACAGCTACCTACCCTTTATACCTTGGTTCCGATATGCCTAGCCCTCACATGTCTCGTGGTCAAATGAACCTTCTTAATTACTCAGGGTTTTCGCCCGATACTACATTATATTATATTTATTTAATCGCTTCCTGTTACAGTTGCAGCAAGGTGGAACTGTTGCATTGCAAACAGGATTCTCAGACTCCAGTGTCGGTTACAACACGGCAGCGACTGGGAACAGCCAGACGCCAGGAATGCCTTATAAATCTGCTTCTGACCCAAACTACCCTCAGAGACAATTGACATCCAACCAATACAACCAATACCAGCCTAACCAATTCACTGCCCAGGGTTACACTCAAATATCGTCCACAACGAGCAATTATCCAGAAGGCTCAGCAGGAAATAAAGATCTGGGTGTGACGGATCAGGAGTTACAGGCTCTGTTATCCCAGAAGGACATAGCGACGTCATTGGCGGAGGATCTGTTGAAGCATTTCGGATCAGAAGATTTAGACGTGAAGGAAGAGGCGCCGAGTATCATAAACAATGGTACGCTAAGTTCAGGTCCGTTTTCACCGTCGAACCTTGAGGAGAACACGGACAAGATCAAAGAAGTGAAGCTGGAAAAGGTAGAGGATACTCCGTCGACCAAGCTCGAGGCGTACGAAAATAGCAATACAAAGACATCAACTCCAGCAGTTGACAGGGTGAAATGCGAGGTGACGTCAAGTACAAATAAAATTGAATCGGTCACTCGGATCGAACCTGTGCTGAAATTGGAAAGCTTGTGCGAATCGCAACCTGAACAGGAATTTAGTATAGACATGGATTCCAAAACTATTATAGAGACGTGCAAAGGCCAGGGATTGAATGGTGTACAGAATTGCTCCATACTTAGCGATCGTTCACCTCCACCCACGCCGCCTGATCCTCCAAGTCAGAGGCTAACTAAGGAACAACTCCTACCCCCCACTCCTAGTGTTTATTTAGAGAATAAGAAGGATGCATTCAGTCCTCAACTTCAAGAGTTTTGTCTAAAACACCCGATAGCTGTGATCCGTGGCCTGGCAGCTGCTTTGAAGTTGGACCTTGGTCTTTTTTCGACTAAAACTTTGGTAGAGGCGAATCCAGATCATGGTATCGAGGTGAGAACGCAAATGCAACAAACTAGCGATGAGAACTGGGACCATACACAGGGAAGGAAAGTTTGGGGTTGTATCAGTCATAGAAGTCACACGACCATCGCGAAATATGCACAATACCAGGCATCGAGTTTTCAAGAAAGTTTGAAGGAGGAAAAGGAAAAGGCTCAAGGTATACATACCTCGAATCTATCCGATTCAGACTCAAAAGATAGCACTGGAGCTGTCAGAAGGAAGAAAAATGCGTTGGGATCGGCGAATCGAACGAGTTCAAAGATGTTGCGATTTGGGACCAATGTAGATTTATCAGACGAGAGAAAGTGGAAACCGCAGCTCCAGGAGCTGATGAAATTACCAGCGTTCGCTAGAGTCGTATCAGCTGGAAATATGCTCAGTCATGTCGGACACGTTATTTTAGGCATGAATACTGTCCAATTATATATGAAGGTACCTATAATATTTATTTAAATTTGTTTTTCATAACTATTGTTAAATAATATTTTAGACTGTATGTAAACTTATATTTTTATGAAAATAATGTAGTAAATGAAATTTATATAGAATATTGTTTTACGTATTAAATATCGTAACAAATAGTATACTTTGGATACTTTCTATATTTTTGCAAATAGTTTGAAAAACACAAAAAATTTATCAAAAAAAGATATTATTAAATGGTGAAACATTTCCCTAAAAAGCATCTTTATTTGCTTTTATAGGTACCAGGTAGTAGAACACCTGGCCACCAGGAAAACAACAATTTTTGTTCTATTAATATCAATATTGGACCAGGAGATTGCGAGTGGTTTGCAGTGCCTGATGCATACTGGGGTGTAATTTGCTCTCTTTGTGAGCGGAATAATATCAATTACCTTCATGGTAGTTGGTGGCCTTCTTTAGAGGACCTATATGATGAAAACATTCCTATGTATAGGTTTTTACAAAGACCAGGTGATCTTGTCTGGGTTAATGCGGGTAAGCAAATTGCAAATAATTATAAGTTGCTTAACACTAATTAAATAGATTGCATAGTAATCTATAATTTGGAAAAAAGTACAAGCGAAATCGAACTCTTTTTCATCATTTTTATCCTACTGATATCAAATCAAGTTCAAAGTATCCATATGTTAATCATATTAAACAATTCATCTTTAATAATAAAAAATATTATAGAAACTAAAATTAATTAATTAAAGTTCCATTAAAATAGACCAGTTCGTTTCATGAAAAAATAGACAAGGTAAAAATATTTTCATTATAAAGTAACTAAGAAAAAAGAATTTTATTATTTCTTTAGGTTGTGTGCACTGGGTTCAAGCTGTTGGATGGTGTAACAACATCGCATGGAATGTGGGTCCTTTGACTGCTCGACAATATCAACTAGCAATTGAACGATATGAGTGGAATAAACTGCAGTCGTTCAAATCTATTGTACCAATGGTACACTTATCCTGGAACTTAGCAAGAAATATCAAAGTGTCAGATCCCAGATTGTTTGAACTAATTAAAAATTGCCTATTAAGGACAATGAAACAGTGTTGCTTAATGTTAGAGTTTGTGAGAAGTAAAAGTGTGGAAATTCGGTTTCATGGACGAGGAAAAAACGAAGCATCGCATTACTGCGGACAATGCGAGGTAAGATAATTTTAAATAATATTAATTCATAATTTTTACTTATGTTTTCCTTAAAATAAAAGTGAACATGAAACAAACAATTTAAATATTGAAGCAGCTTAATAAGTACTGATTAATACTATAAATTTTGCTTTTCTTCCAGATTGAAGTGTTTAACGTCCTGTTCATAAGAGAACAGGAGAAACGGCACGTCGTACACTGTATGGATTGTGCACGAAAACAGGCCCCATCCTTAGAAGGGTTTGTTTGCTTAGAAGAATACAGAATGCGAGATTTAATGGACGTTTATGACGGATTTACTTTACACACTTCTCTAACAACTCCCTCATCAGTTCAATCTAACCAATCCTCCTGAGAATACATGCAACACAGATATCTGGACTTCCTAGGCACTTTACAGTGACTTAGATAGTACAATATCTGTGTTTGAAAAGAATCTTTATAATAAGCATTATTTAAGTACCTGGGAGCTACCATTAAAAAATGAAGAAGAGCAGAAAATTTTGTATGTTGACATAAGTCGAACATCCATTTCCATGCTAATTTTAAGGTACGCACAATACATGTTATATATGAAGCAATTGAAAATTTCAAATTTTTTTAGAATTAATTCGCACTGATTACATACACAAATTGAGACTTATATTCGGAAAATTTTATATTGAATTGATATAAAGTCAGCGAAACACTGCTCTAGCTCTCGGGTATAGAAAGTCGAAATTAAGTAAACGAGAGAAGACTGCGTTTTACTTATAAATTACTCAATATCACCATTTGTAATCCTTTAATGGCACAACCATGATGATGTGCATAAGCTTTGCAATAAGAAATGCTTGACATAGTTATCAAACTTGGCCGTGTTCCTTATCAGTTTTATATCGTGGCAAGTAACTACAAAACAAGCATTCAATATTCATTTTTATCACAAACGATAGAAAATCTCTTTTTTTTTATATCGTTCATAAATTACATGTTTCGAAATTTTTACGAATAACAAAAAGAAAAGTTAGAAAAAATTTTCATATAATCGAGAAACATCACGGAATTGTTCACTGCCAATCGTGAATATATTAAAGGATTACACTGTAACAGTCCACAATGATGAGGGATAAGCTATCGTTAACTATTATTATGAATTAAGATACAATTGTAAAGTATCACCAAGCTGCTCAAAAAACATACTTGTACATTTTTGTATGCAGGCGAATTGAAACGATTATTGATTTTTATGAAATTCATGGGAATATTAGCACAGTTTCGAATGTCGTACTGCCAACGACGATTCGATTTCTTAAATCGCAGCAACGATTATGTTTTTATACTAAACTCGAAGACAATGAGATCAGTATCTGGTTGAGATTTATTAATGAAATAATTATTAAGCATTTTGCAGCAAATTCAAATAATTTAACAAAAAAGTGTTGACAGTACAGTGACATTCGTGACGAATATCGTGCTTTGAATAAATCAATCATTGTGTCAAGCAAAAAATAGCGGCTCTAAAACATTTGTACAGTAAAAGATACTGTTTATAATAATAATTTCTAAGATAAACCAACCTCCGTTTTTAGAACAAGGGGACGATAACATGTTGCGATCAGCTCATAAAACGGCGTTTCTCAATTTATTTTTTGTTTATTTTCATAAACAGAATAGAAAGAGAAACGTATGATATTCTAAATATCGGAAATCATGTGCTGAAATCATTTGAATTTTTCTACCATAATTAAGTCAATGATAAAGAATATTTATTAATTGTAAATGAATTTGTTTCAAATGATTTTTAATTATAGAAAATCTTCCATCAATTTATACAACCTATTCGATACATGAAAGATAGAATGCTATAGTCTAATGGCTTATTTTAATTATTATTTAAGGTAACACAATTATAGAATATTAGTACAATTTTAACGAACTTAAGGACGGAATATAAAATCAGATCAACGTTAAGAAAAAAGTTGGGAAACGCTGCCTGTCTAACAATGAGTTAATCGTATCTTAAAGCAAAGGAGAAGCGTACCTTCAACTCAGTCTCGTCAATTCACATTGGTGTCTAGTAACGCCAAATGTACGTGCCAGAAAACAAAAAAAAAAAAAAGAAAAACTCTTACCTACCACAAATGTATAAATAATGCAATTCTCGTTCCGCCGAAAAGATGTATTTTCACAAACGCATGAGAGAGAGGGAGAGAAAGAGAGAGAAAATGGAGAAAAAAAGCAAAAAATGGTAGATAGTACAGGTCGTAATAAGATCATCGAAGAACGATGTATTTTTGAAAATCCTAGGAAATACTAGTTCCGCCGAGTTAGTTAATCACGAACGATAACCGCATTTCTTTTATACGCGCGACCAATTTCAACGTTGCACCATTCGATTGCAATATATGTGTATACATATATATACATTTGTACATGTATATATGTGTATTTCTACATCATTTACAGCGATGGTATATGCTAGTTTCCTGATGTATTAACCCGCTCTATCGATGATTATTAATGAAGATTTTCCGGGTTGAAAAAACTCGTGTCCAAGAGTATTTTAATCCATGCACTCAAATGATCTCAATGCATGTAATATTGGCAGTACATGACAATGAATTCTGCCAATATTTCGAACTGACTTGACAACTTTGATTAACGATTAATTAAATTATGTATAAATATATTTAATGTAAAAAATAAGATTAGATAACGTGAAATGAATCGAAACAGAATGGCTCAAGAGCTTCAATAGTTAATAATGAACAAACTGAAAGCGGTCCCATCGTGCACCGCTAAGCCTGTTTTGCTGTGACCTATGGATAATCTAAACCAGTTCGTATTCGAAATTAAGAAGATGATTTTCTCTGAAGGTGTGCGACGTTGTGTAGAAATTACCTGACATTGCGCTATTTAATTCGAGTTTTTATATATATATATATATATCTGATTTGGGTCCTATTATTTTTTTCTCATTCTTTTTTTCATTTATTATGTGTTAATGAATGTTAATCGGCAATACTAAGCAAATTTACTCAATAGATTATGATAAATATGTATAATATCTAATGATGCTACATTGCAAATGATTCAAAGGTTTAGAATAATTTTTACGGAATATATACAGTTTGTAATAATGAAATGTATTGAGTATATATATATATATATATATATATATATATGTTATACTTAGGTATATATATATACATCCATATGTACATATACCTATTATACTTAAATATATATATATATATATATATATATATATATATATATGTTAAAATTTTATCAACGATATGTACTAAGATTGCGTTGTTTAGCGATGGTTTCATTACAAATGGTTCACAGCACTGGCAGCTCAAGTTTGTTAGCAGTTACTTTAATATTTTAGAAAGTTTTAGATCCTTCGAATAGCATGAAGTTTCGTTCGTAGGTAAACTGCATACACAACATGACTTAAGATAAGAAGACATTGAGAAAAGTGTACTTTTCTTAGCAATCGCACGTGTATCTGTTTACCTGCAAATGAAATACTTGTAATGGAGTGGAAAGTAGTTTTATGAAATTCAAGTGAAATAATTTGTAAAGGATGAAAGCGGAAAGTTGTGGCTAAATATTGGCAAACCCTGACGGCGGTAAATGTCTTTGAACGTAAAAGGCACGTGATCGAAATAAGAAAAAACCTTTTTCTTTAGATGGGTTTCTCTTCAATTTTCCCTTTTGGATATTTCGTACTAAAAGTATACCGGAATTATGCAGGATGATTTGAAAATCTGGTATAACAACTTTGAACAATTGGCAGTATTACTTCTAGTAGCACTTTATTATTAGAATTGCAATAATACTAATTTAAAATATATCGTTACTTTAAACATCACATGATAAGGAAGGCTAGATGTTATTTATCTAAAAAAGAAAATTCATTTTTTTAATGTACTAGATTTTTATGACAACCTGCAGGAATGTCATATCTTAAGTTAAGGAAAAGAAATACAAAGAAATATTAGATCCGATAAAGTGTATTACTTGAAATAGTCGACCAGTTAATGTAAGCTTTCAAATACCATTTTTGTTTTAGTTATAATTTAATTGGTTCTTAGGAAGTTTACATTCACTAGTCAGTATATATATATATACATCTTGACATACTAAATAGTTTCTTTTCTGTTTAATCAAATTTAAATGATGTATCGATACATCTGTCTAATGAATTATAAATTAAATCTGAGAGGGAAAGCCAGAAAGAACTCGAGCAGTAGTTTTATTAACTTATCATTTAATGGAATTGTAAGTAATTGTAAATATCTGATTTTTTTTTTTTTTTTTTTAAACAGAGAACAGTAGAAAAACATGAGGGCAGAATTGTATATTAAGTACATTCTTGTAATAATCACTTAATTGTTTATCCTGCACTTATTGCAGATTTTTCAAAGTCTCGTATTTTGATACTGACTACTCGAGGAATAATCGTGACATTGGTGATTTTTTAGAGAAATATTATGCAATTTAGTATTGCGCACAAACGCCATATATAATTATCAGGAGCAGAAGTAATCGAGAGGTCCCCTTGAATTCGTTATCTTGAACAATTACTTAAAATGCAGAAAAGTGGCGCATATACAAAATTGCGTACTTCGAAAAGCAGAGGAAAATGAAAGAAGACAAGCCAGAAAATTAAGAAGCACACATATTGAAACATATTTTCGCTAAACAGTGTATGAAGAGTTTGAGTTCTATGCTTACGGAATGGTTGGAATGTTAACGAACAGGCATAAAAAAGAAGATTTATTTTTTCTGAACAATAGTGGAGAAAAAGTAATATTTTCGAATTCTGTAATGTCTGTAAAATGAAAAGTAGCAAACCATAGCAGAAAGAAAGAAAGAAAGAAAAAGGGAAAGAAAAGAAGACGATGAGGATGATGATAACGATTCACGTAGCTTAAAAACTTGTAAAACTGTATTTTAAACGTGAGAACGTTCACTGCCAAATTGTGATAAACAAATCCCACCTTTAAACCGGAGCGTTTTCTTAACTTCTGATCGCATTGACCAATTATTTCCTCCCAAATAGTTACCGTGAGTTCTGCACATTCTGATATAATAGTCATCTATATTTTTCCTTAATGTTTAAGATAGATAGCGTCGAAGAAGATATAGCGTTGACCAATGCAGCTAGAATCGAAGGAAACCGCTCCCTATTTTAAGTGCGTAGCATCGTAACAATGAGAAGAATAAAACAGAAAAAAAAAGGAAATAAAAGGAACAAACAAGAAAGAAATGAAAGAAGATCGTATCGATATTTTTAAACGGGCACGTTTTAACTGTTTAAAAAATAGTACCCATCTGGACCGCCTATAGCGCTCTTCTATAGTATATTGTATGTTTACGTGTACAGTGCCTTTATACTTGAAAAAGAGAGAAAATGAAAAAAAAAAGAATGGAAAAGAACTTTTTAAAAGAAAAAAATGATACCTTCGTTTTCGAGAAATCAATGTACACAGACGATTTTCCAAATTTTTTACGCGAAATAGCGTGTACAATTATCGTGAACAAAAGAAACGGGGCAACATAAACGATGGAGACTCTTGCATTAATTTCTCGAAAAGTCAAGACGTGCGGTCCCTCCTACGTGTCGCAAAACATTCTTTTAATTAGGTTGAAATTGTAATAATTACCTAATTATAATTAATGTAATTAGATTATTATTATGAAGTACGTTGTAAAAGTGTACAGTTGGATCGGGTGATCTCTTTATGCGGGAGATCATGCTGTAGCTAGCCTTATTATTATCATTACAACTATTATTATCATGAATTATTATTACGGTTAATTAAAATATATTGTGTTTACCATAATAATGTAATATACAGTTACACAGAGCTCGACTGTGCTGTACATTATGATTATCAACACGAATGCTGCTGCCCTGCAATTATTATTAAATTGACTTTTCCCAAAAAAAGAAGTGGTTGCTATACAAGATTTTTTTATTTCCTACATGCAAGACTCAAAACACACTGAATCGACTTTAACAAAAACGTTGTGACAATTCTTGGTCATGTTCATTATAAAATAGAACAGATATGTGTAACATGTTTGAATTGATTGCTTTAGTCTATTAACTTATTTATTACTGTGTCAACAATGTCATTTCATAATTTAGTTTATATCTTTTATATATCATTGCATATATTTCCAGATTTGTTGTTATTTACTTTACATGTTGGATTAATATTTACAGATATTGGAATTTGTTTCATTATAGTAAATACAGAACAGAAATATAATAGAAGCAGAAAAAATGGAGAATGTACAAGAATTCATTAATAGGTAAAACTGCTCTATCGTAAGATTTCTACATATAGCAGCATATAAAATTTTAAACTTAATGCACTTAGATAGGTACTATTTTTGGTGTCGACTGATTCTACAGCCAAGTCTATTTTTCACCTATGCAAGAGATGCATTAGAATTTCAGTTCTCTGGGAACAAGAGCTACATTTATGTGATTATATTTGTAGCTAAGAAAAATAACTTAATCCTCTATAAAATGGTCCATTTTAATCTAGGTATAAATAGATACATAATGAAAAGTACAATGAATTAAAAACACAATCACTGTAACAGTGACAAAGATAGTGAAATTTGTTAAAATTTTAAAGCAAGAAATCGAGAAGGTTTTAGCTTCAAGGATACTTCAGGGACACTCACATTTCCCCAAGATTCCTCTTATCGTTACAAGAATATTGTTATTAAGATTTCTTCAAAAAAATGAAAATAATATAAACTTTTAATGAATTTTACTATGAGAAGAACATAAAATTCCTGAAATGTCCTTGATGCCTTCAATCACTGACTTTGCTTAAATATTAATGTTTCTCTTTTTAGTATTTATATATTTAATTCAAAATACTTCTTGAAATATATCCATTTATAAAATAAAATGGGTCACAGACTACTTTATGATCTTTTATAAATAATATCGTTACACTTATAAAGTATTCTTAAATAATGGAATGGAAGTAAAAATTATATTTCTATAGAGTTGTTAGAAGAAAGAAGTGAGTCAAAGAAAAATTAACAATTATAAATACAAAACGAAATTAATTTACAATTTACACTGGTCAATAACAATAAATATTATTATTATAATATAATCAAAACACGTTAATTAACATGTTATCCAACACTCCGACAAAAAAGGAAGTGTATTGGGTAGTATGTTAACTACAAGTGTTCGTCGTCCTTTGAGCTCTAATAGTCGATGAGTCACTTAAAATGGATTATCTGATAACTCTTATATTTAGAAGGAAAGAAAATATTTCAACTAGCAATTAATTAATTAATTCGACTGAAATATTACATATAATTTTAGACAAGAATATTTAAATTATTTTGTTATTCACTTTGTTAATTATATTTCATTATTAAATTACTCTATGATTAACAGATTTTATACAACGTCTAAAAAAAAATATTTCATTACCAAACACAAATTTAAAATTAGAACACTCACGATCTTAGTAATATAATTTGCTCTCTTAAGGAATATAACAGACAATTATTAATGATGTAATAAAACGATGGTGATTTTAAGATGACAAAGGAATACACAGAGAAATAAATTTACTGAAATCTTTTCCTCTAAACTAAACGATCTCTAAAAAATATTCTTCTGTCTTCAAAAATAAAAGAGTTACCGTAGTCATTCATTTTAAGTCTTATCTCACAAGTTAGTTGCTAATTTGACGAAGGTGAATCGTTTGTACATAACTATAGGCACCAACGAACCAAAAAAAAAGCTGATGTGAATAGAATACTTATGTCCTCCTAAGCGCTCGCATTTGCTTGCGACGTGCTTGAACGACACCATAAACAACTGCTGCAAGACTTCGGCATCTTGTTGTGTGCTTAGTCGTGCCTTCTTGTTGTAGACTTCCCTTGCCTAATACGAAATACGTCTCCATCGTTCCTTTCCCTTTAACTTCAATAAGTCCCCTTTTCTGAGTTTGATATCCTCTCGACTCCAAAAACTATTGAAATATTTGAAATTGAATAAACGATTTGTATGGGTAGCGAATAATTATTTTCGTTTTACATGCTGCACAATTACCCTAGCAATATCCTGCGGGACTTGTATCTTCCCCATAACGCCTGTAGAGTCCATGCGGGAAGCTAAGTTTACAGTGTTGCCCCAAATATCGAATACAGGCTTTCGAGCACCGATCACACCGCCTACCAGTGGGCCGCAGCTGATACCCACTCTTAAGTCGAAATTATTAAACGAGTGTATATTCACATCTTCAAGACGAAGTCGCATGGCTACTGCATAATCCACTAATCTACACAAATGCTCCATGTTATCCTTGTTATTATCCTAAAAGAAAAATATTTAAGAATTAATAATATTGGATAATGTTTTTAAAGAACTAAGTCATTCAGGACGAATACAATGGAAATAGTTTATTATTGCATTTCGCAGAATATGAGTAAAGATATTTGAATCATATATAGAATTACATTTTGAGAAGGATTGAGACCAGAAGCTGCCATGTAAGTTGCTCCGACTGTCTTTATCTTTTCAATGCAATGAAACCGATTCTCATCCAGAAGTTCGTCGAAATCAGCTGGAAAAAGATATTTCAAATTCATATCGTTGAATTATAAATTATATTAAAAGCAACAAATACTTTTAAATCTACAGATCCACCAAATTTGTCACTCTAATTTGTATCGATGTTTGTGCGTTTATGATAAATTCAAAAATATTAAAATGCACAGAATGTATATAATATTCAATAACATACAAAATGTTTAATTTTACCAATGATTTCATTCAGTAAACGTATACACTCCATTCCTTTATTAACATCTTCTGAATAGAATTCTGTGAAATTTGGTACACTAGCAAACATCACTCCAACTATGTCACGAGACTGAGAATACAATTCCTGCAAAATATAAAAAAGAAATTATAATATTTATGAAATTCACCAAGAATCTGGAAACATAAATTGTTCTACCTCTGGTGCTCTTTCTTGTGTTAAAAAATGATGAGCTACGTGGTCAGGTAAGATATTCTTCAATAATTGCATGTTATTATGTCGTGATTCAATCATGTCACTTAGCTCCCTCTCAGCCTGTTGTTTCCAAAGGAAATCTAATCTGGACGTTACTTCTACTAATCTACCATGATACGTAACCATTACCAGGAATACTAACATAAACGTGAGCATCTGTGCCGAGAGAGGTATCGTCGCTCTAAAAACGCAAAAGCATAATTAACAGCGTGATGTTTCTGAGAATCTAAAATAAACTAGATTTTCATGGATGACAAGCACGACTCACGAATCCTTCTCCTCGTCAGGGATCGAAAAAAAGTCCTTGCAGACTACCAGAATCAGCACGGCGTAAACGGACACGATGATCGTGGCCAATGCCGTTTTCACTAAATAATACAATTTCAGTGCAGAGGCTAACGCAATCAGGCATAAGATCCATGTGAACACAATGTATTCCGGTCGTACACAGGTAGTCCCCAAAACGATGTCATCATCGTAATCCAACGAATACATAGGTTCCGCTTGAACTTCCGTTTCCGGTGTTGATGACATTTTCCTCAAAACGACGTCCTCGTCCCTACGATTACAAGCAAATCTTTTATAATGCCTTCCAAATACGAGTCGGTGGCGTTGTTCGTATCTATAGAACCTGAAAAACATTTTTCTTCCTCGACCTTTCACCAGACTGGCCCTGTCATTGAGGATTCTTGTCAGTTCCATATCAACGTTGTTAGAACCATGCGGTGCAGTTTGATTTTCTTTCGAAGAAACGTCTTTCTGCTCTTCTGAAGGCTCATCGCGAAGGGCCGCTTCCAGAAACGTCAAGATGAACTGGTCGAGACCAGCAGTCGGTGCTACCAGTCGTTCTGGTTGCAGTGTTGGGTTCACTAATGGCTGCTGCTGAAGCTCCAAAGCTTCAGGATATTGTCGAATCGATGTTGGACACGCCAGGACACCGACTATAGATGTTAAAGCCATGAGACTGATCACGCTACATATGAAGATCGTTCGATGCTGCTTGTTGTGAACCAACATCGAAGAAGCATGTTGCAAATATGTTGGCAAAGTTTTGAACTCTTCTGCCATCACCAGAATTGAGGATGCTACCAGAATGAGCGTCGTCAATAGCAGCGAACCCAAAAGAATAATACAGCTGTGGAAAGAAGTTGATGTAATTTCAAAATTAATACATTGTTAATTATCCTATTTTATAATCTTTTATCCTAATTTATTCTATAATCTTTATCTCATTGTTTCTTCTACAATAACAACCGAATCAGTATTTTATTTTCAAAGTTTTTATGATTAGCTTTTCTAACATTCATAAATTTGTTTATTATTTGATTATTATTAAAACACAGTCATGAAAAACCAGTCGCTTACTCTGGCAATATCACTGCTTGACAAATTGCGATGAATATCCACACGACGAAGCAACAAATCATGTTGGATTTAAACATATCCTCGCGCAATTGGCCGAACTACGAACACGTAAAACAATATCTGCATCAAGATCATTAATTTAACGAAATTAATTTAATGTTCAGTTTAATTGGATTTCATTGAATTCAATTTTTTTAAATTTAATTGAACTCATTAAAAAGTAACTTTATACGCGCAGAACGTATTATATCGATCTCACCTTTGATTCCAGGCTTTCGTCATTGTAACGCAAAGTCCAAGCATTTATGTTCGCCAACCTCATACGCTTATTACTTGCAGTTTCAAGGCCCGCCGCCTTCAATTTCTCAGCAGATGTAGCAGACGCAACCTTGTTACTTTTCGCGGATCCATTCTCTTCCTCGAGGTATTCTGACTCCAAATTGGTAACTGACGTCGCAGTATTCAACTATACAAATAACCTAACGCTAGATTCTCAAGGTGTTTCCCGATTTAAAGTCGTTACTAATTTCCAATAGTCGTTAGATACTAACGTTTTCGAATGGTATTTCCGGTGTCCAGTCCACTCCAATATCGTCGTCCGTGGAAGAGTTCGGAGCGCTACTGTTTGCAGCTAATGGATTGTTCAATTTGAAGCTCTTTTTACTTTTACTCGCATCCTCCTCGGTCCATATCTTAGGTCGTGAAGAATATCGACGTCTGCATCTCAAAGGTTCCACCTGTTTGATTAAGTACGTTACCACATTTCTCTCTTTCAAGTAATTGTCCCTTTCGGTTCCGTTTCCTGGCTCCACTTCGTACACGTCATTTAAACAGTTCAAAGTATCCTCCGAAATATGTACTCTCCTGAAATATTACGTTTTCCTTGTATTACTGCGACTACTTACTTTATTAACGTTCTCGCACAATTCATTATGCAACAGTAAATATTACACAAGGGAGTTTCAGAGTTTCAGAATGTTAGAAACTTAAAGTTTTAGAGTATTGGAGTTGAAGTACTGTCTTTTAGGTTCCAAATGATATAAAAATCAGAAAAGCGACAAATATAGACTTATTATGTTTTCCTTGTGTGTACTTCTTTTGTTAAATCCAATGAGAGATACACAGTAAGTTTTACCCTGGTATGCCTCCACTTTCTAGATGATTAGCCAGTGTTACATCGTAAGACCAGACATCGAATTGCCATTTTCGAAGTCCAAGTACGCCACACAGTACCGAGCCACTATGAATTCCTATTCTCATATTTAGGTCAACCTAAATGAAGAACAATTTTTCTTAAATTACGCACTTGACGTATGGTGTATCTTTATTTTATATTTTTGAAATATTGCAAAATTCAATTACATTGTTAAATTGCAGCTTGTAATTAATCTTAAAGGAAATTTGCATATCCCACATATGCATTGTAACAGTTAAATTATGTTTTTCAAATTTGCTAACTTACAGTATGTCTTAAATTATTGTTTGATTATTTTAGATTATACAGAATTTAGTTACCTTTGTTGTATACCGCACATCTCTTATTGCTTTAATCATGTGCAAGCCCATTTCGACGCAGCAATGAGCATGGTCGCTTCGAGGAGTCGGTAGTCCGCAAACGCAATAATAACAATCCCCAAGTAATTTAATACGCAAGCAATGATTTTCTGCAGAGAGCTTGTCGAAACGAGCGAACAAGTCGTTTAACACTTTAACGAGCTCTTGAGCACTACATTGGCTGGCCAAAGCTTTGTGATAAAGACGAATATCATAGATTAAATTTGAAACTTTGTAAGAGTATTTTAAGAGTTACTACATATATCTAATATCTTATAATATACGTTGTGTGTGCTAATAGAAATTAATGTACAAAATAAAAATTATAATTAATACACTTAAGTAATTGACATATGTAAATTATGTTGTTTAAGAATAAAATTTATGTTGGTATATAACGTAATTTAAAATTTTTACCATTTTGATATCTTCGAAGCAATAATAGAGATAAAAGTTTGATTGAAAAGATGTTAATACACATGAATTACAGAAATAACTGCAAACTACAAGAGAGAATTAATTAATACTAATACAGAAAGAAATATAGACTTTTATAAACAATCACACCGTTTCATTCGAGAAAATAAATTTTATTTGGTATACCTAAAAATAAAAAATAGTTACTTATTATTATATTTCTTTTTCCATTGCATTTTTCATATATTTCCATTTTCCATTGTAACAGTAAACATCATACAAAAGTAACTTTTAAATAAAGATGTAAACTAGTGCAGTTCACTATCGTAAATATGTGATTACATACCAGTGAAACCTTTGATGTCAGCAAAAAGTATGCTCACATTTTCGTAGCGATGGATATATATTCTATGAAATTGATTAGGTGTAAAAGAGATTGTTCCACCTCGTGCAGTCTCACGAGCGATATCACGGATCATTTCCTTAGCCACGAAATCTGGTAAAACTACAATAAAATTCGTCAATCATTAAACGTGATTACATGTTTGAAAGCATAATTTTTATTCAACAAAATACGTTATAGACAAAATGAAACATTCATCGATTAATTATATAATAATCTACCATTAATCAAACGAGTATGACGGGATCGTTTGTTCTATTTTATTTGATTGTATTTTACTTATACTTCCTAAACAAATAATCGTCGAAAGATCGATAATACGTAAAAGCAAAGTACTGCTAGGCTATCGGTAAAACATATCTGGCGCAATCGGGTGAAAGTGTCTAGTGACCCTTTTTGACACTCGGCTGAGCAAGTTACACGCGCTGACGAACCCCATGCCTACGGCGCAACCCCATGCGTTTTTATAGACTACGTTTGACATGTTCGACATATATATAAATATACTTAAATACATGTCGTACGTATTTTGCATCGATACGTAATTACACAGTCCATATACATTTATGATACATATATATATATATATTCTCTCTAACTCATGTTCGTGTTAATTGTGTGAACAATCGTGAAACAACGAGTTCAATTTAATATCGATCTTCCAACAAAATGTCAATCTAATTCTATTTAATTGGGTAATACTCCTGTAAACGAATAGATTAATTCATATTATAAAATTGCTGAAAGGTTGAAAAAGTTGCATTTTGAACTGTAATAAACTTTGCCAAACCGTTAAACGAAATACTAAATTAAATCCTGAACAAAGCTGTAAACTAAGTCGACTGTAAAATAAACCACAGCGCTAGGAATCATTCATGAATTTGATTAACGAATTTAAAGCATGTCTCACCGGAAAGGAGCAACTTCTCTTGTCGATTATTCTCGTTTTGAGTTCGTTGCCGGGTTTCCATGGATCTATGCGTTTCCAGGAAAGCCTGTCTCTGTCCTCTGTCTGTCAAATACTTAGTGTACATGCCAGCTAGATTCATTGCAAGATAAAGAAGGACGTTGGTTGTTAGCATTCGAACTATGCACGTGACATCATGCAGCTGCAATTGCAAAATTAAACGTACTTTAACGAAAAGAAAGCTGCGAAGCGTACTTGGGATTGCGCTAAGAAAGAAAAAGTTGACGGAAGAGTATTATATAAGTGAAATGGGTAGGAGGCGTTAACTTGTAGAAACTAAAATGTAGACCAAGGATTCTTACATATGTGGGATCTCGTAATAAAGTTATTCCCGCCATCACCATGTGAGTTAAAGCTGTCCCGTAACCGGCAAGGACACACCATCTCAAAGGTAACGGCAGCATGGCATACGGCGCATACACGACAAACAAAATGTACCACATAAGACGTTGTTGACTAGAGAAATCTAGACCAGCTCCTATAAAACCTGCAATTGACAGGGGGTGTGCAGATAACATAAAGACACTCTCGATTGTAGACCCATTTATGGAAACATAACGATCGTTTCGTTAATCTTAAATAGCCGCAAAGGATCGCCGATCAATAGTAACCCATGCCTAGGTATAAGTTTGCTCTACCGTCTCTCTCTTTCTCTCTCTCTCTCTACGGTTCGCTGAACATTCAAGCAATTCGCTGGACCGCCAACGCACGAGCCAGTGGAGCAAAACTCTATTCGGTAAACGAAGATACAATCTTCCCAAGAGAGCACGTACGTATATTTATATGTGTATATGTATATTAGAACATTGCAATGTGAAGCACTATACGTACGTCGACTATTATATCCAACTATGAAAAGAATGTGTCTATTCAGGAACAGAAAGAAAAGGAAGAAAAGAAAAAAGATAAAGATAGAAATTATATATGACGTTTGTACGTGTCATCACCTTGAGAATTGATCAGTAACCAAGTAAATATGGAAGCCCAGTATAAATAATTATTGGAGAAACACCGCCACCAGCCAAGAACGCAAACCACCAAGTTCGCTATCATACAGCAGATCGCCCAAGACAACGACTCGATCAGGCCGCCGCTGTTCTCGTCTCTTTCCCACAGCCATATCGCCATAAGAATAATCTGGTATCCCCGGTGCATAGTATGGGACAGAAATTAAAAAACAAAATACAGAATATACTTCGTAGGATTCAAGTTATTCGTTCTTTAGGGATCAGTTTACCTTTAAGCTAAGATCGACGATATTCAGCATGATCAATGATTTCTGCCGTTGACGATTCGAGTAATGAAGGTAGGACGTCTCCAGCTGTTTGCTGTGGAAGCTGTTCGAAAGCGATGGACAAAATATTCCCTTATAGAGTACGCCTTTCTTGAAAACATCTGGAAATATCCACTCGTATTTATAGCCGAAGGCTGTATTGCACAGAATAAATTAATAACATGTGTGTGAATAACAGTGGCATGTTAAATAATTCGCCAGACGATCAACACACGAGAGAAATTTGTAATAAAATTAAGAAATATCTCCTTTGTCCATGTTTGTCTTTTCCCAGGAGATAAAAAGAGCCGTTTTAAACAAAATGCTCATCACATTACATGGTTTCTATGAGTGCATTTGTAAGTGTATCATAAAAGAATTATATCTAATTAAATGACGAAGTTGAATCAAGACATACAGTGATTCACGAAAGTATTTGAACACTCGTAGAAACTTTTTATGAACATATTGCATGTGTTACAATAGCGATTTCATAATATTATGAGTGTAGCTTCTGATAAGTAAAATGCACCATTAGCTGATGCCGTTACGAGCCCTTCGATTATATTAATTATATTAATATTAAATATAATCGAACCTCGCTGCGCTTGAGATTCTGCATCAACAGGCTGATCAGCAAGAGCCACATCCGGGTCGGTAGAAATGTCCGCATCCTCGGTTGGATCGGTTGTTTCATTGATGTCTGGAACTTCCGGATCGTTGTTGGATTTCCGGTCCTCCCAGGCCGCCAATCCTTCCCTCCCCAGCCTCTCGGAAGTTAGTTTCTTCACAGCCTTGATCCATAATTGTTTCCTCGGGGAAATACTCAACCTATCGACGTCAAAAAGTATCTGAAATTAATTTTCTCAGACGAGCAATACTTGCGAGAACATCTAGGACATCTAGGAAATTGACACACGAATACATACCAAATGCACATTGCGTATGTATACATTTTTGTACATTGCACAAAGTAATTAGAAGATCGTATTCTTAAAAGCTGATCTTTTCCAAATAAGTTTGGAAAATAGATAAAATGTTAAAAATAAATGGAATATTATATTTTAAATTATTAAATTCCTTACATACAAAATTTCCATTTACTTTTGGTAAAGATTTATCAATTCGTCGTTGAAGTATGTAGGATTTAATATAATAAATAATAATAAATAATAAAATTAATGAGAAACATCTATAGATATAATACAAATATACTATATGCGTACCTCGAAAATTGTACAAATTGCTATAAAATAAATATGCAAATATACGAATTTATATTTTACGTAGCTATGAAAATAATTGAATACTTTACAAAGTGTACACAATCTCCTAATTATATTGAGCCGTGTATAAACAAAGTAGTTGCAAAACATTTATGCAGGTCACGATAAGTAGGTAAACAACTTTTGTTGTTAACAAATATTTTTACATGATCATTAATATTATGTTCAACATTTTTACATTATATAATACATCAATTGTCTTTTTGTATTAATACTTGTTGTTTTATATGTAAAAAATTTGTCTTTAAAAATCAACATTTTATGAAAAGACCTTCACAAAATGAAAAATGAGTTTATTGTTATTGATTGGAAAATATTACCGATAGATAATAATAAAAAATAATTCCGTAAATGCAAACTACATTTCTAATATCTGAATTAAACCTCTCTCTTCGAAATGAGCTTTGTTCAAAATAATTTCACATTTCTTCATTGTGATATTCTGTACATAACAAAAAGTTGCTGGCTTTGAATTATGTATATTCATCCAAAGTGCAATTTAATCCTTCACACACATAGATATCCTTCGTGTCTTATAAATAATGGAATCTCGTGCATGCATGTTCGAGTTCAAAACTAAAAAGGAAACAAAGCACAATAAATAAATAATTAAAAAAGTAATAGCAGCCATTAGTTAAGTAAAGAATAAAAGATTAGAAATTACTGTTTTAATATTAGTAAGTCGAAGGTAGCTTTAGGGCAAATTAAATAATAGCAAAAGATGAAAGAATAAGAATCTTTTTCCTTATAAATAGAAAATAAATCTTCTTTATGAAACTATTCTGATAATTATCAAATTCTCCAAATTTCAATAGAACTATAAATGATCTGAAATTATAAGTCACGCGTGTAAAACATAAATTATAAAGTTAAGAAAAATATAAGTATAAAAACAAAATCCAAACCGATTCCATCATTTTTCTTTCATACGTGGAAACAGAAAATGTTCTCTGAAACAATCTTCGCATAGAAGATGTTATACAAAAGAATATTTAGTACTAACATTCATATATCGTAAAACGTGTCTCACGACCCAAAGAATAGTGTTTCCTCAAAGCACGTATGGACGATACATCATAATAAGTGCACACATATTTTTAAATACGCAGCACTATCGATCCAGACACGTGAATTCTTGCACGTACATCATGATCCATCATCGCAGGTATCATTAAAACCAGCGCATACAGGCGATCAAAACAAAAAAAAAGGAAGAATAAGGAACATCGTGTCCTCGTGAAAAATAGTATCAAGTGTGTGCATGTGTAAGCACGTCGAAAGGTGTGTTACACTATTGGAAAAAAGACACAAAAAATCTCGCCGATACACCTGCAAAATGTGGAACTTACCGAACAGTGTTATTGTGTTAATGATGTGTCGCATTAAACAAAGAAACAATTGAAAGTCTTTCTTGCACGGTACATATTTTCTTTTCATTCTAGTTTCGTTTCTTTTTTCTTTTTTTTCTTTTTTTTTCTTTTCTTTGTCGCGTGTAAGAGAAAGAAAATGAAAATTGGCATGGGTGAATACTTACTCATTGATGCCCGCGACATCACTGTCCAGCATCATGCTCCAGGTCTGTTCTGTAATCATTATCCCCCGGATGATCCGCGAAACGAACAACCGCTCACGTTGTGATTGTCAGCTGTGCAATTGCCTTAGTATCCGGCATTTTCACACACCTTAAACCAGAACTTGTTAAGAAAGGAAGCCAATTTCTCTAATGTCCCGCCCGGCGTTGGTTCAAAGAACTTCTTTTTTTACCAGAGACCAAGGAGAACAATCTTATCGAATCGCGAACACTTATTGTGGAGACGTTATCTTTGCTTTGCTCGTCGATTTTTCTTTACTGAGCAGAGCACCGGTACATTTTTTTCTTTTTGGTATTAAACCTCGTTCAAATTACCCAGCACGACCGCGCCGACGGGTTTCCGGAAGACGTAGCCGGAAACAGAAGATACTCTCCGCCGCGAATGCACGATCAAAATTTTTCGTTTTCCTACCAGTTCAGTTTTATTCTCATTGCGTGTATTCTTTATCCTAATTGAGTATCGTGTACAGTGTGTAACAGAGTCAACTGTTCTCCCTTCTATCTCGTTGTGCCTTAAAGCATGTTATCATTCTAATTCGCAAATCGAATGATCGTTTGTACGATAAAGTTTGTCAAAAATAATGTTATCATAAATATACACTACCATATATAAATATCTGGACAGTTGGTGCAATCCGATCAAAGAGTCGATATTTTTATTATATTTTCAATGTTATAATAGCAGAACGTTCCCTTACTGTTAACTCTACGCTTCTTGCAATAACTGCGATCAAATGGTATGCTAAATTTAAACTGGAACAAAGAATATAGCTACGTTACTCAAGGTTCGTATTTATCTACAATAAATAGTTGACACTTCATACAATCTATATAATAGATCTATTATTTATCATTATTTTATCGGATCTAGCACTGTTTATTTGTAAATAACATTTATATAAAACGTGGCAACATTGAAAAGACAGGTTTAAAATCACTTAGCTGAGGTAGAACTGCCTTGCAGAACTAATTTTCATTCGCCTTCGATTATCGCTGTTTTATTTTTATTGAGATAGAATCAAAAGTGAAAATTAGATCAGTGTAACATTTAAAGCATACTTTGCATATCTGCGATAATTTGGTAGTGTCCAAATACTTATGCACGGTAATGTACGTATAAAAATACCGTATTATAGCAAGTCCCCCTCGGTTTCCGTGAAAAATGCTCCACCATAACATCGGAACGCGATCGAGCTTATTTTTATACCTAAATATCAATGAACAGGCATCCTAGAATTACTGAAAAGCATTTTTAAATAATATACTCAATAATCTATTTATTATGAGTATACGTGTATACTCAACAATTCGAGATTTACGAAATATATTTAAGAGATAAGGAAAATAAGAGGAAAGGTAAACCGGAAGCCATCCTAAGCTAAAAGGCAAGGATTATGAATAATAATAACAAATAATAATATACTCAAGAATTCGTCGAGTCGAAGGAAATTCACGATTTAATGCTATGATACTTGAGTAAAGAATTCACGTATACCGACGAGGTTAGTAATTTAAAAAAAAAACGATTAAGAAGAGAGAACGCTGAAATGGTAAAAAAAAGTGATATAATTCCAATGAGCGAAATGTTCGAGTTTTGTTTTTACGCTACCTGTCGGCTCCAGTCTAGTCCAATTGAGAAGAACAAGCAAGAAATTCCGTACGATTGCTTCGTTCCAGCATCAAGGCTGCCGTCCGCGAACGAAACTGGTGACGAGTGTCGAAAATCGCGAGGGGGCATCCGCCAACGATAAAACCCGCGCTTCCACGAGCGAAATCGGTCACCGAGTCGGTACCTGATCTTCAAACGAGTGAGTGTAACGTGAGCTTGTCACCGCGCGATGGCTCTCTTGACGTCAGATACCTTACTTCATCCCCTCTAATATGCAACGAAAAAAGAAGGGGTGTTATAGAAACGATATACAGTGTTTATGCAAATATATATATTATTATAGAAAATTGGTAACTTACTGTTATTATTTATTATTATCGGGATAAGATATATCTCCCAGCATAATATTTATATTATATTCGTATCGAAATATATAACTCAATCACTTAACTAACTTATGTTCTATCGACTTATAATCAACGCTATTTGTTACGTATGTTACATGTCAGATTGATAATAAAACAGAACCAAGTTAAAAAGTGTTAACCTTTATATTTATTTTATATACTTTATATATTTTGTATTTTCTCCAAGATATGTAATTTATTTCATATGTATATTCATGATACATTATGTATTATTTATGAAATTGTAACAATTTTATTAAGAATAAGATATCTATATATATATATAAAGATTGTATATAACTCATCAAGTAATTTCTATTAATTGATCTCGTACAATTATTAAATGTTATCGATATATTAATAACTGACAAAGTTAGAAAAAGAATTAGTGCAATTTTTAGAACGGGTTCCAATTTCAAGACAAAATATATAATAAATCAGAGAAATTTTAAGAAGTAAATTTGTTGAGAATCTAATAGAAGCTAACAATGCAATTAGAATAAATTTAGATATGCATCCATTAAATCATCTGATGTTGAACTATAAATATATATTGAACTATAAAGTAATTTTTAATTGATAAATCTCATGGATTAACTAAAGTTAGCATTATAAAAATAGTTATAGCTTACTGTCATTTAAATTATAATCATAATAAATTAAATTATAAATTAAATAGATACTAATTTAATACTAATTATTAAAAATTACTAATATTAGTTATTAACTAATACTAATTTTTTAAAATTTATTTATTGATTATTTTACAGTTGATAAAAAGTATGATATAAATAATATATAAAATATCTATATATTTATATGAGATAAATACCATTCATATTACGTCACATAAAGATTACAAAAGTTGATTTTCGTAAATCATGGACGCGTGATAAGCGTAATGATCGATGATTATTGGCATAACGCGTGCGCTTTCTAACACATGCGATTCATTATACAAGTACGCGTTATTCATACCAATCAATAAAACCTAAACGTAACAACACATGTAACAACAAATAAGACATTTTATCCATTTATACGTTCTGGAATTATAGAATATATGTATTCGTATTAAATATTCATCAAATAAAACACATTTTGAAATATATTTATTATTAATATATCATACTACATTGATATTAACACAGGTTTTTGAAATAAGAATTCTTACATTTATGGAAACATTAGTATTTATTGGCACCTTTCATCAAGTTATTATCAAAAATAATATTTTACCGCAACGTAACATTAAGTTATAATATTGTATCTTACTACATTAACAAAACAAAAATATTCGTCATAAAGCAATATTCGCAAATATATATTTGTATATATATATATGCATAAATATATAATATCATGTTTTACTAATATATCGCATATATATCTAATCTAATTGAATACTGAAGTAAAGAAATAATTATCTAAGACAAAATAAATTCGTAATATACACTACAAGAAATAAATTTATCTTTCTTCTGTTAACCAAAAACAATTAAAACATATAGGACATATTATAATATTCTTAAATTATATATAGTTAGATTATGTTAACAATTTAAATTGACAAGTCAATAACAAAATTGAAAGCATGTTATAATAGAAAAAAACTAACCAACAAAGTATTTATCACATACAAAACACAAACAATAGCTTACAATCACTCGAGGATAGCATGTTACCCTAGGGTGTTTAATACCCTAACACAAATGATTAAAAAAAATGAAGAATAACCAATGTATTGGAAGTAAAAAAAATGGAATGCTTTTAATTTTTGTCAAAACATTTTTGTCACAATTTTTGTCACAGTTTTCGTCACAGTTTTTGTCACAGTTTTGTTGTCTTTTATATGACACAGCCAAATTTGTTAATATAGAACAAAAATTAAATTTAAGAAGTTTGAAAAAATAAAGAATCTTAAAAACATAGAATATTATAACAAAAATATATAAAATACTCTATAAGAATGTGCATATATAATGTTTAAAAGTTAGTTCAATAAATTATTATTTTCTTGAAAAATAAAATGCTATAACTTTTCAAAGACATAATTATAGGTATAGGACATAGATAATATATGTATATGTATAAGTATAATGTACACATACACGTATTACGTAATACACGTTTGGTGTATGTGTATATACATTCATATAATTTCCATTATATTTTCATTACTTCTATCTAAGACAGTTAATCATGCTATGGGTTTTACATATAGTATTAAATAGAAATATTATTTTTATATACAAGCAACTAAATTCTCAAGCGTAAAACAGTAAAACTGTACAAAGATATCACTTAGCATTTACGTAGGAAACAAATACATGTATTCCATGCCGAAGTTGTCAAAATTAATTTAACCATTAGTGTTTACTATGATACTCCTATTTTGTATCAACTGTATCCAAGTAAATATCGCTTTAATCATTTAATGTAGCTCGACCTTCCTCAATTAAAAGTTGATCGATGTAAATATCTTCAGCAGTATTAACATCTATCAATTTTAAACCCAATATAGTATCGGCCGGGGAAAATCCATCAGACTTAGATTCGTAAACTATTGATACAAAATTTTTATCCACGACTAATTCTTGAAACCTTAAACTATCTTCCACAGACCAGTCAACGTTAATCGGTCGTATACCTGTTTAAATTAGTAACAAAATTTACGAAGTAAAACGCTGCATCTTGAAAACAAATTAAAACTGGAAGATAAAACAATTACATACCAACAAGTCTTGCTTTAATAGCTTGATACGGTAGTTCTAAGAATTCACTTTTCAAAGGTTGTAATTTATTTAATGGTAGTACTGATACATCTCCGAAATCGCAGAAGTAAACGCTAACCATATTTTCTTTAATGATACTTGAAATGCATACCCTTAAAAATAATAGAGAATAAATAGAAATTATTAATTAATATCAATAACTCCATAATGTAAAGTTCAGACTTAAAATATGTATTTATAGATCACTTTTTATTTATACCTATACCAGTGACTGTCAATGTGTTGAGCTGCATAAAGTTTGCCTTCTTTTATTGATTCTGGAGTTGGAGTTGGACCTTTGTATACTTGACAAGCTTCTTGTAATTGAATCATCATTAACTAAAATTATAAAAATATATACATTTAATTTATATGAAATATATATTTTTTTTATATATTATAATTATATAACTATAAATATAATTATAAAATAATGCAGTGTAATTATATATATAATTGTAATACATATTTTATACCTAACAAAATAGATAAAAAATTACATTTACCTCTAATGAACGTTTATCGTCAAATGGTTGAACAGTAAAATTTCCGGGATGGGCAGCCATTGTTACATGAACATCAAAATATTCGCCAATGCCTGAAATTTTTGGTGGTTTTAAAGACTTTACAACGTCATCATCTTCACTTCCTGCGAATTTAGAATTCATACGTTCGATGCGTTTCCTTGGTTTTATATTATTGTTACCATCCCCATGTGTTCTGCAAATATAATAAAAATAGCAATTGCTTATTATTTTCTTTTTCGCAGTAATATTTATCAATACTTTTATATACTATACTTCGTAATTTCCTCTTCAAGAGCCAAGGTGTTATTGACAGAAACAAGCATATTACTTGGTTGAATTCTTTTAAATAATTCCACAACTGGTGTCCCCTTTATAGATGATACAACTTTTACAATAAGTGGTTCACCTTTTGGTGCAAGTTCTGCAAGTTTTACAACCATCTTTTCATTGAACATTGACTTATCAATGTTATGAAGATGTACCTTCAATGCCTATTATTATGAATGCATCGTTAAAATTTGTTCTAATATATTAGATTTTTTAATTTTTATCAAATATCCAAATTAAAATCTTACCTGAGGAGGATAATTTGCTAAAACTTGAGATAATGTTTCTAAAGAAAGAAGATTGCTTTTTGTTATAGTGACAGTCTTACCAAAATCAATTAAAAATGCTCTTAATTGATTGTAAAAGCTGTCACTTACGATTTTCCCCCTGTACCAATTATTATTTACTGACACAAAGTATGTTTTACTAGAATCAACTGTGGTTACAATGCAACTCTCTAGATCTTCTGTGTTTAGTCCAGTACATATTAATCGATTTAATAAATTAACCAAAAGTTTCATACTTTCAGACTGCACTTGTACATAAACATCACCATTTTGTTCTACGTGAGAAATAAATACTTCTGATACTTGTCCCTCCTATAAATAATAAAAAAACATTACTTTTTGTCGAAAATTCAAGAACATCTTCTGGAATACAAACAAGTACTTACCACGTCTAATTTAGGAGCAACTAATACGTTTTGTGAGATTTGTTTAAACAATTCTAAATTCAAATTAATGTCATCTGGTCCATGAGTATCATAAAACACAACTGTCGCAGAGATATCATTCTGATCTTTCTTACGATTTCGTACTTCAACATATAAAGCACGGTCAAGCAAACATTTTTCAATTGCTATCACGGTGCTATCACAATCATTGAAATCTTCCAAACCATAAAGACACAGTCTTAATGCCTATATATGATTTAATACAATTGTTTACAAATATTTTTGATAATATTATAAAGTTTGTATCTTAATAAAAATGGCATTATATTATTGCGTCAGAGCGATTTATCATTGATTCATCAATATCATACCTGAGCAGGAAGCACACAAAACTTTTTATCCAATACTTGTAATCTACTATAATGGTAAATATCCTCATCACCATGATCAATAAATGAAACTGTAACCATTCCAGTTGTGTTATTAAAATCTACACAACGAACTCTGTGCCACGATTCATCCTCAAACACAACATAGTAATTTCCAATTTCAATAAGTGGTGCTTTCAGAGATTGTTGGATATTACCGTAATGTTTACTCATTTCGGTGGTCATAATGTCAAATTCATCCTACATAAAGATCATGTAAGTAAATATAAATAATAATTATAAAAAAAGATTATATATAAAAAAAATTCTTTTTAACTTACACTATATGCATCTCCTACAATTCTAGCCCATATTTCAACAGTACTTATAACGTATGTAACAGACACAATCCAAAATTCTTCTTCCGGTAATTGCAATTGTCCAGGTGCAACAGGACCAATTGGATGCAGTTGTATTTTATCTGTCTTTAATGATGTTGTATTTCGTATCTAAAAATATATATATTAAATAATAATTGTATTTCTTTCATATACGTACATAAAACAGCCTATAGTTTACAGAACACATTATTTTACCTTTTCACGTAAATCCGACGAGGTAAACCGACGTAAAATTACCGAATTATCTACACCCTTTTCTAAAACAATTTCTGAGCTCGTCTCAATAACTTTTTCCCAGTTTCCAGGTAAAATTTCCTCGTACTGTTGTTTATAATACATGGGTATCTGGTGCATAAAGATACCATTTGGATGAGCATCTATTATGGACAAAACTCGTTCTTTTATTATGCCTTTGTCTTTAGTTTCATTAAAGCAAGTAGATGAACCATATTTTTCGGTTAGATCAAGCAAGGCAAATTTCGCTGCAAGTATTTGTGCCTCTTCTTCAGTATCTGCTTCTTCTGGATAACTTGAATATCCGTGAGGACCAATCTAGAAATATATTTTTAATGTTTTATATCTACTATAAATTACTATTTATTTCTTATTGTCGTTAATTTATACTTCAATATATGAATAATTTCTATCAGAAAAGTATCAAAACAATTTCACAAACCTTAACTTGTGCAAACACAGCCGGTTCTTTAGTATTTTTAATTGTTGTAGGACAGATTTGATACACAGGTTCTGGAAAATTTAGTACACTAGCTCTTTGTTTCAATTCTTCTCTTAGATCAGTAAGTTGTAATTTTGGCACAATTTTTCTAGTATTACCTAATGCTGTCTACAAATATAACTTATTAATCATATATTGTATAATTTAGTAATTAATAAATACTTACAGGTAATTTTGATTGTTGAAATTTCATTTTACTATCTGCTAGAAGTTGCCCAGGTGAGAAAGGTGACAACACCTCAGGTGATTGAGACAGTGTTGAAATGTTGGTGCGTATATCCATCAATGAAGGAATATAAGAACTTACTTTAAGTCTGTCGTTTAGACTTGAAATTTTTTTAGGAAGCATTTCCACATTGATATTAGCATTCTTTGAATGTTGACTTATCACAGATGTTACTGTCCTTAGATTGTTCTTTATTTGTGTCTCATCTTTAGACTTGTTAATACTTTGGTTTGTTGATAAAGCAGTATTCACTTGTCTATCTTTCAGTCTCTAAAAATTAAAATAAATTTCTCTCCTTCAGTACCAAAATATGTAATCTCATCAGGTATATATTACTTACTTTACTAGGAGAACTTGGTGGTATACCACAATTAGATTGTATATATCTGGGTTTCTCGCTATTTTGATGAATAGTAATTTTGGTTGACATTGCAGGAAAATACATATTTTGTCTAAAATAACAAATGTTCAAATGTGTGTACACGCGCGCGCGCGCACACACGCACACACACACAAAATATATAACATATACAGTTTTGAATATCTCTTAAAATTTATATACTAACAACGTTTCAAAAATATAAAAAAGAATTAATTATTTGTGAAAGATTATTTTCTACTTATTTTTATATGTAATATTTAGGACATAAAAAAATGAAACATAGATAATGCATTCTACACTTACTTTCCACTCATTTGTGAACATAAATTATTGTTAAAACTTCTTATACTGCCAAAATTTCTTGTCATCATAGGTTTACGAAATGGTGTTGGTCTTTCTCTATTCGCCTAGAGCAATACAACATTAAAGATAATGTAATATACAATAAAATGATATTGAACAGTATAGATGAATAACAGACCTACCATTTTATTATATTTTTTCGTTGCTGTCTTTTGTCGAGCAATTAACTTTGAGATATGTGCAGATTCTCCACTAGGTACAGCCTCCACAAAACAATCTTTTCCTTTCTCAATAATTTTAACACTATCGACAGTACGTAAAAAGGCAACTAAAGATTGATACCCTAACTTTCGAAATGGTATATTTTCATCAATGAGCAATCTATAATCTTCTGCAAAAAGTGTTAATATAAATATTTTTTACAGCTGCATTATAAACATACAATGTAAAATTGTTAATTTTTATTTACTTTAGTTAATATATGTATGGTTTATAGAAATATAAACATTCTAAATGAATGTTATGAAAATTTAAGTAAATTATAATAGGATTAAATAGTGATAAAAAAAAGCTCCTTAAAAGAAAAAACTTACTATTTAGATCATCCATCTTGACTCCACCTTTTGAAGATATGAGACATGCACGTACATTTTTTATTACTTCTTCTCTTTCCATTATTGCTTTTTTGTATATTTAAAAATGTTAATAAATGTGTATATAAATTATATTTACAAAGTAAAATTCTGAAAACATTTAAACATCAGATAAATGACTTGATACATAATTTTTAACAAAGTACATTCTGAATAATAATGTTTAAATAATATAATTACTAATTAAATGCTTAGTACTTATAAAAAAATTACATTAATTTATTAGAACAACATTAATGGGTTAATGTTTATTTATAATATAATGTAAATATTGTTTATTTATTAACCACTTTAAAATAAAATCATACAAAAATATTTATAGATATTTGTAAAATATAAATCTTATTGTAATAATATAAATATTTTTTATAATATAAGTACAAATAGTAATTGTATAAAATATTTTTCAAACCAATTTTATGTTCGATTATTTTATTATTCTTCAATATTTTACATATGCTTGACGAAAAATTTTAGGCTTTGACAAAAAGTATTACAATCAAGTTATGAGAATTGCATCTTGGGAAATGTTAAACGAGATAAAATACAATAAATATCATCTAGTTTCTTTTTAACAACTTACTTCTGTTATATATTTTAAAATTATATCGTACACTGATGCGAGAATGAAACAAAGGATTGGAAATATACAATAATTAGTATTTCTGACTTATAATTGAGATCTCGGATAATGCCGGCAAATGGCGATCAGATCGGTAGTGTAAAAATTGGTGAAATACGCAAAATTGTCAAATACATATTGTTGTTAACAAAGGATAGATACTTACTAATTATTTGAAATACGATGTAATACATTTGACACATTATAAAAAAAACATTTTCGCTTCCAAATATTTACATTCTACCATAAAATTCTCATGACAAAATTAATTCACATACTTCATAAAATTTTACTGCGAAATTTTATACATATATTGATATATACAACATTTAGTTTTAATATCGTTTTTAATTAAAACCATGTACACTCCCTATACATATACATCGAAGTCACAATACAAGAGCTAATGTAATAGTTTAAACTACGTAATTGTACCATAGTAATATTATCTAACTAACGCTTACTAACTGGAATAAATTTGACAAACGATATAAATATTATGTACACTTATTTTGCAAAACTAAATACGTCGTTACTTTGACGTCATATGAAAAGATAAACCAATCATAATTCCTGATGACATGTAACGAGTACACAAAATCGAATGTAAAAAAGCAATGGCAACAGCTGCATATCAAATTATAGGCAATTCACATATTTTCGGTAGGTATTATCGTTCTCATATTAATCAAAGTATAAATTAGTAATATATAACAATCTTTAATTTATTGAAATTTCAAAATTATCTGAACACTGGGAGGATACTTCAAGAAAAAAAATTAGGCCACCGTTATACATGCATAAAAATCAAAGGTACCTTATTTCTCTTCAAATGTCGCACATATATAATATATTATAAACTTTTCTTGTAATTCCACTAAACTTTATCACTTCTTATACAAATATATCATAATTTGACAATAGCTCAACTGATTCTATCTCGAACATTGCCTGCTCTTCACTATTCGTGAAAACCGATTTCCAAACTCTATTACATCTCCACAGAGAACTATCCAACATATTATTTGTTGAAGTTGAACACGAAATGCTTCGTTCATCCAATCAGACTCTTCCTATGTCCCCTCCATTTCTAGGTAATGAACCAATCATCGACCAGGTTTAAGTAGCGGTATATTTAAGAAGTCATAATTTTCTATTATATGCTTCTAATTTTTACTAAAATTTATATGTGCGTTGCAAACGATAAATTATTAATAATAATCATATAACATTAATAATAATGCATAATATTAAGTAATTATTTTAAGAACTTTCAATAATGTTCAAATGTAGTTTTATGCAAATTTAATTATTCTATGAATATATCATGCATTCGAAACTAATTATAATAATATTTAAACTTAATAGGAATTCTTATGTATTAGATCTACTCAATATAAAAAAATCGAAACTGCTCTAACTCAACTAACTAATCATACTTTTAAATGAAATCTAATCGCTATTACTCATTATCATAATAAAACATAGTAAGTTTTCTTCATCTTGAAACAATTTTAAGTAATCTTTTAATAATAACTTACTTCTCACATACAGAGACGTAATACTATGAAAAGAATATTTTAAAGAATTAAACTTTGACGATATATTATGTACACCATATATATTTCTTTGATACTTTTACGTATAAGCTGGTATCTACCTAGAATTTCATCTCACTTTTCTTTAGTATCGCAGTTAATCTTTTTAACTGATAATAATTATCAATTACTATTTTCTATCATTTAGATTTAAACATTAGATTCAACTTGAATCAAACATATTATAAACTCTTATAATCCAAGTTACAGTACCACGTCAAAATAATTTACCTATAATTCTCAATGAGAATTGATAACAAATAATCTATCAAATAAAAAAAAAAAAATTCCTATCTGAGAATGTAAGAAAATGTGAATTTCGAACATCTAGGATGGCTGCCTGGCCTTCGTCACCCTGTGGATAGAGAAAGCGTCAACACTTAAGGGTGTTATAAATTAAGTCCTCACCCGCTTAGTGCGTGTGAGCCAACGGGCTCCGACGTCTTATAATTGCGACGTCTGAAAATGCGAAGCTTCGAACGGTCGCAGCGATTACTTCGATTCCTTTATCTCTGGTTCTGGGAAGAGATAGTAAAATCACTTGAGAATGTCGTAAACTATGCCCTCTCTTTTACTAGCGTATAAAATTTCAAACCTTTTCGGACAGATACAGACCAGATATCAGGATGCGTTTATAATATGCTTATTATATATAAGGTTTACGAAATGACCGTGCTTTACAGAGTACTTTATGGATTTCAATAAAAACAAGCTACTCTTGAAGTAAAACAGATGTTCTTTATTTTTAGTAGCGCTGACCTGAAATACAGAAAAGGATACTTTCTCTGTTGTCTGTTCTTTATAGAACGTCGTAAAAGTCAATAGATGCAAGACTATTTATATTATTAAAGAATTTCGGTTTTATCTCTATGAAAGCAAATAATTAACTTGAAGAAGTTAGCTACGTAACTAAATTGAAGAAATTTGGAACTTTTTATGGGTCAGCAATTAGCAACATTGTATTTCCTAAAACAACTTGAAGAAGCGTTCAGACAATCGATATTATTGTTTAAGATTGCCAACATTACTCTAGACCAGCGATTCTTAACTTGTGGTCCAGGAATCCGCGAGGGCCACAAAGTCCTCACACATATAGGTTATTATTGTATGTGTTATCCGAATAAAAAATATTTAGTACATATATATATTTATTTATTTATAATGAATCTCTTCTCTCAAAAATTTAAAGATATTGAATAAAAAAACAAGTTATGTAATTTTTAAATGGGAAAAGAAATCGTGAAACATAGTACAAAATATCTAGGTAGACCACATAGGAATTCATCTGAATCTCCAGGTCACCGATTTCCTTGACAATAGTATACAAATACGAAGGTACAAGACTTTTGAGACAAAAGGCACTAAACTCACCATCGTAATTTAAAAAAATATTCGACGACTAAAAACACCCAAGGGCCAAACATATATTTAATTAAAAAGTATAGAAGAACATACTGCGTGTAAGTCTTGTCAAAAGCCTGTACCAACAACATATTTGCTTATAATTTCTTGTAATTAGGAGATTAATTGCAAATAATCTTGCGACATGAAAAAAGTTTCTACAATGAACGTAATAAAATAGTTAGAATAATTCGTTATTTGAAATAATTGAATAATGCCGGTTTAGATTTGGATTTGATAATAAATGAAAAAATAGTTTGAAAGTATATTAAATTTTATTATACAGCGTAACGTGGTCAACCGATTAGAGATTGAATCTAGAATAGATTTCTTTATTCGATACCTCGCTTTGAAAAAATTGAGTTTGAAAAATACGATTATGTTTTTAATTTTTTTTTTTTTTTTTTCAGATAATTTCTTCGTTTTACTCATAAAAGAAATATTTCAGGTGAAGAGAGTTCGTGAGACACACTGTATGTAATAAGCATTTCTTATGACCACTATACGTACTATCAGTTATTACGGCATTATATTCTCATTATTAGACTACAATTTTTATACAAATTAGTATTTTTACAAATCTAATTGTAAACAAGTTGTAAAACAAGTGGAATCTAAGAGGAAATTTATTTCATTCACTGAATATTGTAATAAATACTATACTTTGGATATTTTTGTACATTATACGCATTTTTTTAAATGTTACATTTTCTATAAATGCGGAAAAATCTACAGTTTACTAATTATTTTTATTTATATTTCAATAATTCGTACGAATTTTACAGATATAAATATAAGTTCCCGTCTTTTTTATGTTCTTACTTACTTATTACACTTAATTAACAAAATCACTGATCACACTTTGTGTAATTTTTATAAAAATAATTGAAATTTAGAAATATATAATTTAGAAAATACTTACTGCTATTTGATTAATATCAACACATAATCCCACATATTGATGTTATCATTAATTGTTAATATTAAAACATATGTGCCAAAATAACGTGGATAATAAAATAATTTTACTCAAAACAAATGTTCATATTTATATATTTTATTTATTCATAACTTATACAATTTCTGACAAAGAATGATTTATAAAATAAGTTATCCCGATAGTTTTAAATTTATATAATTTGCATACAAAGTATAGGTTAATAAAAACGCACATTTTTTTAAATTGTGTTATTAAACTATTTGATACTTTATACCAGTTTATTACAAAAAGAAAAGGGAACAAATATTAACATATAGTTCTAATCAATGTAATCAATAAAGGCCAAATTGCAGTTCAAACTCTTCAAATAATTTATTTTCTATACTTTCATTACATGTGTTATATGAAAGTAAGAATATAAATATCTTAATAATAATTAAAAAAAAACATTTAAATCAAAATAAGGATCAGGGAAAGAATGAACTCATTTGATACTTTTAAAGGAAAATTTATTATCATAAAACTTGATGAAAAACCCTTTCATGACCAATTATTAGTTTTGAATAACAATTTGTTCCTGTCATTCTTGCATGTAATAATCCTTAAGCCACCATAAAGCTTCAGAAAAAATTTGATTAAACCAAGGATAATCGCAGAATGAGTAAGAAAAACTGAACATTGTTACGAACGATTAAAGAAGAATAAAATAATACCTTAATTAAGATGTTTACTCTTTTTTAGAAGCCACAGCCTGTTTGGCCTGATGAGCTTGCAATACAGCTACGGCCTCTTCAACCTTGGCTTTCAGCGATTCATTATGCTCCAACATGTGCAGGAGCTCTGAGTTGTCGATCTCCAACAACATTCCAGTGATCTTTCCAGTAAGTTGCGGATACATACATTGAATCAATGGGAAGAGACGCTCTCCCAACATTTGTTTCTGCTCTTGCGGTGGAGCAGCTGCCAACATTGAGGCAGTTAGTGGTTCTTGGCCTTGAATATGAACAGCTTGCTGAACAGGAGTAGGAGTAGGAATTGCCATTGCTTGTGGGGGATTACGCATGTTTGAAGTGTATTTGTAATTTGACGGACGGCTTTGAGCTGAAACTCCCACTGCTGGACCAGCCATGGAACGACTTTGCATATTTGCACCACCAACCGTTTGTTGACCTAAAAGAACAAATAAAATAAGTTGAAGTTTTTACAATTGAAATTTTGAAAATAAATTTTATAAAAATTTAACCTTCATTACCTGTGATAGGTCGAGCAGACAAAGTACTTCGCATAGCACCAGGTTGTGCAGTAGGAGCACGCGGTGCAGCCCTAAATGGACCTTGCATCGTAGCGAAACCTGAACTTCCAGTTTGTGCATTGGGTCGTACTTGATTAGGTTGCGCTGGCCAACGAGGAGTTGTACGAATTTGGGCCATCTGTGCAGGTCCATAGAATCTTTGCGGCTGTGGAATAGTGGGAACGAAATAATTTCCGGCACCACCAGGCTGGAAAATTTGACCCATTTGCTGCATACGCATATTTGCCAAACGTTGCATGTATTGAGAAGCAAGATGTGCTTTACGATCTTCTTTACGCTGAGCCAGAGCAACATATAAGGGTTTAGTAACTATTATGCGACCGTTCATCTCTGTTACAGCTTTCGTAGCTTCTTCAGGAGCAGAAAAACAGACAAATCCAAAGCCTTTACTGCGTCCTTCTTCCATCATAACTTTAGCAGAGGTAATTGTTCCAAATGGTGCAAATTCTTTGCGCAACCGCTCGTCATCTATACTATCGTCCAAATTCTTTACGTATAGATTTACACCTTGATAACGATTTAAACGTTCTAATTTCAATTGCTCAAACTTCCTCTTAAGTTCTTGCTGACGCTCTGCCTTCTTTTGCGCCCGTCCGACGTACATACACTTTCCTTCAGCGACCTCTTTTCCATTTAATTCAAGTACAGCTTGTTCAGCTGCGTCAGGATCCTCAAAAGCAACAAAACCGAAACCTCGAGATTTTCCGTCATCTTTAATCATTACTTTATGACTGGTGATGGTCCCATATTTTTCAAACATTTCTTTAAGTTTGTCGTCTGTCATATCTTCCCCAAAATTTTTTACATAAACGTTGGTGAAAAGCTTAGCTTTCTCTCCTAATTCCTTTTCGCGTTCTTTACGGGGTATAAATTTACCAACATATACCTGCACATTAAAAAGATACTATGAAGATTATTGTAAAAAGGATTAAATAAGTAAAGAATAATAATAAGAAAAATATTACCTTTTTTCCATTAAGCAACATGCCATTAACTCTATCAATGGATTTATTTGCTGCTTCCTCAGTTTCAAAATGCACAAAACCATAACCTTTAGAAACGCCAGATTCATCTTGAGCTACTTTGCAACTAAGTATATTACCAAAAGCAGAGAACGTATCATACATTGCTTTATTGTCTATGTTTTTATCTAAATTTTTAATAAAGACATTTCCAACACCAGATTTTCGAAGAGAAGGATCACGTTGAGACCACATGATACGAATTGGCCGCCCCTTTATCATGTCAAAGTTCATGGTATCAAGAGCACGCTCCGCTAAAATGAGCAAAAACTTATTTATTTGCTATTATTATTAAAAATCTACATTAAATTCCGTAATAATGACCAAATTGTTGTTTTTTTTTTTAATTATATAATTGTGAACTAAAAATTTAAAATGTCCAATCATTTCGTAAAAAATTACAAACGATCTACATATTACATATACAAACAATTCATAAAGTATCCCAATAATGCAAACATATTAATAAATTAAGGTACAAATTGAATCATTATGTTATCATTTTAATTTTTATTTAAATTACGATTGTAGATATATACATAACAAATGTCACATATTAAAACCTATTATTGTTAGAACTAGCAGATTTGTATCAAAATATCCAATATCCCAAAACCTTTCCCCAAAACGAAAAAAAAGTATTAGAAAAAATAAGGCATGACTCAATCCAATCAACTGCTACTACTTTGTTCGAAGTAGGTTTCAATATGGTGGTATCGTATGATTCGAAACACGTGTCAAGCACGGACAAATGATGTAATAAAGAATGATGTATCTTGAAAAAATGTAGGATATCCGAGTAAAAAAAAATATTGAAATAAATAAATATGATCATACTCACCATCAGCAGGCTGCTGGAAGTTAACATAAGCATAACCAAGCGAGCGTCGAGTAATCATATCACGACAGACGCGTATCGAGAGTACGGGCCCAGCCGATGAAAACTTCTCGAAAAGCATCGCCTCGGTGATATCACTATGCAAGTCACCCACGTAAAGTGAGGCCATAGGGTAATTTGGAGCTCCCGGATTCATAATAATATTATTCCCTCGTCGTGCAGCTGCTTAAGTCGAAAAATTTCTCTGATTTTTGGTATCTCTCGTTCCTTCAATATGGCTTGCGCTCTTCCGACCACGTTGTTCTTCGTAACGCAATTGATTACTATTTTTTTCCACACTTTACTTACGTTTCGCGGTTTTCAGCTACGGTTTTTCGATTTTTTTGTGTATATTTTTGTAATTTTTATATTTTTTTTGGTTTTTTTTTTTTATAGAAGAGTTATTTCACGAATGGAGGTGGGTTGTGTGACCTATTTTGTAGAAAAAGGAGACACAACCACACGTGAACACAACTCTACTCTTTATGAGGAAGAGGCGCTGGAAGTAGTTCCGTTCACGATTATATAGTAACCATCCAACGCATTTGCACGCTGGTAAAAGTAGTCCCTCTCGCGAATTGTACTGCCATCTATATTCAATTCTAGGTTGTTTTCAAATGTACCTAGTACGATCAAAGACAAGTCTGGGATAGTCTAGGGACAGCAGTCATATAAATCGTTTATGTTTGTATGACCGTGAGCCTAAACCCGGGCAGTTAGATCATATAATTTACTATATAATTTATATGATTTATATAAGTGGTTTATAGTACTATGGATGAAAGCATCCACCGACTGAAGCCAAAAAATTAATATGGCGTCAGTTTCAGAAAGCGTTTCGCTCGATATGTTTACAATACCTATGTATATGTATATGTTACACATGCGCGATGCGATTTCTGAAACCGTCGCCATGTTAAATTGTTCGGCCTCACTTGATAGATGCTTTCCCCTAGCAAAAGTCACGTGTACATAACTATGATCATATGAACGTGTACATAACTATGATCATCATAACTATGATGAGTGTCGTAGGACACTCCTATACCAAAAGTACAGTTGTTGTATACAACCGTGACGATTGTCATATAAACAGGACTGAACACTTCTATACCGAAAATATTAATAAACCCAATTAATTCTTTTGAATCCATAAAAATCAAGATGGAGACTAAGAAAAGGTCTTGTTTTGCGCATGCGTGACCCGTACATAACATACAGAAATGCTATAAATATCTCAAACAGAGATAGACATTCTACTGGTCTCTGTCTGTCTCACAGAATTATATTTTTCTTAGTCCTTCATGTTGATTTTGTTCGACTCAAAAAGCGAACGGTTTTCCCTAGCAAGTGTCTGGACCTGTTTATACGATTGTACCCATATCTGTCTTATACCACATAAATAAAATATATTTTCTTACTTTTATAAACGAAATAAATTATTGTCATAATACATATAAAATTTCTTATACAAAAATATCAATTTTTAATGTTTTTTAAAACGTCCAAATATACCAAATTTTACATTTTATTTTCAATACATATGTATCTCTGAATGATGATAAATAAATTGATATTTTATACAGCTCACAACTATACGTTTATTTATATTATAATTTTCCTAAAATATGATAATTTACACAATTGCACAAGCATAAGACAACTTGTATACTAAATTAAAAGTACTTAAGATAATTCATTGAGATGATATTGATGCTGAGTAACTATACATTATACACTTTAGTAGTGAGAGTAAGCACGAACGTTAGCAGTTGCAAAGTGCAAGTGTGAGCAATTTTGCTTTAAGTACGTAAAAGGTCTAATATGGCTACTCTGGTTAGATACATAAAACAAAAATATCGTAAGTAAATTGTGATCGTGAGTAAATTTATAATTTATAAAATTTTGTATATTAGAAAAGTGTTATACTCTTATATAACTATATATCTATATGTATGTCGTGTTTTATAGCAAACATACAAAAGTGGGCATATAATGCTAGTGGATTTAATAAGTATGGTATGAAATATTCATGTATTATATTTTTATGTATACATTACTTGTATTATATATATTCGTGTAATAATTATTATATGAATATATCTTTCAGATGAGATATTTTATTACTTTATAACATGAAATGTGTAATGCTACTTTAAATAATTTAATAGAATTTACATAAAAGTGTACATTCTAAATGTTTAATTTTATATAAATTTAGGTTTATATAAAGATGACCTTTTGTGGGAGGATGAAGATGTATTAGAAGCATTACGGCGACTACCACCTCATTTAGTAGAAGAACGTAATTTCCGAATTATCAGAGCCACACAGTTAGATGTTCAACATAAGATTTTACCAAAAGAACAATGGACTAAATGGGAAGAGGTAACTTAATATTAATAGTAACTTAATATTATTCAAAGAATCTATTTACATGTTAAATATTTTTGTGATTATTTTGTATTTGGAACAATTAATTATTTTATTTGTTACGAAATAGGATGTAGAATACCTTACACCCTATGTAGAGGAAGTAAAAAGAGAACGAGCAGAGAGAGCAAAATGGGATGCAGAGTAAATTATAATAATGTAGTAATAAATATATTCATCTTACACTTAGATTGTAATTTCAAGATATTGGTTTGTGTATATAACATACAGATATTAAATAAACTATCTTTAGGCACTTAAATTCTATTGTTTCAAATATAGTTATTACCATGTGAGAAATGTTACATAATTGATAGTATTTTTTTATATGTTATATATGTTTCATTGTTAAATATTAAAGTAAATAAATTATTCTGTATATATAATTCATTTAAAACATTTTTCTTTAATTATTTTTCATTTATATTTTCATATCGTACAAATGTAAAATTAGTTACTAAATTAAAAATTAGTCAACTAAAACAAGTGTAAAATTAGTAATTTGAAATATTAGGATAATGGAAGTCATTGAAATATTAGCAGTTAAAAGAAATTAATATATCAGGATTAACGTTTAAAATTAATGAAGATTTAGGTGGATGACTATTTTGTTTAATGATATCTTTAAGAGGAAGTGATTATTACTAGTTATGTCCGCATTAATTGGAACTCATTTAACGCCCTTTATGCAATGACTTATTCATCATTCCCCCACGAATCTATGCCGCATAGTTAGTGCGTAATACATACATTGTTAATGAGCGCGATGACATTAAAGAGAAGCCTTCACGGGCTTGTAAATGTGAGAATAGAATCATTTTTTTTTATCGATTTATATATAAAAGACGACAGAATTGCGATGCAGTAAATAATTTTCGCATTATACTTATAAGAGTTTCGCGGGCAAATGGCGGATCAATATTTCACCCCCACGCGGATCTGAGCGGCATCCCCAATTACCAAAGATTTATACAAAATAATTTAAGTTTTGTGAGTAAAAAAATCTATTTCCGTTTTTTCTTTTTTTTTCTTAGCAAATTTTCATGTAATTTTTTTCTGTTTTCAATACATACGATGCATATCTTTTACACAATTCTTAAAAGGAAAGCTTTAAAGTGAAAATCACACGGAACATCATATAAGGGATGATACAAAGAATGGTAATTGGAAATCACAACTTAGAAAATTGTTATATACGAATTTAATATAACGCACGATCGAAAATTCCGCTTATTCCAATTATTAACTCTCATTTTCTTTTATGAATTTAATAGTGTTCGTAACTAGTGTTCGTAAAAGTAGTGCGTAGTCTTCGAATTTTCGTTGCATTTCGTACACATACCCTTTTTGTAACGAGATAATAAGTTTTTACATTTTCCATTGTACACGCATGGAGAGAAACAATAATATCTGTTTAAGTCAGTTCTATTAGGATTGTGAATTCTAATCGAGATATCAAGTGCTGTTATATGAAAAGTGAAAGAGTAACGCCACCCCTTCAAAGTCGAGCGTGAGAAAATTGACAAAACGTTTTACTACAATAATTGAATTTGCTTTGTGGATGTGAAGTACCTCGTTGTTTAAAATTCATTTTAGGACAATTATAATGTGTGAACAAAGGTAATAAAATAAATTAGTTACATTGCTTTTAAGAACTTTTATATGTTAATGTATGAAATTTAAGACGTATATGAATATTATGTCAAATATGTATATTTCGGTTAATTGCAGATGCCGGATGAACAGCGATCAGTGTGTTTTCAAGGAAGGAAAACGCTGATAATGAATCCCCATAAAATTGATCACAATATTTTATATTTAATACAAAGTAAAAAATTTAAGGAGTTTACACAATAACTCTTTTGATGCTGTTAGAAGCATTCTAATTATACATTGTTGTATGAAGAAAAAACAATGCTATATATATCAGGTGCTGCGCCAAAATACTACCTCTGCTATGTGTACAAAGTTATAAAATTGATTGTTTTAGAAGCAAAATAAAGTTATTAAATATATATATATATATACATACATACATATATACATATATATATGTATGTATATACATCTACACATGTATAGGAATTTAAATATAAATGGAGAAATATATTCTGAACTATAAGTATTTATGTGTAAATGCATAACAGATAAAACTGGAAGCTCTTCCTTGATCCATGTTTTCTTATTCAACAATGTATTATCTACAAATAATATGACAGGAGAACATTCTAACACGATGATCTACTGACAAATGTATAGAAGTAAAAATATCTATATATCAATAGCTCAAGGGAAATAGTCATTAAAGTAATTAAAAATGAGCATACCATACGATGAGAATTTGATATGGATAGTAGTGGTTGGATTCATAGTGGCCTTTATTTTGGCATTTGGAATCGGAGCTAATGATGTTGCAAATAGTTTTGGAACAAGTGTTGGTGCAGGAGTACTTACAATATTCCAAGCTTGCATTTTGGCAACAATCTTTGAAATTGCTGGAGCTGTACTCATTGGCTATAAAGTATTTTCAATATTTATATATTTTACAAACTTTATCTTACACTATTTTGTTTAAAATATATTAATTAATGCTTACTTTAGGTTTCTGATACTATGAGGAAGGGTATACTAAATGTGACATTATACGAAGGCCATGAAAAAGAATTAATGGTAGGAGCATTATCTAGTTTAGCTGGATCTGGTATCTGGTTAATACTAGCAACAGCATTGCGATTACCTATTTCTGGAACACATTCCATTGTTGGTGCTACAGTTGGTTTCTCACTTGTGTGTAAAGGTACTGCAGGGGTTAGTAAAATTATTATATTAGTTTAAAAATAAATGAATAATATTTCAGGATGTAATAAGCATATTTATAGGTCAAGTGGGTAGCTCTTGCAAACATAGCAGCATCTTGGTTTGCAAGCCCTGTACTTAGCGGAATTGTATCAGGTGCTATATTTTGGGTTCTAAGAAAATCAGTACTTCAATCTAGTAAGCCTTTAGAACAAGGTCTTTATATTCTCCCATTAGCATATGGACTTACTATTGCTATTAATGTTATATCAGTTGCACATGATGGACCTAAACGTAAATAAATATTGTATTTGTGTTGCAATGATTAATCTTGTTTTATTTCAGCGAAAATTGATGTCATTTCGTTAATGTCTGTTTTAGTTTTGATGTTAGATCGAGTGCCATGGTGGGGTAGTGTACTTGCTGCATTAGGTTGTGGCTTATTTTCAGCTGCAATTGTTTATTTATTTGTTGTACCATGGCAAAGGAAAAGGATATTACTTTCATTAAGTAGCAACAAAAAAACAACAACTAAGTTTGGTACCTGTGATAAAAAAGAAACAACAGCATTATCTGTTATTTCTGAAGCTCCAAGTAGTAGTAATAGTAATGGTAATGCAAAAGAAGCAGCGCCAAAATTACGTGGCAATAGCAGTGCCAGCCCTCTCTTAATGGTAGCAGGATCAGAGATTGAAGGAACTCAAACTGAAATTGAAAGAAAAAACGAAGAACCACCAGAAGTATCTCAACTCTTTGCTTTTTTGCAAGTATTAACTGCAGCATTTGGCAGTTTTGCTCATGGTGGTAATGATGTCAGTAATGCAATTGGTCCACTTATTGCACTCTGGGCTGTGTATGCAGAGGGATCAGCTAAGCAAGAAGCAGAAACCCCACTGCTTATATTACTTTATGGTGGTTTAGGAATATCAACTGGTCTTTGGGTATGGGGACGTAGAGTAATACAAACTTTAGGACAAGATTTAGCACGGATTACACCAACTACTGGATTTACTATAGAGGTATACACATTTTAGAAATGAAAAATTATAATACCTAAGAAAAAAATAATGTTTATTGTAACATTTATTACATAAATACATATTATTAAATATAAATTATAGGTAGGAGCAGCAGTAACAGTTTTGTTGGCAAGTAAGGCTGGTTTACCTGTGTCAACAACTCATTGTAAAGTGGGATCTGTTGTCTGTGTGGGATGGGCTTCGCGAGGTGGTGAGGGAGTTTCATGGAAGTTATTTCGTAATATTGCATTTGCATGGTTAATTACGGTGCCAGTGGCTGGCTGCTTGTCTGCAGGATGTATGGCTATCTTTAAGGAAATAATTAGTTTGTGACTTTAATGCCAAGGCAACTAATCCATTTTAGTGAAAACCATCCAATGCTACTGTTGTCAATAATTTATGCAAAAATAAAGATCGAATATAAATTGATTTAGTTATTCTTTATCTATAAATATATCATGTATTCAATTATATAATTTTATAATTAAAATGATAAGTAATATAACTAAAATTAAAAAACTGTAATAAAATTAAAGTACTGTTAAATCAATATAAAATAACGTTGTTATGGAAACCAATCTAAACAATCTTTTTAACAGCTACAAGTTCAATAGATATTCAGTAGAGATGCTTCTTGAAAATATATTTTATTAAATAATTTAAAATTTAAGATGGAAAATCTACCACTTATACCAGGCTATACATTTCAAGATCCAAATGTAAGTTTGAAAAATTATTTGATTTAATTGTTACAATCATTACATTCAATGAAATTAAGCGAGAACATATCTCTTTTAAAGATCAAAGACTATAGGTTATTACAAAAATTTCATTTTTTAAATGGTTATCGTGTAGTACGTGATAGACACAGTGGTATCGGTGGAAGACCAATAGATATTGCATCTAGTGCTTATGTAAAAGAAGAAGATTCTGTACAGTAAGTGATAAATAAACGCAAAAATATAAAATTCATTCTTGTAAAATCTGATTTGTTCTTTTCTTAATTTTATATCAATTTTCAATCTTTTTGATGTAATGACATTAATTAAAATTTAGTTATGATCCATCATTAACATATGGTCGTGTAAAGGAATACGCATATCGACAATTCATTCCACACTATGCGCTATTTGCGCAGAAATGCCTGTGCTTTAAAGCGTTTTTTCGTCAAGGAGTTTTTAATTCTCCAGATGAACATTTTCGTATACGTCATGTTAATATAATATATCATTTGGAGGATGATACTGTATGTGTAATTGAGCCTGCAATTGATAATGTCGGCTTTCAGCAAGGGAAGCTTGTTAGACGTGATAAAATTATAAAAAATATAAATGGCGACACATTTCATTGGAAAGATTTTAATGTTGGAATTGACGTATGTAAGTTTTAAAAATGTTTCTGCTATGATTGTATTTTCTTTAATAAAGAAAAATACATCTGCATTTATCTTTTATAATCTTTTGACATATTAATTATTGTTTCTTATTTTTTATTTAGCTTTATTATGGGTTTGCAGGTATTTATGGTGTAGTCTATCATATTATTGATTGCGATCTATTTACTAGAGAGTATTTAAATAGCCAAGGTATAGATGTTGGAGATAAGGAAGAACCTCCTGTAGATCCTTATACAGAACTAAGATTGAGCAAACAGAAAACATTAACTTGTATTACAAAAATATCAGATGATGATAGACGACGATTTTTAGAATATGATAAAATGGTATTATTGTTTACTGCAACTTGGGATGACGATATTTATCAGATTATGTATTTCTTGACGGACGATACGATCGCTGTTCGTGAAGTACAAAAACCGAATAGCGGGAAAGATCCGGTACCAATGCTATTAAAAAGAATGAAAGTGCCAAAGGATTGGAAAAATTTACCATCAACTTATCCTGCTGCGTATATGGAATATGGCGATCCAGAGATCATTGAATACTATACACCAAGTGACTTTTTAGTTAGTCTATAAATAATTTATAAATATACGTGTGTATTAATATATTGTAATTTATGTATTTTTCTTTTTAATTGCAGATAGGTGGTACAGTTTTTATATTCAATCGACGATTTTTTTTGCATGATTGTGACTCCTTCACACGAAAATATTATTCAGATATGTTAGGAATAACACAACCGGAGGCAATTCCTTTTCCAACAAAAGATGTTATAGCTGCACCAGAGTATAAACCTCCACCACATATAATCTTCGGTACACCTGAAGATACTTACGTTTCTTGTCTATCATTTATACCGGAACCACCTAAGAAAGATGTCATTCGACAACTTCTTAATTTCCCTAAAAAACTACGTTATTCTATGAAAATAGATATGGTACATCCGGAGGATAAAAGTCGCGACTTTATTTTAGAATACAGTTTAAGTGACGGTACTGTACTCGTACAAGAACTTCAAAAACGTAATTCAGGACGTCGCGAAGGTTGTTTCTTAAAAGCAACATTGGTTGCAAAACCAAAGACTGGAAGAGATAATCCAGAATATTATACCCCTCAAGATTTCTATGTCGGCGCAAAAATTAATATTTTTAATCATTATTTCATAATAACTGGCGCTGATCTCTTTGTGTATCGTTACATTGAGGCAAATCCTGAAAAGTTTCCACAAAAAGTACGAGATAGTATTCGTAATTATTTAGTTAAGCAAAATTTACTTTCCGCCGATATAGGGACAGAAACGGAAAAGATCCAAGATAATGAAGAAGCAAAATTGCAATCGCTTGAACCGTCTAGAGAGACGGTTGCAAGAGATATTAATATGAAAAAATGTATAAAGGATTTTGAAATTCAAACTAAATGTCGATATGAAGGAGAACATGGTGAATTACGACCACGCACACCACCACCAGAAGAACTTTGTCCAGATTTAATAACAAATAATAAACAATCATCTCATCAAGATCCAAGAACATTTACTGAAAACAAAGTAAAAAAGTGAATAAAATGGGATGATCAGGTTCAATGATGATAAAGAAATATTATTTCTGATCAATAATTACGTTCAACACAATATTTTCAACAAATTTACAAATATACATTAATTTATCACACTTTAAAATATGGTTTTCTTAATTTAAATAATTGCTTTAAGTAAGTTAATATTTGATAACGCATGATCATAAAACATCGGTATTATACATGTATTACGTTGAACGCAATTACTACTCAATCTTTTATCATTTTTTAATTACAGAACTTGCAATCAAAACTAAATCAAATTCATATTTTATAAAAAATTCATTGCCTGCATACATGATTTTGTAATAGTTCAATTTGAATATTAAATTCATAGTTCAAATCAATATTTAATCAAGTACAATTATACAATGTAAATACTAAACAATGTAGTACATTACAAGTATACTATTTGCATGTCTGCATATTATAATTCAATGATAATATACAGATACACAGTCTGTATACATTAGCATGTGCTATATTAACCATAAAATAAAGTTTAGATAAACTTTGGAATCCAAACATTTTTAAGCAGAACTCTAAAATGATTGAAAAAGCAACTATTTTCAATAATAATTTCCCATAAAATACTTCTTAGTAAATAGTCTAACAAAATATTTTAGTGCTGTTCAACTGAAATACAGAACTTTAATAGATTTAATTTTTATTCAGTTGTTTTTAGTTATTGGACATTACTACATGTCCATTTTCTGAGCAACTTATTCTACTTGTAAACTATAAATAAGCTAAAGTGATTCAAAAACATTAGCTACAAATTTTTAATATTGATATATTACTTTAATAAAATGTTTGTTTTTTAATCATTTACAATATAAAAACAAGAAAAGAGATTTGTAATGTATATGATTCAGATTCCCTTTCTTGTTGTTTATAATTGAGTATGCAAAAGTAGTTATGATAATATGCATACCTTCATTAAAAAATCTGCATTAAACTACTCTGTGGTTTAATTCATTGATTAATTTTGTACAAACTTTTTAATCAACTCAAAATCTCATGTCACTACTTTGTGATTAATTCTTTGATCATATGAAAAAATGATATTAATTTGCAATGAAAAAGTATTTTTATAAAACTTAAAGAACTCAAATTTCCTTATTTTACTGCTTCTTTTACAATTTTCTACAAATTAATTACTATATGTAACTATGTATATGTAAATGTGTATATATAACTACCAGCAAAATGTAATCAAATATAAGATGGAATCTATTATTTTATATATTTTACTAAATCCACATTAGTTAAGCAATTCTTGTTATATTAGTGTTCAATTTTCTACATATAATTTGTGAAAAATTGTTTAAATTTACTGATATTATTTTTAAAGGAGCCTTTTTCTTAATGGGCATGAAAAGTATACATATTTCTTTTTTTCAATATACAAAAACACAAGGTTTCTATTTCAGTAAAAACAACTGGAATTTATAAAATAATGAAACCATGACAGAAAGTGTATCAAACATTAAAATAAAATAAAGTAACAGTCAATTTTAACAATAAAACTGATATCTCATGAAATTTTCATAAAATAGTACAGTAATCATTATCATATATGTTACTATAGAGTAACTATAATATTATTTTCATATGTTTTAGTTCACTTTTGCAGTCCATGAATGATATAATAATATAATAAGAGGTAATATATATATATAATACACATATATAATTATATTATATATATTTATATATATATTTATACATATTATATATAATTAATGTATATATAATATATATAGTGAATATATGTAATATATAATATATATTAGAATAATATATATATATTATATATATAATTTGCAATAGATATAGAATATGCATAAAATAATCAGTTGACAATAATTTCTATTATTATCCAATGATCAAGCATAATTGTTACACATAAACTTAAAACGTTGTAATAAGCCCTTGCACCTTTATAACAAAGAAAGGTGAGTCCTTTCAGCCACAGGCACCAGGTTATATGTCCATCAAAGTTTAAAATGGTAATTGATTTAAATGACACTTGCTTACAATATTGTTCTCGCATAGATTTTTTCATTATCAACAAAAGTTTAAGCATTTTACAAGGGTTAGTCCATATATTACAGTTTTTTCTTCTGTTCCATATTTCATTTTTCTCTCATATTTAATTTGTACGTTTAAGAAACACCTTTCGATGAATAGCACGCAACACCACACTATATGCTTATAACTGTCAGCAAGGTTACCCAATATCCCTTGAAATTGAATTATGTTCTTCTTCATGGTAGTTATGATCAGATAATATTTATGATGCCGTCGTGACGCTAATTATCATACAAGTTGATTATTTAACAGAAGGAAATAGTCTCAATGATGACAAGTTTTCACAGGAATTAGAAGCCTTTTGTGTATCCAAGAAAGCAAAGGTAAGTAGTAAGACGATAATTAGTCGTAGCATGCTTTCTTTACGATGATTACTATTATGAACAGTATTATATTCTTGTCGTATCCATTGCTACTGGCGTGAACCTCCTCTGCCTCTACCACGACCACCATCCCGATCCTATACAAAGAGATACATTATTTAAAAAAGTATTACCATATAATTAATTTTGAATTTCATTACATTTATAATATCATAATGCTGTTACTTACTTTGCGTTGATGATGTAAATGCGATTGATGAGGATGATGATCCCTTGATAAATCTGAATGTCCTCTATTTCTATGATTGGAAGAATGATGATGTTGTATAGCATTTGATGGAGCCTTACGTTGATCTTCTTCTGCTTGTTTACGTTCATAATGTCCAAAGTCATCAAAAATGCTAGTTGAATGTCGATAAGTATGTAATATACGCAGCACTGTTATGCCTTTTGCATGAGGGACTTCCTGTGCATCCCTTGAATTAGTCACTGGTTTATTTTCATTGTTTTCTAGTCTAATGTGACGAAGTTGCACATTAGGAACATCTTTAACATAAATCCAACGTACACGAAATTGGCCTTTCCATTTATCTTGAGACCATACAGAGCTATTGCTCTTATAATCAACAGGTGACACCATTTGTGCCATACCACAAAAGTGACCAGATCCATTGACAGAAAAGAACAAATATAAAGGCGCACCTTCACAACTGGCTTCTTTATATGCTTGATCCAATCTTTTATTACCATGCTCAGTACTGCACCAAATCTCATATTTAATGGATCTATGAATATCATCCTCAGAGTAAGATTTGATTACAAAAAACCTAGCTCCAGGAGCAGTTTCATCAAATTCTACAGGATTATAATCATTCTTCACTTTCAGCTTATCTAAGACAGGATGCGACTGTGATTGTGTAATTTGCTGCTGTTGTGGCTGCAGTTGTTGCTGCTGCTGCTGCTGCTGCTGTTGTTGTTGCTGCTGCTGTTGTTGCTGCTGTTGCTGTTGGTGTTGGTGCTGTTGTTGTGGGGGCATATGAATCTGCGATTGTGGAGGTGATGGAGGTGTTGCAGGTTGTCTATTCCAACATGGTGGAGGAGGAGGAGGTCTCTGTCTCTGAGCCAGTGGCGGAGGTGGTGGAACAGGAGGCTGTACTTGTGGTGGCGGTGGTGCTGTTGGAGGAGGTGCGGAAGATTTACCTTCACCCCATGTTCCAATGTCCATATTGTGCTTCCCTGGCACAATAGGTGGTGGTGGCATTCCAGCCTTTTTCTTCATTCCTTGAGAAGATGAAAGTGGAGGAACAGGCTTTGCAGGTTGACTTGCAACACTGGCCCATGTTATCTTTCTAGGTTCTTTTGCTTCTGGTTTTATTGATTGATTAGATGAAGTTTGTTCTTGACGTGGAACTTCTCCACTTCCTAATGATAAGCCTTGCACACTTTGTTCAATAGTCTTAATTTCTGTGTTACTAGGTGTTGGATAATTTTCATTTCCACGTGGAGCCTGGTAATAATCCTCATAGCGTGTTTTTCTTGGAGTGCCCCAAGCACTAAAATCACCATTTCCATGAAAATAATTAAAAGCAGGCTGACCAAATGTACTAAAACCACCTCCTGCACTAGCAGAAAACATTCCATCCATGCCATATGCATCGTGACCTATTTGACCTCCATAGCCAGAAAGAAACGCAACAGGGTCTGTTCCATTTGACCAAGTACCATCCCCAGCACCAAATGTTTGATAAGGGAATGAAGTACCTGCATAGTAAGGGCTATATGGATCACCAGTTCCAATTGGATAACTAGAATGATGTGTACTATTGCCTCCTCTCCATGAATCAAATCCAGTATCTTCTCCACCAGCATGTTCTGTCTGTGGTTGCTGCTGGTGTTCTTTAGGACCATTGCTCACTATTAGGATGAAATTTCATTTCATTAATATATAAAATGAACTTTCCTTGATGAAATAGTCTAAATGAATTCTTTAACAACTTAGTTCAAATAATAATTCTTAAATGAAATCGAATATCCCAGTATATTGTTAAAAATATTTCTATTTAATAATTAAATAGTATCAACAAAATATTCTTATGATTCAGAATTTAAAACTATATAGAATATATGGTACAATAACTACACATTGCTATTAAAAATTAAGAAATTGTCTTTTAGCAAAATTTCTTTAATTTCTTAATTTAGAGAAATTTTCCAAGTAATTGCTATAAACAATTCTATATTGAAAATTTCAACATATTAAAATTGGTAAAAACTAAATGTGTTACAAAACACATAAAAAAGGCTTTATTTTATCTTCTAGTAAAAAAACATAATTTCAATAATGAATAATTAAAAATGACACCCTGTTACAAGATTTTGTATAGAAATTGAATTTTGAATACAGTGAAATATTAATTATAATATACAAAATAGTAGGTTACTCTGGTTTAATAATTATATCTCGTATAAGATATTTTATAATATTAACAAATCGATATAAATAAATGATTTTGGTTCTTTTACTAAATTATGTAATATTTTTAATAATTTTACTGTATGACGTAGCCGATATATGAATGCATTATTTTTTAAGATTTTTATGAATATTTCAAATTATCAGTAACATATATGTATATACACACACACACACATATATATATAAGCGAACACGATTCTGAATTCATTAAAAAAAAATACCATGAAATAATGCTATTGATAACCTAACATATCCGATATATACTAAAGCATACAGATAGGTTAATGCACTATGTATATATACCTATATAAAGATCGGCTAAAAATATAGATAACAACACTTCGTATCAGTTAAAAAAAAATTGCGTGCATTAACTTACCGTGACACCGACAGGCATTGATAAAATTGCACACAATAGACACAAACTCGGAGTAAATTATACTATTTGGAGTACAAAAATCTATGCACGCATGCAGTAATTTTTATAATGAACAGTTCATCTGTTTTTAGAATTACACATCGGCAAAAGATATAATGAAAAAAAGAAAAAATCGTAGGAGAATACAAAGTCTCACCTTGACTGTTAGTTTGTCCTTTCATCCGCTGCATTCCGTTGCATGGAAAAATATACAAAATTTAGAATGGCTGTCTTCAGTGAAAGGTATCTGCAGTATAGCGGTGTGGTAGCAAGTCAACACACTGACCTGATTTGAAACAGCACCTGCCAATCCAGTTGACATAACCTATCACACACTCTTGTCCTCTCTTCACAGACGCCAAATAGACGGCTGTGCCTTTAATAAAATAAAGTTTTTCAAACGCAATACCACAATTACATGCGACCAGCGTTATAGCACTCGATGTACCGCGGACACTTCTTTCTTACGGGAAGTCTTCAAACTATGAAATTCGCTGAACCTGAGACCTCCGCGTTATTTTCCCGTAATGTCTTGCCGCGAGAGAGTCTCAGGAATCTTTTTTCGTTACACTTCCAGACAGATAAATTTCCACAAAATCCTCAACTCTGAATAATAACTACGTGACGTACACTGACCTCTCGTATGTATTAACAGATTGTCTAACATTCGCAACAATAAGATCCCTATACGATTATTCCGTCGAACGTGTGTTATCCTATAGTCCGATATGATTGGATTAGATAGATTAAATTAAAAAATATGTTGTTCCTATTATTTTTATATGTACCCTACAGATATATTAATATTATTGCACAGTATGAAAATTTCCTTTTTGTCTTCGTATTTACTAGTTTTCTACTGATGATTAGAGCTAGAAACTAGGGACTCAATGTTGAGTATGGTCGTGTTTTGATGAATTTAGTTCGTAAACATTGTGTAATACAGAATTAATTTACACAATATATGATATGATGCGATATAATATTTGTACACACCATATAGGAAAAATTTCATGTATAAATTTTGGATAAAAATTTCATTTATTGTTTCTATGACTATGAAAATCTAATATAAAGTATATACAAACAATTTAGTAATTTTTTCCTATAATAATTATATTATATATAATGCATTAATATAATATCGAAAACATTTTATTAAGCATTATTAAGTAAGAATAAATAATGTTAAAATAATGTCTAATTTTTATTTTTTAGTACACAATAAAATATAATAAAACATTGATTTTTTATAATATGAATTTAGAAGTGTATAATGTTTTCAATTATATATAATGCCAGAAAGAACTACCGTAACATATTTATGAAAATATCAATCAATTTTTAAATCTTTTTGTTTTAATTCATTAACAAATTTGATTGAAATTATATTTAGTAATTGATATCTGAATATAGAAATAACATTTTGTATATAAGGTTAAAATTTCAATTGTGATATGGTAGTAATAATGATAATAACAATTTAATTATTTAAAACATTAATTTGTTGTGTAATTGTAATTTGTTATACGATAATACAATATAGTTACTGACATTTTGTAATGAATACTAAATAAATAATGCAAGAAATAATATAATATTATTATCATTTTATTTATGCATTTTGATACATTCATTTAATATCACATATTGATAGATATCTACTGAAAATATGCATTAGTTTCTCATTTGATGGATAAATTGAAAATAGATACTTTAAGAAACTTTTTTTTGTTGATGTAAATAAAAAGAAATCGATTGCAAACTTTAAATTTAAAAATTTCAGATGCTAAATTTGCTATGAATTTAACAATATCTTAAAAGCCAAGGTTTATATTACAGCATATAAAAAATCTTTAAAGATGTAAACTATGATAGTTGCAATAAATTTGTAGCACGTGTATTAATAAAAAAAAATTATTACAAGTTTATTATTTATTTATTTTTCACTAATAATATGTTATGTATGTTATAAATGTACAATGGTGTGAATATCATGGCCACAAAAAATACGTCGAACCTAGAATTAAATTAAGTATTCATAATAATTAATTATAATTTTATCAATGTATTGTGCTATAATATAATATTTTAAATTATATATATAATTAAACTACAGTAAATGAGGAAATAGAAATCAAAATTTCAATTTCAATACCTAGAATCTCATAACATCATTTTCCATACTTTTACAAATTTACAATTATCTGTCATATACTGTAATTAAGCCTGATATTTGTTTATAGTTTATCACTTTTAAACAATTACAATTATTCGTGTAAAATGGATTCTTTAATAGATCAAAAGAAATCATGTTCTGCTTATTTGATCATGCAAATTACTTTTTACAAACATACTCAAATTCAAATTCAATTACTTTAAAAAGATTAGTATCGTATATATTCAATTTTTTTACATATATTAAGTAAGAAAGAGTTTCAATTCATAGTAAACAATAAAAAAGAATGATATAAATATAACAAACATTGAATTTTATAAGATTCTTATAGTTTAATTATTTAATTATAGTACTTTAAAAGTTTAATTGTTTAATTATAGTACTTTCATGCAAGTATCAGGAGTAACTTACTTTTGAATATATACGATACATACATTTACTTTGAATATGTTGTAATTTCATATTCAAGATAAAGAGTCTTTGGTTACAAATGTCTTCTAGGAGCAAAGGAGACTCTTCCAGAATGTCTTGTATTTATATGGATAAAGAGCTCCATTTTTTCACACAAGATACAAATATTTTGTATTTTCTTAACATAAATTCAGTTTCTGGTCAACCATGAAAAAGCTTTAAGAATTAAATACGTTAATGTTAACGCATATAAAATTTTTTCTCTTTGTTGACGTTGTAACATCTCAAGTTCGATTGCCATTACTCGACGATTTAATTTCCCTACTTGTCGACGTAAATGTTGTATCTCTTCACTAGGTGGAAGAGAAACATTAAGTGCACTATATGCGGGTGTCTGTTCTCTAGAAAAATAATTATATATTCTCAAGAAAAAAGTAATACATTTATAGAGTGGACCAATAACGTTGATTATTTCAAATGTTACCTAATCGAAAGTTTTATGAAATCGGCGATTGCCACGTTACGTCAGTGCAAACATATTTGAGACACCTCTTATGATGTAAAGTTTGTCATTCTAGTCTTTCTTTTTATATCAAATGATCTTGTATTATATATACTTGAAATTATTGAGATATCTGTTACTTTACTAAAAATGAAATTATATAGTATGAAAAAAGTAGAAGTATCTTCAAAATATGTAAAAACATTCCATCAAGAAAGAAGAAAAAGAAAGAAATACTACTGATACATTATGACTCTCCTCATACTACATACAAGTTTTTTCATATTTTCATATGATCAGTTATTGGTTCACTTTGTATATATAATTTTATATATATGAATTGAAAAGTATTAGTTATTACCTAGCATACCTAACTATTTGCGTTTCTGTAGAATATTGTCCATGTGATTTAGATGATAATGAATCCTTAGTTTCTGTTGGGTATGAATTTGGTTCTTCTTCATCAACTGCCGGAAAATAATGGTCATCCAGTGTCAAAATCCTTGGTGGAGTCTATGAATATAGTAAGAAAATTGTAGATATTATTGAATTCTAATATAGGAAAATGCTAAACCTTAAAAAATATGAGAAAATCTTTACTGATTAAATCATATTTACGAATAAATCTCTAAAGTATATATTTAAATTCATTTAATAACCTTAAATATTTACCTGCACTCTAACCATGCCTGCTTCAGGTGGTAAAACAGCATTTTCTAATGTAATTTCTCTTGGTGGTGCTCTAGTTCCAACATGTTGTTCTTGTCCTAGATTTATTTAATTATATCTAGCATTAACAAGTTTTACCTTACTTATGTATAATTAATGATTTTGTAAAATATATTTTTAATAAAATTATTAACTTGGTTATATAACAATTAACATATAAATTTATCAATAAACAGAAAATTATATATTTACCAACAACTAAAATTCTGTCTGGAACATGCATTTCAAATTTATCTCCTGCAACAATCTGATTCCAGCTAGAACCATTAGTATCAGCTATTTCTTCTTCTGTGTAGTCGCCACTCACACGAATACTTTTTGGTACACGCATCCTTTTGTTAATGTCCAAAGTAAAATTTGGGTCATAAAAATTGTCAGCCTCTCCATTAAAAACAGTAGGACTATGTGCTTTTGACATTATAACTAAAATAATTAAAAACAAAATTCAGATCTGTACTTTTTATATTTTTTACTAAATTTGTTATATTAATTTGTAAAATATTACATAAATAAGTCATGGTATTTTATATTTTTATTTTAGGAGATTAAAAATAAAACGTAATAAATGGAGAAAAGACTTCTTTTTTATTCGATACAATAATTTATACTTTATCAAGCAAAACAAAAGTAAGAGAACTTCCTATTTTTGTTAATTAATTAATTAATTAATTGATAAAATAAATAATCTGATGATTATTATAACAAATTACATGTTTTTAACAATTTCACAGTACAGTATGAGACAATACAATGACGACACAAAAACTATACGATTTAAATCTGCTATAACGGTAACAGAATAAAAATAATTGTGCATCATAAATTACATTTATTAATAGTAGCTGTTACAATAAATTATTATATATGCAAAAAATACTTTTCTTAAATGCTTGAATAATTACCTGTCTGCAACTTTTCGATCGTTGAATACAAACTCTTTGCACGAAGTTGGTAATGTGTTTCTGTACAAAAGTTACAATTGTACCAATCGAGAGTAATCGATAATTAGAAAGGTATCGATTTCAATAAAACTCCCGCCAAAATGACTAAATGTATCTGCCATTAAAACCTTAATCAAGTGCTCTGATTTTCTTTTATGTGTGAATGTTTTTTAATTCTGTTTCCTGTAGTATTAGCTATTTATGATATTTTTTACATTTTGATTTAACAATTTATTTTTGGGAAATATGAGTGACACACAATGTAAGTGTTATAATATTTTAATTCTTTACGAATTTTATTTCTTAATTTTAAAGTTTTACTTACATTTCATTGCTTTTATTGTTTAAATATTTAATTAAATTTAAGAATATTTTGTACCGTTTTTAAATGTTTATTGAATATGGTAGGTTCATTACTTTAAGATATTCTTGTAAAAACTAAAGATGAGAAAGATTTTGAATTGAATTTTGATATAGAATTTGAATTTATAAATGTTTATCAAATTGTATTATTTATGAATTCAGCAGGCAGAGCTAAACGCCAGAAGTTTGACAAAACTGGACGGTTGTCAGCTTTAGAAAAATTGAAACAATTAAAAGGTAGTAAACATAAATATGAAGTTGATGAATTGGAAAATGTTTATGAGGAAGTTGATGAAAAAGAATATAGCAAAACTGTAATAGAAAGGCAAAATGATGATTGGATTATTGATGATGGTAATAACTTTAAAATTATTGTTTTTATTAGAAATAAGAATAAGTATTACAAAATAATTATTTGTTATAAAAGGAGAAAGTGGTTATATTGAAGATGGTAGAGAAATTTTTGATGACGATTTAGATGATGAAAGCATACAAGAAGCAAGAAAGCATAAAGTTGCAGGCCCTAGAAAAAGCAAGAAAGATCATGCCAAAAAGAAAGGAAACATTCAAAATATGTTAATGAATATGTCGTCTAAAAGGAAAACGGATGCTAAATTGGACGATGATACTATTTTAGGAGATTTAATGTCTGAACTAAAAAAAGATGATATCCCGACGCAATCAAAACCAAAAACTGTTTCGAGGAATAAATTTTGTACTACACCAAAATTAAGTGAAAAGTAATTAACTTTTCTATACATTTGACATTTGTGTTTTAATATATTTAATATTACTTTTATAATAATATTATGGTTTCTTAGAAATGTAGAAAAAAAGATAGAGTTAATTTCTGAGTATGAGAAAATACAATGTGATGATAATGATGATGATTTAGTAATGTTTGATAAACCAAAAAAGGTAAACATGCATAAACAAGCAGAATTAATTGCCCAAATAGAAAACTTTACTTCAAATGAAAATAGTAGTCAAACAATTATAGATGATCCTGATAATTCAGAAGCTAGAATATTGAGTATGCAATCAGAAAAAGATCTTAAAGAAACAAGCATCAGTCAAGTAATTGAAACAGAAAGTGAAAATCTTGAAGATGTAAGTTTTATTAATTAATAATATTTTGAAATGATACTTGGACTACATTCTGTTTATTACAGTTCTCTGCAGATTTTGAAGATGACACTATAGATCACAATGAAAAGCCAAAGCCATCTACTAATAAAGAAATTATAAAAAATAAATTAACCATTCAAATGAAAAATAAAGATGCTGAAGAAGAAAACTTTGATTTAGAAAATTTTAATAAATCATTAGATATTGAATTTGAAACACAAATATCAAACATTGAAATGCCTACTGATACTACAGAAGAGTCTTTACCACTTGTAACCAATGCAAACAAAGAAGAAGTATTTAGATTTTATTGGTGGGATGCATATGAAGATCCATATAAACAACCTGGAGTTGTATATTTATTTGGAAAAGTTTTTGTGCCTTCGATAAAAGAATACCGTTCTTGCTGTTTAACAGTAAAGAATATTCCACGAAGAATTTATCTTCTTCCTAGAGTATATGTATGAGTACTCAAGCATATTTTAAAATATATTTATATATACTATATATTATTATTATATTATTAACAATCTTTATATATCATTAAATCTTTATATATTGATAATTTTTCTTCTTTAGCTTTAATAAACTAATTATAGGAATGTAAATTTTAGGTAAAAACATCGTTGAAAGGAAATAATGATGAAGAACAATTAAATACAATAGAAAATGTGTATAAAGAATTTAATCAATTTGCAAATAAGTTAGGAATAAAGGAATTTCGTAGCTGCAAAGTCTCAAAAAATTATGCTTTTGAACAAGAAGGTACTCCAGCAAAGTCTGATTACTTAGAAGTAAGATATTCTGCAAACTACCCACCTGTTCCCTCTGATTATTCTGGACCATCAATAGAAAGTGTTTTTGGAACAACAGTAAATTCTTTAGAGCTATTTCTAATTGAAAGAAATATTAAGGGACCATGTTGGTTAGATATTAAATCTCCATTACCTACTGGTGTACAAACCAGTTGGTGTAAAATAAAGGTATATCAGTTTCATTTATTAATCAAATTTATCACCAGTAAATATACATATTAACTAATCAATTATGTTATAACTGAATAGGTAAATTGCATGAAGATGGAGAATATATCTGTTTTCTCTGAGTCTCAAACTTTACCACCATTAGTAATAACAACACTAAATATACGAACATCTTTTAATGCAAAATTACAACAGAATGAAATAGTTATGATTACAATACTTATGCATCATAAATATCATATTGATAAAGAACCACCAAAACCACCATTTCAACGACATTTTTGTTGTATGATTGTTTATTAAATTATTATTCCAAATGTATATTTTTTCAGTATTTGATATATTTTAACATTATTTCATGTAGTGATTACACATCCACGTGATACATCTTGGCCAAGACAAGCACGAGAAATGCTTTCAAATATTTCATATACTACATTAATGAAATTTGAAACAGAAACAGATTTACTCGAAGAACTGTTAAAAATAATAAATACTGCAGATCCTGATTTATTGATTGGGTATGATTGTGGCTTCCAATTTGATATCTTAGTGCAAAGAATGATTACATTGAAAGTTTCAAATTGGAGCAGGTTTGGAAGGTTAAGACGGTCTATACCTCCTTTAATAAGGGTATGAAATATAGTCATACACATTTATAATGAGCACTGTGTTGATCATAAAGAAGTAAAAATATTTTAGGGAAAAGTAAATTTAAATCAAGCAGCAGCTGGTCGACCTATCTGTGACATACAAATTTCAGCTAAAGAATTAAATCTCAAACTTAGAAGTTATGATTTGCAATCTCTTTGCACAGCGGTAAATATTTAATAATTATTTATATGTGCGACGTTTGTAACTAGAAAAATGAAATCCTAATTATTTTAACAGGTATTGAAGAAAAAAGAAAATGAATGTAAGGAAATAAAATCTGGTGAATGTGCATCATTTTATGATACTCCTAATAAAATAGATAATTTAATTAAAATAACATTAACAGAAGCATTATACATTTTATCTATTGTTTTTGAACTTAATGTTCTCCCACTTGCTTTACAAATCACATGTATTGCTGGTAAGTATATATAAACGTTTCAAATAACATAGATCTTTTAATCAATATATATTTATTTTATTCGTGTAGGGAATGTTATGTCAAGAACATTAACAGCAGGACGTGCAGAAAGAAATGAATATTTATTATTGCATGCATTCCATTTGAAAAACTATATAACACCTGATAAACGTGTTACGAAAAAAGGAAAGAATGAAGGTAATAGTATATTTTTTAAACATATAAACAATTACTACTTCATAATATATTTATCATTAATATTGTTCTATATGTAGAAAATGCTAGTAAAAAGAAAGCGGCTTATGTTGGTGGCTTAGTTCTTGATCCAAAAAAGGGGTTTTATGATAAACTTATTTTATTAATGGATTTTAATTCTTTATACCCTAGTATAATTCAGGAATATAATTTATGTTTTACTACTGTACCTGGAGCTGCATATGCTGAGTATGAGGTAAATTTATTTATTATTATGGATTAAAAACTAATTAATACTTTTAACTTTATTTATAAACATATATGTAGGATTTATCAATTCCTGAATCAAATTTAGAATTTGGAGTAATTCCAACTGAAATTTGCAAATTAGTTGAAAGTAGAGGAGAGGTGAAAAAACTAATGAAAACCCCAAATATTTCACCTGAATTGAAGATGCAATACAATATTAGACAACTGGCTTTGAAACTTACAGCAAATTCTATGTATGGTTGTTTGGGTGCAACTCATTGTAGATTTTATGCTAAAGGACTTGCTGCCTTGGTTACAGGTAAAGTATAGAATTTTATTTCTAAATGTATTTATAAAATATTGGATATTATTGCAGCAAAAGGTCGAGAAATTTTGCAACATACAAAAAGCCTTGTCGAAAAGTTGAATTATGAAGTTATATATGGAGATACTGATTCCATAATGATAAATACAGGTTTATTAGAGTATGAAGAAGTATTTTCTGTTGGAAAAAAGGTACATATTATATCAAAAATATACTTTTTATTTATTTTGTATCCGAAAAATAATACTAATAGAAACTACGTGTAGATTAAACAAGAGGTGAATAAATTATATAAACGAGTAGAATTAGATATTGATGGTGTTTTCCGTTATTTATTACTTTTACAAAAGAAAAAGTATGCTGCAGTTATAATGACAAAATTACCTAATGGACAAATAGAGTTAACACAAGAACATAAAGGTCTTGATATTGTGAGAAGAGATTGGTGTCAATTAGCTTGTGATATTGGAAGGTAAGCAAAATATAGGTAGATTATTAATATTATGTCATATAGACTAAAATATTATGTTATATTTAATAATGTTTATAACAATGATCGTTTTTAGAAAAATTTTGGACCATCTTCTTTCTGATAAATCATGTGACGATAGAATAGAACAAATTTTTAGTATATTACATGATGTTGCACAAAATGTTCGAGAAAATCAAGTTCCTTTATCTTCTTTAATTATTACGAAACAGTTATCAAAAAATCCAAATGAATATCCGGATACTAAACAAGCTCATGTCCAAGTAGCTTTAAGATTAAATAAAGAAGGTGGTAGAATGTGGAAAGCTGGAGACACCATCCCTTATATTATATGTGATGTTCGTGTTTGTCGATTTCACTACTATTTAATATATATATATATATTATTTTTATAAGCACTATTAAACATATAGTCATTTTTCTGTATGTTAGGATGGAACAGAAAAATCTGCAACTGAAAGAGCATATCATATTGATGAATATAAAAAGAGTGATTCTTTAAAAATAGATGTTAATTACTATTTACTGAGTCAAATTTTCCCTATCGTTTTGCGAATTTGCGAACCAATTGAAGGAATTGATGATGTTTTGTTAGCTAAATGTTTAGGTACAATTTTACTTGACATCAATTTTATATACATTATTTTATTTAAATTTTATTTTATATAAATTTTATAATATAGATTTGCATTATATAAATCAAATTCGTTTTCATAGGCTTGGAAAACATTTATAAATCTAGAAGAATAATACATCAAGAACATGCTGATATACCATTATTAATGGAAGAAGATAGATTTAGGTATTGTCTCCCTTTGAAGTTTAATTGTAGAAGCGAAAAATGTCAATCAGAAATTATAATTAAAGATGTTGTAAATGAAGAGGTAAGAAATTAATTATAAAAAATAAGTTTTTTTTCTTATACATATCTTTCTATTTATTTACTACATGTTGAAAAATTACATAGCTTGGAAATCGATTGTCGCTTGCTTCCTGTTCAAATTCAGAATGTAAAGTACAACCATGGACATATGCTAATACAATACAAAATGTAGTGACACTTTCTATACGAGAATTGGTTAACGAGTATTATAACGGATGGTTAGAATGTGAAAATCCATTATGTGGTGATCAAACACAATGGATACCATTAGATTTCGAGTCACTATATCCAATTTGTAGGAAATGTAATGATGGTGATTTACATAGAGTCGTAAGTTAAAAGATTTATCACTGTTTCCAAATATTTTGGATACTTTATATATTATTTATATTTATTTAAAGTTTACAGATACAAAACTGTATAATCAATTGTGTTTTTATCTGCACCTTTTTGATGTAAATCAGTCAAAGTATAAAAGTAACTATCTTCACTTTCTTTTCTCTTTTAAATAAGATCTCAGAAAATTATCTAGCAGTTGATTTTAAATGAATTTATTGTTAGGTTTGTTATCTCAATACCCGCAAGGTATGAGAGAAGCTTATGATTCTCTGAAAGAGGCAGTGGAAAAAATGTTAAGGCGAAATGCATTTTCTGTTGTATGCTTGGATACAATCTTTTCAAACAATGAACAAGAAGAAATATCAAGTTTATGTGCAGGTACTTTAGAAATATCAGATGGGTTAGATAATGAAGAAATGGTAGGTAATATATATTAGAAAAAGTATTGTCATATAATTTATTATTATATAACAATATAAATTAAAAATATTTTTAATTAATTAACAAATACAAAAACTGAACATATAAGTTTTAATTTTCCTGTTTCAGTAAACAATTTAATAGATAATGAATAATTTGTTCCTGTAAGTATATTTCATTAAATTGAACGTTTTTTTATATCTTAATGTCATTTTCCTATTCTTTCTTACAAAAATTATAATGTAAATATTTTTGATATTATTATATGTAAAAATAAAAGACATGAAATATTAAAATAGCAATATAATCAATTTATTTTCTGATTGTACTCCATAGAAAATAAATAGGTAGATAACACTAATAGGAGCAAAATAATTTCCAGCATTCATTATTTTTCATTATTTTTTGCTTGCTATTTATATGCAATTATTGTTGAAAGTTTATGATATATATGCTCTAGCTAGTACTTTATATTATTAATGCCTTATCCTAAAATCACTACAATTGTTACACAATATACAATTTGAAACAATTTTAAATAATAATTTTTGTATATAAAAATGTATATTTAACAATAACTTGTTTTCGTGCATTTACATTAAAAATACATTATGAAGCTAAATTAACAACATAATATTTTTAACGAATATATAATTTATTATTTTGTTTTCTTTTACACATATTTATTAATATTACAGTATCAGTATATCTATTAGAACGTTAATCTATTAACTTTTTTCTTTTTTAATCCCTATTACTATCATAAAACATAAATATCTATGTTACAATGGATTGAAATAATATTGTTTGTAAGCATATGTCTGTAAGGAGGAAGATTATAGTTATATTTTCAAAAAATCATAAGGAAAATTAATTTGTTTCTTTCCTATATGACATTAAAAACAATACAAATTTTATGGAGTGTGTTTGTAAGTATTTGTTTGCCACTGTATATTCAAATTATATACAGGAATACATTTCAGACATTATACACTATATGGTGGTAAACCAAATAATTCAGGTTGAAATTTTTCAAGACTGTTTAGTATCAATGTTGGATTTTTAATATAATTTTTTGGTAACATTGGATCTGGAACCATAACAACTTGCATTCCAGCAGTAAGTGCAGCCTTTACACCATTTGGAGCATCCTCAAACACAAGACACTAAAAGTATAACATTCAATTTACTAATAATTATAAAATAAATCTAAAATGTAAAAAATACAAATCCTAACAACCTTTGAGGGGTCAGGATTATCAGAAAAACGTTTTGCAGCAATCAAAAAAATATCAGGTGCTGGTTTACCATTAGTAACTTCAGAATCAGAACCACCAAGAACCTTGTGGCTAAATAAATCAAATATATGTTTCCATCTTTGAGTTTTTAATTCAAAATTTTCTTTATTAGAACTTGTAGCTAATGCTATTGGAATATTATTTTGTTTCAGATGTTTCAATAATCGTTCAGCACCTGCTTTCAAATAATATATGCTGTACTATGTGTTATACTATGCTATTGCTATATATATTTATTCATTTAGCTTTGCAAAAATCAATCTTATTTTTAATACTGATTATGCATTTTTTGCACTTCTGAATGAAAATTATAAATTTCTTAAAATTTTAGATTCTTATTTTTTAAAACCCTTATATATTACCTGGCATCATGTTTGCAGATGGAAATAATTCCTGATATAGTTTGACTACCTCATTTTCAAACTCTTCTGCTGTTATTGGTAAAGATAACATTTCAACAACAGCTTGTGCAACATCCTTCGTTTTAAAACCCATAGTTTTTGCTTTATGTTCCCATGTGAATTCCTTTCCATAGCGATTTGTAATATGATTAAAGGCTTTGGTGTAAATTAGTTCTGTATCTATTAAGATTTTGATACAAGATTACTTATATAAATTGATGTACAATATGTAAGATTTATTTAACTTACTGATTTAAACTATGATTCATAATTGAAATGTTAATTTGTAGAAACTGTGTTGAAAAGTAGTTTCTCAATACTATGATAAATGAAATACTATGATAAATGAAAAATTGTTCAACAGAAATGTTTGTACATGTCCGCAAGTATGTATGTACGAAATTCTAACACAGCTTCTTAAAAATTAGAAGTAAAGCACATACAAACTCACGCTATGAGTGCTATTTAAACCCTTTCTTTGACAGTAAAATCCGCTCATACAGATGCATGGTGTATTTTAATTTATATCCCTCATATTTCTTAATAATTGCCATTGTGATTTTATTCATTACTACACGTACATAGACAAAACAAAATTACTATATTCATGAAAACAGATACAATCACTTATCTACAGGTTAATTTTTTGTGTAGAACTCATAAGAGCGCTAACGTCATAAAGTAATAGCGATGTTAAAAATCCATTTCTATTAATTATGTTAAGTACAGTTTTTTTTTAAATTGAGTTTCTATAATTAATTCTTTATAGGAATATTATGTAACTTCATAAAAGACAGTACAAATCACTTACTGAGCAATAACCCATCCATATCAAAAATACAATGTGTAACATCTTTATACTGATTTTGCGACATTTTTCAATGATTTTTTAAAAATTCTTCTAATTAATAGCACCTTGTATAATTGAATTATTAAAATTTCAAACTGATATATTAATTCATTTTTTTAAAGAATATTTTATGTACGGAACTTTTACCCTTCACTGATAGTGATAAGATAACAATTAATGCCACTACGGCATACTAGATTATGGCGCCAATTATGTAATATACCATGAAAATAGATGAAGTATTTAATTGGCTTTTATATTTATTTTCATAGATGCATGCATACACATATATTCATACGTAGTAGTGTAAGATGTAATAAAATCCTCTAGAATCTAAAATTAAACTTAAAGTTGAAACATACACAGAATGGTCTAGCTAAATGGGATCATCTAAATATCTGCCTTATTCATTGTAATATGAAAAAACTTCTCAGAACAAAGTTACTGTATTTCAAGGGCTGCGTACAATGATGAAAATGATCTTTTTCATGGTTATTTCATTGCGAAATTTCAAAGTCATTATCACCATTTTAGATACAATCATATATTTATTTTTCGATATTTTTATAAAGCACGACAAATTAAATTCATCGACCTTAACAACTATATCGTTTCTATTACTTAATCTTGCGCTATTTGCGTTTGAATTATACGTATATTAATATTTATGTTCAATCGACAAACGACAAAATTAAAAAGTCCAAATTTTTCGGTTCCTAGGAAGAATTTTTTAATTTTCGAAGGCTTAAAAGAAATTTTAGAACGTAAGGAATTAATTAAGATTAGTTTTATCAGAGAGAAAACTTTCTATCTGATTCTATCTAGATACTCCTCTGAATTTCTTAGTTATAAGCATAATTAAAAAATCGTCCATTTGGCGGGTCATGAAACACTATAACCAATTCTAATAGTCGAAAAGTGAAATTAATCCCTTTATGATGAAATTAAAAGATTAAATTTCTCGACCTATAAGGCAAATTCTTGAACTATTCAAGACTTAAATTAGGATTTTAATTGTCAGAAATCTTATACAATTTTAAATAGAACTACCAAAGAATTGTTAATATATGAAAATCAATCAAATGTAGTGAATGTAACTGATTCAACCTACGCACCTATGCATTATACATGTTTGCCTAGACAGCCGCCTACATGTATTTGTAATTTGTACATTATTTTAGTTTCGAATAAAATTTGTAACAATGTTTTATTTCTATAACATAATATGACATAGAATATTATTTTCATTTACGAAATGAAGCAACAATCCAATTTTGGTCACTCCAACTGAAACGAATGATTTCGGAATAACAATCTTTCTAAAACTATTTCCTTTGTAGCAAGTGCTTGTTGATTACAAGCAACCAATCAGAACGATCCACGAAAAGTTGTATCTGGTTATAAAGAGTGGGGAAACAGAGAGACGGATTGAATTTTACAAGAAAAAATTGTGTTCGTTTCAATCTTTTATGTGAAAGATTTCTTCGCTGAATGACTTTTTCAAAATAATTGCAAACACGTTAGTTCACGTTAGTTCGTTAGGCAAAATGCAAGACTTTTTAGGTGAGTTTTACAAACCAATGTATATTGTAGATTTCACGATTATTATTATTAAATCTTACCGGTAGGTGTATCTTACCATTACAATATAGTGTATAATTACCGTTATAGTGTATTTTCATTCACTGAATATTTTTTTCTGAACATTCACTGAACATTTTTTGAAGCTCTAATTTTATGAATATTTTAACGCTTATTTCTATATTATTTACGTGTAATTCAATATCGTTTTATATTTGCTTTGTTTAGGTATTTTGCTGCTAATTACTGGAGCACATTGTTTATACTCCTCCAATTCAGATGTTATTGAACTAAAACCAAATAATTTTGATAGTTTGGTATTAAATAGCGATAATGTATGGATTGTAGAATTTTTTGCACCATGGTGTGGACATTGTCAACAATTAACACCTGAATATGACAAAGCTGCAACTGCTTTAAAAGTAATTTTTATGTTTTATACTTAACATATTATTTATTTTATACCTTATTCTTATCAGAGGCTTTTAATATAAAATTCCACAGGGTATTGTAAAAGTCGGTGCAGTAAATGCAGATGAACATAAATCCCTTGGATCAAGATATGGAATTCAAGGTTTTCCAACAATCAAAATCTTTGGTACAGATAATAAACCAGAAGATTATAATGGACCAAGAACTGCGACAGGAATTGTTGATGCTGCTTTAAATGCGGCTAGTCAAAAAGCACGTAGAGCTTTAGGAGGTAAAAGGAGTGGCGGAGATTCTAAGGTAAATATAATGTCAATGTAATGAAATATAAGTACAGTAAAAGGATAAGGAAAAGTAGGTAATTAATAATTGAAAATTTTTTATTATTATTATAGTCCAAAGATTCCAAGGATGTAATTGAATTAACTGACGATAACTTTGATAAGATAGTAATGAATTCGGAAGATATGTGGTTAGTTGAGTTTTATGCACCATGGTGTGGTCATTGTAAAAATTTGGCCCCTATTTGGGCATCTGCAGCAACAGAACTTAAAGGTAAAGTGAAATTGGGAGCCATTGATGCTACTGTAAATAGAGTTAAAGTAAGTAATTATTTTTTAATTAACTGTTATTTATAAGTATATGATTTATTTGTATTTTTAAGTTAATATAAATATAATCAAATCGTAATGTTGCCAGGCTAGCCAATATGAAATAAAAGGATATCCTACTATCAAATATTTTGCACCTGGGAAGAAATCTTCCGATTCTGTGCAAGAATATGATGGTGGTCGCACAAGTAGTGATATAGTAAATTGGTCACTAGAAAAAGTAGCAGAAAATGTTCCAGCACCAGAAGTAGTTCAAATTACAAATGAAAAGACTTTAAGAGAAGTCTGTGAGGACAAACCATTATGTGTTGTATCCGTTTTACCGCATATTTTAGATTGTCAATCAGATTGTAGAAATGGATATTTAAAAGTTTTAAATGACCTCGGAGAAAAATATAAACAAAAAATGTGGGGGTAAGTTTTACTTACTGCTTACTAATCTTAAATTATCTTAAAATATCTTAAATTATATAATGCGCATATATAAATATGTTTTAACAGCTGGCTTTGGGCTGAAGCTGGTGCTCAACCTCATATTGAAGAAGCATTAGAAATTGGAGGATTCGGATATCCAGCACTAGCAGCTGTAAATGTAAAGAAAATGAAATACTCTTTATTAAAGGGTAGTTTTTCGTATGATGGTATAAATGAATTTTTACGAGACTTAAGTTACGGTCGAGGAGGTACAGCTCCTTTAAAAGGAGCTCAGTTACCTACAATTTTTGAAACAAAACCATGGGATGGCAAAGATGCTGAACTTCCACAAGAAGAAGATATCGATCTTAGTGATATAGATCTCGATGAGAAGGACGAACTGTAATTATAGAACTTAGTGTTTCTCAGGAACATATGCACCTTCATATTCGTGTATTAGTAAAACAATTCGATACTTATTTTTATATAACATTATTCTCAGTTGACATAACTACATATTAATGTACATTGATAATATGACATCATTATGAAAGTATCATGAATATCTTTTTCTTTCAACTGAAGTAAATTTCGCAGGTAGTTTAATATATTAAATTATAAGTGCATAATCAACAACTCTTCCATTGAGAACTTTCACAAAATTTAATCTATGCACTTTGACAAAATCATGCTTAATTTATGTGTACATTTTTAAACTGATAGTCAGATAAACATCATAGCAAAGATAAAATATGTACCCAATATGTAAACAAAAACTTTTTTATGGAAATGTTGTGAACTTAAAATAGTTGCTGAAGATACATAATGTTAATATGCATTCCATAAGATGTTTTTGGTTTTCCCTAATATGGGACCAAAATAAATACAGTTAAATGAATTTATATTTACAGAATATATTACGATCCTTATGTTGATTGAGATCTCATTGACTGGGTTATGTCACGTCTTCCATCATGATTACAGAAACATAGTATGAAATATGTTTATATGTATATGTGAATGTAAATCTTTGTCTCATTTATACTTAACTAATTGTAATCCTTTTTTAACTTACGTTTTTATTAAATAAATTATGCTAAAAAATGTATAATAATTGTATATTGTTCATGTATTTTACTCAACTATTTTACAATTTTCATTTAACAACTTTATTATTGAACTTTCCTTCAGAAAAATGCTCAGGCATACTAAACGCGTTCTATACCGCGTTTTTTGCGTAATTGTGCATTTTATTACATACTTGTTTTACTTTATTTGAAATGAAAATCCAGCCATGTACTGAAAACAGTGAACGTGGTACAAAAATTAAATAATAAAGAATAATTCAGTATGTTAATTTCTTTTTTTGAATAAAAGAGTTGAAATACTGTGTTGAAAGCTTATTTTTAAATTATTTTCATAGTGCTAATAAGATAATGAATTTTTATAGAGGAAATAATTTCATATTTTTGTTGCATTCATTTAATTTATGTTATGAATACTTACGGATAAGAATTTCGGTATCTATTTAAAAATGGAGTCTAATATTTGGGAAGTGTCATGCGCATATTATTTAATCGGGATATATTTTGCTTTAGAAGAAATTAAAAATTGATATTGTTTTAGTGAAATGAGTATTTTTATATAATTGTTATGGAATTAAAATTATATATAAATGAAATTTCAAGATTACATAATCTTTTTGTTTATGTACGAAATTAAGTATAGAGCACTTTAAAGGGTTAGATTTTTAATTATTTTCTTTTCAAAATAACTGTTCATCTTTATTTTATTTTTACCTTTATATTTTATTCTTAGCACAAAATTATTCTTTTGCCTCAATTTTCTACTTTTCTTTAAACAAGAATGGGTACAAAAATATTAAATGACATTCACAATGACATGAAGCAGTTAATAACAGCAATTACATCTTTTGAGGTAAAAAAAGATACATATTTAAAAATATGTATATAAATTAGAATTATAGACATAAACTTTAATAAATATATGTGTATTATTTTTTATATTATGCCTAGGAAAATGAAGAAGGATTTCGAATTTGTGAACGATTCTGTATGACAAATATTAAACATCATCGATATCTATCTGTCAATAGTAACAGTACAAAAGAAGCTATTAAAGCTCTAATTACAAAATTTTCGATCCATGGAAAATATGATGTAGCAAAAAAGTTTGAGGAACTTGTAGATGCATTTCTGTCAAGTTTTAATTTTGAACAGCATCCACAGTATGATCTGCAGTGGTATCTATTAACATTGCTATTGGAATTAGCTAAAGAAACCTGTAAATCTGATTTGGAATCTTTGGCATTAACACGCGGAGAATATACTTTCAATGTAACAGGTGAAGATGAAAATGAGGTTGCAGAAGAAATTGATTGGGCTGAATATTTAAAAGAAGGCCAAGAAAACTTTTTCAATGATTACAAAAGTGACACAGACAGTGTAAGTAATGTTATAGTTACCTTTACATGTAATATTTGATTAATCAATAAAAAATACTTATAAAATATGTTTGAATTCATGGAAATGTTTAATTTTTAATAGGAATGGTCTAATGATACAGAAGATAATGTGGATATAGGTTCAAATTTTGAAGTACCAATAGACATCTCAGATTCAAATAAAGCAATATGCATACCATCTGTTGAAAAAGAATTAAATAACTTATCTTTAGCTCTAAATGAAGAACTTAAATCTAAAAATTGGTTATTATCAAATGTTCAAAACACCTGGTGGAATGAGTTAGACTGGAGAAAATATCCAGTTAAAAGCAGATTTTCTGATGCTCATCTTTGTGAAATTTGGTGATTATTCTTATGAAAATTATATTTTTCATATTTTATACAAAATATTTCCAATATATTAATATTAAATATATAGGCATAAAGCAAATGGCAGAGATCTTTATACACTTGGAACTCTTAGCGAATATCTAGTATGCAGAGAATTGTTATGGATGTTCTATGCTCCAATGCAAATGGTAGTGTTTCAACAAAATGAAGAAACAGGGTTTTTTATTCGTCCTGATATATCAATACCTAGTTTAACTACTGTGAGTATATAATAAACAATTTGCATTAATATATATTTAATATATATATATATGAGTTTTAATTATTTAAGAGTATTAGTAGTAATGTATTTCAGGCTGCATTTAATAGTATTCTTTTACCATTTTGTAAGTATTTTTCGATGATACATGATTTAGAACAATTTGGAATTAGATTGTATTCTATGGAAGATGATTTTTGTAAAAAGCCACCTTTAACATATGAAACTTACAATGCAATTCTGAGACAACATTTGATGAAATTTAGGAAGAAAATAATTGCTATAGAAAAATCTCTTATGAAACAAGGTAAAAGCTTTTTTATATTTAATAGATTTATAAATATTTTTGTTATATTTACTATTTTGTATTTATATTGGATTTTAGATGGCAATTTAACGTTTCTGTCTTTATCATCAATCCTTAAAAAAAATTTATATAATATACAAATTTTACATGAAGTTCATAAAAGGTCAGTATTAAATTGGAAACTTCATCCAAACTGGAAGTGTGCATCTAAATTACTATCATCTTTGTATTTTGAAATACAAAACTCACACAATATAGAAAGAACAAATATTTGTACTAGTTTATATTTATCTAGCCTTACTGTTTATTTAAATATAATTGATACATGGTTAAGTGATGGACGTTTTGAAGATTGGAGGGAAGAATTTATAATTGCAAGGTAAAACTATTTGAATATATGGTAAAATGATTACAAATGATAAGTTATTTATTCATATTAGGTTATCAAGCAATGCAGTTTCAGAAAGTAGCATACAGTATGAAACATTGTTTTTGAGACCTTTGGATAGTATATGTTTAAGAGATCCAATCATGCAATTCTTGATAAGGAAGATACAACATATAGGACAAAGTATTGAATTGTTAGTATCTCTAGATCGAATTACAGATATATGGAGAATTAATGTTGGAGGAAATGGTAATTGGTATAATTTTAATTATCTATCTTTCCTACTATTATAACTTTACTTTTAATTTTATATATCCTTCAGAATTGAAGAGATCTTTGGTGGATGAATTTTATGGCAAATTAGAAGTAGAAATTTCTAAATATAGTACAGATGAACAAAAAGAAGAAAAGAAAGTATCTTCATCTCAGAAAAAAGAAGTTACTAAGAATGAGTATGATGAGGATATGGAAAAAAACATTATAAAACAATTATCTGAATTTAATAATCCATTTTTATTAAAAGCTTTAGAAGAATATCTCCCTTCTGAATTGTTAAAAAAAAGTAATACTGATGATGCTGAGGTTTCCAAGATTCAAAATATCAAAATGGAAACTAATATTTTCAAAAGGTAATTCTATTATCTACTTCAAATGAATTTTCTTGCATAAGTATTTTTTAAAGTATAAAGTATAATATTTTAGGCTTGAAAGAGAATCAAATTATATATTACCATTCAGAAAAATATTAGAAAATATTCTAGCAGAAATTTTGATTTCACGATATAATGGTGCCAGCAAATTAGTCAAAAATATTATGTGTGAGGAATATAAATTGGAATCACATTTAACATTAATGAGATCTGTCTATATGATGGAAGCAGGTCATATTATGAACAAATTTTACCAAAGATTGTTTCATGAGGTAAAGTGTATAACATTAGTAATTCTTCAAATTATTAAATTTCCATTATATTTATTTTGTTTAGATTGAAACTAATCAAATGTGGAATAATTCATATTTTCTATCATGTATACTTGAAGAAGTCCTTTCTCAATGGTGGGCAGATTTAAGTTCACGTTGGTCTATTACAGTTTCTAGCACTCATACAAATCAAGTATTAATGGCTGTTGATAATATAACATTGCATTATACAATTGGCTGGCCTATAAATATTGTATTAAATGAGAAAACCTTCATCAAATATAATGAAATATTTAGATTTCAGTTAAAATTAAAATGGGCTTTATGGACATTAAATAATTTAAGATTTAGCGGTAAGAAAACATATTACAAGAATTTTTTGCTTTTAATAAAATATTATAAACAAAGATAGTTTTTATAGACTTAGAAGGTTCGAAATCAATGTGTAAAAGGAATAAATTAGAACAGTTTCATATAAGGCGTATTGAAAGCCTACGATTCTGCTTGTTACATGCAATTACTTCAGTACATACTTATTTATCAGGTCAAGTATTACAAAATTTAAGTCTTATGTTAGAAAAATCTTTAACACAAGCTGAGAGTTTGGACACAATTATATCAGGTATAATTATATTAATGAAATAATAAGTATAATAAAATTGTAATACACATACGCAGTTATATAGGATTAATATATATATAATTCTTTTTTTTTTAATTACAGTTCATAATGAATATTTAAAAAAAGTTTATGAACATTGTTTATTAACTTCAGAGTATGAAGATTTAATGGCAACAATAAATAATGTATGTATACATATTAAACTTTGTTATTTAATACAATGTAGTTCGTACAATTACATAATATATACAAATTTATTTCAGTTAATTGAAATGTGTAATCATATCCGAGTTCGATGGAATTATAAAAAATTAACATTTGCCAGTGAAGAATTAGATGTGTTAGAAAGCAGCTATAATAAATATCACATGTACCTTGCTTTAGCCCTACATAATGCAGTTCAGAATAAGGATGCAAATTATTGTAAGTCTGAAATTCTATTAATAACATTATATAATTCATTTCAAACTGATATTCTCAAAATTGATACAATTGTTTTAATATCGAAAGATAGAATATGAAGTTTTAATAGTTACTACTAATAACTCTAAAAGATATATTAGCATAGTAATTAGTTAATTTAGATAATCATTTAATGTTTTCTTTTTTTAAATTGCTTTGTTCACAGTGACTGGCTTAAGCTCTGCATTTAATTGCAGTATGTCATATACCCAACAGTAAAATATTTTCAAATTTTTTATATCCAATAATAATTCTATAGAAAATAACATTATAACAAATTGCATTATTACAAATCTTCTTTTTAATCTAAATTTTGCGCTAAATCTTTGATTAACAAAAATACTATCAATATATTGCTCTTACTAATACTTTGTAAGTAATTGTGTTATAATTCTTTTTAATAAGAAATATATGTATACTTCGAAAATCTTAAATATTTCAAAATATGTATTACAATTTATGGAATTTTATTGAAATATTTATGAAAATTGCAATATCATATGTTCTGTTACATAATTTGTACATTAAAAGTATATCAATTTATACTGTAGAATAAAAGATCTATTTTAAGTTTTTTTATTTGCTTCATAAATTTGTTCCTTCTATTCTAAAACCCTAGCCAATGCCTAAATTCCTTTCAGATGAATTAATGTTACAATATCAAATTAATACAAAAGATATTTATATAAAGAACAATGTTACTATGTGTCCATTTAGTAATCTGAGTCGCAGTTTGCTAATTGAAATAGCTTATCAATATTTACCACCATCAGGTTTGCCGATACCAATTCCAAAGATTATACACAAAGTAGACTGGTATAATAGCAGGTAAGAAATTTGATATTTGAAGAAATATTATTTGTTACATTTGTATATAAAGAAAAAGCTTGTCTTTAAATGCCATCAAGTTACGATGAAGCGTTTAGAAATATTATTAAAAATGTTATGATTTTAAAACTTGTATTTTTCAGTGTAAATTCTGAAAATTCTTTACCAAATCATATTATTCTAAATGAATACGAACAAACATTTTCATATATACGTTGGTATCAATTAGAAGAAAGTATTGTTACAGTCAATTTATCTCCATATACCTTACATCGTGAAATGGAAGATTTTATTAATGGCAATAAATTAGAAAAAAATTATTGATTAATAATAATAGATTATTATGATAAAAATAAATTATAATCAAGGTTGCTTAAGTATAAACTATAAAAAATATATTGATAAATATAAGATTTTAAATAGATGTTTATTAAGAATTAATACTTCTATGTCATTTCATAATAAGCAATTAAAAAGTAATGTAAGTTTTTATAATAATAATTAGTTAATAAAAATATATGAATTACTATTTAATAGATGATAATAATTTATTTTAATACACAATTATATATACATTTATGTAACTTCCTGAATTTAATACCATTAAAAAAATTGATAAGAAATAATAAAATAAATACATCTTTCACATTAAGTAAATATTTATAAAATTAAGTTATGAATAACATGATTGAGATATATTATTGCCAGTATGTAAAATAAAAGTGAAAAATTCTCTCTGCTCAAACATTTAAAGAAAAATTCTGCTCTGCCCAAAGCTTTGTGCCATTACAACAGTACCATTTTGTCCCATTGTTCCACTTTGCGATACTGTAGGTGCATTTGTAGTTTCATTCAAATTAATAGGTGGTGTTGAATGATTGTTAATATTTGTAGTAGTTAAAGCTTTATTACGTAATTCAAAGACCTGTTGTATAGCTTTACGAAAGCAAAGAAAGTTATAATCAATTACACCTACAAATTGAAAAGAGAGGATTTTAAATATAATATGCGCAATAATTACTAATTAGTATTATCTATTTCTTAGTAAATTTACTAAAGCATTATTTTACCTTGTCTGTCAAAATTGTCTTCGCGCAAAATACAGACTAAAGCCAAGAATTTATTAACTTCACGCAAATATAAAATTGTTCCATTATTTAACTTGATTAAACTAGAACTTTGATTATCAAATGCTGCAGCCTCTAAATCCTCCCTCAAACTAAAGGAAATATGTGATGTAATTATTTCTATTATGTAGACAGATAAAAGCTTTTATGTAGAAATTTTTGTAAAACATACCCATATATGCAAGAGACATCAATAACAACATCAATCATATCACAACAAAGTTCATAACTTTGCATGTCTACAGGAGAACTATCAGTTGCGATATAAATTTTAGATACTACATCAAATAAAAATGCTTTTTCAATTGCAGAATTCTGAAAAACAAATTACAATTTATTTTGTACAACTATGTGACAAAAATTTATATATTCATATATATATTTATATATTCATATTTTTTCTTACTGATATGAGTATATTAAGTAAATTTTCTAAAGTTGGTAATTGTGGTATCAATTTTTGTACAACTTTACTAAATGCTTCAAATATACTATGATCATATATGGATGTTAAATGGAAACTCAGATGTATTTGGTCACATCCTGAAATGTATACATAATTATTTCTAAGTGCTGTTAATAAAAAAGTTTCGTAATTATTTGTGTTATTTACCAGAATCTGCAAGATCATCATTTGCTCTAGTGTGTATATCTCTTTGTGTTTCCATTTTACAGTCATCAGATAAACCATCAACTTTATGTATAAACACTTCAAATTTTATTGCTTGATTAACCTTGTATGCTTTTGTAACTGTCAAATGAAGTTTATTAAGCGCTTCCATATAATCATCTTGAGCATCGATAACAAAAACTAGTGCTCCACAACCACCAAATATCATATCGCTATCAAAAGTAGGATCAAAGAAGTCAATTTGTCCTGGAAAGTCCCAAATTTGAAATTGAACAAAACTAGAGTTGCTTATATCATCTTTAATAATTTTATTTGTGCTTTCCAAAAACAATGTTTCATTTGGTGACATTTTATGAAAAACTACTTTTTGTATCGATGACTTTCCACTCCTAAAATTAATATTAATTTCATATAATAATCAATAAAAATATTATTAATAACATGATTAATAATATTAAAATAAAAATATGTTAAACACTCGGATACCTGCGAAGACCCATTAATAATATTCTAGGTTTTTGTTCTCCTGCTAAAGGATCCATAGATCCTTCTGTTTCCCCATCAAATGGAGCATATCCAAAATCTTTAGGAAAAGATCCTACATCATAACCAGCTTGATACTGATCATCATCATCCTACGATAACAATGTTATTATTAATACGTAAATATTATCTTAGTATTAATATGTACATATTATCATAAATGATACGTATTTGAAGCTATTTAAAAAATGGTTTATTATAAACTACTATTTTCTATTTTACTCTATTTTACATATATATGTAAAAAACATTTAATTACTTAAAATACATTAGATTTCCAAATATTTTAATAAAGATAAAATTTAAGAATAAAATAAAAGACAAAATCTGATGATTTGAAATAAGAGTGTTTATTTAAGTATTGGGATACTTGTCACAAATATTTAATTATTTCACAATTAACAATATCATTATTAAGTGAGTACCAATATATGTATAAAATACAGTATTAAATTCTTCCGAATAATTTATTTACAAATGATATAAATTATCAACATAGCAAATTGTATCATTGGTGACACTTACCATATTCGTACTTTGTATCTTTTATTTATTTGATATTCCTTTTATGTTAGAATAGACTTTGGATTCACAAAATTTACAATATTATCGCGCAACTACACATTTATGATACTATGTATGCATTAATTGTAATTTAATATCAATACAAATTGTATACATATATACAATTATATGAAACTGTAATAAATCATACACAACAGTTTGATGCAATATCAATGCAAGTTGGACTAAAATATGACCAAATAGACACAAAAAAATAAATATTCATTTTCAATTACATATTTAAACCTCGAAACAAAGAATTGTGCATAAAGTTCATACAACACACTCGAATAACATTCATAGATACTTTAACATGCTATTTCTTTTAACTCTAACACAATTTTATTTCCGTGCTAAATATATTTTTATAACAGTGCATACAAAAATGTATTACAATAAGATTTACAATTTCAAAATATACAGAACAAAGTATTTTGTGTAGCTGTGTAACTATCGTACAATATCAATATCGAATAAACGATGCAATGAAAATAGACATAAATACGAATTACCAACTATGCAACTATACATTACTGATACTGTCGCCATTTTCTTTGCTACATCTGTGACAAACTTCATATACCTAATATGTTTCTGTTTGTGCGAAAAACGTGTACAGCGAAATGGAATAAATGTAAATTATAAGGAGAATTTCCAAAGAAAGAATCACGTAAAATATTATTTTTCAACATGAAAGTAATTGCTACTATTGCATAATTATCTTTTATAAGGTAAGGAGTTAAAAAATTTTGGATATGGCAGAAATTTCGAATTCTACTGTGTTTACAAACGATGCATCTTCTACTGGTGCTTCCGATCTTCTTCAACAAGCGTTCCAACAAGTTGTTGATGATGACGATAATGATAACGAGTTTGTCGCGTTTTTACAAAACGACGACAATGATTCTCAAACTATACACTTAACGCCAGAACAGGCGGCAGCCCTAGGACTAACCTTTGAGGTAAACTCGAATGAAGAGGTTATATATCAACAGGAACAAGATAACGCCACTTCGAACATACCAGAGAATGTTTCTGCAAAAGATAACATTAATGTACAGGACCAAAATTCATTATCTTCTCAGGAATCTATAACAATCGATCAGTTAAATTATCAACCTGAGGAAGTACAAAAGTCCAATGATACTGAATTGATTAAAACAGAGTGCATTGATTTCCAAGAATGGCATATGCAAAAAGTTTCCCACACGGAACAACTTCAAGATCAAATAGTTGAGAACAATATATCATTAGAAGAAATAAGTTTAAATAGTCAAAATCATGAAGCTCAACAGATAATTGAACATCAGAATAATATAATTCAACAAAGTTCGGGTACACAGGCGATAGTTCTAGAGCAGCCTAAAGTACATGGAATAAAAGCAGATGTTACACATGTAAAAAATATTCATGAAAACAATTTGCAATATACTATTGAAGAAAATATAGCACAAAATCAACTTAATACAATACCCAATACCCAAGCGCAAATCTTGCAGAAGCTACCTGTGATTCTACCATCTTCCCAATTTATCATAAAACCTGCACAAACTATATTGAAACCAGCTAAGAACATTAGATTACTTCAGAGTTCAAACAAATTAAGTAACACAACTGTTAATTCCATTAATGCAGTACATTCACTTAATACTAATTCAAACGCTAATTCTGTATTACTTTCAAAAGCTACAATATTAAACAATTTGTCATCACAGATAATAAAAGCTACACCTATAACAGCTCAATTGTTGAATACTAGTGGTATATCTGCACAATTATTAAACACTCAGCTGTTAACTAGTGCTTGTGAAATACAGAACCAATCTATTGGTACATCACATATTTCAAATACCACTGTAAACACCACATCTGGAGCAACACAAAATATTGTTAGTTCACAAATACGTTTGTCTCCAATCGTAAAAACATCACAATCTTTACAAAGGGGAAATGTTCAACAACTTTTAACTCCAGTGCTAAAAAGTGCATCGACTGTGCTTCCAAAAACTAATAATATTCTTAATAATACCAGCGTGACTACAGCTATTCCAGCACAATTTTTAAAATCAGTTCAAATCCCCCCTCAGTTACTTAAAACAAGAGCTGCAATTGGTAAGAAAACTACAGGAATAATTGGAACATCAAAAACTACACCTAATCCTGATACACCAGTTTTGCTTCGGACAGCATCGATTGTTAAAGCTCAAGATTTAAAAACAGCAACCACAAATTCTGCATCTATTTTAAAATCAACCCAAATTTCTTCAACACCAATATCAATTTTAAAACCTCAAGCAAAAATTGCATTTAACAACACAAGTAAGCAAAATGTTACTATTGCAACTCAAAATGTTGCCAGTATTTCAAACAATTCACAAAATAATTCACAAAAAACACCTATAACACAACAAAGTAGTGCATTTGAATCTGCTAAGTCAGTTCAAAGTGAAGCTACCAAACAAAAACTTAATCTTGTAGTAAATGGCACAAATCTTAAAGTTAATAAGAAAGCTAAAGGTATTGTTAAATCTACAACAATAGTAAATGAATCTACAGATACATCTAAGCCATTAGGTTCTAGTGAAAACCCTATACAAATAGTTCAGCAAGGACAAACATTTCATAGGTATACAAATAATATTAGAATAATAATACATACAATGCAATATATTTATCAAGTTCTTGCATTTAATAACAATAATATTTATTCTAGTATACAACGCTTAACACCAACACAATTAAAACAAATTGCTCATGTTCTGCAACAACGTAGTCAAGAAGCAGCTACATCAAATGAAAGAGTAGTATATAGGTAAATGAAGTTATTTAGTTATGAAGTTATTTAGATATTACGAAATTTTATATTTAAATTAACGAAATGTATGTATAGAGTTGTATTTCCTGAAGAACTGGATTTACAAATTAGAAATCCAGGAAATATATTAAAGAATCGTGGTGGAAAAAGAGGTAGACCAAAAAAAAGTGCTATCAGACCTTCCTTACTTCCATCTAAACCACCACCAATTCCTGATGAAGAACAGGAAGAATTGAAGGTTTGTTTTACTTAATTTGCTGTATTTTGAAATTGTTTTATGATTCCAACATATTAAATATAATATTTCTTTAGGATGAAAGAAAGAAAGTTGTAGCTAGAACACGATCTGGCAGACTTTCTCGACCTCCTAGACATATGGTACGGGATTATAAACATTTGCATCATTCAGATTTTCTACAACCTGACTTAGATGATTCAGATGGTGGTTATAGCGATTATAACACCAATAATGATAAACTTGAGGAAGAAGAATCACCTAAAGAATTATTAACAGGGCTAGAAGTACCAAAAAGAAAAATATCAGATCATTTTAGGTGTCCTACATGTAATAAAATATATTTAGGGCGTACTCGTATGGCGAGACATTTTGAGATGCATCCTGACCATGGAAGTCCCGAACAACTACCTCCACCAACGCCTGAACCTGAATTAAAACAAAATGGGGGCCAAGATCCTTTAAAACGAAAAGGAAAAAAGCGAGGTCCTTGGGCTTATGTTACACCAGAGGCTAAGTCTGAAAGACGTCAAATAAAGTTACGAGAAGCAATTTCTGTATGTGAAGATCTTGAAATAATAAAAATAGCTGCAAAACCGGTACTTAACGCACAGTCATTATTTGATTTATTAGTACTAAAGTCCGAAAATAATGTAAGGAACTTTTTGGGCGAATTAAAACAATTAATGGATAAAATACGAGAAAAAACTAAAACAATGTTGACTATTATAAATAATGATGAAGAAACAAACAAAGATTTGATTGATATCAGTGAAGAATCACTTTGTGATGCCTTAGGTCTCAACCCAGGTTTATATAAAATTAATAATGAAGCTCTAAAAAAGGTTGATACTTCTATTTGTACTACCTATGAAAATGAAGAGCCACCCCTTAAACGTCAGAAAACAGATAATTCTGAAGATGCTAAAGAAAATATGGAAGAACGAATGTCTAGCGGATTTTCTGAAAGTTCAGATCTCAGTGTCTCAGACTTTTTAAGTGAAAGAAGAGGTGACTCTGTGACAAATCCTACTTGTCCAGAGGTGCTATCAGCTTTAACATTAATGCGAAGAAATCCTAGTCCTGTGAATAATGCAGAAAGTAACAAATCTAGCAATGTATCGAAACTGTTAATATCAAATCCAGAGATTCAGAATAAAATTTCAGATAATCCTGGATTCCAAAAAGTGGATATCACTTCGCCAAAAATTTCAAGTTATCAAAAAACGGATTCTCATAAAGAGAATTTTACTAAATTAGGGAACAATTTAGGATCGTCAAACTTTTGTAACATTGAAGATAATTATGACCAATCTAAAATAGAACATATGGAGCAGGCTTTCATAAAATTAGAACCAACAGAACAGGGCTTTGTCAAATTAGAAAATGGATCTATGGAAACTTATGTAAAACAAGATGCTCAGAACTTTGAGAAAATACAAAATGGTTTGAATACCATGGAGAATGGATCTCAGAGCTTTATTAAAGGATTCCAAAAACTAGTTTCTAAAATAATTCCTATGTCTGTACCGGACACAAATTGTGTTAAAACACAATCTGCATCATTAGACACAAACTCTTGCAAAATAATGCCTGCTACTTCCAGTTGTAAGATTTCAGATAACCTACCTATACTTCAAGATACAGTACCAATAATTTCTAGTAATTGTGATACTAGTATATTTGAAAGTTCAGAAAATTTAGATATATCAAAAATAACTCAATACGATCACATAGCACATTTAGATATTCTAAATACAAGTGGAGTAATAGATAAAAACTTACTAATTGATGAAAAATTAGTAGAACAACTGCATCTAGTAGATCAGTCAAATTTAGTTGATGAGCTTGTATCTGAACGATTAAAAAATATTATGCCAGATAATATTTTAGAAAACAATTTGATATCAAATAATTCAAATTTAGATACTGATCTCGATTTTGAAGCATTAAGTGAAGAATTTAATAGAAATACCAGAAGTTGATTCTTGAATGATTACATGCAAGATGTTCCTAAACAAATTGAAGTAATATGTATAGTGTATAATAATATCAAACATATAATTGAAATGTATATGTATGATTACACAATTGTGTAGATATTTTTTATAGAATTTCTGACAGTATCACACAATCAATATATTATAACTTCCATATTTGAATGAAGAGTATCAATAATAAAATAATATAATATCTTGTATTCTAATATGTGTATGTAAATAAGACTGTTTCTGTTATATTTATTGTGTATAATGTATATTTCACATGGAAAAAGATAGTGTCATGTTGTATTGACAATGTTAAAAAATGCATTGATGTTATACAAAGAAATTTTACTTTGTTGTATTGTCTTCTACAAATTTTTACTACAACATATAGATACATTTTATTTTTAGTAAACGGTCTTTATAATCATACACATAGTGCAAGTAATACTTTAAGTTTAAGTTTACTTTCTTGAAAGAAGATAAGAAATTAAAATTACCAGGGTTATATATTAAACAACGCGAAAAAAATATAAAAATTTTTTGTACATATAATTTCTCATAGTCGTTGGTTGTATAGTCTGACAGACGTATATTGTAATTTCTTTTTAGTTATAACATTATTATAAACATAAAACAAAAATGTTTATGCACAAATTATTTTACGATTTAATTTTAACTTTCTATATCTATTATTAAATATTTAATAGGATAATACCTGTATTGATAAACTGATGAGTAAAATAAAAATCGTATTTATATTATATCAATAATTTCATTGTAACGACAAAAAAAATATTACAGATTATAAGTAGTAATGAATTAATGTGAATTATTTACAACTTTTGTATGAAATACTAAATCATTGAAAATACTTTAAACATCAAAAAAATAATTCCATCCACATTGTTATAGCATTTATGTACAGTGAAAATTATTAATTTTCTATTTATCTGTAAATAATGTATTATACATATATAAGAAGTTATTGATATAATTAAAAATTAATGGCACTAATACTAATCAGAATATAATTAATCATAAAATTGCATAAATGCATTAATTTTGCAGGTTTAATTCCTTGTATCTATTCTAAAATCTGCATTTTCAAGCAAATTTCTAGTATATTTATATTTATCTATATCCATATTAATTCTTTGTGATCTCAGGTACCAATTGTAAACAGAATTTCATAATACACTTTAGATTTGGACTATATATTTCAATTTGATATATTTCATATATTATGTTTTGTGAAATTATACAAATGGTATTTGGAAAGCCACAAATAAATGATCATTCTGTTAATCTTTGTTTTATTTCAATAGTTGTAATTTATGATATAATACAAAAAATAATTATTGTAAACATTGAATTGTTTTTGAAATAGAAAAATACTTACCAAAATTTATATCATCAATAATTAATTACCTATGTCCACTCTCTATTAACATTGATTCTAAGACTGCTGTTAGATTTTCTGGCAATAATGGTTGATGCACCCAACTAGCAAGGAACAACATTTTCCAAGATTCTGTATAATAATGCGCTGTATCTTCCAAAATTGCACGTTTCACTTTTGCTTCATTAGAATATATACTAAATATTGATTCTGCAACTTGTCCTAAAATTAATCATAATCTTATAAGATAGATTAATTATAAAAATATACTGATTTTTATAGATAAAATATAATTGTGTATTTTTACCAAATTTTGAACTAGGCCATGTTGTAAATAACTTGTCCTTGCTAGTTTCTAAAGAAGCTGTTATTTTCATCTGTTGTTCAATCTGAGCAAAATTTTTTACAATGTCGTCCTAGAAAGTAATATTATAATACAAATATCTTTATGACAATAATATTAAATAAAAAATAATCATGTAGAAAGCGCATTACCAATCCATCACAAATAATTTCCAATTTATCACATTGTTCTTGCAAAATTTCAGAATAAGATTCATCTTGTTTCGCTTGAGTTATGTTATTTAGTAATGTTACTCCTTCTAAATGAAGTGTATTCCAAATTTGTATATTTTTATGAATATCTGCAATTAAATCTCGTATATGGCGAGCAGAACCTGTTAAATTTCTTCCTTGTGTTGATTTTGTATGCGTAAATTCTGTAATATATATTTAATAAAATATGTTTTGTACTCTATGTGCATTATATACATTGCTTAAAAATTAATGTATTAAAAATATTGAACTGCTTACTATTAACTGGGGAGAATTGTCCTTTACTCATTATTTGTATATGACACTCTTTCTTGGTACAGTTCATTACAATTGAACTTTTATGCAAATATACATTAATACAATAAGTTGAAAAATGATAAATACTTAATAACTATATATTTAAATGAAAAATATATTTATATGTATTTATATGTAATTAAAATTATAATATAATAATAAATTTGTTCATTCATTGATTAATTTAAAATACGTAATTCTTACAGGTATAAAATTTCATGCAACAGCAGAGAATGTCTGCATTGTTTGTACTTATTTACATATGTAAGTATATGTGATCATTTCTCAAATTGTATGAATACTCATCAAATGTAAAACATAAAAATCACACACTCTTTATTGGCAAAACTTAATGTGTAAGAATTTCAAACATTATCTCATTGGTTATTATTATAAAATAGAATATTTTAAAAGGGAAATATCCAATGGCAATAACGTTTCCGTTGAATTCCTAACGGACCATTTACAAAAAACATAAGTATGTGATAAGTAAAAATTAAAGCTTTTTAATAACGTTTTAGATATAATACAAGCTTATTAATTTTATGAAATATTACATAAACTCATTAATCATATTTGTCCCTAAATCTGTTACAAAAATTATAAATAATTCGTCTTGAATTTAAAAAATGTAAAACCAAAGGATACAGATGGCGCGCGCGATATAACATACGCTCAATTATGCGGTAAAATCAAATTTAAAACAGTTTGTATAATCTTTTATCAATACAAAAATACCTTTATATCGCAATGTTATTATTGTTTGTGCCTATTGTAGTGAGGTTTAAAGCCTAATATAATTTTTGGTTACATAAGTGCGCGTTTACTACAATTGTAGTTGCTTTTCAATATATTACAAATATTATGATTCAATTGTAATCTTTGTATTACAATGTAACGGAAAAAGACTAATACCAGTTTAAATTCCACCAAGATTTAATCTCAAATACCGTATATGCCATACCATATCTGATATATTGTTAAAAAGAAATTGAAGATTCAATTGTTATAAACACGTAAAACTTTATTTAAACAAAATTGAAAGTTATGTATGTAATCATGTAAGTATACATAAATTTTACTGAATAATAATACAATACTTTCTTTAATTGAACAAACAATTACCCAATCATTTACATTAGAAAAGTAATTATCATTATTATTCATTATATTCGTCATATTTCTAGGAAAAATATCTGTGCGACGTAAAAATAAACACCCAGTTATAACATTTTAGTTGTTTCAGATAAAACCAGGAAAAACAAGAAAGGAAATAAAAACGACATCACATGGTGGATAGAATGGAAATTGCGAAAGTGTATATTTACGCACATGATAAGCCGAAAAGTGATTTGTATCAGATGCAGCGCGGTTCGACTCTGTTGCTTTTGTTCGGAGAACGGGTCGGGGAACAAGGTCACGCAGGTAAAATGGCAGTCGCCGAACGGAGTTCAGCTGTGTTTCAATCATAAGCTCGCGGTCTTGGAAATTACAGGAGCAACCGCATAAAGAAGAAGAATGGAACGTGCTCGAAAAATTAGTTTCGAAAGCAAAGTCTAGCGAGTGTCGTTGTCGCGTCTCGCAATAATATACACCGGCTTCTTGTCGTGTTTCCCCTCGACCAATCTGGTTAGCTGTACTCTGAAAGTCTCGAGTCGCCGTGGCAAACGCGATTCACGCTCTCGCATCTCATAGATCACGCGAGATCCTCTTCGAGTGTCGGGTTGGAAATTATCTGAAGGGAATCGATCGAGCACGACGAAGCTTTCGAATTACGGTTTCACGCCACGGATCGAAGAGAATTCGGCTTGGTGCGGTGGTCGTAGTCGAAGCCGGATCAACTCTCAAAAGCAGTCGTCAACGGAGAAGAGATCGATTCGATCTTTTCAGGATTGAAGAAATTTCAATCCAGCAGATCTCCTTGCAACTTTTACACTTTCATCGGCGGGTACACGGTGAAAAGAAAAAAAAAGAGATCCGACGATGTGACGTAACTGCGCGGCATGATAATAGATACGAACGTAAACCACCTGCGTCCACGATCAGATAAACGGACCGAATTCGAGTTCGGCAAGCAGAAAGAACACGTCCGACAAGGGATTTAGTGTTTGACCTTCGCTGAGAAATCCTGTCAGCAGCAACAATGAAAATGGAGGTAAGTTTAGTGTACACGCGTATGAATAAGAAATTGAGCATGGAAGAGCAAAATCTTACTGTCATACTATCGTACTACGTATCTTGCTATCAAAACGTACTATTTATATCGCCAGTCGTATAAGTATTAGGACACCTGTTCGTTACATTCATTCGGACAGTCTAACAAATTGTACTTCATTTAATACTTATTGCAAGACTTTATTGTAACATTTATAAAAAAGTAACTGGAAAATAAAAATAGTGAAATATCAGAAAATGTTCTAACACTTATGGCCGGTAGTGTACGTGAGAATCAACGGTGTAGAATTGACCTTTTTCCATTGTATCAGAACAGATTAACATCTGACGCGTAGATGCTATTGTATCGATATTTTTCTCTGGTAGAAGTTACCGTACGAATTGATCAACACAGCGGTACTTTTAAACGACGATCGAGCAGGGAAACGTCAATGGGATTCCCGATTTCTCTCGCGAGCTCTGATATATACGACTCATTACCGATCGCAAAGTGTCGCTTATTCCAAATGAGTCAACGAATTAATTGTTCGAGAAAGTATCTTGGAAAAGATGTCACGATACTCAATGTCGTTTAGTCGGGCAATTTTAACAGAATCGTTCCATCGTCGCTCGAAAGCGGTTTATCCAAATGAAAAATGCGTGAATTCACACGTGTCAGCGTGTTGCTCTCGAAAGACTGGTTGGACGACTATTCAAATCAGTTCGTACGCGATTTTTGAACGTGAGTAGCTCGATTCACGCTTTCTCACTGGAAACTCCATTTTCTTCATTCGGATAACTTAAATGTGAAAGATTATACCTTTCTGATGATCGGTTCGATATCATCTAATCTGTGAAATATTTTAAAAGCATAATTAAATTCAAAGCTGTTATTCTATTCATATTCGTTTAGATTGAAATATCCTTGGTTACTCATGGAACACAGTAACAGAAAAATTTAGCCTAATCTTTTTATTCTTATTTTAATGTTTCGTTCTTTTAGTATTTTTTTTTTTTTTTTTTTATTTATAAAGAAATATTCATATATCGAATTAAGCAATAAAGTTGATAGCATAAAGGTAACCATTTGAGATAAGGTAGAACAATAGTAATTACAAACTATTCATTAAGCAAGCGTTAAAATAGAATTAAATTCAATTCTTTCGTCGTTTCATTATTTCCCTTCTTTGTTTTCTTTATTCTTTATTCTTTCATTTTCTTTTTTTTTCATTCTATACGTTAATGATCACGTAGTACTGGATTCTACGAGAAGTTTTTAATGTTTTTATTATGACATTTTATCAACTAATGAAATATTTCAGATGTTTCTAACGCGTTATCGGATACCGTGAAAGAAGCTTTCAGTCGAGGACGGTGGTTAACACCGGTGACGAGATTGTGGACAAATGTAATTCAAATGCAAACTGTCGAGAGATAGTTGGCAACTCGCGGTTGCACTTGCACGCGTTCACGGAGGAACCGGTATCGTGCATCTTTCGACGTGCATATATAATGGTATGGCTCACGAAAGTATTTGTACACTTATTGTAAAAATCCTTTATGTGTATGCATTACATGCGTTATATAAAACATTTAAAAATTTCATGAGTACTTTAATAAGACACAATTGGCACGAAGCCAAAAGAATAATTATATTGGTAAAATTTTGAGCAAATTTGATATAATATAAGGATCACAAAAAAAAGACACGATAAGTACATTTCAGTTGGCTTCCTGATTTTAGCGCTACTTTATGATTAAACAGTAGGATTCTAATGACATACAATGGCAATAAAAAGTATTTATACGTATCTTCTTTAACGAAACTTTTTTTTTTTGTTGACTTTTATATACATATATTTTATTTGTGCATAGTATCATATTTTTTTAGCCATACGATACTACTATTAAACGATACAAAATTTTAAATACTTGGACTTAATTAATTACTATGTAAAATAATAATAAATATAATGGTGCACAATGCTTTTTGTTAAATTGGTATTCAAATAAAAACAACTTGACAGGTTCAAAGATATAGATATGTAAGTCTTTTAAAAATAGACGATAAGCTGATGGAGTTTTGTAGAAACTAAAAGTATAATTATTAAAACAGGCATTATTTCAATACTGCGATGAGTAATGCTTTGGAAGAACATATGTTTAACTTCAGAACCGAACAAAAGGATAAGGTTGGTAATACGAGACTCACTGAATTTTAAAAAATAAAAAATATAGATATTTTTGTTCCGTAGTATGTCGTCTTCGTATTTAATAATGATTGAATTTCTATCAGTGTTCGAATACTTTCGTGAGCTATTGTATGCACGATTTTTTACACGCGACGAATCATGTAGCCCGCGATCGAACACGAGACAAGAGCATTCCACGTTGTTCCCGTAAATTGGCTGCGCTTTGAATGCTTATTAATTTCCGCGGGGCGTAATTATCACGCATAAGAAGTATCGTACGGTGTCCGTTGCGTTTCTCAACGGCATCGATGCTGTTTAATTTAATTACATATAAGGTATGTGGGTCGTCGTTGGACGTAGCACGGTTAGTCTTGTTTCTAAAGCGATTCGACAGATGTTTCAACGTCAGGCATATGAAAAATTGAAACAGCTGTTGCGCTTTCAACGATCTTGATGATAATACCATTAATACTATTCGAGAAACGCGATGCTGCAACCTCATGCATTTGTTCTCTGTCGCATGTCGTTTACGTTTTTGAAGTCTATTCAGCGTTAGAAACTTTCAGAATTTTGTAGGTTTACATACGCATACGTGTACAGTGGATATTAGCGAGAGTACCTAAGAAGTGTATAACGACGATTATTAGACATTCTTAGATTTACGCTGACGATCGTAGAATGAAAAATATCCTTTAATCTATAAATCAAGAGAACTCTACAAATTGACTTCCTAACTACAAATTTCGCAGCGATAAATCATAGGAGCAATCATCCGCAGACACTTTAGTTAATTATGTATTCCGAATGAGAATCACGGAGTCACTAGGGTCAGTGAGAGATTTTCTCCAGCAAAATAAGATCCGCGTACGCCGACAATTTATTAACGGGTTATCCTCGATCTTGTATCGACCTCGAAATTTATTATCCTTCGACGAAATCGAGCGTGTATCAGCAGAGAGGAATTTTAAGTCGGCCAATTGATACGGATGAAAACGACGACGGGGGGTTACGTCGCCGAGAAGGAAGGAGAGGCAGGAAGATGATCGGTGGCCCATTTTTTTAGAAAGGAAACAGGCACGGGTTACAGTTAAGCAGCCGTGTTAGCCGCTGCTGTTCAGTTTTCAATGAGCAGCATTCCAGACGGCCGGCCAAGCTACAGCTGCTCACCTGGAAACCCTTCAACAAACTCGTTTCAGTAATATTCGGTTCCTACGCGGAAGTGCGGGCGAAACACCTGAGCGAGCTTGCTTCCTTCTGCGAGCCGCGAAAGAGCCGACCCTCGATCCTTCCGTTCTCGGACAGAAGGACATGGCAATAAATCGCGCGTAATCCGCAGCAAGAGCTAGATCGAAGGATCTGGCCGATCGCGACGATCCAGTGATTGATTGGCCGAGTTCCATTGTCCCGGAGGCTGGGATGAAACTGTGCAATCGTACGTTACGACGAAAAGGTTCCTTTCGTTTCTAATCGCGAACGCGTGTTTTCCCTTGCGATCTGCATTCAAAGAGATCGTTCCTGCACGCGTGGGATCCGTCGAAATGATACAAACGATGGAGGGAAATTCTCTAAATTTCTAGAATGAAACACTGGCTTTGATTTTTGTCTACTGTTTAAATGATCGTTCATTGATTGATTTAATCTCTTGACAGTGTGCTGAAATGACGAAGAATTTGAAATGAACGATTTTGAGACACCCTCCCAATTTTTCTATTGGAAATAAATATTAATAACCGGGTTACGTGTAACGATTAACATTATTACGGTTTTTATACATTTATAGCAAAATTCAAAGGCACAAGAGCGTATAGAATGCACATGATACGTAAAAATATATAAAAATATCCAAAGTATACTATACGTTATTATATTTAGTTCGTAAGCGAAAGAAATCTTTTCTTCACGTGTGTTCATAAAAATATAAATTTACATAAACATTTAGATCTGAAATTTGTAATACTGTATTGTTGCCTAAGATTTTCTTATAGTGCACCGTGAATTAATCTAAAACAATACACGAAATAAGTATACATACCAATATTTAGGTAGTACATTCAACATATAACAGTAACGAAAAACTCATTGAAAGTTTGTTTAATCGCTATGTTATATCTGTGCCTCTTTTTTCTAAAGGTAATTATTTGTAGTGCTAAGCGAAATTCCGACATGTCATAAAGAGAAATCTACAATATAAATTGTACACATATAACTTTCTGTTATATCAAATATGATATCTTTAGATATATGGATATTGTTATCGCCGCATTATCGAGATGTCTGAGTCACAGAAAATGGTCATCAAAGTAACATCCGTTTCGCGTTGTCATCGAACGATCTGTCGATCGGCAGCAAAATCGACCTTGGCTTCGATCCGAGGATCTCCATTTAAAGGGTTACGATGTTTCCAATTAAAATCCACGTCCACACATTAAAATCGATTGTAAACGCGTGGACGAAGCTTTTGTTTCGTGGTGGTCGCAGTGTAGAATCAAAGGGCAGTTATCGGTCGCGATACCAATTGATAAAATCTGGTTAAGTATAGTTAGATAAACTATTGAATTCCTCAGGCGTGAGCCGCAACAAAATCGTTAGACTATTCGCATTGTTTCGCGTTATCGTCGAACATCGCGAGATTCGGTAAGCTGGAAAAGCGATTCTGGTTTTATAACGCGTTAAATAACATGGGAAAGAACTAGATAATACAGTGCCACGCATTATACATTGATTACGATTTGATTAAAGAATTGATTAACGAACATGAGAAATGTGTTTTCTACTTTTTCTTATTTAGCCGAGTGAAGTGAGTGTAAAAAAAAGATGCTGAATAAGAAAAAACGTTCGCTTGTTTTTCTTTCATTCTTTTTAATGAAAGTATAAAACGTGTCTGAAACATACACGTTGTTGTTGAAATGTGATTTTACAAAACTACGGATTGTCGATCTACAGTGATTTTGTTCTTTATAAAATCACTGTATGCGTAATAAAGTAATATAATGTGATAAAATTGATCTTGGAAAGTCAATGGGTCCGTGCAATTTTATATTTCTGTGAACGTAATTAAGAAGGTGGAATTTAAATGGAGATTACGAATACTTTGCATATTTTATAGATCTTTGTACATGATATCCATTCTGTGCATTCTTGAGCCACTAAATTTTCCATAAATACATAAAAATCCCTAATCTAGCAATAATAAATTAAAACTCATAATTATCAAACTTTATGCAACTGTATTGTTATACGTGAGCTCTTTAATTTTAGCATATTTAGTATCTAGAATAATGAGAGAGATACAAATTTTTCTAAATTGCTAATCCAAGCAATAATATCTAAGATTAGCCATTATATAATTGAATCGTGTATCTAATTCTAATCTATAGACTGTACATACTTAAGTAGAATATATTTCACCCACTAAATATTATAACGATTAATCTACTTTGAATATCTTATATATCATATATTAGTGCATTCTATGCATCTTTATGCTTTTAAAATCCGCAGTCTACCTCAAGTTTGTTAATTGACGATTTAAATTTATAACCCGCTGATTCGATTCCACGAAGACCACCGTGTGCACAGCAAGTTCTGCTACTAGCCATTAATTTGCCATTACATGGCACGCTTTGCTAAAATTCACGTACTGTTATTTACAAATTGACAAAAGCGCCTGAATACTTATTCAATATATGTTTAAAGAATTACGAAAGCACGAGTAACGCGGAAATAATAACAGCCCGTTAAATAGCGTACGTAAAAGAAGATCGATCCATTTCGTTCGATGTAGCTTGTGCAAACAAGCCACGTTAGTGGTGCACGCTCGTTCTCGTACAGAAAACCTGATTAGCTTCTTTAAGAGCATACTATAAAAATTTTGATGGATCGTACCGACGAAGTGAAGAGAGCAGAACGGGTTAATCGTATGGCAGTCGTGTTCAGCTAGTTTTCTGGAATTCGCTTCCCGTTAGCGAGACGATCGACACGAGGTAGTCTGGAACTTGATTCGTCTCGTGGTTTGTATTCTTTTTTTTTCTGCTTCTCATTGGATTTTTCTCGTATCCTTCGCCCGCATGAAAATCGAGGATCGCGACTAGTGCAATAGGAAGGTTCGTAAACCGCGGAGGCGTTCAGAGACCGGTGTTTAAACTGGTCACACGGTTCATGTTGAAATTGGAATCGAGGGTCAGGTTGCGCCATCATTAATTTAACAATCTGAAAACACCGGTTACTATAATTACGCGAGCCTGCATGAATGCAATCGCGTCCGTCGTGAGGTAGAATTAAAGAGAATCCTCGACTGGAAAAATGTGGAAACGCGGAGGATTCCACGACTTGCTCATCCATCAAAGTCTGCCTCGCGCTTGACGTTACGGAAACATGCGTCGAATCGAGTTAAATCAATGGAAGAGAGAACAATTTTGAAGAACGTTTTTCGTTATTTTTTTGGCGATTTTAAACTTTTTGTGATTCTTCGAGTTTCGATCGTGTTCTTATTAGTACGTCACGCTCGTTCCGATGAAGATTTTGCGTCTTGATGTCATTATTTGCGATAGCGAGATCCTCATTTTCAAGTCCGTCCTGAAAAAGCGAACGACGGACTAATAAAAAGGCAATTGAAACTGAAAGAATCACAAATGTATCATTTGATCTTTTAACTTTCGATCTGTAATCTTCCTGTTTTTTCTTTTTATTTGAAAGATACAGTCTTTTTTGTCAATTTGTTTTAAATTCTCTATCATTTCATCTATAAAAGATGGAATTGAACGTGATACCATTTCGTTGCAGGCGGAGCATAGGTTGGAGCAGCTGAAGAAGGCGACGGACAGAATACAGAAGGAGATCGAAGAGGTCACGGAGAGGGAGCACGAGCTGAGAAACGTGGGTAGCATTAAAACCACGTCCCACGAGACGGTGGATTCCAAGGTATGCTTAAAACTCCACGTATATGTATATACATGTGTGTTACGTGTACATATGTACATTCGTGTCGACCATGCTCAAGGTCGTTGAACAAAAGAAAGAAAGAGTAAATGCCTGCGTAGTCCTTATAGGGACGAAACGCATCGGACGGCTGTGATGTCCGTGAGCGACGAGGACGATTATACACGCACTTACTGATTTAATGATTCATCACGTAACGCACTGTTTCAATCTTGTTACGGACGTGATGGGAATTCATCGATGAAAAATTAGATCTTGCGCCACAAACTTAGAAGAAATACTGTTTCAATGAACATTTTTGTTAAAACAAGTTCTACGATGTAAAAATATTATACATTGAATATTTACCACAGAAAATTTTTGTATGTCCCTCTTACTATTATTTTTATATACAAAATTTATATACATATATTGTCAGTGTTATATAAAAAACTTTGGAATTTCATTAATATTGTAATGACACGACTGTCGTGATTATATCGATAAAATTTGAAACAAACTTGGAGATGTATATAGACTATACGAGATATTTAGTGCAAACATGTATTTAATAAAAAATTAATATACAACTTGGATATTCATTTTAAAGATATGATAAGCGTACAAAGTGGTCCCACTAGGTATCGAGGCTCATTGTATAGCTATTCAATACTTCAATTGTATTAAATATCTTCGTGATCTCTACGAAATATATATTTACACCAATACATATAGATATACTGTTGGTGGAATTTTAAGATACAGAAAGTAGAAATACTGATAAGCGATCAAAGTTACACATTTGTTTAATGACTTACACAGTTAACCCGAAACGGGTCAATCGTTTCTACTTTTTATCTCCAGAAGATAAAGATAAATCATGATAGAAAGTAGTGAGTGACATTTGTATACTATTGTACATTATATACTGCCAATGTTTATGAGTCGAATAAATTCTAATCTTATCATTAATTATACTTACTAAGTGCCTGAGATTAAATATAGTTCTTGAAGTAACTTTATATGCAAAATATTCTGTAGACAGAGCAGAGTTGATCAAGTATAACAGCTTACTTTTATATTTATAGTGGGTACATTTAAGCAGAACGGAACTAATGAGGATCGTGAGCCAACGTCATACTCTTTCGTTCGCCAAAATCGTGGCACGCTTTCGATAATGGAAACAGACGCGCGATCGCCAGATTAATAATCTCGGCATGATCGCGCGATTTTCTATACTTTACGCTAATTAATTAGCAACAGGCGTGCGAAGTAATTGCTACAGGACGCGAGAGTGTGCACATTTATTTCGCAAACAGCCGGTTACATTCGGTTTTCGTAACGCTGCCAGGCCACGATTTCGATGAAAATATCTTATCTGCCGATATGTTAAAGTTAATGTAATGCCATTTTCCGTGAAACGGCCATTTTTTTGCTCTTGACGTGACTATTGTGTCGTGCTGATAATAATGATTGAAAATGTAGCTCTCGTATAATTTGCGCTTGCTAAATAATCTACAGTGTATTACAAAGGTCGCTTTTGTTCTTAAAGATAATGCGAAGTTATTTCGAATACACTCGTTCTCTATTTGCAAATAGATTGTCGCGTGACTAAATTCTTACAACGTTACCATTACTGCTTCTTTTTTTTAATTAGAATTATCTTCATTTCGAATTATGACAAATTCAAAACAAATGTAATAACAATTTCCTGCAATAATGTATAACAGGTGCGTCGCATGCCACAAGCTTTGGCCTCGGGAAAATTGAAGAGGACAACGTCCACGCCACAAATTCTGGAAGCAGTCAACCTTACACCGTCTACGCCTACCTTAACGCCAAAGATGACGAATGGAGTCATATCCAGTCGCACTACTCCGACACCTTTGCGTTTTGCAACGGCACCTAGTCAGAAAGGGCTGATGCACAGGTTTCTGGCGACTAGAGGGAAAATATACAAACCAAAATCTGCAGGTAACGACGCGCTAACACCACCCATGGCACCCAGTATCACGCTCAATCCGCTGAGCATCAAGGCTTTCAATAGAAGTCTGGAAATTCAACTCGAACCAGACGATGAGCCCAAGAAGCCTCCCGTTAGAAAGGGATACGTCCCTGTAGAAGAAAAAATTCAAAAGGAATTACATGAGATGAAAGAGCGAGAAAACGAGCTTAGGTAACATGTTTATTTTTAATTTTATTTTACTTTTATAATGGTTAATGTATTCATAACTATTATTTAAGCTGTTCAGAGGCTACATTGGTCAACCCTATAAATTGAAAAATACACAAAAATGACGATGTTACAAATATTGTTTTTCATTCTTTTAAAATTAGAATTTAGAATTAGAATTTACTATTATTTGCGTCATCTTCTTGCGATGAATGAAGTCATTTGTACCTTGACAATTGAATATTAATCGCGTACTTGTATAATGAAATTAAAAAACGAATAGAAGATGGAGTTGATAAATGACAAGATATAGATACTTTAAATGTTATTTTTTTAAGAACTGTAACTAATATAATTGATAATTTAATGTCATTTTCAATCATACATTATTATCGGATTAAGTGTATTTTTGAGGTAAATTATTATGGTTAATAGTAATAATTTATACGTTTTTCATTTCACGATGTAACAAACAATTACATACATTTTTAGATTAATGCGGTCTCAAATGTTGGCCAAGTCTCAACCAAATCTTTTGGACATTGGAAATGATAACGATTCCGATATCTATGATGGTTCAAGTTCGTTAAGAAGCGGTACCTCAACAAATACTTTAAATGAGGATGAAATAGAAAAAGAAGCTAAAGGAAAACATAAGGTATTGCTAGTTCTTTTAAAAATTCCGAATGCGTTAATTATTATTAATTAAATGTATATAGCATATTTAATATATGTGTTTGTCGATGATTAATTATTTGTTTTCATCAAGTATTGGAATGAATTATTACGTATAGATGCATGTGTTCATATCTTCAAACGATGATGAATTACTAATCTTTATTTAATTCTATAGCCAAATCCACGACGTAGGAGCACTCTCATCGCACAATGGGAAAATTTGATAGCTGCAAAAAAGGAGTCTAATGACAATAACAACGAGAGCGATCTAAATTTTTAAAAAATTTCACCACCTTGTAAAAAATAAGTAATCAACGTTTATCCTCGTCTTAACATTATCCCTTTTAAGTACTCAAATCATTTAAGTTAATGGTATGAGCCTTAAAGTGTGCTGCAACACTTTTAGTATTTCAAGCACACATATGTATATTTCAGGCTAATATATATTGCTGGTTTTATTCACTTTTTCAGTTTTCAAATTAATTTATTTAATGTTACGATAAATATTTATTCAAAAGTAAAACATTTACCTGATTAAACATATATTATATTTAATGTCTTTTTTGTTTCTTTTTTTTTAATGTTTTCAGTATTAAGAAAAAAAATTATCAGTAATGAAAAGAAAATTATCTTCCCTTTGTACGGGTCAACAAATATTATTAAGTATTACAAGCACATATTTAATATATCCGCTTGTTAATTGTAATATATATACCTATTATTATATTATATAGACACATAAAAATGACTGAGAATTCCTAATTCTAAAGATTTCCTTTAACATGTGCTATATAATCGTTATTATAGATCATATAAGCAAGATAATATGTATTATGTACTTAATCAATTGTAAAGAATAATTGTATTCAATTTACTTGCATATGTGATAGTATCGTTCCGATATAGTAATAATAAAAAAATAGTTGTAGTGCAACTATGTAATTAATAAGATACATATTTCAAAACTTTTTCTTGTATTTTTTAATTATAAACAAAACACCTAAAATGTATTAAAAATATTTGTTTTGAACCATAATAAAAAATATAATAAATTTACATTTTTTTATATAGACATATTAAATTGTAAATATAGATAGTTCTTGATGAATGAATATTAATAAAAAACTTAACATACCTACAATAAGTATAACCATAACCTGGTCTGTACATTCATAAGATATAAATAAAAATAGTTATATTTTTATACGTTTATTTACTATAACATATTTATTAATTTTTTATTTTGTAGATACATCGTAGATAATTATATTTTATTTGCTATGTCCGAGAATTGACAGAAGTAACTTTTTTATTATTTTTCATAATATTAATTTACAAACAATTAATTACATGTATGAAATACAATACATTAATAAATCACTTCTTTACAATATATTATAACATGTAATATAAAATGTATAAAATCTCTGTATTAAATATTTTTCTCATATTGTGAATATCTGTGTCAGTATAATTATTGACTTCCGATTGTGAATAATATGCGAGCTTTTCCACGTGTCGTCAAGTAATACATCGCAATAATGAATCTTTCAAATGCAAAAAAGACAATAAATGAAGAAATCGAAATTTCATTATTAATAAATGTCGTTAACAATGAAGGTAAATGAATGATTTTGGAATATACGTATATGTTTATATATCGTATTAGGTTATATTCTCGGTCAATATATTTTGCTATAATCAAATTTTATTTTATATTTTATGTTACTTGTTTCAGGTCATAACCTTCCTATTTGTGTGCAACGTATATTAAATGGAAATTATAAAGATGTCATAAATAATAAGTTATGTTCAAATCTAATTCAAGAATTGAATAATAGCAGTAATATTTCCAAATTAATAAATGACAATATAGAAAAAACAGACTCGCATGATTCTTGGCTATGCACAGGCATAGCTTCTTTACTATATTTTATTCAACAGAATTGGACAGGTCCACAAATTGAAAAAGATATTGAATGGCAAAAAATTGATGAAGAGAATATACTTAGAAATTTATCGTTACACGATGAATGTAATGCAAATGTTAAAATGTCAGATCTTCTTTACTTTTCTAAGATGATATTCTCAAATGAAATTCTACAAAATGCTTATAAAAGTTGTATATGGTGGTTATTTAGAGCAAATCTTTTACATCAACTTATACTAAATGAAAGTTCCGGTACAATATTTGATGAGACTGAACAGTTGATTCAGAAAATCAATGATTTGCAAATGTTGAAAGAAAATTTGTATTGCAAAACATTATTTTATATTGAAGCTGCACAATTTTATTTTTATTATAGGAGAATTCAAAATTCAGAAAAATATGTTAAACTTGCTCAAGAAGGAGCGAAATTAGGCTTAAATCTTGAAGGTGCATTAGGTAAACGTACAAAATATCAAGAAGACAAGGCACAACTATTTTTAGGAATAACTTTAGAAAAGGAACAGTTTCCTTCTAGATGTTGTGAAAATTTACCAAAATCTTTGGATTTGAATGATGATATTAGATTAGAACATATTCAATTTTCTACAAATATAGAAAATACACAATTAGGAGCAGTAGAAGAAGCTATTGTATTAGCAAAATAGTAAGAATATATTTTACATTTTTGTTATACTATATTTATAAAGCAAAACTCATATTTTATTTTAAATTTTACTTCTAATAGCATTCAATTACAGTTATCACAACCAAAGGATAAATTAACAGATGAAGAAGTAACACCTTATTTAACTGTAAGTATTTTTGGTTTTTATATTTTTTATTTTCTTACCAAAGATTATTTTTTAATAGGTTGTGGTAAATAATACAAGAAATTGGTCCTTAAAAATAGCATCTCTATATCATCGGTGTTCTTTAGAATCTGAGGATAAACGAACTGTTGAACGATCAATGATACAAATGGAATATTTAATACATGAACTAAACAATTCAAAAATCTGTGTTGCAAACAGAATGGACCTATTCTTTGCTAGTGGTCTTAAGCCAGTTTGGGCTTTAGAACAAATGTGGGCACAATTGATGCTAAGTGTTGGGTTAGTAAAGGGAGCTTTGGATATTTTCTTGAAGAGCAAACTATGGGAAGAAGCTATTACTTGTTACAACATATTAGAGCTAAGACATAAAGTATATATTCTAGTTTATGTAATTTCTTCTTAGCATACGTGAAACAAGTAAATTTATATTTTATTTTTAATTTTAGGCAGCAGAAATTATTCAGCAAGAAATATCTAAAAAACCATCAGTTCAATTATGGTGCTTATTAGGTGATGCAACTCAAGAACCTAATTGTTATAAAACAGCATGGGAACTATCTAATAAAAAAAGTAGTCGAGCTCAAAGACATTGGGGATTTTTTTATTTTGCCAAACAAAATGTGCGTACATAAATATAAGCTTGAAAAGTTTTCCCTTTTCTTAGTAATTTAATTAAATACATATATTATTTTTTATTTTTAAGTATGAGGAAGCTATACCACATTTAAAATTATCAGTTGAATTAAATAACATTCAAGAAAATGTTTGGATTAGACTTGGATTTGCTGCTTTACAAGTGGAAGATTGGAAATTGGCAGCAACAGCATATAAACGTTATTGTGCACTAGAACAAACAGTATGTATTAATATTTTCAATTATTAATTTGTTATGTAATAATATATATTAAAGAATTTGGCGATTTAATTATAGACATTCGAGGCTTGGAATAATTTAGCAAAAGCTTATATAAACCTAGGTGATAAAGTAAAAGCTTGGAAATCTCTTCAAGATGCTTTAAAGTGTAACTATGATCAGTGGCAAGTTTGGGATAATTTAATGGTTGTTAGCATTGACTTAGGACATTTTTCAGAAGTACGTATACATAATATTAATAAAAATAAAATTTAACTTTTCCCAAAAATCATATATCTTTTAACGATTTATGTCTTTTACACATTCTTCTAGGTAATTCGATGTTATCATCGTATTTTAGACTTGAAAAATCACCATTTAGATGTTCAAATTCTTGATATACTTACTGATGCTGTATTAAACAATGTAAATGATTCAGATGGAAAGCCTGCACAAAAATTACTTCCAAAAGTTTTAGAATTATTTGGAAGAATTACTTCATTTATACCTAATAATTCTGATGTTTGGAGAATGTATGGACAACTTACTTTTCTTAAAAAAACTGATATTGATAATGACAAAGCACTACACTATTTACACCAAGCACATCGTATTGCCGTATCAGATCCCAAATGGCTTTTACAAGAAGAATCAGTTCAGAAAGTATTACAATTGTGTTGTATGTTAGCAGAAATGTATTTGCAATATGTTTCCAATTGTGAACCTAAGAAAAAAAGAACACTGTTAGCAAGTGCAAAATTATCTCTTCAGGGAATTGTGAAAAAAGTTAAAGATAAAGAATGGAATATTGAAAAGATTTGTCTATCTGTAGAAAAAGTTGAAAAATATTTAAATACTGTAATAATTGAATTAGAAAAAATAAAATTGACAAATTGAATATATTTTATTTTTATTATATGCAAAATGGCCGCATTATGTACTAATTTTTACTCGGAAAGTACAAAATTATATTGTAATATTATTATATGTTAGCATTAATTAATTTTTACGAAAATATAATTTAATAAATTTTGTTCAAAATATTTTATGATTATTTCAAAAAATTACATATAGTCTTATGGAAATTAAGTATTACGTTTGCTCTTATCACTATTTTTTCACAGTTTGAATAAATTATAAATTTACATACATTTAGCTTTATGGATATTAAATCATAACTTTACATTGGAAATGTAAACTTTAAGATAGCCAAGTTTATGAGCGTGTGATAGTATCCATGGTTGTAATTTATCTATAGTCGATTCGTAAAAATTCTACGTTAGGTTAATATCAAACGATGGCATGGCAACTACTTAGTCTTACTTCAATTACGATCACGAGAACGTAACTCTGAGCAATATAAATAAATCAGTAAGATTTTATAAAAAAAAACCTTATAATATATTAAATATATTTTACATATCAAGAAAGTTAAGTAATTATGGAAGTATTAAAAATTTTTATATAAAAATATATAAAGTTTATGAATTACAGAAACTTTAGAGACTATAAGCATATTAATTTTTTAAAATAAAATTTACTTAATTGTAATTCATTACTTTTTTTAGATGGCATTTGCTGGAAAAGTTGTATTAATAACTGGAGCTAGTTCTGGCATTGGAGCAGCAACTGCTGTACAGTTTTCACAACTTGGTGCATTATTATCATTAACAGGTCGTAATATACAGAAATTAAATGAAGTCGCTGAACGATGTAAGTCTGACAAACCATTAATTGTAACTGGAGAACTAACTAATGAAAGTGATGTTGAAAATATTATCAAATCCACTATTAAACATTATGGTAAACTGGATGTCCTAGTTAATAACGCTGGTATATTAGAAAATGGAGGCATAGAGAACACTTCATTAGAACAATATGACAGGTATAAGTCTATCTTTTGTATATCTAGCTTAAATCAATAAAATTTAATCTTAATTTTATACAACATATTAAACATGTAAATATTTTAGAGTTTTCAACATAAATGTACGTTCAATATATCATTTAACAATGTTGGCTGTTCCATATCTAGTAGAATCTAAAGGTAATATTGTGAATGTATCAAGTGTAGTTGGAATAAGATCCTTTCCAGGAGTTTTAGCATACAGTATGAGTAAATCAGCAATTGATCAATTCACACGATGTATAGCTCTTGATCTTGCACCAAAACAAGTATGTTTGATTTGAAAACTTATTAATTACAATAGTAGCTTTTATATTTAATCTTTAAATTATAGGTGAGGGTTAATGCAGTAAATCCTGGTGTAATAGTAACAAATCTTCATAGAAGTAGTGGAATGTCAGAAGATCAATTAAAAGCATTCTTTGCTAAGAGTAAAGAAACTCATGCACTTGGCAGAACAGGAGATCCTAACGAGGTTGCAAAAGCAATTACATATTTGGCAAGTGACGATGCCAGCTTCACTACAGGTGTAACTTTATCTGTTGATGGAGGAAGGCATCTCATGTGTCCTCGCTAAATTATATTTTATATATGGTGGAAATAATAATTTTATGCCTTTTTAATTAAAAGTATGATAAAAGTCACATTCAACATTAATATATTGTATTCTTTTTAGAAATATTTCTCATGTTAAAAAGTAACGTTTCTCAATAAATAAATAGTTTAAATTTTATTTCTTATTATATAATGTTCACAATTTATTAACCTATACTAATTTACCACATTATTTGCTGATTTATAAATATAGAACTATTATCTACTCGTTTAAATTGTGTTGTAATACCACAATAAAAAAACATAGCAAAATACTTTAATTATATTAAGACAAAAAATGATTTCAATATTGCTCAAATTGAAATAAGAAGATAATTGAATTTAAACGCAAATAGAAGATTTTATTTTACAAATCTGCTTATATTTCTTTCAGTGTTAAAATTTTTATTACTAACAAGCTAAAAATAAACAACTTTCAATAATTTATTGTTGTCAGAGGAAATTGTAAGAACTAATTTATGTTATGATAATACAGGAGTAAAAAAAGTTACGCATAGATAACCCGTAACATGCGATAATTATCAGTTTAAACAGAATTAAAAATCTAAGGACAAATTTTCCATAAGTATATTCACAATGTTATATTTAATTCTTATTTTACATAAATATAAAATTATTTGTATGACATATTAAATAATTTGTTTTAAAAGTAGTCCATTCATTTCATCAACATGAATCTATACAACTAAATAGCGCGTAAATATGCCACGTCATATAATGAACGCTTTATCTTCTTTCAAGATAATATATTATGAAGCATTAAAGTAGCATTCATTTACGTTACTAGTTACTAGTTACGTTACTAGTCTGACAGTCTGACGCGAAATCAAGATTCGTTATGTCTACCAAAAGCATACCATACTTTTTATCAGGGTCGGTAGTCAGAGGGTTTGGCAGAGGTTCTAAAGCCTTAGGGATACCTACAGGTAACACTCAACAATTTCATTTTTGTTTGATAGATTCGAAAATTTTGAAATTAATCAGAAACAATTTAAAATTACGTTAATGTTGCAGAGAATAGTTTAGAATTGTATGCAATTGAAAAACATAATCGCTTTATTGTATAAATACTTATTGGCGGGAATATATGAAATATGTTAAAAAAGTTATTTAATATTATATATTGTATTAATCGCTATTTTATTTTGTGTTTTATTCGATATTTTAATCGCTTTTTATTAAAAAATATTTTGATTTAAAAACATGCAAAAGTTAAACTAATTATATTGTATAAATAAAAGAAAAAATAATTTTTTTCAGTAATATTTTGTTAATATTGTATGTAGTTATAAAATTATTTTTCTATAGCAAATCTTGAAGACAAGGTAGTAAATAATTTACCTGGTGATCTTAGTACTGGAATTTATTATGGATGGGCTTCTATAGACGGACAAACTTATAAAATGGTTGCCAGTATTGGTTGGAATCCGTTTTATAAAAACGAAAAAAAGACGGTGGTACGAATGTAAATTATAATTAATTGAATACTTGATAACATGAAAATTTGAAACCATTTTTTAATAATGTATCATTGTTGTAGGAGATACATTTAATGCATAAATTTGAGAATGATTTTTATGGGAAACAAATTAAAGCTGTTTTTACGGGATATGTACGACCAGAAAAAGATTTTACTTCTGAAGGTAAATAGTAACTGTATCAAAATTTGTCCCATCTTTATTATATTAATTATTATCATTTCAGAGGAATTAATTCGAGCGATAAAAAATGATATTACAATTGCCGAAGAACAATTACAGAAATCAGATATGGCGGTTTATAAAGATAATTCATTCTTTAAGGAATAATCTGATTATATAAGAGTACTATAATCATAATTTGTACTGCAAATGATATGATCATGTTATGGCAACATATCCTCATTATATGCGGAAATAATATTAACTCATACTTTGCTATAGTTCATAGTTTACTCTAATTAGGGATAATGTCTATAATATAAATACTTTTAATTATTAATTTCATATTATATATATGTATAACTTGCATTATATAATTTCTATTATTTTTAATATATATACAATTATATATATAATATATAACTATATATATATATATAACTAAATTAATAATATAATTCATAAGTAATTAATATTAACTATGTTGAAGTAGTATCTGATGAAGACGAAGTTGGTGGTGGAGGTGGAGGTGGTGGTATAGGTATCCATGGCAATTTCATTCGAATAGGAATTTGTGACACTTGTGGTAGCCAAGGCATATTTGCAGCTTGAAATCTTACATTTGTAGATGAATTTGGATGATTTTGTGGTGTTATGTATCCTGGAGGAACTCTTGGACATGTATTGAAAGGAATTCTAGGATTTAGATATGTTGAGCTATTATCTTCACTATAGTAACTGTGTGAGCCATAAAAGTTTTGGTTAAGACCACTAACATTATGGTTCATATATTGCACAGGTTGCAATGAACACATTCCATATCCATAAGGTTCACTATTAGTTTGATAGGATTGTGACCATAAATTCTGAGAATGATTTTCAGTTTGCATAGAAGGAAATCGTCTATCTCCTCGTGCATAAAATCCTTTCCTTTGATTCTGCATACTTCTATTCCACGGATGATTGGATTGCCACCCAGTAGTAGGTTCTAAAATTATAAATGTTAATAGAAAATATAAATGTTAATAAATAAAAAGATATGAATATTACATAAGAAACTTACTAGAAATACGCTTTCGTTTAGACGGATTTTCAGCTTCATTAACATTATTTACTTGTTTTGTTTTTAGTTGTTCATAATAAGCCCGTTCTTCCTCATCATCTGAAAATTCTGGAGGATCATCTGCATTTGCATCAATACCCCTGATTCTGTAATAATTATAACTTGCTTACTATATGTTTAATTTCTTATAGATTAATGTAATAAATATAAATAAGAATAGTATGTATAATTATATACATATTTAAATATACACTCACTTTAATAATTCATGTAGAAATACTAAAGAAGTATATTCTGTATTTGGACAGTAATAAACAGTCATTCCTGCTGTAATGTTATATTCTTTTATGTGCTCAGAACTATTGAATCGCACACAATAATGAGGTTCATTCACTTGTCCAAAAACATCAAATATTTTTCCTAACGTTCTTTGTCCTTTCTCAATAAATAAAACTGTATCTAAGTTCAATGTCGGTTTGCCAGGTTTTGGTTTTACAACTACTAGTTGTTCAACCATCCATGCAACCTGTAATTTAATACTATCTTACAAAGATATTATCCTATTTTCAAGATTATCCATATATGTATTAATTTAATATTTATAAATACCTCTCCTAATGGATCACATAATACTTCAGGTACACTAATTTTTAAGTCTTCAATAGGAGGTAAATCATCTAATTCAGTTCTCATTTCATTATTCTTTCTTCTTACATTATTTTCTTTGCCTTTCCTAAATGTACAAGAAATTGCTTTAAAATTTTGTATAAAATTAATTTAATGTATAAAAATTTACAAAAATGAATAGCATACTTGCTTGAACTATCATCACTATCTGAATCATCTGATTCAACTATTACCGAAGAATCACTGCTACTAGTAGAATCGTCGCTATCACTTTCTTCACTTGACGATACTTCTTTATTTTGCCTATAAGTTTGCATCTGTACTTCATTTAAAGATTGATTTTGATTGCTATCACTTTTTGTTTCATCAGTATTAAATTCTGTTTCTGAATCTGAATTGCCATATTCTATAGCAATACTAGTAAGAGAAGATACTTTATCACTTTCTGTTAAAAAGGAAACATAAATTGCAATTGGTAATTTAATATCAAAATTATTTGTAATGTATAATATAATATATACATATATATATATATATATATATATATATATATATATATAACAAAATTATTTATAATTTTGATTATGATAATAAGTATATTCCTATATCCTTACTTTGAGCCAGAGATACTGTATTTATTTCACGTATGATACAAATATCATCATCACTTTTTTGTTCGAAGTTTTCAAATGTTATATCTTCATTTGTATTCTGATTTTTGTCAGTATCGTTAATAAGTATTTCATTTTGTTTAGTATTTGGCAGTATGACTGATTTGTGTTGTTCGACTTTTTCATTCATGACATCTTTCTTATTAGAATTTTGTTTAATTTCAGCATTATCAGTTATAATTACCTCGCAGTCATTTGTAAATTGACTTGTCTCATTAACATTGATTTGTGTAGCTTTTTTGTAGATTGAATAGTCTTCAACAATTACTTTGTTTGGAACACAATTACTTTGTTCAACATTTGATATAAGGTCCATAAATTCATTATTTGAATTTCTGTTTTCTATTACTTCTATTATTACCTCTTCCGCATTCATCATAATTTTACTTTAAATTGCAGGTTAGGATCAACAACAATAAGCAGACTTCACTTTAAGATATATTATAACCATTAACAAATACGCAAGAAAATATATTTCTCGTATAAAATTTCATAAACTTCACATAAATACATTTATTTCTATCAACCGCACATACCTAACACCACATGTTTCGTATTAAGATGCTACTGTACTGTAGTGTAGGTACTGATGTACGTCTAATCCGAAGTATTATTGAATGATCGTGCCGGGTTGGAATCTCGAGTACCTTAGGTATGGAAGGGGGAAGGGTTTTTAGTGGGTATAGCAATGACATCTGCCGAGTCCCACACAGGTACTGATGTACAGGACATGTGTATATAAGTAAACATGACTATAGTATGACGATTATATATTTTTAAAAATAATTATTTTTATTATAATAAAATATTTAATAATTTTTTATATTTTTAAATTTGTCTAAAATTATACACATAAGAAAGGACAAAATCTTATATGGTTCTTAAATATTAAAAGAAAATATAAAATTTTACAAAAATTTTGTAATCGTTAAAAATATCTCGAATATTATTGTATATATCAATTACACACAATTATTTTGTATAGCATAATATATGAATTACAATATGTTTTTTTTACTAATTTATAATTTATGTTTAAAAAATTCACGACATAATATTTTATTCTCTCGTGACTACATTTACAATTGTTTGGATAATTTTTTTTCCATTCTGATTATTTAATAGATTTAGAAGGGGTTCCCTCATCTTTTGTTCTAATAATTTGACTAATTCCATTCTCATTCCTTGCAAAAGTTGAGCCACCTAAGTAATATTAAAAGTATATTTAACATACAATTATCATCTTTTTTGTTTTAATTTCAACAAACGCTAATAAATATTCTTACCCTATGAGATTCAACATCAAATAACATCCAGCCATCTTCTAATGATACAATAAATATTCCATCATGCACTTCTATTTTTAATTCGTAATCAGAGAATAATATTAGTGGCAAAATTGGTACCATTGATACTTCTTTAATAAATATTTTACTTGTTTTCACTTTTTCTTGAAATACTAAATATGGACTAGGAAAATAACCAACGTGAAAGTTGACCGAGGATGGATGAATACTAACGAAACTATCATTTTTAGTTTGGAATCTAAGTTGATCGGGTCTCGTCTGTGTTGGAACTGCCCCAGCAGGCTGAATTTGAAAAAATTTGTCTGGCGAAAGAACCTTTACTACATTAGGGTATAGAGCTGCACAAAGTAGACCTTGCAGAAGTTTATAATTATCATTATTGATGTTCAGTTCAAATCCAGTAATTTCTATAATCTTGTCAACATTTGGTTGTCGTTTAGGTAAATTAACGGGGACGAAACCGATTGAAACTAACAATTCTAATAACTGATACTTTATATCTGCCAAGGAATATAGCGTACGCACAGACAGATAGTTTTCTTTTGCAAAAGCATGGCCTGCACTAGTATTGCGTGTATATGCTTCTAACCATTTCTGTCAAAAGAAAAAGTATCTTTTTATATTATAATTATATATTACATACATTTTTATATACTTTTATACATTTACCCTATATGCTTTGAGAATAGTTAGTTGATCAGAATTGGCAGTAAAAAATTCCTTTTTTGCATCAATCTCGTGTCTTTTTTCAAAAGGTATATGAAATGGATTTTTATGAGATAAACATGCTGCTATAGTAAGTGCAGAATCAAGACAGCAGAAGATTGCTCCAAACAATATTAATTTTCCGATTCGTACATTTACAGGCAATGCCGCAAGATGATGACCTAGTGGTGTTAATGTACATTCGGAATTAAATGCTCCTACATCTTGTAAACGTTTAATTGCACTACTGATATTTTCTTCCGTTGGTGGTTCCAACATTTTGCCTAAATAAAATATTATAATGGATATTAGAAAGTTAATTAGTGATATAAAACTAAAAATATATTTTTATTACCTAAAACTTCATGTAAGTCAACTTTTGTTCCGTTATGTAGAAGTTGAATACGTAATAACAGTGGTTCTAACGGAATTCGTAATATCTCAGGTACTGGCTGTGCTGAAAATTGGTATTTGAACCTGGAACAATTGTTTAAATTGAATAAATATTGGTAAAATTTACTATAAGATTTAATGTTTTAATGAACAATAATTATACATACTTGTGCGAGGTATATAAATGAATAGATACTCCAGGCATTACACGCCCTGCACGTCCTTTTCTTTGTAACGCATTTGCTCGTGATACCCAACACATTTCCAAACTCTCCATGTTTTGGTTCGAATTAAATCTAGTCTCTTTCATCTTCCCACTGTCAATTACAAAAACACAATCATCTATAGTAATAGACGTCTCAGCTAAATTTGTGCTTAATACAATTTTTCTAGCGAGAGATTTTTTAAAAACTAAGCTTTGCTCTTCATTAGATAAGGATGAATGTAATGATATAATAATAAATTTTCCAGTCTTTGGCGAAAAATACTCATTCTGATTCAATCGATCTTTCAGTGCAATAATTTCAGCAAATCCGGGTAAGAATACCTATAAATGTAATATTAATTTAACTACATATTGTATATTTTTCGTATAAGAAAACTTAGTAAAATTACTTACTAAAATGGAACCTGTTTTAGGATAATTATGTTCTCCACAAGTAATCCACTGTAATGTTGCCTCTATAAGTTCATAATTAATTGCATTATGATCCATATAAAATAAATTTTTTTGTGCCTGGCTTTTATAACCCCTATATCTGTTGATAATGCCCTGCAAGTCTAGTTCTTCATCGGCGCTAGATTCGCTAGGTGTATAACTGAATTGAGCTGCAACCTGTAATGCGATACCATAGTTCATTTCTAGTTGCTCCAAACCACCTTTATATCTACGTGTAGCTCTTGAACTTTCTGTTAGAACATAATTCATTTTTTCATATAAATCTTCCACAAAGATTTGTTCTACGGGAAACGTTCTTCCTGGTATACATAAAATGGGAGCTCCTTTAAAGTATGTGGAAAAAATCTCACTTCTAAGAGTGGCACTCATAAGTATTACTTTCAGATTTGATCTTCTGGACAGTAATTCTTTTAATAGCATCAAAAGGAAGTCACTAAGAAGGATAAAACAGTTAAATAAAATTAAACAAATAAATATAATAGATAACTTACCTTTCTGCACTTCTTTCATGAACTTCGTCTACAATAATATGTGTAACATCTGATAATTCTGGATTCACAGCAAATCTTTGCAATAAAATTCCAGTTGTACAAAATGTTAATCTAGTTCTATTAGAAATTTTACTTTCTAATCGTATTTGATATCCTACTGTGTCACCTATGCGTTCATTTCTTTCTGTTGCAACCCTTTCTGCTACTCCTATTGTACTTATTCTTCGTGGCTGTGTACATATTATGTTAATATGTTCTTTGGATGCAGATCTATTAATAATCCAATCATCTAATAAAAATTGTGGCACTTGTGTACTTTTACCACATCCTGTTTCGCCAGAAATTATGATTACTTGATTTTTGTGTATTACATCTAAAATTTCATACATCTTTGACCATGCAGGCAACCTTTCTCTAATTTCTATCATCTTGTTATATCTGGGATTTGTTAGTTTCTCTTTAAAATTTTTTTCAATTAGATCATCTTCTTTCAATATTTTTTCCCAACTAATATTATTTCTGTTTTTCCTATGTATAGATCCTAATTCGTAATGAGTAGCTACATTTGTTTCATCTTCATTTTCTATGTGCCTTCGAAATAGTAATTCACTTTGATCTAGAAATTGTTCTTTATTTTCTGCTAAATATCTTTTTATATCATATTCATTTTCCAAAAGAGATATTATTGAAAAAATAGAAGGTGTTCCATATGCAGATATTGATAATGCCTCTTCATACAACCTTCTTGCTATTCTTAAACAATTTATACTTGGAAATGTACCATCATTTTTATACAAATAAAAATAAGGCGGTTCATAAGGATATTTACAACCTAATGAAATATTTAAAAAAATTAAGTATAAAGTCTGCACATAATTTACATATTAATTACATAATATATTTTATATTATGTAAATAATTATAATACCTTCAGGAAATCTTATTTCTAGGGTAAAACTCGGATTCTCTCTTTCAGGCATTCTTAATACTTGTGGTTGTTGATGTAAAAATTTACACCTATTTCCAAATCTACATCTTTTATGAATAAATAATCTGCAAACTTCTCTTTCCCTTCCCCTTTCTTGTTTCGGCCTAAACCTTTGAATTTCCTGTTCTATTTCATCATTTCTTACTAAATAATCCAATTTAACTTGTACAATCCAAATTTGATTTTTTATTTTTTCAGTAAACATATTCCCATAAATAGATTCAAGTGCTTCTTTTTCTTCATTTTTTCTTTCCAATAAATCTATTGTATCAATGTTATCATGTATCTTGCTTCTTGCTATATTTTCCAATCCATAATATTTATAAAACAATATTTCTAAAGCTTTCCCTACATCACCCTCCGTATGTAATAGTGCTTCAACGCAATGCGATTGATGAAAACTTAAAACAATATAAATGCTCATTTATAATTGTCCACTATTTAAAATTTAACAAACTTACCCATAACTTTCAAGTTTGGATGTTGCAAATTGCCTAGTAATTTGTTCTTGGCTTTTTGGTGTACTATCCTTAGAAGAATAATCAACTATTCCTTTAATGACCAAATTGCCCCTTTCCACCCAATATTGCTTGTCTAAATTGGACTTTTTATTTTCAAATTCTGATGCATCAGAAAGTTTAAAACTCTGTTAAAAGAATACATTACTTACCAATAATGCATTTTAAGAGATATGTATACAATAATAAATTTATAATAATGTCTATGAATACATACAGGACCATAAATATGCTTTAAAGTATCGTACAGCTGGCGTTCAGATTCTTCAGATATTCTTAAAGTTTGCAGTTCTGTTTTCAGTATAGAGCTACTTTTATCTTTCATTGACACATTTCTATTAGATAAACATAAGTAATTTTATAAATTATTTACAAAAGTAATTTTAAGACATGCAAGAATAGTATCTCGTACGATAATCTAATTATATTTAATATTAGTTCTTGCGTTAAAAATATATGCCTTTAATAATACATTCTAATTACTTTTATTTTATTACATTATTTTTGTAACATATATAAGGTTATGTTGTTTACTTACGTGTTATTTCTATCCACAACTTGTCTGTCTAAGAAGAAATCAGAATCAATGTCAAGAGGATTCATTTTGATAATATATAAATAATTTTATAAATTAACTTGAAAGATATTTTTAAATTTGTATTTTAATGATTAGGAAAATGGAGGTTAAGAGGTAGTAAATGTACAAATAGTGGCAGTTAGAGATCTATGAATGAATTTATATGCTTCTCTCCCACGTAGTGCCAACCATTCTATCCAACTAGAAAATACGTTAAAATCGAATTATTTTGAATTTTATTTTTTGTTTTATTATTTTTTTAAATGTTACTAAAAGTAAAAAGATAAATATGCATTTATTTATTATTCGAATGTTATTCGAATAGTTCATCATTTATTTTCAATTTGATAAATAATCGCCTTATTATAACCACAAAGCAATAAGGAATTTCCCCCAGGATGCCATCGTGCATCTAATACCGTAATATTTCGTGAAATTGATATACAACTCGCATTATGTGGTGTCCATTCAAATATATGCGCACACTCGCAAAATATTAAAAGGTGAGCGCGTGTAGGATTCCATCTTGCAGCTAAATTAAATTTTTAATATAATTTGATATTGCACAGAGAAAATATATATTGTTGAAATACTCACCTACGATAGTATTTTCAAGAAGTAAATAATCAAGATAATCATCAATAATATTCCATATCCACAATGTTGTAGGATAAAGTTGATGTTTCACGGCCAAGTATTGCCCGCAAAAACTAAATTTTAAAATATCAAATTTTGCAATTGACAATCTCTCAATAATATTCTTCCTTCCTATTTTTATATTTACTGGTCGTTCCGATTTCTCTTCCACTATAAAAATCGACTTTCTTAAATATCAATTATATTTATATAAACGTCTATAAAAAATTACTTACAAACATGTCTATCGTAATAACTTGTATTTTTATTCGAAAATTTTGGTTGAATTATACGTTCTTCATATACCTTATTCAAATAATTTTCTTGAATTACGGGTTCAAGATATAATTGCAAAAGTGGTTTCCATGTCACATGATTTAACAGTAAGATCTACAATACAAATACTTTTACTGAAATATTACTATAAATGTTTGCAGTAATATAAAAGTACAGTTTAATCTACCAAGATATATAAAATTATAAACCATTTCATTAAATCCTATTACAGCTAATAACTGTCCACTGGGCATCCACGTTACATTTTCGATTCCTTTTAAACACGTATAATTTGCACATTCCACTTGAGATAAATTTACAGTTTGTGTAGGAGAGAATACTGCGATATCTCTTTCGAATATACTCGAATAAATAATTAATTTTGCTTCGTCGCTAAAGGAAGACCAAATACATAATAATTCGCTATTTGGAGACCAGCATAATCCATCAATGCTACTTAAACGACCACATATTAATTTCTAAAATTAAAAGATTTCAATGTTATGTAGAAAACTCTAGATATCATTATAAAGCTTTTATCATTTTTTTTTTATAAATCTTATTATAAAAATCTAATTAATTCTTTTACATTAAATTTTATTAGCATCAGATTGTATTTACGGACTTTTTAAAAAATTCTTCCTTATTTTGTAAATATAAATAAAAATACAATATTGTTTCAGCTAAATTCACCTAATGATTAAAATTTACTAAAAAGGTAGAGTCAGATTAGATTATGTTAAGTTAAAAAAGCATTGAATCTTTTAAATGTTTCCTTATTTTCTGACAAAAAAGACAAAAGCCAAATAATCAAAACTAAAGAAAGTCATTAAACTACATAATTATCATGTTAAAAAAAACGCAAGATAAAAGAAAAATATAAGCAAAAGAAATTGGTAATAAAAATATAGACGAAATTCATATCTATAGTAGTAGCAATATAATAACCTTTCATGGTTTGAAATGAACGAAGACAGTACGCATAGTGCACTTGTGTATGACTTTTGAGGTTAAGTTAATGTTTTGATAATTAATTTATTTATTAAAAGCAAGATATGACAACGAGTTACATATCGTGTGCCTGCAATAGAGTTCCACATTCGGTTGATTGGGGAAAAAATGGACTCATTTGTTTTGCAGCATGTCATGCAGTTGCAATTTATAATCCGTATATTTCAAAAATTGGAAAAATAACGCACACTCTTCACCGACACAAAGATCGTATTAATACTGTACGATGGCTTAAACGAAGAGATGCGAAACCCGAATCAGAGCTATTATCAAGCTCAGTAGATGGAACAGCTATTATTTGGAGTAAAAGAAATGAATCATTTAAATGTAACTCTATCATAGGAGTTGATGATACTCTAATCTTTTGCAACTCATTATACATTTCTGATCATGACTCCCTAAATGAGGAAACATCTGCAAAATTGATAATATGTACTGGGTCTGTTAAAGGAGATCTAAGAATATGGTTAAGAGATATGGATGATAATGTAAAATGTTTACAAACGCTTACATTTGATAAGAAATTACCAATAGAAGCTTGTTTTTCCTTCTTGCCAAATAAGCATTTACCACTTCTGGCTATTGCAATAGAAAATTTTACAATTGAATTGTATGTAACTAATTGTAATATCATAGAAGAATCATATTTTGAAAAAGTTCAAGTTTTAGTTGGGCATGAAGATTGGGTACGATGTATGGACTTTAATTGCGATACAAATCACAGTATTTTGCTTGCAAGTGGATCTCAAGATGCCATGATACGATTATGGAAAATTTCTGCAAATAGTACAGAATTTTCAAATGATGAGTTACATCAAAAAGAACAAGTGTTTACGGCTAATGGCATAAAATATAATATTACTTTAGAATCTATCCTTTATGGTCATGAAGGATGGGTTTATGGCGTACATTGGTATCCGTTACAGCTTGATAATAAGAATAGAATTTTAAGATTATTATCTTGCTCATTAGATAAATCTATGATTATATGGGAGCCAGATGAAGTAACTGGGATTTGGTCTGAAAAAGTAAGAGTGGGTGAAGTTGGTGGCAATTTAATGGGTTTTTATGGTTGTAAATTTAGTGATAATGGATTAAATATATTAGCACACGGTTACCAAGGATCATTTCATATTTGGGAATATTCAAATATTGTAAAAAATTGGATTCCAAAGTCTAAACCAAGCGGTCACTTTAGTGAAGTGATTGATCTTTGCTGGGATCCAAATGGAAGGTTTGTATTCAAAATTATATATATTAAAAATATATACACATAATTCATCAAAACAATATACAATTACACATTGCATTACAGGTTTCTAATTACTGCAAGTACAGATCAGACAACAAGAATTCATGCAGCTTGGAAAAATGAAACAGAATTTTGGCATGAAATTGGACGTCCACAAGTTCATGGATATGATATGTCTTGTTTGGTTATGCTAACCCCTTATATGTTTGCTTCAGGAGCAGAAGAAAAGGTTGTACGTATATTTACAGCACCAACAACATTTAGGAACTGTTTAATGAAGATTGCCAATGTTGATGATTTCAAAAATATGGTGGCTGATAGTGCATCAGTACCTGCTCTTGGACTAACAAATAAGGCAACATTTGAAGATAATATCGCAATTGAAGATATAGAAGTTAATAAGTTTAGAAATGAGGATTATACTCCTCCAACAGAAGAAGAGTTAATGCAAAATACACTATGGCCAGAGTTACAAAAGCTTTATGGCCATGGATATGAAATATTCTCTATAGCTGCCAGACATGATGGATCATTATTGGCAACTGCATGTAAATCAACATCACCAGAACATTCTGCAATATTATTGTGGAGTACAAATACATGGATCCAAGTTCAGAAACTTATGTCTCATCAATTAACTATAACACAAATGGAATTTTCACCCAATAACAAATATCTACTATCTGTTTCCAGAGACAGAAGATGGTCATTGTTCGAATGTAAAGACAATATGTATACTTTAATTGCAGCTAGTCTAAAAAAAGATAGTCTTCATACTCGTATAATATGGTGTTGTTCATGGACATATGATTCATCCTTCTTTGCAACAGGTTCCAGGGATGGAAAAATTGGGATTTGGAATCCAAACTTTACAGATGATAAAATTGTTCCAATTACATCCTTGGATGTAAAAGTTTCAGTTACAGCACTTGCATTTTCATTACAGAAGATTTCTCAAGATTTTTATATTTTAGCAATAGGATTTGAGACTGGATGCATAGAAATACAGAAATTAAAAATGTTTTCTAATAATTTTGAATGGGAAAAATACATAATGTATGATACTTCTCAAGCACATCACTTAACTGTTAGAAGGCTTAAATTTCGGCCTCAAAAGGAAGATTTTAATATTTTACAACTAGCAAGTTGTGGATCTGATCATATTATTAAGATATATGACATAGATATTTTGAAATGAAACAATTTGTAAAAAATATTTGTTATTTTTATATATTAAAACCTGAATTATTTGAATTAAACTATTTACCTTGCTTAGTTTCCATGTGTCAGTTTTATAAATTTCTATATTGTCATTACCCTCAATTGAAACTACCACTGCTAGTTTATTACCATCTGGACTAAAATATAATTTATGGAAAGAAGATTTCGTATTTTGTATATGAGTTACACTTTGATCATCCAGAGACCACACAGATATCTGAATCTGAGTATTTTAGTAATCTTAATATATTGAAGCATGAATTCATTTAATATCGATCACATTTATTACTTACATTAAAATCTGACAACGTCAAAATGTATTTACTATCTGGAGACCAACTAACACTTTCTAAACCAGCACTGCCTTCAATCAATTTGTATTTCCATTCAGGATAACGAATGGAATATACTTGAATAATAGCTTTCTTTATATTTGCACATAGTATGTATTCAGTATTTCTAGACCACTCCAAATACTGTGATAAAAAAAAAATGAATGTAATAAAAAACGAATTCTGGTATTATAAACACTTTATTTCTTTTACAGTATATAATTCACATTTCACAGTATTAAATATATAATAACAAAAATTAAAATAATAATTGTCTATATATTATCTGTTTAAACATATACACTAACCTCGATTATATCTGGAAATATGAATGAATGAATGGTGTCGAATTTCTTGTAACCTTTTATTGTTAAATTTGTTTGATATGCAGTTGCAAGAAATCTTCCATCCTTAGAAAAATCACATAATTGATTATTTACTCGTATTAAATCATTTTCTACCTCTAATGACATCGCGTCACTGTTAAATTATAACGTATTTTTTAAAAATTCAGCTTCGCCAACACAAAGAACTGCGATATGATCTGGAAGAAAATGCGTAAGGATTTATTAAATCAATTTAATAAAAAACAAAATAGTTTCAATATCTAAGATAAAGATCTAAAGAATATTTAACGCGCAATATTTTCCTATTATGTATATAATCCGATATAATATATAAATATGTAAATACAGAAAAATATAAATTTATGTTTAATATGTTGGTTATAATGAATTTGAAAAGATAGTTGCAAACACAGTCACAATATACAAGCGTTCGTGTATGTGGTGTCTGATTACAAATATTATTATAGTTCGTATTTTTATAAAATATTATACAAACTCCTAAATTTTCAGATTTATAAATGAAGTGGTAATTTTCCAAAAAGCTATATATTAATAATCAATTAAAATGATCAAAGACTTTATTATTCCTGTAAATAAAGATGAACTTTTACAAAGTCGGAGTGGACAATATTTTGTTAAAGAAATCGTTCCAATACGATTGTTACCACAAGCTCTAGATGGTATTTCATAAATTTTACATATCTCTATACATTACTTTCAGTATTTGTTACAGTAATTTTAATCTTACTGCAGAGATTCGATCAGCACTCCAAGCAAATGGAGCCAGTTTCATTTTAGACCATTTTAATACATTTTTCTCTATAATTGTTCATGGAAATAAAGTTGAATCAGCAATTATTATGCGTGCCTTTACCAGAATTCAAAAAGGTAACAAAATTCTTTTATTGTGGTTACTATATATTATAATTATTTAAATTATTACATTGCATATAACTGGTAATATTAACTTCAATTATTATTTTATGAAGGTATTGAAATGTTAGTACTTGATATGGAAAGTATATTTGAAAGAGGAAATGAGTTGGAAGAGGAACATAGATTGAGTTTGTTAAATATAAATAAAATGCTGGCATATTTATTTTCTTGGTTTATTTGCTATATAGATGATGAGGTTTTTAAAGATGTATATGATAAATTAATAGGAAAAGTATGTTATCTATAATTTAATTGTATTAATTATGTTAATAATTCCTTTTTATAAATAATATTTTCATGTTAATATTGTTTCATTCACAGCGTAAAAAATCTACAAAGTCAGATATGGAAGATGAGTGGGAAAATAGTAGAGAGAAAGCATTAGAGTACATCTATAGATTGTTACAATTACCATTATCAAAACTTTGGCAACCTCCTATCGTAGAAGACTCATTTATTGTGTATGTTTATACGCATTAATCATAAAAAATATTTGTTTACATTAGTTATAATTTAAGCAATTATTTTAATATATATATAAGATAAATATATGATTTCTTATATTTTAGATTATTCACTAAAGTATGTTATAAAATTTTGGAACAATGTAAAGATTCAAAACAGAAATCCCTGAGGCAAACTATTTTTGAGGTACAATTTTACATATTCTATCAAGTTATTTTTAATTAAATTTGATTTTAATTGTTTTGATATTTAATTATTAATTTTTTTAAAAAAGATTTTAGGTACTTCAATTAAAAAATATAATCATGGTATAAGCTGTGTGATAAGAATTATTCAGGTATATATATCAATAATTAAAAGTTTTGTTTCAATATAAAGATATACTAAGTGACTAAATTTCAATATTATAGTTAGTGAAAATACATGATGCATTAGCATCTCACATGGCTGTTGGAGTTATTCATATGATTAATGATTGTGGTTGTAATGGTTTAGTGAAAGAAATAATGAAAGAGATTGATCAAAGTGAATTATCTGAACTTGACAGTCGTAATATATCAATATTCTTAGAGACTATTGCTGCTTCAGCACCAAATCTCATAATTCCTATTCTTGATGATGTGATGGATTATTTGGGTAGCGAGGTAGCCCATTTTACATTAGTTCAACTATAAAAGTACATATTACATTTATTTAATATTTATTACTACTGTGTTTAGCATTATGCTATGAGAAACTGTACTATTAGTATTATACGTGAGGTTGTACAAAAAGCATTGACTGGAGATGATCTTACTCAAGAACAGAAGGATCGACGTGATGAGTGCCTCAATAACTTAGAAGAACATATTCTTGATAATAATGCTTATGTCAGATCAAAAGTTTTACAAGTTTGGCAACATTTATGTTGTGAAGGAGCTATTCCACTAGCAAGACAAGGAAAACTTTTAGCTACTATTGCATTACGTTTAGAAGATAAAAGTGCAAATGTACGAAAACATGCATTACAACTAATGCGTGCCTTATTACAAAGCAATCCATTTGCAGGAAAAGTAAGTAGAAAAAATTATGTTTTATATAATTATCTTGAGTTAAAAGTATAATTATATGTAATATGAAATATATTTACAGTTAAATAAAGTAGAAATTTCTAAATCGTTAGAAAAGGAAGAAATAAAATTAAGAAAGTTGCAAACTGAAAGAGTTAGTAAAAGTGCTCGTGGTGACAAACAAAGATTAGAATTATGGAATACTTTACTTCCAGAAATAAGAAAAGCATTAAAAGAAGTTACTGATGATGGAAAGAAAAAGAACAAAAGCCAAGGTGTATATAGAATCTGTATGTTTTGTTTCATTATGACAAATATATCTAATCTAAACGTATATTTTTATTTTACAAATCAGATGATGAAATTGAAGAAGAAGATATTAATTCTGATACAGCGTTTGAACATGTAAGACAATTAATATTAAAAGAAAAAATTCTCGAAGCAGTAACATATTTGTGGAAAGTTTGTATAAAATTAAAACAAAGTCCAGATATAGAAGTTCTTTCTCCTGAAGCAAAAGAAGAATGTCTGTTTTTACTTCTATTGAAAACATTTATGGAATCTGAAAGTAATTTAAATAACATAGAAGAAAATACAGATGCAGTATATCCAACAGATAAAAACAAAGAGGAAGAAGAAATAATATCAAAACGAGTTGTAAATTATTTAAAAGTATGTTTCCAAGCATTTTATGTTAATCATAATAAACTATTCGTTTAAAAATTATATACATAATAATATACCTTTCTAGAATTGTTTGGAATTTGCAACTGAATTAGAGGTTGCTATACCTATGGCGGAAAAATTACTTTTTTCTACTACAGCAACCGATGCTATCGAAGCATGTACTTTACTTGGAATTGCTTATCAATTTGGTGTAGCTGGAGCTGCAGCCGCTATACGTGATGCTTTATTTCAAGTATTTCATCGTGATCAATCAGTACGAAACAATATAGCATTAGTGTATAAAGATATTTACTTAAATAATCATAAAAATCAAAAGTCAAAACGACAAGAGGCTCTTACATGTGTTAAATCATTAATTGATTTATTAAAAGGACTTCAACCAGGTCAAAGTCAAGCTTTAACTCAGCTTATATTAACATGGTATAATAATAAAGATATAGGCAATGACGTATTACAGGTAATGATATAAATATATTATGGTTTTTAATTTTATATGTTTATGTTATAAGCAAGTTACGTATATTTGTAATTTATTTAATAGGTTCTATGGGAAAAATTTTCAATGAAATCATCAGACACAGATTTATTAGATAGCAGATCTGCTTTAATGTTAATAACAATGATAGCTCAAGCTCAAAGCAGTATTATAATTGATAATTTAGAGGTATTAATAAAGGTAGGACTTGGATCACGAGCAAAGACTGATCTTTTATTAGCCAGAGATACATGTAGAGCATTACTAACTATAAAACATATGAGTGATGATATTGAAAAGACACCTGTTAGGTATGTTAAATAATAAGAATTAAATAATTGTTCAAATGCATTCAATAATTATAGTAATGATTAGTGCGTTATTCATAGGTATCCCAATGATCATGAAATGTTCAAAGAAATTCTTATTTTATTAATAGAAAATTTTGCAAATTTAGAAAATGATGGATATATTTCATTTGCAACTGATGCGATTAATGCGATTTATCATGCAAGTATTTTAATGATATAATCTAAATTATATATTTATGCTTCATTAAAACTATATCTTAACATTTCAGTTAGCAAATCAGCCCGATCGCTTAATGAAGCAGTTATTATTACAAATCTGTATTCAGGGAAAATTTAATAATGATTCATCTGAAAATACTGTTCCGTTCTTTTTGTTATCTAAATTATTATATTTAGTTGGACATATTTCAATTAAACAAATGGTACATTTAGATACGTCAGTCTACAAAGAATTAAAAAGAAGAGATACTATACGAAAATTAAAAGAAGGGAAGAATTCAAATAAAAATAATACAAATTTGGATAGATCTCGAAGATCAGTTACTCCCAATTGTGCAAGACAAATACTTCGCAATAAAGAGGTATATAATATTGTTTATAATATATATTTATTTTAAAATTTGTTCAATTATTAATTTTTGTTCTTAGATAAGTATCTTAGAAGATAATGGAGAGGACGCTGTGGAAGGTGCAGCAGAAGATGCAGATGCAGAGTTTATAAATGACATTCTTGAAAATCATATTGTAACTGGAGATGGACTTTTAGTAACATTTGTGTACGTTTTTAATGTCCATACTTTTTACCATACTACAATTATTTATCTGGGTAAATGTCCATATCAAAATTCTTACAGTCCATTAGTATTAGATGTATGCCAATATCATGATAAGTATAACGATGAAGATGTACAAGCTGCTGGAGCTCTAGCTCTCAGTAAAATGATGACAGTGAGTTCCAAGTTTTGTGAAAAATCATTACAACTTTTAATTACAATACTAGAACGTTCACCGTATCCTAATATTCGGGCCAATGTTCTTATTGGGATAAGTGATCTTACAACTAGGTTTCCAAATCAAATTGAACCATGGATGAAACATGTTTATGGCAGGTATTTAAAAAAAGAGCTTAATCAATTTCATTATCCTATTCTACTACCTAGGTTATCTGCCTAAAGCATAATTAATATACAGACTTCGTGATGAAGATATGAATGTAAGAAGTACTTGTGTTCGAGTTTTATCAAGTCTTATAATGAGAGAAATGGTGCGTGTGAGAGGTCAGATATCAGAACTAGCTCTCTGTATAATTGACAAAGATCCTCAAATTCGACAAGATGCAAAGCAATTTTTTAAAGCACTTTCACAAAAAGGCAATGCTCTCTACAATGTGATGCCTGATATATTGTCTCGCTTAACTGATCCTGATTTAGATATAAGGGAATCAGATTTTCAGGAAATTCTGAAGTATGTATATTAGTAAAGAGAAATCATAAAAATACGATAATCTACTGCAATTAATTTATTGTTCAAAATATTTTCAGGTATATTTTGAATTTATTACAAAAAGAAAAACAAGTTGATGCCATTATTGATAAGATTTGTGCTAGATTTAAATTGGCTACGACAGAAAGACAATGGCGTGACTTCGCGTATTGCCTTTCACTTTTACAATTTAGTGCGAAAAGTATAAATAAGAATATATATTTATTTAAAAAGTTAAAAATGCATTTAAAATTTTGTGAAATATCATTTTTTTCTATAATTAATGAATTCTATTTAGGTATACATCGTCTCATTGAAAGTTTACCTTTACTGAAAGACAAAATTCATCATAAACAAGTTTTAAAAGCATTACAGTCTGTTATTGAACAAACAAAGAAAAAACCAAATACAAAAGTAGCATGTATAGAATTGGAAGAAAAAATAGAAGAACTTCTTAAAGGAAAAGACAAGGTAAATGAAGATGATAGTGAAGTAATGCCACCACCACCAGTGCCAAAATTAAGAAAGCGCAATAGTAGACGCAGAAAACGTAGTAGTAGCGAGGAAGAAGAGGATGATAATATTGATAGTGATCCTGATCCAGCACCCGTAACAAAAAGTATATTTCTTCCTATATGAAAATAGTTACTTAAAGTTACATATTTATTACCTAACATGTAATTGTTTTAGCAAAAAGTTCTAAAAAACTAAAATCGCCTGAAGATAAATCGAGTTCCGATTCAGATTCAGATAATGGTGTATCAATGAAAACTTCTAGAAAACAATGTATGTATTATCTTGCTAAATGAATAATCTTTTCATTATATTTAATAGTTATTTCTTTCATATTAGCTACAGTGAATACACCAGCAATAAGTGTTTCAAGATTAAGTCGAAAGAAGCGTGTTAGTTCAGTTTCAACCGCACCATCACCGTCGCCATCACGGAAAAAAAATAAACAGATTAGAACGTCAATGCGTTCTTCACAAAGATATTCACTACGTTTATCTCAATCAAAACAAAACCATTAAAGTTTGCATATATGTATAGATATATCTCATTTTGTAATTTGTTATGTAGCTTAAGTTCAGGAAGTAAAGCAAGTAAAAAAAATATACTTTTATATCTTGACCATTTTAATAAAAATCGAATAAAATATAAAAATATTTTTTATAATTGTACTTCTTTTTCTTAATAGCATCAAATATAAAATGAAATTAATGTAAATTAATTTCCTTCATAAAAATCTTGTTAATGTTAAAATATTACCTCTATCTTAATTTTTAATCTCTTCTCCTTTTAGAAAATATTACGAAAAAGTATAGCGATTTTATATAAAATGTAAAATATTATTATAGAAAAATTTATTTTAATGATAATTATGAACACGATGCAACACTTAGATGATTAATGATAATAGTATAAAATATATATATCGCAACAAAAGGGTTAAACAGAAAATAATGTATTACATATATCAAATTACTTAATATGGAAAGTTTTATACATCTGCAGCTACATGGATTTTCCAGTAGTAAGTGTACACTGTGTAACACTGTATTTTATTATGCATTTGTGTATAATAAGATACACTATGTGATATTGTATGTCGTGAGAAAGACTAGTGTAAAAACCTTATATATTAATACAGTTTCAACATATATATCACTGATGTTAAGAAAAGATTTCCACTTAGTGATTATTATACCAAATCACGACTAATGCTACGTTTAAACGTCATAGATCGCACTTCAGTTCCAGGTTTTCCTGATTTACAAAGATTATTAGAATTGGGGTTTGGAGTAGGACTTTGCGAAAGTGATGCTCTCTCATCGTTAGTATTAGATTTTTCTCGTTCTAATCTTTGTTTGCTAAATTTTCCCATTCCAGGCCGATAGATCTCCATGGTAGGACGATCCTATTATTTTATAATAAACAATATTTTTATAAATAATTAATTGAAGTTAAATAAAAATTAAATAACATTTTTAATATTTTAAGGAAGAAAAAATACACACTTTGTTTCTAATTCGACGTTCTAATCGTGGATCCTTTTTATCTTTTTCTTTATCTTCATTTTCAGTCTTTTGTAAGTTATTTTGATCGCCTCCATCTAAAGATTTGTGCCTCCTTAAACAATTTCCATCTCCTGTACCACCTTCCCCTCCACTTTCAAGTGAACTCCGCCTTTTTGTGACTTTTGAATCCTTCTTTTCTTCAGATTCATCATCTTCATTAATTTCTTTATTAATATCTTCATTGGATTTTGATTTCTCAATGTCTTTGTTACTTTCAACAGTTGTTTCTATAAGTAATAACATATTAGTATTTTACAAGTAAGACATTTATATGTACTAGAATCTTCTATTTCATTTAATTTTAATATGATAGGATTTCTACCTGTCCTTTTCTGATCCCTTGTCCCAAAATCATGCACAGGATCTTCTATTAGAACCTTTCTTTCGTTAGTTTCTTGTTTCTCTTTTCCTTTATTATATTTAGCATCCTCCTTATCACCCATAGCTTCGTCATTTTCTTTAATATTTTCATACAAATCAATTGATGGTTCTTTCTTTTGGAATTCTTCATCTTCACTTCTTAATTTCGTACTATTTTCTGTATCAACACTAAATTCTACATTCTGTTTTTTGGTTTCGGCAAGCCTTTTTTTTTCTTGCCTCATTTTTTCGTAACTTTTACCTCGTTTTTCCTCAATCTTTCGTTCCCTAGAATCTTTAGTATCTTCTTTAAAATCATATTTTCTATCATCTTTTCCATCAAATCTTCTATCATCTTTTATACCATCTCTTTCTTCACGTCTTCCATATATCTTTTTATCTTCATGTCGTCTTTGATGTTTTATATCTCTATCTTTATTTCTATCTTCGATTCTTTCCCTATATCCCTTTGTTATTGCTTTGGAATCTCGATCACGCGGTACCTTGTCACGTAATTTATCCTCTTTCTTAATACGATTTTTTATATCTTTGGGTGAAAGTTTATCCTTTTCCTCCCTATTTTCTTTATTATCTTTACACATTTCTTTATCAAGATCTGGATTTTTCAATACCTATAACAAAGTTAAATATTTATTTTAAGTAAAATATCTTTACTGATCTTAATATTAATAAATTTTAATGGAGTTAGGCATATGATAATTGAAATAATAAATTACAATAAAGTAACACAGAATTTTCACATTTTTTTCTAAAAACAGTTTCTTTTACAAAATTTAATGTATACAAATTAAACAATAATAAATTAATTACATCTTAATAAATGTATATAAATTTAGAATACAATATTAAACAGAAACAATACATAGCATTGAACTAGGTCGCATAAGTGTGATGAATAGTTCTTTAATCTTCATGACTTTTTAACATGCGATAAATAAATACATAAAACATGAATTTCCCTGCTAACCACTTGCAGTTCCTACTTCATGAAGTTTTACGATATGCTGGGAATGCTGTTTCACAAGTTTTAAAAGGGTAAAGTTTATGATAGTCAAACACAGCACTACAACTTCTTGACTTTGATACCTCCATTGGTATTTGCATTTTCCAAGTTTTGTGTAAATTAGTAAATTGAGATTTTGATAAAACAGAAAAATAATTTTTATTATTAATATAATGAGATGTGCACTTAGTATTATTATAAATATAATTATTTTTAATATGGTTGTAATTATTTTTTCTGCAATTAGAATCTTTTTCTTTATAATTTTTTTCGTAAATATAAAATAATTTTCGTTGTTTATTAGTGTATTGCCAACGTTCACTAACATGAGGCATACTTCTAACGCAATTTATATATACTTCTGTATTCTCGTTTCTGTAAAATTGTTGTTGTATATTTAACAAAGTTTTGTTAGATCGTGTCATATTTGCAGTACCACTACTGCAAATTTCTTCTTTACATTCATGAGGTATATTTAGATTTTCAGTAGGATGATCAAAAAATATATCTTCTGACTTGACAGTTGGGGAAGTGCAAAGGTAGGAATACTTGGTCTGATTATCTTCAATATTACATGCAGACTGCAGGTTGAAAAGATTAGTATCAGCAAATACAGTAGAGAATATAATACTTAAAATTTAAATTTAATATGTTGCTAAAGGCAATTTCCATTACATATCTGATTAATAATTCCTTTATTCTATACTGTATTTGTCATATTTAGAATTAGTCTATTTAGTAAGTCAAGAATAATAAATGAATACATTATAAAATATAGTGTTACCTTAGATATAATAGGATCTTCCTTTGTCCGCCTCCTTTCTAGATCTCTTCGTCGTCTTTCTTCGCGTTTTTCATCTCTGAGACGTTGTTTCTCCTGCTTACGTTGTTTCACATATTCTAAGAGAGGTGTAGTTGTAACTTTTTTTGGTGTATCTATAATGACAAAACAAATATAAATTCATAAATATACATTTCATACATAAGAGTATGTAATATCTCAGCATGTCAGTTGTTAAAGAATAACTTACTATCAGGTGGTTGATATGAGTACTCTGTTTTTGGCTGTGATATATTAGATTCAGCTTCTTGATTTTTAAGACTTTCTAAGAAACTTATATAATATGGATCTGACTCTATTGTACCACATTTCAAATCTTTCTTTTTTCCTATTCTTTTCTTTGGTAACCTTTGGAAAGGTGCAAATTCTACTACTGCTGGATATTCTGTTCCTTTAGAGTCGACAAATACATAATTGTCAAATTTCTCTCTGAACATAAAAATATCCTGTTGCTCAACAAAGTTAATATATGCACGGGAAAAAGCATATTGTCCCAAAGACATATCAGCTTTTACAAAATAAAGATAATCATGTTCTGGCAATGGAGAAACTTGCTCTAAGAATTGTTCTTGTGTCATAGTTGGAGGTAATCTCCGTATTACTACCTATAAATATATTTTATTTCTTTCATTATGTATATATATATATATATATATGTATTGGTTAAAGTTGAATTAAAATATATAATATGTTATGATTTTTATAATGATTACAAAAATTTATATGAGTTATCACTAACATATTAGTTAAATATTTTTTAGTTTTTATTCAAAAAATAAGATATTAAAGAATGTCACATGACATATAATTGTGTCTTTCATTTCCTATAATAATGTTATATTTACTGTCATATAAAATGTACAATTTGTTGTTTTATATCTGTGAGAGTACTTTATCTGCGATGTATCAAATAAATAGCATCTTTTTACATAATTATGTTATAAATGTTTCAAAAATCGAAATTTTAACTTCGATCGTTGTTCCATTAAATATATCATGTTTGTGTGGTTGAAAAGTATTTTATGGAGGCTCGTAAATTTTCAGCATCATTTTAACCAAATATACCTTAGTCATAGGTCGGCATTTTTCTTTTTTACTATCTTTAACTTTTCCAACATCTGGAGAACTAGTTTGTGCCTCATTTTGTGCGGCTGTCTCAGATTGTTGTGTTTCCTCAGTCATTGTCATCTACATTTATTTAATTTCTTGGCAAATCTGGTCTATTTTGTGTCAATCCGATACACTCTAATCAAAAATAATATTCAAAGCATGCAATTTTTCTTCGAGTCATCAAATTAAACGTTTCCGTTTACAAAGTTTTCGCGGCCATCTTGTTTTACTAAATCGTAAAAATATTATTGGATGGATAGAGGAAAAACAAACTTCCATTCATTAGGGAATTTTTCAATGCACATGTATTTTACATCTAGGGAATAAAATCAAAACGGATATTTATTTCTTGTAAATTATAATATTCAAACTTTCGCAGAATAATATTGCACATTATAAGATTTTTAATTAAGGGTAAGAAAAGGTTATTACTGAAATAACCTAATTCATAAAATTATACAAAGGTATTTAATGTTTACAAAATAATTTATTGCCTACATTTTAGATATTTGTAACTATTAATGACATTTCTATAATATAACAGTTTACGATATAGTTGATGAAATTTAGTATGACTAGATTATAATAACATTTTTTGCTAGATCACACAAAATAAGCACATTGAAGTATAATGAAAAAGAGGATATATGTTAATATATTTACATATGTAAAATATAATTATTTAATAAAAATTCATAGCCTTCTATAATTATCACGGTTTTGAGATTGAGATGCTGATGTTAATGTTGAATAAATAAATGGTAAAATTGATGCTAATGCTAGGCAAAGACCTATTACTGGTCGATACCAAACCCAAGCAAAACCAATTACTAGTAAACTAATAGACATTGATACAGACATTGTTAAAGATTCAACTGCAATAATTCCACATAAGAAAGTTGAATTCAGAATTATTGTCCTTAATATGTTTGCTAAACATGTTGTTGCTAAAAATAGGACTAACCATCCAAGCCCTCTGAAATAATTAGGAATATTATAATAATAAATTTTAAGATTTCGAGGAATATTGAAAATTATGTTACCTAATACTCCACGTACGCCAGTAATTGTGCACATGTTCTAAATGAAACATTTGATCTACTGATATTTTGTGCTTTCGTTGAAGTAAAATTTCTTCTCCATGTGTTGTAATATATGGTACAATAGTTCCTTTTTGTAACATGCCAACTATGGAATATATATCTCCTCCTTTTCCTGCATAGGAAAATTGTATACGTATGTCACCTACCTATAAACAAATAGGTCAATTATTTAGTATATTGTTTTAAGTTCATAATAAATTCAAAGATATAGGTGTATACCTCAGGTTCCCATAAATTAGAGCTATGATAGTATAAACCCGAGTGCATTTTAATATCTCTACTTTCAGGTCTTTCATCACTGGTAACTTCTACAAAATCATTAAAATTCTTTTTCAATTCAGTTCCAAGAGTAAATGCACCAATCTTAACTTCATCTGCAATCTGCACTTGGCTTTTAATAGGCATTTCTTTTGGATTATGATGACCAGTTCTAATATAGAAATGATCTGAATCAACAAGTTTATCTTTCCATTCTGTTGTGTAATAATAATGCTTTTCTTCTTCTGCTACTCCTCCAAAGCTAAATTACATAAATGATAAATTATACAAATTTATTTATAATGAAAAGAAACATGTTTTATAACATACCTTCTTTCTTCTTCTATCTCAACCCATTGGTACATCTGAACTCTGCGTTTCAGTTTCACACTTGATACAATCACGCCATAATCAGGTTCAGTTAATGGTTCTGATATCTTTAATGGACCTGATAAATGTATCAAACGTCCTTCATATTCAGATAATAATTTCATCGTATTTGGGAGCACTGCTACATTATGTAAAGCTTCGTCTAAAGAATGTGCTACTTTCACTGCTCTTCCCTATAATATTATAGATATAGTATACTATAAAGTAAACTACATAATAAATGTAGTTTTAAAATATAAACTTTTCTGTTTAATCAATTCACAAACCTCATTCCAAAATAAAAGGCACATGCCAGTTGCAAACATAATAAGTCCAATAATAGCAGTTAACCATGATTCTCTAAATTGCTCTGAAACTGTTATTGGAATATTTATAGGAGGAGGTTGCCTTCCTCCATTTGTTCGATTTTGATGAATGGGTTCAGTATTTGCCCTTTGGGGTTGCCCATTTTGCTATAAAAGATAATTTTTTATAAATCATGTTATGATGACATGAAGTATATGATACATGAAATACTGCATGAAAATATCATATATGTTATATTAATTAAAAATAAAAGTTAGAACTAAAAGAAAGTAAGCAGTAGTGGTTGTTATGCTTACATTTGTACGATACATTTTAACAGATTACATTATATGGCTGTAAGAACTTCTGACTTATTTATTGTGACTAAATCATCTAAAATAACATTTTATATATAATTTCAGACGAGTGTTGGTTCAAAGTGCGTACATACAATGTGCATTTGTCATGAATCGGTCTGTTCAAAATTAGACTGGTGAATATTGCTCAATGGATTTTACGCATTGTACAATGTTACATTTGGATTCGTGTAACTGCATACAAATCGATTTGTTGTAACTGTTCGATGATACCATAAATCACATGCGTGCGCTCGAAGAATTCTAATGACATTTAATTAAAATTTATTTAATTGTATACACATATATGCCACTTGATGCCAGCTTAATTCGATAAAATCTTCCCTTCCTTTAACTTCTTATTGTATGATAAGGATAAGATCGTCGCGCCCTCATCTTGTTCGATCTTACAATTTGGACTAGTGAATGTACAGTTGGTCGGGACTGTCAGTATCGTTTAAGTTGTGAGTTGTATGTTATGGCGTTTTAAATAATAAAGTTATTTGTGACTTTATGAATAAAATCAAAATTAATATCCAACGTAGACAGTAAGTTTTTAAATTATTGCTTGTTTGGGTATTATAAGAAAGGATTTTTTGGGGTATTATTTTTTTGGGTATTATAAGAAAATTTTATAAAATTTGGTTATAATTATAATATTATTGGTAACAATATTAAAGCAACAATATTGAATGTTAACAAAATTAACATCGTAGGAAAATAATTATTAGAAATTGATTGAATGTAGAAGAAAGTTTTAGTGCCAGTGAAATAGAAAGTTCAAAATTATATTTGAAAAGCTATTGTGAAGTTGGAATGATCATGATTTGAGTGATGACATAGAATGATCAAATCAATTTTGTAAATTGGTAATACATGTGTTTTTTAGATACTCTGAATGAAATATGAATGACATGTGACATAAAAATATGTTGAAAGGATATTGCACAATATAATTTAAGAAATCAAATCAGAGCAAAGCAGGAGAGAGAAGTATGCTATTAGTATGAAGTGGATAATAATTTCATGTATTTTGTGTGTATTTGGTTGCTTTAAAGAGTTTAGGCCTTCAGAGTCTTTTGTGACTGATTATTTAACAGGACCATGGAAAAATTTTACAGATGTTCAAGTAAATAAATTATATACATAATAACTAATATTAGTAGTAGTTATAATAATAATAAGTAGTAGTTAATAGTAGTAGTTATAGAAATTAATGAATAATTTTGAAAATGTTGCGAATTTTACATGTATTCTTTTTGTTGAATTTTTTATTTATTTTGAACAGTTGTTACATAATACATTTGTAATACAAAATTTTGTAAGATTGTCATTATTTTTCAGGTAAACCAGAAAATATTTCCTGTTTCCACATATTCCTATTTTGCAACGTTAATTATTGTATTTTTAATAACCGACTTTGTACGATATAAGCCAATTATTATTTTATGTGGTCTTTCTGGAACTATTACATTTCTCTTAATAATACTTGGACAAGATGTTTTAACTATGCAAGTTTTAGAATTCTTTTATGGCTTGTTTTTATCCACAGAAGTAGCATATTACACATATATCTATGCTAAAGTTGACAAAAAACATTATCAGGAAGTAACAAGTCATACAAAAGCAGCAGCTCTAGTTGGTCGTTGTATGGCTGGTATTATTGCACAATTAACAGTATCTTTTGATATATTAAATTATCATCAATTAAATTACCTTACAATTGGAGGTACTTATTTTTGTGCATTTATATAAAATAGAAATGATCATTTTTATATTAATGTGAGATAAAAAATATGTATGTTATGTTTTTTTTAAATAATAACTTAGATATTAGTATATGGCAAAAGATCTTTTATACTTGTAAGCTTTTAAATTCTTTAATTTAAAAGAGGAATGAATTATAATTAATTTGATTGATTTATAAGAGATTTATTTTATTGTAGGTTATTATATTTCTAATAACACATATTTTATTAAAAAATTCAATTCGTCATATAAAATAATTTTCATCTTTCAGCTGTTACATTTGCAACAATATGGGCATTCTTTATACCTTCAGTTGGCCAGTCTATTTACTTTCATAGAAAAAATAAAAATAATTTCTTAGCTCATAATGGAACAATTGTATCGCAACAAAATGATATAAATCAAGTTTTACACAGTTCTGAACAATCTGAGTGTTCTTTTTCTAATATTTCACTAATACATAAAGTTAAAGAAGCTTATGTTCTATTATGGAAAGATTTTTTACAAGCATATTTGAATAGTCATGTTGTAAAATGGTCAATATGGTGGTCATTTTCAACTTGTGGATATTTGCAAGTTATTAGTTATATACAATTATTGTGGCAAACTGCTGTAGTCCCTGGAGATAAAATTTACAATGGAGCTGTAGATGCTTTATATACAATTATAGGTGAACAAATTATTTTGTACAATGTAAATAACTTAATTGATAAAGTAACATAGTATAATATATATAAATTAATATTTGTGATAGTAATACAATGTATCTATTTTTATTAATAGGTACAATCACTGTTTTCTGTATTGGGAAGATACCATTTAATTGGTCTTTAATTGGAGACATAGTAGTATCATGTATGTCACTTGTGGAAGGTATTTTATTAGTGGTATCTTCATATAGTTGCAGTATTTGGTTGTTATATGCTATGTACATATTATTTGGAATCATTTATCATACAATGGTTACTGTTGCAAGGTTCAGTTTCATATGAAATTATTTGTTACAAATAAAATAATAGGCCACATATATTTTAATTTTATGTGTATAATTTACAGTTTTGAAGTTGCAAAATGCATATCAGAAGATAGTCATGGTTTAATATTTGGTATAAATACTTTTCTTGCATTACTATTGCAAAGTGTATTAACAGCTATAGTAGTGAATGGAAATTTAAAATTAAATATGAGATCTCAGGTAAGATTATTATTTAAATACTATTAGAGCTAATAAAACTCATAAAAATGTGTCGAAAAAGTGTTAATAACTATTGGTTAAAGAATTATTTACCCCGATGTTTTACATTGAGAATGAATATATACCTGGTATTGCTTATTTTGTTTGTATAATATAGTATAGCAACGTCTATTTAACTGTCGTAGGCTTATGCCATAGGCTAGAACTAAAAAATAAGAAAAATAATATTAATCAAATCGGTGAGGTTCTAAAATGATATTGAACATTGATATTGGAACGAACTTGAATTGAATGAATAAGCACGATCGTGCGTATTTCACTTACGCTCGATGTTTCTTACATTTAGTTCCTGTCCCGCTTAAGAAACAAGCAAATTCGAAAAATATAGTAGCCTATAATTTCCACTACACCTATCTTTTTAGATAATTTTGAAAGTCAGATCCGAGAATGTAATAATTCAACAGGCATTAGTGTACTTATTTTATTAATAATTAGTTATTATATTAACTTAAAATAGTTTTTCACCTATTAGTAATTTTAGATTCTATAACTTAGTAACTAAATTTTATTTATTAATGACATTTGATGTGGTGTGACATGTGTGATACATATTTGGTATTAACAATTTGCGATGGTACTTTTATATTGTAATAATGATTTTAAATTAATATATGATTATTAATAGCATTGTACGTTTTAATGTACATTCAACGTTGGAAAAAATAACTTTTATAGCTGGAATTATTAGAAAGTAAAAATTTTTCAATAATATATAACTATAGATAGCAAGGATGTTACAATATCAGTTCAATTTATTACAAGTACTAAACAATACTTATTTATATATAAAATCTTTAATATTTCAATTACATAATAATATTTTATCATATTAACTGCAGAATTAGTTATTTTACTTTTTATTTTCAAGTTATGCAAAATTTTAACTTATTGAAACTTTCCTAATGTAAATATATTAAAGATACGAGGAATGTGATAAATGATATAAGATATAAAAAATCCATATTTGTGACATCTAACGTTTAATAATTTTTAATTATTTTAAATAAAATATAAAAGCATAAAGTGAATAAACAAATTAAAAAAATAACTTGTTCTTATTTCTTTTTATGAGTTCTATTAGTTGATTAGATTTCTATTTGATACTGATAACCGTATTGATATTGATATTGAAATGTTTTACATTGTACTTTTTTCCAGTATTTTGTTTATGGTGGTTATTATATTGCTATATCAATACTTTACATGATAATCGGCATTTTAAACATTATACGACATTGTAAAAAAGGTGCTGGATTTAAAATATGGGTATAGAATACAGTAACTGAGAATAAGAAATAGTCTCCAAAATGATTAGGTTTTAGTTACTGGTATAGTTTTTAGAAATTGAATTAATGAACATTCATTTGAAAATGGTGATATTAGGTATATACATAGTAATCAAGGATAGTTCATCAAATACGCTTCTATTTTGTTACTATTATTTTATTTTTCGGTTCAATATCTTTAGAAAAGGAACTTGATTGATTTAGCTCACAGAAAATTAAAATTAAAGCTGAACTAATGTAAAACTATTGCTTATTGTTTTCTTGTAGTATTACATTTGTTTTCTCCTGCTTGCTTACCTTCCCTTTTAACCCCATTAACATCAGCTCTAACCGTTGTCCGCAATTGACTCGCACATCTCTGTCCTCTTCTTCCTTTCTCTATCCAACATCTCTAGCCATTTTGTCCCTTCTTTTGAGCCCTTATTGCTCAAAATCTCCTCAATTTTTACATTTCCTTTTTCAATCCCACTGTACAGCCTTAGAAAGTGTTATATCGGATCGCCCATTCCCCATATCATACATACTCTGTGTTTGTCATCATATCAATTTCCTAATATTATCTCTGTTTCCTTTAAATTATTATATCTCGCCCTAGATACCGATCAATTTGGCTTCTTTACCAGACTGTCAAATAAATTTATTTCCAATAAGTCAAATAAACTTCAATTCCACACATTTGCTTTAATGCCAGATTACCTTTCCTTATCAACCCTTTCAACTGTTCTATATTTTTCTCGCTTTTACTAAAAATATATGCTAAATATTTAAGATATTGTATTATTTGCTCCAATTCTTTTTCTTTCCATTCCCATTTTCTCTTCTTACTTCTACCGCCTCCTTTTCCGGAATGAAGAACCTTCGATTTATCGACATTTAATGTTAACTTTTTCCTTTTCTAAATATCTTACTAATCTTTTATCTTACTAATATCAATTAAGTTCCTCAATAAAATGCTATTGTGTATTATAGATATAATACGTCTGTGTTGATAAAACATGTAGCATACAGTATTATATTTTTAATAATATGTATTAAGTGTTATGAAATCTGGGTGCTACGAAATCAATTTGTACAACAGGGGACACAAATACCTACGAATTATATAATTTTGCGTAAAATGTAGAAGATATTAGTATTAAGGATTCCTATAAAAACAGTGTTCTGAATGTATAATTGTTATATTTGAGAAATATATAAAAGTTCTATTTTTTAACAAACGATCTTTTTACAAAAAGATTTTAATATTCCTCTTCCAGTGTTCAATTATTCCGATGCTGTGATCCATACTAATATTACCTTCATTTTTCTTTCGTGTTAAATAAGAGTAATCTTACTTTATCCAAAACGGGTTCTCTACATTTCTACAAACATAAAATAATGCGTTTTAATGAAGATTCTTTTTATCTAATTTATTTCATTCTCTCTCATAAACGTATTCCTCTTTTTTTTCACCATTGTTTGAATCATTGCTTACGAATGAAAACGTTTGAAACAAGCATCTGCCTAACTCACGACGAGCACTTGCATTCTTATTGAAATGTTTGAATAATTTCCACCAAACTGTACAGTCTTGTATATTTTGTTTGAACTCCTTACCGATGACATCGTCTATTGTATCACTTCGTATTATGGATACAACGGATTTCATCGACTCGTTTTCAATGATTTTTGAAAACATACAGGGATAATTGCTGCAATCGCTTATATGCGAGTGTAATTTATCTAATAACGAAGTTTCTTTCAAACAGATTTGTAATATCTGCATATAAATATCAATAATTAGTATTTGTAAAAAAAAAGAGAGAATTTTGAAGATATTGTATATACATATGTCTTTTTATACCTGTACTTGTATTTATAAATATTTCATCCGTTATAACAAGAATCATATATGTATTTTTATATATGTATGATGTATTTCATATTTAATAAAGAATTTATACAATCAGTGATAATGTTACATAAAGTCTTTGTACATCTTATAAAAAGACAATTTTTTAAAATAGAGGGTAATTTGAAATATTAGTTTTTTATTATTGTTATACGAAGAAAAAATATAATATAGCTCTTAGCCGAGTAAGAATTCTTTTTGTTTGAAGTTTTTCTTAAAGTAGTATCCACTAACTTTGCAATGATATTTTAATGATTTTTTACTTTAATAAAAACTCTGACTTTTTATCGCTGTATGGAGACTTTTGTCGATGATTTCATATTTTTACCCAGTTTGGTGAAATCAATACGGGATATACTTCGAACAGACTGGTATTTAATTTATCAAAATATATATCCGTGTTGGTGTCTTGTGCCATGACATTTGATATTATAGAGGTACGACCGTCGTTTAGCGCTATTATTAATGACTATATCAGTTACACAATGTTACGATAAATTATTCAGACGGTATTTTAAAGGTTATTTAATACATCGAAGATTGTACTTACTGTGACAGTATAAAAGAATCATGCTTGCTAATATCGTTATTAACATTGTACAAATATCTTTGAAGTTTGAAAAATTGACGAAGAAAGGCCAATAATTGTAAATATATACAATCTGATGGAATGGATCGCTTTTTGATCATAAAAAAATTTCGCCAAAATCTAGTTGATACAGTTCGATCGTATTTGTGATCCGATTGCACGTATTTGAGTATTCAAATTGAACGAAATACGTAAGATAGCATGGTTAAGTATTTCATATGTAGAATGATAACAGACGAATCTCTCGTGTCGAAATGAAAATACACATTCGAGAAATTAGAGCTATAAAATGTTGATATAGCGATAAGCAGTCCTCAATCGTTAAGATAAATATAATATATTTTGCTTATTAGATGCGTAGTATTACTATTTTATCGTGCACCTAAGAAATTTAATTTAGATTAATTTGATCTAAGATTAGTGTTTGAACTTAGAGGCAAATGTTCGTTATATATAACGACAAAGCCAGATTTATCGTACATATAATATATATGGAATCAGAAGAGCAAAAAGCAATGGTATTAATTCAAAGATGATTTAAAGCGTATGAAACAGAAAAATTATATTTAATTATGTATGTTTGCAAGTATCGAATTAATTCAACTAAAATGTGATATGAATGTCTTTCGTTATTTGTTGACTATGTTGATAGATATCTATCGCTGTCGTGCTTTTATCAATTCTTTTCGTTTTTGTCTTTATTATATTTACATGTATACTTGTCTTTATTATAGCAGAGAAATGGCCAGAGAATAGGCAAATAACGCCTGTAATCTAAGCTTTAAGGTTTATTGTAGTTGTATGATAGGTATCGTCGAAAAATACGAGGTTTTATTATATTAATTTTTGGATTGCATCGAGTACAGTGGATTCACAAGCTTTTGCAGCCTGTTGCGTCAAGCATAAACCTATTTCTTGGAGACGAGATAATTCTGCTCGATCATTCGCTAGAGAATATTCTTCTAAATTGTCAGGAGGTCTTCTCGCCACTGTTAAACGCAATCGATTAAGCTCGGTTTCTTCTTCTGGATTTAAAGTTTCTAGAAAATTAATTTATTACATATAATTTAAGATTTTCTTTTTTAATGCTTCCAATTAGAAAAGAATCAGTTTACTTTCCCTTTTACGTACAATTTTTCTACCGTTGGATATCGTTATGTACGATTAAAATTAAAAACTAATATGACGAAAATATCATTAAAATTGTTATTAAACTTGAAAAGTGCAGCTATAGATTGGATTAGAATCTTTCGAATAAAATTTTTTCTAAATTGTCTTGTCAGGTATTTTTACTACTATCTATATTATCATTATTTGCTACTGTCGTCGTTATGATACTGTTATTTTTTACCAATATTTATTCTGATGTTATTTATTTGCCTTTAGTTTCAAGTTCCGTAATCTTATTTGACAAGTTCCTTCGAATGGCTTGCATTTTCTTGGCAGCTCGTCTCCTTTTCTTTACGTCCTCGGCATGATCCTCCAGCTTTTTCTTTCTTAAATTCTTTTCTGTTGTTCCCGAGCCTCGGAAACTCCAATTTCTTTTCGAAAATCTTTTTTCTCTGTTCTTTGCCTTCGATGGGAATAAATATTAAACGAACAAATCAAACGATTTTTAAGAAATTAACGATTAACTCACGTGAACGTTCAATCGCATACGAATTAATCTTTTATCTTGAATTTGTTTGTAGCTCTGCCAGAGTTTCCCACAAATTTCGGCCGCACGAAGCAGTTTTAATCTCAATCCACGATTAGAAAGATTGTGAAATAATGAGACGATTTTTCCAATGTTAAAGTCGTTTTGCCCTCCACCCTGGTTATCAATTATACTTGAACGAAGTTGTATCAACTTTACAGAGATTAATGATTTTTCGTTGTTATTTAAGTTTTTACTAACTTCAGTGAACATTTTTTTCTTAAAGCTATTTTTAGATTTTGTAGGAAGATACGAATAGATCGAACCAACTATAGGAATGATTTAAAATAATTAAAAAATTATTCACTTTAACGGAGAAATCAATATTTTTTCGTAGCTTAAAATAATGACAGAATCGTTTAATTTAATTAGCCGATATTTTAGATTCTAGAAGTAAGATCATCATGAGTCAAATTCGAGTTTTGTAAAATGCTTTCACAGTTAGCGTTTGCTTGAAATTGCCAATAATAACAGATTGTATTAAGCAATTGTATTCAGTAATCGTATTAAGTAATTGTATTAAGCAATTTTATGTAATAAATCATAGTGTGTGCAAAATGCCAAGGTAAATGTCACTTCCTTGCTGAAGTATACAGAATTGGCAACATAAATTTAATGTAGTGGAACATTAAATATCCACGGCATTGTGTCAAAATATGAATTTTGTCTCTTGTTTGAATTTACCTCTGGTTAACTTTTGATTTATTCACAGTATGTGCCAACGAAAATTGCTAAACAAGAGTCTTAGCTAAGAATAGGAAACTGCCAGTCATCGGTTTTTCGTTTTTACTGATACATTTAATCTTTCATGTTTTATGTATTTACGTTCTTAGCTATTATAACAGACAAGAGTTAAAAGAAAAGTACCTTGGGTTATTAAAAATTACAATGGACAGAAACGAAAAGAATAGCGATATACAATTCTGACAATTATGCATTCTCAGTAATTGGTTTAAAGATGCAAACATGTTCGGAATGCAGATAATATGGAAATGTATATGCAAAGTAAAGTATTCGTTGTAATATTTAACGAATCTCTTTCCAGATTCTAGTCTTTTAATCGCGTTTATAAAGATACGAATTTACATTACAAATTTTCGAAGCCTATTTATAAAGTACGAGTACGGATCTTGAATTACAAGTTTTTACCAACTCGATGAACGTGCAATCCCAGTCTGTTCCGTCGTATTGGCACTGTATCGTTGCTTTCTCAACATCTTCAGAAATCTCAGTGTATTTCACGCAATAAGTAAGTATCCAACTTCGAGGTATGCTAATCACAGGCAAGGTTCTCCAAACTTTGGCTGTGATATCTTCCAACATCTTCAACGAGGTACTATCGCTGAAGGTAGGTACTTCCGTGATCGATGATTCCATATTCGGAAATTCTATCGTTCTATTTTCATGACGCTGAAGCAAGATATCACATTTTAACAAGCTTTTCGATTTTATTACACTTTGATCGTTGCAGTATGTAAAGTAGATCAACTTGTGATTTCTTCGGATGCTTGTTGCTTTTGATGGATTTGGCAAACGTAAATGTACAGATGACGATACATCCGATTGCTATTACGTGTCTTAGCATGGAACGATAAGGTTTTTGTAAAACTATTTTCCTCGAACGTGATTTAGACAGATCATCGTAGTATTAAAATTTTTCTCACGATTAAATTTCATTTGTTAAATTCTCTATATCGTGATTGAAATATCGCTGTTCACATTAAATCATTAAAATATTCGAGAAATTATTTCGATTTTCAAATAGCACATCGAATTATTCCGCTATTACACAAGAATCTTTTACATCGGTTTTAATTCAGCTTTTCTAATATCATATCGCTACAATGGGATACGAGTTATTTGTTTTTAAATGGTGTCTAATTGAGATACGAACATATACACGTGACACGAGCTTCTCGAATTTAGCTAGTTATCGATAATAATTCGGACGGTGTTAAGTTATCTTAATAGCTTTATCGCAACAAAAATCGACATAGGTAAGGCTAGGAAAAAGGGAATCTGCACAGGGAGAAAAACGTAGACCACAGAAATTACCATCCTATTGATTCATGATTGCATTAAGATAATCTCTATTGCTGTTTCTGGCGTAATTCATAGGCTATTAATTGGTTAGCAATTTAGAGCCTACAAATCAAGAAAGATGACAGGATTTTAAGAAAATTGAAGGAATCGCTTCCTTTAATTATTTATTTTATGATTGCTTATTCGATTCGGACTAAAATGCTACTTATACATATGTGCTAAATATATATTTTATCGTTTCTGCTTAAATTCTGATATATTAGTTGCCAACCCAATATCTTGTGCTAAATTTACGCCTAAGCTCTATCTTTTCAAGAAGTTTTCAGTTTTACGATCCATTTTCCACAAATGGGCCATTAAGTGATTTTCTTTCAAACCATCGAAGCAATCTTGATCAAATTTCCATTGAGATGCCAAAACGGCAAAAAAATTATATAAAATTACTCGGAATTGATGGTAAAATAAATTATATTTTCAAAACTGAAGATAAAGTGCTCTTTCTGAGTTTTTTTTCAAGATTAAGAGTCCGCTTCAAAAAAAAACGAAAGTAAATTAGTATTATGTGATTTCGTCTACGCAAGATAAATTGTTTCGCAATCCTCTGTTTGCTTTTGAAGCATTTCGCTGGGATTGTCATTTAAAAAAAGGAAAATCAACTCGTGCATTTGCATACATAATAAATGAGTATATTATAATGATGAAGTACAACAAAATAATCGTCTGTGAATGGAATATTGATGGAATTTCCAATGTCATATGAATTGACGTCTATTTTTGTTCTCCGCCTGTAATCAATATTAATGTAAATGGATGATTGACAATATGATCAGTAATTCCGATGCGGTAGATTACATTGCAATTACAATGATTAAAACATAAATAACTCTATGACTTAGAATTACTTTACCAATATCCTACGAATATTCTATAAATAAATATTGCATAAAATATCATAAATGAATACACGGCACACATTCTATCGTCAAGGTTACAAAAAACCCAATATCCTACTTTCTCAGTTTTTTAAAATCGCCCCATGCCCATGATTCACTGTTATCTTCATAATTCATCGTCGTATCTCCAAAATTAACACAGACTTTCTCGATTTTCGTCGAAAGCATCAGAGCAATGAAAATTACGAATAATTGCGGAGATCCATGTGGAAATTAACGGTGTCGCTGATAAGCGAGAGTTTCCGGGAATATTGCGGCCATCGACCGTACAAAATCAACATGTTAACAAAAAGACGATTGTCACGAAAAAAGTGGATAATCGTTAACTTCACTGGGATTTCCCTGCGTCCTACGCGTCCTTTGCCGCTCACCTCTCCGTACAAGGTATAAATGCATACGAAAGAGAAAACTGAAGCTGTGTCTTCGTCGAGGATTAGTTTTGAGAACGTCCAGTTTCGTGCGAATAGATTATCCTAATATATCGTAGCAAGAATACTTGCCTTTTTCATTAGCACCAACAATTTGTAACGTAACACTAGCGAGTGAATGTAGCTCCAATCAATTTTAGTTAAAAAAAAGAAAAAAGAAAGATAGGAAAGGAGACTAAAGCCGTTGAAGAACCTTTTGACCACCGTGAAAGATGTTGGTGAAAAATTCACAGGTAAGTCGTTGTCATATACGATGATTTGTATCGTGTGGAGTAATGTAGATGTTGCATACGTAGATTTGTGTTTTGTGTTTATAGTATATTGCCTTATGAAACTATTCGTATACTTGTTACAGAAAATTTTTATAGAGTAATATAAGTTGCTTTTCGGGGGATTATGGTACAAGTTCTAGTTTCGATAATAAATTATACGATATATAATAAAATTTGTATTTTATGCCTTTATATAATGGAACCTTATGAAAGAGCGTAAATTGTAATATGCAGGTGAAGCATATATGAAATGTGCTTCATATGGAAAAAAATATTCGCGTTTCGAGTTCTTACGAAACGTTCTTATGTTCAGTATAAGAGAATTTAAAATCAACTAAATCATTTAAAATAAAAATATTTCCGTTTACTTATTTATTCAGTATCTTAACAACTAATTAATTAACTTAACACTTTGATATTTAACAGGCAAGCAGTTAATTTGGGTATTTCATATTTTAATAAAATATACTTACGCGTAAATTCCATTTTGCAAATTTCACGTATATATTTATAACGAACTCTAGAGTGGTTGAAGGTTTAATTAGATAATTTGATATCTTTTATCGTCTTTGACTGTCTCCAAAGTGTAATAACCGTGCCTGTGTATATCTGAATTTTCGTAGCTATGGACTTTGTATCATTAAATAACATTGACACTACGATAAAATGTATTGATTCTTCTGACATATGAGAAGGGAATTTAAAACAATCATAAGCCATAGATAGCATGCGTCGTAATATTGTCATTTCTCTCATCAAACTTTTCCAGACAGTTCAAATATTAAAGATATTACTTACTATCTTATTATTAGCCAGAGATCGTAAAACAAATAAAACGTAATAGCATAACTCTTTTTATATTCTTTTTAATATTTAAAAATGTTTAAAATTTAAAAGAGGAAGTTCATTCTGCAAATTACCATGAACTTAATGAACTTTTAAGCACCTCTGAATATCTAGACACTCGTTTTTCTAGAGATAGAAGAAACAACATTAAAAATATTGCAGACACAAAAGAAATATCATACGTTTAATATATAATATTTTCATAGAAATTTTGGTAGTATACCAGGAGTCTTTGAAAATTTTTTATTGTTTTGAATTTTAAATAATTTTAATCAACTTTACACAAATTAAATTTTTATCAAGTTTTGTTAATCTACCTTCAAATTTTTAATTATACTTCAGAAAAGTGTCTCGCATAGTGATGTCTTTTAATCGTTGCTGTCACAATAACAACGAGGGCTTTTCATTCTGACGGTCTCTTTATACGTAATCATATTGTATTGCATAATACGATGCGGAGCTTCACTTTTCAGCTTGTTACGGTTAATCAACGTTAAAAGCAATGCGTTGTAAGTAAAGCTGTGGAATTTCCAGGTTCCTCATTAACATCTATACGTAATTAACAACTGGTCGCTCTCAGTTATGACTGAGAGGAGACAGAACAATGGAATGGAATTGTTCTTTCGCAATAACAGATGAAATATAGCGGAGGAAAATATATCATGTTATTCTTATGCAAGATCAATTAAAGAATCTAATGGCATCTTTTCTTTCCTTGAATAACTGCGACGAGTTCGTCTTGATTAAATAAAAAATAAAGGGAAAGGATATTCGAACAATATTTAATCGAGATCGAAGTTTGAGTAGTTAAAAATTGTTAAAGTTTATATCATAGAAAATTCGAGCTTATACGAAAAGAAAAATGTACTACAAGCGATGAAATGATAATAAAAATAGCGAAAATATTAATTAGAAGACATTGAAGAGTTTACAAAGATATATCGAAGCTTGTTATACTATTCTAAGAATGTAGGAAATGATTCGATTTTTTGAGTGATAAAATGATCATAAGAATAAGGATTCGAAGAAAATTATATTAATTCGCTCGTAGAAATGCAGAAAGTAATATGTGTAGAAATGAGTTATTCCCGACAAATTGAATTTCCACTTTACGCAAAAGCGAAAAGAATTTATTTCTATAGTTAATAATTTGATTTCTTTTTCAATTGGAAAGATTCAATCATACAACAGGAGTCAATGTCGCTTAATTATCTTTAACAAATCTTATGACAGATTTGTTGATCGCTCTTGTTGTAGCTGTTTAAACGATCTCGACTCGGTAACGATTTTCGAGAACTCACAAAGGAACTAACACTCCTTTCGAGTTACTTTCTCTGGCTATTGGCCAACGCTTTGAAAAGGAGCCTGCTTTATTCACTGAATAAATTCTGGAAGAGGGAGAAGCGAGGAGAAAATTCCAAAGAACGCTTTCTGAAAACGCAAGGAACTGTGATACATTTCCAACTCTCGTGCTTTAATCTGACTGGATTAAAGATATTCAAAGTATTTCAAATAACACGAAACACAGGCTATAATAAATATAAAGTATGAAAATTACAATGAAATTTTCGTTTAACGTAATGAATAGATGCAATTTTTGTATTTTTATGAACATAGTTAAACAAATAGAATCTAAATAGAAATTTGTTTCATACACCAAATATCAATAATACCTAGGTTGCTCTACTTTAAATATCTCATATATTTTTGCATATTATATGCATTTATATGCAATATAAATTATTAAAGTCTCAAGGTTTACAAAAATGCGTGAACATCCGCAGTCTAAGAATAAATTCAGAAAATTGTGAGTTAACGTCGTTGAGGTGAAAGAATTAATCCAGCGAAGATCGTTACTCGTAAAATTAGCGTTAATTTGCGATTCTAAGAAGTCAAATAGAACTACATTCCTGATGTCGATCGCCTTAAATGGTGTCGAAGGAGGAAGTTATTACTGGTGAAGACAAAAAGGGTGAACGTTCTTACAGTGAATCTAGTTTTTGCTTCAGCTTGAGTTGATGGAACGAAGACATCTTTCTTGTGACACTTGACATCTTTCTTATCTTCTTGTAGTTATAAAATAAATAAATAGCGATTATCTATATCGTTTATATATACGCGTTAATTATTGTATCGTACTTGTTATTATCGTTTCGTAATTGTATTTTTATTTTTAAACATTTTATGTCTCATTTATATGCGTATAAAAGTGAGAATATTACTTTGTATCTGGAATATTATTATCTTCTATATTTACACTTTTGTGTTTTATATATTTTTATTGTCTTCGCTCTATTACTCCTTTCTCACTTTTCTATAGAATCTCAAACGTTAAAAAGTTAATTCGAACATTATATCGTCGATATAAGACGTCGTGCCAGTGACTGTCATTGAGAAAAATTATTTAAAATGCCGCATAATTAAATGCAAACAAACAAGTTCAATAACCTTGAGTCACCCGCACAAAGTACCGAGGAAAATGTAATTTGAGAAGCCAAACCTACCAAGCTGGTGGATTATCTCTGGTTTACATACGTTAGCCTCGATCTATATGTTAATTACAATTACGAGCTTACGGGTTTTGTACGAGTACTCGCAAATAGACTAATTTATGCCGCAGGTACGACGAAATATTCTCCAAAGACACTAAGGTATCAGTTTATCAACCCTAACATCCGCTTTCATCGGAAGAACTAACTATGTATTGAAAGTGTACGCATAGAATTGTATCAACGATTTCCGATTATGACGTAGTTTCCCCACCGACTTTATATGGGATTTCCTGACAATGAAGTCATTAGTATCGGGCATTTCCAATATTGCAGAAGTAACGACCTATCGGCTTTGTGAACGTTGGTTTGCGCTGTTGCGCTGCAAAGGATTCGTGTCCGATGAATAAACGTGACTCCACTCGCGAGCAAAACTCGTGGTGGGGAAGTGGTCGAGGAGCCAGTTACTCGCGGGCATCTCGGTGACTCTGCTTTTCTTTCTCCGCACTCAGTTCAGTTTCGTAGCGAGCAACAATCGGACGTTTATTCGTATCTAAGCCGATAGTTTACAATTTGAGAATCTAGAAAGCAAGAAGCCGCAGATCAACGAAATGTTTTTCAAACCGGTGAGTGGTGATGCTTCGATCGAAGTCTCGATTTAGAAGTCAGTAGAATTAACGTAGATCTTCATTGTCTCAGCCGCATTAAGATTTGATCTTTGTAATGGGAAGCTAGGTTGTCGGCGGAGATTCTATTAGTCTGATGAAAATTGTATCGATGCATCGATTGTTGCATGTATTGACGCTAGAAGTTAGTTGTTCCTAAAATGAAATTGTTTTTTAACATTATATTTAATTTAAGTTAAACGATGTTTAAGTAACGAGCTCGTTAGTTATCAGAGATTTTACGTAAATACTCCCCATTAAATCTAGAAGGATGATATTTTATACATGACTCTTGTTGTCTTCGTAATGAAAAGTTCAACTGTGATAACTTATCTCGTTGTATATACTTTTTGCGCTTTCTATCGTTTCTTTTTATACCTCGTATCGATCCGATATTAAGTCAATAATATTCCATCGTGTGTGCTTCAAATATTCTGTTTACTTCTATTTCTATAGGTTTATATATCTTTCAAATTGGTTGTTTAGTGTTGTAACAACTGCTGTAGTAAGTAATTGACAAATCGGTTGAGATCACAAGTTGCATTTTGTGATTTTTGAGAAAAATTGATTCATGGTTTTTCGTAATTAGAAACATTTTCGTCATCGATGATGGTTACCGGTATCCAGACAAATTTTAATTATTTATAATAATTATTCGTAACTTACGGAATACTTAAAAATTAATATTTCTTAATTACTTAATTTATACTAAAAATTTCTTTCACGTTTACTGACTACTTTCTTCCGTTCAAATAAAAATGAACTTTTCCCCAATCACCTGTCTCGTAAGAATTTAAAAAATATGTCATTTTTTTTGGTCTCTGACTAATTTTCTGTAACCTACATATTTTGATTCCCATTAATATTTTTACGCTGTTAAGTTTCTCATATAGAAGTGAAAATGTTCGTTGCTTTGTTTTACGATCAGCCTTCCTCGAACCATGAAGGACAGTCTTTAACTCACATTTTTACTCATTCGCATTACATCAAGGAGGAATCATAATCACAAGAATTTAATTGACTAGAACGTTTACAAGGAACATTGGCACAGTCATTATTGTATTACTTTTTGATTGATGAATTGCGTTAATTCGATTTTAATTTGACTTTGTGTATAGCTACGCTAGGCTGCGGTTGATTACACGCGTGATACGTGCTTTATTTGTTAAGTTGGACACGTATCTGTTCGAAGAATTCACTTGTTATTCGCCGATTGTCTCTGTTGGCATTGTCAGATTTTAAATGTCTTCGTGAATGCCGGTACTGTTAAAAATGACGAAAAAACTCCAATGTCATTGCGGAGAGAAAGATTTCAGTAAAATAGTCAACTGCTATTGCCTGTGCTATACTGCACAGTCGTAGTAAAATTGTACAAGTTACCAGTATCGATAAATAATTCCCGTATAACATTAACAAGTTTGGTAATAAAATCTTCTGCTAGTAAATTATACAAATTATCTGATCATGGCATTTGAGTTTCTAGATTTTATATTTTATATTATTTTTACGTCGTTGAAAAATATCATATCTTTATGCTTACTATAAATTCATAAATATCCGTGGTATCGTAATAAATTATTTCCGCTTTTGTTTCTAACATAAGATGAAACATTTTTATAAAAAAGGTACAAATTTCGAAGATAATAAATTCAAGTGATAGACACATAATGAAAGAAAAGAATACAGCAAGTCAAATAGAAAATGGCAATAAATATTTAATACTGAAACAAGTAAAAGTATTTCGTGGAAATAGGAGAAAATCTTGAAAGGTGTAAAATAGAAATTACACGATGCCATTCTCATAAATCAAGGAACGTTTCGTTCCGAAGAACGTATAATGAAATAGTAAACAGTGGAACGGGATGAAATTGAAGGTTGTCAAAGGAGAACTGGAAAGTCGCATACGAAATTACGTAAATTCTGTATTAGTATTTGCATAAGGCGAAATTAAAGTGGAATAATTCATGCAAGTTTCCCACGTGCTACAAGTAGTATGCTATCAGGAACAAACTGTACAGGCGTGGTTGTGTTTTCTCTTGCTTTCGTCACACGAGGCTCGTCATAATTCAATTTCAACCAAGAAAGCCGGACACTATGATGTCACGGTTTGCTCGTTGCTTTCACTCACCTCAAAGTTTATCTTGCTTTCGTCCCAGATCGTGTAATTTTCACTAATTTTACCATTACGTTTCGAACCCTTCGAGAAAACATTTCCATATGTATCTTACGTTTTTATCGAAGTTGGCCCCAATCATCAACAGAATACTTTACTTTCTATTTTATACCGTCCTTTAGCAATTCTTTCGAAGACCGATGAATTTTTCGCGGAGAAAAATATCGGCAATGAAAACATTTCTAGAAGAAAACTATAGATTGAAATCTTTCCGAATGGGTCAATATTTTGTTGATATTTCTTTAAAAAATGGTGACGGTATTTCCAAGTATAATTGATTAATGTCGTAATTTTAAAAATATAGTAGTTTTGCTAAAATGGCAGTTGTTTTGTTGATAATACGGTAGATAATATTTATGTTAGTGAAAAACTAGAGTATTTTCATATAATAAAATACGGATTAGGGCAGAGAGATAATAAATGTTTAAACTTTATGTTAAATTATATGCAATTTTCTGTAAAATTGATGTCAAATATATTTTTGTATTTGTATGAATATAATTTTAATAATGGATTGAAAAATTAATAATAGATAAGTAAAATAGTATCAGTTTATTCTATAGCAAGTAGTACAAATTTAATTCAAACGTTGTCCAATTGTGAACTATTTTTAACATGAAATAAAATTTTATTTCTTCACAAAAGAAATTTAAAAATTCCAAACTCGTATTTTAACGAACAATAGATACTGATTTCGTCATAATCTGCGATTATCATCGTGGACACAAAACCAGTTCTGCCCTAAATAAGTGTATCTGATACCACTAAAATCGCAAAGTAAGTTATTGTGATTAACTAGAGCGTGACTCCTACACGAAACTCCTCCCTTGCTTGACATAAAAGTGTCGTAGATATGGATGATGTGTGTGACGATTTATTTGTTGATCTTACGATCGAGATCTCAGAACTTGTATAAATTACGATTAGAGGTCACGGTTACCGAAATGTGAAAGGGTTGCGAAACGTCTAGCTGAAGGATTGAAAATATTTTCCCTCATCTTATTTGTTTTCTTTAATGTTTCCGGTAAGATACCTTCGCCTTGTTTCTACGCTATAGAGAAAGTCAATTGTACGAATCGTTTTAAGCAATTTTCACTGAATCATGGATACTCTTTAATCATGGATCATCTTCGAATTTCTGCTATATTGTTCGTTCATAGCGAAGTTGTAATTGTGCGATAATGGAGACTAGTAACAACGATGACACAATGATAAAATGGAAATGTCGTTCACTCGGAGTTTTATAATGATACAGGAAATTACTCGAACGTCCATAGACGTTTTCGTAGGCTGCAATTTAACTTTGCGTAAGATACGCATGTATTTCGTTTCAATTTCCTAGTTTCTGGCCTTTCGTATTTCCCTTTACGTTCTTTGTTTTACTTCACCATAATTATATAATTGTATATTCGATTTTTTACTTCTAAGTATTGATATTATAAAAGTATTTTGTTTTCAACTTAAAATATACAAACGTTTCAGTGTCCATTCATACTCTTTCCATAAAAAGCTGCAAGTGTACCGTGCTCACCAAACAAATCTTAACAAATAAATAGTAATATTTATACCAAACTACTTTATACCTAAAATTCCCCTTATTATACTTTAAAAACTTCATATTTCCTTATTATCAATAATTCAACTGTTTTCAAGAAGAGAACTCTTCAGGGACCTTTAGAATATTATTTTCTCAACAATCATTCTTTCTTTCAGGCAACGTCGGTGTTACCAGTACTGTTGCTGGTAACTTACGTATCAGCACAATGTCTCACCGGAAACGACAGTCCTCTGACGATGAGCGCTGGCTCAAAGAAAGGTGTGATCAACTCGAGATTCGAATTCGCTCTCGATACTCTTAAGAAGATGTCTTTGATCGAATCACGCGATAACATCTTCTACAGTCCGCATAGTCTTCATCAGGCACTGACCTTGGCGTACTTCGGTGCTCGAGGTACCACCGAGGACTCCTTAAAAAAAGCCTTGCACCTACCTAACGATTTGTCCAAGGTCGACGTGCAACGATATTATGCTTACGAGAATTCCCTCAAAAATCAAGGTGACCAAGAGGTGAGGATTTAACTGGAGCTATTGCATAATTTATCGTTTGTGTTTGCAAGTATTTCAAGGCGAGCTACATAATCGTAATATCAGCACCCGTTTGCACAATAGTAACATCAATAACTTCTGCTTAAAATTATAATTATGAAAGAAAGCTATAAGGATTTGTCCAATACTCTTTTTCGTCTTTAAAGTTTACTGAAAATCACCTTTTTTTTTATTAGTAACTTTGACTATTCAAATGCTATATATTATTTTAATATATATTTTTTTGTACCGTAACAAAGCAATATGTATGCCTTTTACACTTTCCAGTAATGTTACGTAATTTTTAAGTGTTGTTTCACTTCTTAACGGATTAGACTTGGTAGTCTGTATAGTTAGATACTTTGAGGTAGTTGAACTTATTGAAATTCAAGTAGGAAGCGTTTTGACCTCATAGCTCTATAGAATTTCTTAATCAAAAGTTATGAATGTAACGCGTGAATAATGTTTGTTTCCTCGACGTGGACGGATGACATAAAGTAAATGTTTTTATTTGATCAGTTATATAATTCTTGCCTTTGTTCGTGATGAGTTGGTGCGACTATAATGTTTGGGTAAAGAATATCTTTTTCTACAGTACTTGAAGTTTTTCTATTTTTTTGTAGCTACATAATTTTGTAAAAGTTATGTTTGCAAATAAAGAAATTTATGACGATTACAAGTAAATAACAGTTTCTGTACTACTGCTAACGAATTTTGATGCAGCAATAATTAATATAATACTTAATATTATCGTAAAATAGGTAAGGGGTATAAATAGGAAATGTAATCTCAAAATACCAGAATTTTTTTATAGTATTAAAATTATAGCATTGAAGTATTTAGAGAATGAATCATTGAATTAGTTTTCTTCCTCTATTCAGAATTCACCACGAGGTTACGAGTACAATTCAGCGAATCGATTATGGGTATCGAGCACGAGAAAAGTACGAGACTGTATGTTGGACTTATTTGGAGACCAACTGGAAAAGACTGATTTTCATACTAATCCAGACGCGGTTCGTGATCACATTAATCAATGGGTGAGCAACATGACCAAAGGACATATCCGCGATCTTCTTCCTGTTAACAGTATTGGAGTAGATACTGATTTGGTCCTGGCTAACGCAGTATACTTCAAAGGTCTTTGGGAAAGTCGTTTCAATCCAACTAATTCTAAGAAAGATATTTTCTACATTTCGAACTCTCAACATTCCATGACTACATTCATGAAGCAGTCAGGACACTTCAATCATCGTAAGTTACACATCTTACATTTATGAAAGACTAAAATTTATCTACAGAAATCTGTGGTGGGCAAAAATAGTATAATTCAAATTTTTAATCAAAATAGAATAAGTATGCTAATATATTCTACAGTGATTTTTTACATATGCTTCTAATTGGTTGCAACACGTTTTAATTGTTACAAACTCTGCTTGGTCAAATAAATAAAAGTCAAACTAAAAATTTTAGTCTGAATAAGTTATCAGTTTCGAAAGAAGAAGAATGTCTCTAAATCGAGTATATTGTATATATTTTGTAAGTAAAATGGGACAAGACATTGTAGGTTATAAACTTTCATATCGAAAATCTGACCACTTGATCTTATATTGCAGTTCAAATGTTGTAAGTGCGTTTCTACAAGACGAATAATTCCGACTTATATTCTTTTGCCCGCCTAGAAAAGCTATAATCATATTATATCATTGCAAATATATATAAATAGAAATAAATACAAATAATCTTTCCTTACAGTCGTTTCCGAAGTACTTGGCGCGCACGTGCTAGAACTGCCGTACAAAGGCAACGAAATCTCAATGTTCGTCCTTCTTCCACCGTCTGTTTCCGTCGCAAAATCCGCCGCTGACGTTGAGCAAAACGGGGAAAGAGACAGTGTTCGTCAACTGATAGAACGCATTTCCACTGAATTAGGATCCACAGAACTCCGCGATCTCTTGGATTCCGGTATACCACCTCAACAAGTCGATGTTATCTTACCGCGATTTGAAGTCGAAAAGGATCTTCCGATAAGCACGTTGCTTCATGCTATCGGTGCAGGCGAATTGGTAATGCCTAATGCTGCCAATCTTCGAGGTTTCGTTGAGGATGGTGAAAAACCATTGCATTTGGGCGACGCTGTTCATCGTGCGCGAATCGAAGTCACTGAAGAGGGCACCACTGCAGCTGCAGCTACTGCTCTCTACACTTTCCGATCTGGACGACCATTGCAACCGGCAATTTTTAATGCGAATCATCCTTTCTTGTATTTCATCTATGAGAAACCAACTCGTACTATTTTATTCAGTGGAATTTATCGTACACCTAATACTCCACAAAATACCGCGGAAACATCAGCTTGAAATGTTTGAAGAATGAATGTGATTGTCGTCGTTATTCTCCGTTTATTTTTGAAGAATGTGGTACGAGGAATAAGAAGCTTTATATGTGTTTGTAACATATACAGGTATGAATGTTTGGTAAGATGTGTTTGCATGTATATATTTTAAGATGAGTATAATCGATAGCTATTTACAGAGCACCTAATATTTATACTAAATTTATAATATACTAAAATATTTTGATGGATATTGTATAATTTCGTACAAATCGCACATGTATTTCAAAAATGTCACAATAAGTGTCATCGTATCAGAATAATTCAATCATGTGATCGAAGAACATCAAAACCGTCAAAGAAGGATTTCCAGTACTGAAAATGGAGAATTACATATTCCATTTATGCTTGCAAATAGTGCTTCGTTTTTCTGAAGAACTTGTGTTGAATTGTGTCACTTTTGACATACATGTGTGAAATGTATTGAATAATATGGATGGAAATTTGTAATCGGATTTTATTATAATATTTTGGTGCATTAGATATAGTAAAAATTAAGTTATTAGATTAAAGGACATTAAGCTGAGATGTATCAAATTACAATCAAATTCGATTTATTGTACGTATAACGTATATACACGCACAGTATTCGAATTTACTAACTAAAACGAAGGAAATAATACGTATTGAATATCCTCTACAATTCGGTACGAAAAATTGATGTTATATGAGTTGTGTTATGTTTGCAATTGTGTTTGTAATTGTGGAGTGCTATTAAAGGTTTTATAATTTTTTCGACAATTAAAAATGATGATTGTAATTTCTGTTTCCAATATGAATTTCAATCTATATATCTTATATTGAAAACATAAATTTAATATAATTTTCTTTATTTATATAATATGTAAATTATAATTATCGAAATGGTAAATCTTTCACATTTATCAATTAAAAAATTATTTTTCAATCCTGATATGAGAGCCTAAAAGACAGGTATAATATTTTGCAAGAAGAACTTCAGATTTGATAATATATAAAAATATGTGCAAATGTCTTACTTGTAAATGCTTGTACTTATATTTTATATACGTGTATTGGAAAATTTTAAATTAAAAATGGAGAATATTTTATTCATGAATGTAGTTTTATTCTTTATCTTTAACAATTTTTTCAGTATAGAAGTTTGTATTGTTTAAGCTAAGAAATGATAAATGAAGAAATAAAATAAAAAATCATAAATTCTGTTCGTTCGAATTATACGTAGTATCTCAGACGTTCTATTGAAATACGTATTGCTACCGAAAATGTCTTTTGCAGGAATTTGACGACTTTTGTTCATACGTGATCGACTTGCCGGGGAGTTTCCCCACTCCTCGTCAACCGAAATTCATAGTCTAATGTCGAAGCGATTAGATGTGTATCGGTATCACTCCATAGCAGGTACCGATTTCTATACTATGTAGTACATATTTTCATGATCATTCTTTTATCACTTACGCTCTTATAATTTTGTTTACTTATCATACGTTTTTTAATTGAATAATTTATAGTAAATAATTTGTTATTTGATTATCTATTTTTCTTCAATCGTCTTGTTAGTTATTACATTTGCCGGTAGATCTTATACTGAGTTTTCAAGACGCAATTTGAGCTTGATTATTGTTTCATTTTGTACATAATTTGCTTTTTATATATTTATTATAATGTTTTGGCTTTTTTTTTATGCAGATTATTCCTCGACTACGCGGGAAATTTGGAGATGTTAGGGAGATGCAACAAAATTACAAATGACGTCATAAAATTCAAAAGGACGCCATGATGACTAATGGTAACATTTGATTTATTTTAATAAAGTCAAACGTATTTATATGTTTATTTTCTTTTTCTATTGGTTAATTGCTGACATTTATTTAATATTCAATCGATATACATTCTTAACCAATCATCATATTTTTTAGAAGGAATTATTCATACATATGAATTCATATTTTGTTAAAGGTTTCTCATTCCTTCCTTTTCTTCCTGTTTCCTGGAAAGGACTTAGTGATACTTAAAAAACCAAGAATGTAAGTAACTTTGTATTTTGTACTTCATTTAATTCCTTGTATTGTATGTCAACTATAATTAATTAAAAAATGGAATCTGATTGAAAATTTGACAAGTTAAAATTTTTCATTCAAGTTAAAGTTTTATGACAACTAATACAATATGATAACGATAAAGAGAAGTTAAAATTTTATGTTTTACAGAGATCAATCTTCTATTATTTCAAACTTTCTAAATAATTAACATTGTCTTTAAGGACGAATTATACAATAATATTCTATGCTTTGTAATAGATTTCTTCCAGTCTTTGCTTTTTTCATGGGATTCAACGGTTCCTATCTAATAATAGGCTTCACGATGACGTTCCATAGGGCACAATACATCGATGACAACGTTCTTCGCAACTAATCGTGAGTCGCATGCATTTTTGTTCCTCTGGTCACTCAATCATGTGGTAGGATGAAAGGTCCGAATCGACACGGGTGACTGGTTGTATTACGTAGAATTTTTGACGAGCATAGTGACTGCGGGTATTTATTATGCTCGTAAGTAGTAACATTTTCTTGTATGTGTTTTATTTATCAGATCAGGATAGGTTTTCTTGCACACCGCGTTTTCGAATGTTGATAATAACACATTAAGAACTAATAGACGAGAGTACCATATTGACATAATTAATATTATATAAAAAGTTGATATAAATAACTCAGTACTGATAATTAATGTATATTTCTGTGATTGAAAATCACGGAGTGTATTGATAATAATTATTTATAAAATCAAAGTATATTCAGGATGATTTTATATTTGCAAATATCAAATGCCCAAAAAACAAATATTTGAGTAAACAACGAATATGAAAATAGCTTCGTTTAAGTATTCTGTAGTGGAGAAGTCGGATATCCTCCGATTTCATTATGAAAATTATGATTGAAATTATTATAAGTACTGTTAATGCTATTATTGATTTTTATTATAAATTTAATTTTATTTATTAATTTAATTTTATCTTATGTTTTACGGTAATGTGGAACAATTTTATTGTTTGAGTTCCATAGACAGTAAAATTTCGGTAAAATTTTAAATATGAAATATAAAAGTATGAAGTCTAATTTTGTCCGTTCAAAAATGTATCAAATTTTACGTGCAAGAAAACACTTCGCGATAGGCACAGTTTAGAATCAAAACAAGTTGAATGCTTCTTAGTTTCCAAAGATGTGTTTTGATGAAAAAATTGCCTGAGAATATTTTTATTAATATTTCATGTAGAGTTAATTATTATTATTTATTGATATAAATATTATTTGCATTATTTTGAAGCTCAATTTATTTTCTTAAATATAATAAGAAACAAGTGAATAAATATTAACTCTCTTCATTCAAATTTAGCATTTCAGTAATTCATTAAATTAATAGAATAAAATATAAAGTAGACTTTAATTAACGAATATTAGCCCGTTAGATACAAAACGTAATAGATAGGCTTATCATATTTTTAGCCTAGGATTTTCAGGTTTAACCCCTTCCATGTCCATTGCCAGGATCTCACTCACGTACTCAGGTGCTACTTGGGTGGGAGAAAAGCAGTGGGCACGATGACTATAGTTTATATGTTTAACATTGTCTCAGCGACTGACGTTGCGTTAGTGTATCGTGCACGACGTATTTTCTACATTGTGTGTGTGGTTAGGTCGTGGAACTACGTCGTTTTCTTATTATTCCAACCCGTATAATTCTGAAATATTAATGAGTTTCACAAGTGTTATTAATGCAATAGTAATATATAATAATATTAAATTACAATGATATTAAATATTATACCATTTAGTCTAAGAATATCCTAATTTTGCACATGATATAATACAAAATTATGGATATTTATACAATATGATCATGATTATTAATTAAAGTTAACATCGAAATATATTAAAAACATAATTAAAATTTCAATATACACGTATTTATATTACATTTTACGCAATGGTCGCTAGCCACCGTCAGTCGATTTCAGGAAAATGGTACGTAAAAGTTAGAGTATGAAAGTTGAGTGTCAAACTCGGGTGTCGGAGGCGTTCCGGGACGTCTCTCTAGTGTAGGTCCTTGCGCCCGGGTGGTATGTGAGAGAATCGTGGAGTGAGTGTGTCGGTGTGCCTGTTTTGCCATTTTTAAATATAGGGCTAGGTAAGATAGGTAGCTTACTTTCTGGTGTGAATGTTAATTATAAGTAGGTAGGGCCGGGCAGGTTGGCACAGTCTCTGGTTGGGTAGGCGCGTTTTCGCGTGTCCAACCTGTTTCAGGAAATTTAATTTGAAAAGTCGACGGTAAAGCTGGTACGAGCGGAGAAATTCGTCTCTGGCTTTATCCATCGATTTTTCGAATATCGTGCTCGCGATCGCGAGTGGGTCTCGAAGCGAACGTTTATTTATTGCTCGAGCATGCACATGCGAACGGGCAATGGTCACTATGATCCTTGCTCATCCATGTGCGCGGGGTATAGTATCCGCGATCTATATTTTTATTCCACCTTTGTAAGTTATTTTTTATTTTGCGATTAGAAAGACTCGAGCCTAGATCTAAATTTTAGCGGGCATTGCGCCCGAAGAAAGAAGAAGCTATAAGCCGAAGAGGCTCGGCAAACTGCCATTCAAGAGAGCAACTACTAATGGCTTTCCATCCTCTGGATCACCCAGAGCATGGAAAGGCATTCGTTACTATTTTGTCACTGTGCTCGCTTTTAGTAGTTGTAGTTGTAGTATTTTTTTTCTGGCCGATATATATGTCGGTCCTTAACCACATTGGGTAAATCGCGATTTTTGTATCAGTGTTTGCGAGAAATTAATTACGGTTTGAATTAGAGTTGCGGAAAAATTTCGCGGCTGTTATTAGTGTCACGACAGAATGATTATGGTTTGGATTAGAGTTGCGAAAGGATGATAATCGTGTTTGTTTTAGTGTTGCAAATTATGACAGCGCGATTTTCTTTAGTGATTTTGATTATGAATTGTTAGAATTTCTTGGAGATTAATATATATTAAAGTTTATCTCGTTTCCGGTCATTTAATATTAGATTTAAAAGTTTAAATTAACTTTATAATATTGTAATTTGTAGTATAACATTTTTATTAAATTAGTGTTAAGAATTAGTGTTACGGTCATCTATTTCAATTGTTTTAATTAATTTTCTAGTTAGAGTTGCGTTGATGAATGATTACGTTTTTTGAAGTAGTGTTGCGCTTATATTATGCCCAATTTTCTTCCACTGGACTATGGATGCATGCTCCTATTCCTGAATCACCTAATGCAGTTACACCGGTAGCCTACCATATGGCTGTACTGGACATTTCGTTATTAGTGTTGCGAATATTTAAATATGAGTGCATAGATTTGTATTTATAATTAAAATATTCTACTTTCGCTTTCGAGAGTTTTCTCATCTTTTTTTTTGCTTTTTTTATTTCTAATAGTTAATTAATTAGTGTTACAAGTATTGTACGAAGCACTCTTCGCGATTTATATTAAGAATGTTCTATTTCATATTTAAATTTAGTAAATTAGTGTTGCGAAAAAGGTAATCCACCCATGGTTTATTTTTCGGGATTATATGGATTGGATAATGATTTTCTTTTGATCTAAATTCCAGTTTATTTCAGAAACCCCTACAGAACCAAGGAAAAGAGGTAACACAAAGTATTTCAAGCAACATGGATAGTATGCAAGGTTTTGAAGGAATCATTTCATGCAATATTCTTCCCATTCTTTCTCTTTATTATATTCAAATGTTTATATGGGTAGGACTTATGGAAACCTTTAGATTTTTACTAAGTAAGGTAAAATAGATTTCCAATTAGGGTTTTTGGAATTAGTAAATGATGCTTTCAATGTTTTGTTTAAAACTGCTGCTTCCTAGGAATATTTAATACTGCTAAAAAGTATTGCTTTCTAGAAGCACTAATCTATTCCTGAAAGTACCTGAATAAGTACTTAAATACTTAAATAAGATATAAGTAATAGTGATTTAGAGTATGCAAAATTAAGGGTGGTATTTTAAATAAAGTATTATTAGGTAGATAAGTAGCATAATTTTTTATGAGACGAATTTCGCTCTTTCTTAATACATTCAAGTGTCAAATTTTACATTTTTATAACAGTGAACAAAATACTGTTCCACAGAGATAGTAGAGAGTGTTTATCGTTTTCGATCGAGTTGAATACTTTGCCTTGTATACTTCCCTTGCTGTTTGAAAATATAATTCCTATGTTGGTCGTACCAAGTTGCAGAGGGCGTTAAGAAACACTTGGGCTTTTTTCAATGTCGGTATTTCAGTATGTGAGATACGAAGCCCCATTATTTAGTCAATGACCAGTGCAACTACATATATCATAATTTACCGATAGTCGATCTTCCCTGATCGACAGATAACGCGTTAAAAAAATCCATTCACGGCAAACGCGTAATTTATCGAAACATCGATGTTTCATCGGCAAAGGATGGTAAAAAAGTTCTTCCCTCGGAGAACAACGACGATATTAATCGCCTGTCGCCGGCAATAGAAGTACTCGGCTCTGAAATATCCATTGAATGTTGTTGATCGATGTACAATAAATCAAAACTCTCCGACAAGTCGCGCCTCCATCGGTCGCGTTTCCAACCACCGTTCGTTCCATTCACTGACGCTGACGTCACCAAAAAGCCACGGAGGTCCCGGTAAACGTGTGCACAGGCGACCGTTAGCCGGTAGCATCCGCAAAACTCGATCCTCCGGCAGAATCTGGCATCTGGTTGCGTCACGCGCCGATACAAGCGAACGGGCGCACGGACGTTCGTCTCGAAGTCTGGCAGTCCTTGACGCAGGCCTCGATCCCGGCGAAAGATGAGCAAACTCGAGATCCGTGAGAGATTTGCCGTACTTCCTCGAAGGAACGACTCCTCCGACCAGTTTGCTCGCACGAACGGTATTGCGCTTACTACGGAATCTTCTTCGATCGATCTCTGCGCCTAACCTTTTTTTTTTCTTCCAATCCAGCCGATATAAGGCTACGAACACGTGAATTTTCTCGCTGTCAAGGAAGCCTGTATGGAGGTCATCTTTGATCGATCGTATTTCCGTGTAGTTCGACGGGGCCTATCTTTGAACCCGTCAAACCATTGCACATACTCTTTTCTTCGTTTTCGCGTGAGATAGGGTTTTGACTGGCGCTGTCTGAATATACAGTATACGGACACTGCGTTGAGTAGGTTAGTAATTTTTGAGTCTGTCGAGGGAACGAGAATTGAATAGATGCTGATGCGAATGTTCTTCTTTTGTGCATAATAGTTCAGTTATTTATTTATTTTATTTTGTTTATGGGTAGATAACTCTGCACTATATATAAGGATGTGTATAAGTAATTTCAAGAATACGATACTGAAAATTAATAATACGTTAATGCATCAATTATTCTAGAAAAGGGAAGGGCTAAGTTTTAAGAATCTTTTACTTCCAGAATTACTAATATTTCTGTATTTAGGGTAACGAAACTACATAGTTAGCTGTTGGTAAACAATTCTCAATCGCTAATTTCTTACGACATATAACGTAACTTGATTTGAAGTATGTCTAGCAAACAGTAAGCTTAAAGAAGCTGTTTCAATATCATAAGATTAGTCGCGCAATTAAATTCGTCAGCTAACTGGTGAACGCTTAATCGCGATTATCTTATCGGCAATTACATCGGCGTTACTTCGATATGGTGTGCAGTATTGTCGCGGGAACATTGTCCATTTATTGCTGGCGGTAAATCGCATTAATAAAAGTCCTGTATAAACGCTCGTTCTCGTTGATTCAATACGTTCCGTTGTGTTATCCTTTTTGCGTTTGAATTACAAATTCCCTCGTGTAGAACAGCGCGCCATATGCGGCAATGGTGCCGCAACGCGCGTGCGCGATAACGATTCTATCTTCGTCGTCCTTGCGCAGAATCGTACGATTCCCGCGCAAAGACACGTGACACCATTCCACGCGTTTTTCGTAGCGCTGATGTCAAAGTAGGTTATCGATCCCTTCGAACGAGGATCTATAGATCAGCGAGATACAGTAGATCGTGAAGGTATTTGAATATTGGTAAGAACTTTTTATAGATACGAAGACTATAGGAAGAAAATGCTATAAGTCATATTTTCTATTTTTCAGAAACAGGCAGTTTTTAAATTTAGTATTTTTATTAAATTTAATGTTCTGTCATCTTCTTAAGAATTTCCAAAGTACTACTCATCAAAATATTGAAATATTGAAGATATTAGAATATTGTTTAGTAATTAAAATCTGTAATCTGTTACTTGTATTTAAAAGATTTGCATCTTTGAACTTCGCAGGTTCTTTTTATTTTTCAATTGTCGTACTAAAATTGTACCGTTTTGTTGCAACTATCCTGTAACATTTAATATCAGATTGCTTTCAAATTTCACCAATATAATCATGACAATCGTATTTCATTGCAGTATTAATGAAATGTCAACATGTTTTATATGGTTAAACATAACAATTTTCTATGATAACTATTCAAGTACTTTTGTGAGTCACTGTACGATCTTTGCAAATGTCTCTTTACGTTTATGAGTAATTTCGCGCGATCCGCGATGCTGATAATAACAAACACGATTTGAAAAAGCATCCGCTCGAACGATCGGCAGATAAAATTCTAACAGAGTCTCGGCGTTGATCGGGCAACCTTGACAATCTCGGTAAACGTGGAAACATTGTTAAGGTTTCCCTCGATACTTTCACTTTCCTTCCTCCTTTTTCGCGGCAAGTGCACAAGCCCGTTGCAAAGATCGCCGCGAACACGTGGTTTTACGCTTTGACGCTTAACGGTAAATCTCGATGGGTTTCTCGTTTCTTCGCTCGAAATCCTTTTCGAACGAACGTTGACCGCGTTGCTGACCCCATTTTTTCCCCTTTTCCTTTATTTTATTTCCGTTTGTTATTCGCCGTTTCAGATTGAACGCGCAGCGTTGTTCTCGTATGGTTGAACCATTAATCCTTTAAGTGTTATAGCCGCGCTCGTATGTGTCCGGTGAATGCTATCTACATATACACATAGACTATGGTGTGCGTTATTGTTGGAAAGTGTGGGAACTTTGACGATTGAGTGGAAAAAAATGCGAGTGGATGTTTGAGCTCTTATATTGGAAATATTAGATTATATTGAAATTATTAGAATATGTTGAAAAAGTTGGATGATTTTTAATTGTTATCCTTATTTATGTGTTTTTCCGATTCGATGTATAAATTATAAATGTTAGGGCAAATTAATTATTTGCCGAGGACACGGAGTATTATGACTCCCTGTGGTATAATTAACATCGTGAATAGAAAGTGAATATATTCACATGGCAATTGTACGACAGGTTGAGGAGATTTATCTGTAACAAAAATATCAAGTAAATAATCGTATGTTCATTGAGAAGTAGTTGTGTTCCTATGGAGTTGTTTCGCTTTTACGCGGGTTTCCTTCAATTCTTTGGCGAGCCTCGAAATTCTAGCGTGCCGGGGTATCGTATTCATAAGGCACGTATATTAATGGACGCACGGTGCTACACCGGTGCACGTGCAACACATAAACCACTTCCTTGACAAGACCCAGTTTCGATGTCTCTCGCGTATGTCGGTGCTTAATTATGCCAAGGGAGCACTTACACGGGTGCAGCTCGCTGGTAGAAAAAGAACGTACTTCCTTTTTGGCTTGTTTATCGATCGTTGATTATTTATGCGCCAAATTTTTTGCGACGGTCAGGTATCTTTTTATTCCTTCCTTTTCCTCTTTCTTTTACAAACAGGATAGCATTTCATGCATTACGAAAATGTTAAAGGGTGACTGGAGTTTCACATTGTAATTATAATAAATTTAGGTTGTTTCAATAAATTTGAAAGTTCCCCATATATATCTGGGTAGTTAATATATGTGTTTGTGTTGTTCATTGGTTACGTGGAAAGATAATTGGCGTAAAGAAATTTCACGAAGGAACTTCCATATTGACAGTTATAGCGCATCAAGTTAATAACATTAATATCAATTATGTAAGAACATTATTGAGTAAGAAAATTCTGTTATTTTACCAAGTTATGCCAATAGCAAATCTTTATTGCTTCTCTTCCGGCATTCCCAGAGGGTTTATAAGCTTTTACCAAGTTATGCTATTACATTAATATACAATGGCAAGAGATAGTAACGTTGATTAATTATTTATGATTAGACTGTGGATTTTTACGTAAATTCGTACTTTTGGAAACAGGTATAATTGAAAAAGTAAAAATTGTTTTACCCTTCAAGTATTACAGAAAGCTCCACTGTACCTTTGCCTTTTTAATTTTGTTCTTTCAAATTTTTCTAAAAATGCATAAAAATCCACAGTCTGTTTGTGATGTAGGAAGTGTACAGAGGAAATAATATATAAAATACTTGTGATTTGGTAAATAGCTGTACTACAAATACGTTTACATTAGTGCTTCGGCTCCAAGTGGACTCGCTTTTCACAAAGGCGGCGCTTAAAGTCCCACGTGAATGTCCAATAAAAGGCGATAAAAGCCCAAAAACCACGGCAATAAATCACCGGGCAGGACCGTTTTCTCGCAACCTGCAATTTAAGCTCGCTCTTTAAACTGTTCATTACTCGTCCCATTCAGTTGATTTCAATATCCCTCTGCGGCCCTGTCGGCCCTGTCTGTTCGACGTACTTATAATACGCGTACTTCACGACCAAGTGTTTACGATTTTTATTAACGCCCGCGAAAATTCCGGACAACACGTCGAAGATTCTACCAACAGAGAAATTTGCCTTCTCACGCATATTCATTTTTTACTCGTGGTTATTATGACGATAGTATCGAAGAAGATTCTTAGAATTCTCTACTGGAACCAATCTTTTCAGTCACGTTGCGTATATCGTACGTGTCTAACGTTATTTAACTATGAGATCAAGACCAATGTGTATTTATAAATTCAACTTTAATACACAAATTTATGTTTATTTCATATTTATATAAAATTAGAAAAGTCTGTCACTATCGTGAAGAGCTAGAGATCTTTCAATTTAAAATCTCAGTTTCACGTGCGACAAATTTTAATCGCGACATTCCTTTGTCAGGAAGGTGTTTCAAAGAAGATTCAGCCTCTTCCGCCACGTCGTTCTTCATTGTTCATTCGGTTGGTTGGTCGAGCGGTAACTCGATTCGAAAACCTGTCGACGGGCCTGTTTTTACGGTAGCGGAGATATTATACGGGCGTCGGTCACTTTCTTTCCATCGGTCCCAGGACACGCGTTTTTTCGCACACACTCTCGTTCCACATCCTTTGTTCGCCGCTAATTATACACCATCCGGTCGCGGTAGCGAAACTACGGTGGCTCATGAAAATACTCGAACACTTATAGAAACCTTTTATGAATACATTATGTATCATTCCTCGGAACTGTTTTAGTTTCAGCTACTAAATATTTAATGAATTATTCATTGAAACCTGTGTGCACGAGACTCTGTATTTCTAACGCAGCTGTTTTAGTATCGATACTTTAATAAAACCAGAAACTAGTTGAGAGATTATTCAAGAAGAAAAATTTATTCAAATATGAAATAAATAAAAAATTTGGTACCTAAATCACGAAATAATTTGACAAAAAATCATTTGCTTATCCAGACAGCTGAGTGAAAAATTATTTTAAGATGACACCTATACAAATAGACGATACGCTATTTACTATACATAATTTAATCATTCTTCAAATATTTTATTTAAGCAACCTTAAGACGAACCAGAGATAAACGTTTCTTAGGTAACAGGACAAAGATTGAAACGAAAGCAAGGATATTGATATCGAAAGATATTTCGATTGACAAGGAACGCAGAAATGTCTCGTAGAAACGTAGGCGCGAGCGTTGCAACGATAAGTAAATGCACGCCTTTAACAGCTGTTTCGCTAATGGTAGCCGGTGAACGAGCCGGTTGAAAATATAAATCCGCTCGTTTTTCTAATTACACCTTGGTTCACGAACGCTCTCGCGCTTGTTCTGCGATCCGATGAGCCCGATAAAGTGTTCAGCGAGCGCCGCGGGATCTCCATTCGCTTTGTTCCTGTCCCGACGCGCCAGCAAACACATATTTACTCTCAGTCGTCATCCGCTGATTTCATAAACTTCCACCTCTTGTGCCGACGCGTTCTCACCTGTTCTTGGTCGGATATGAATATCGAATTAGCACGATCAATAATTTTTCTTATTGGATTGTCACAGTTCAAAGTACTTGGGCATTTTTTTTCACTTAATAAAAAGCCACGTAGGTGTCATCAGCACTCGACGCGTTAAGAAACAAAATTTCGGTCACGTTAAGTGGTCATGCAACTTCGGCCCCGTAGTCAACGCGTCGATTAAAAAATTGCGAATAAATAGAACTACGATGAGATTATTTCTTTCTTAATCAATATACAACGAAGAAACTGGCGTTTATAATTCTCCAAGCAGGAGATTCAGTACGAATATTAATAAAAGAGAGATCGTTGTACATCGTAGCATGTATCGATTTTGATCATTAATTTCTCTTAATTTATACGTACTAGCAACATTTATCTACATGTCAATACAAATTGACCAGAGCATCCACATATTCATAAACAACAGCATAACTCAAACTCTCACAATCGTTCGTAGACTCGACAATATCAATTAAGGCTTTAACTTGACATTTTTACTTAACAGATTAGATAAACGGATATAAAATCAAACATTTTTCATCTCCTCTCTGGAGTCGCATTCTGATTTGCATTCGGAACAGAGAAACCGTGATACGCTGCGACAAGCTGTTGGCTTGCTGGCCGTTTATCGGACTGGCCACGCGAGACCGCATGTTCCAGCTATCTATATGTGTACTGTTGCACTGGTGCACCCGTGTAATTACGTTTACAGCGGCGTTCCCGTGTATACGTACGTACGTACGTGGCGGTTGTAAATTTTTAACGTTTCATAATTATACGCCTGTAGCCGAGCACACCAGCCCGATCTAATGTTACATTTAGCATGGCAGCCTTCCTCTCGCGAGCGCGCCAAGCATGGACAAGCCTGCACGTCCGTGGAAAACCTTGATCCGATATCGCAACGATTTTATATTAGGCGCGAGCGGATTTTATCTGCTTCGAATTAGTTTGATAATTGGATTGCAGATTGTTACGCGTTTATTGGAAATCCGAAGATACAAAAATCGAATATTTCGATTTTAAACTCTCACGATGATTGGATTATACATTTGTGGTTCTTCGAGTTTTAATCGGGTCTTTATTGGCATGTTACGCTGCCTTTTTTCTTTATTAAGTTAAAAAAAAAAAAAAAATTCCTCACGATGAGTTATATGATCTGACATTAGTCGTTACGTAAGATTCTTACATGATAAATTTACTATTTCTAGAGATACGTGAGAAATTAAACGCAAATTGTAGGAACGGTATTATATATGAGAACGTCTTGAAATATCTACTTTTAATATATATATGCGAATATATTATAAATAGTTAAGTGGAATTAGAGCAGTATGATGAAAGAAAATAAGTAAGTATGCGATCATGTTTCTGCCTGAATAAAGGTAAACAATAGTATTAGCAAAAACATTCGCGTGGATCAATTGGTTCGATAGTTCCTGGCGATAAAAACACGTTCTGATTGAATCCATTTAAGAGCAGTTAAAACGTATAAAAGCGTATAAGAATTTCAGGAAAGAAGTTGGCATGGTTTAATATTACGCTTCCCCGTTTATTTGTTTGTCTTTTATCGAGAAAGTTGGATTCCTGAGTTGATGGTAATCTGTAGAAGTCTAGCAAGACGGATGAGGAACGATGAAGGAACTGAGTAGCTCTATTGTTGAAATCTTTTTGGTCTACATTTTGACTTGAATTTATTCATGTTCATATCGTGAAACGAAATTAATTTATGACATTCCTTATCACTGGCTTTCATAAATCACTTAATTTTTGTCGAATAAGTGCTATTTAATAGCGTCTTTAGTGTACAGTAATGGTGTTTGAGTAATTAACTCGTACTAACCATTCTCCCTCGTATTTCACTTTATCATCCTTGCTCCGTCTAAAAAGGAGAAGAAAATAAAATCAGACTAAAAAGGACACAGATTAAGATCAAAGATTAAAAGAAAGGGTGATTTAACACAGCGGCGTATGGTCGCTGTTTGTAATAATAATAATTCGAGAAACGAGATGAAGGTTCGCGTGATTATTCGTGCGAGGTACCTGCAGAGATACGTAACGAAGAGAACTTCCGAGATGCAACAGTTCTACTTACAATTAGGCACACACCAGTTGAGAAGTGATTGTTTCCGTGTTGAACTTCGCAGTGATCTCCTTGATTCATTGGACCACCGTTATTCCGGATATTATCTTACTAATAAAGAAGCGCGCAGCCAGTAATTACAATCGCAAGAAGTCGAAGAAAGAGATAGATGAGGAGAGACGAACAATGGTAAAAACCGAAAGACCTTGGTCGTTCGACGGTAGACGTTTATTTAAATGAAAACGCTTTTACAAAGGACTCTTATAATTAGAGCGCGGAAAATGCAAAAATGTTTAAAAATATATAAAATATTCAGCTGTCAGATGAGACAATGACGGTGCATTATAAAGCTATGTAAGTAAATAAATAATAGTGTCTACGAGGAAAATGGAATTTAATTCCATCTAATCCAGGATGACGATTTTACTACGTAACCCGTGATTAGTTTAACGGTAATCCATCACAATGCCTGGAGAACAAGTTATTATAGCGTAGATGGCGATTGGATCACGTGTACGCAGGATAGTTGACAATTAGAAGAATATTTTTTCCCTTCTACGTGTACTATATGTTAATCAAGTACGGTCCAGCGTGATTTATTCGTTACGTGTCGTATAATTATTGAAGGTACTATAAACAAACTTATCGAGAGAGAGGAAGAGAGGGCCGTAAACTAGACGATCGTGAAGATGAGTATCTTGTGGACGTCGAACGTGTCGAAGTTTCTTGGAAATTAGTCAAGATTTTCTTCGAAGATCGATGGAAAAAAGAAAAGAAAAAGGAGAAAGAGAAGATATGGACTTGTCGTTGAAATCTGTTTAGAGTCATCGATTTCTATCGAATGTTTCGTACGGACACGAGATACTACGTGTACATAGAGTTTCACGAGTTATGGGCTAATTCAGAGAGAAACAGACGATGAGGATGAGAGAAATAAGTGATTGCATAAAATGGAATGTCTCTTATTCGTGTGTTCTACTTGAATAGAGGGTTTTGAATTTTAGGGTTACTAAACATCGAAAGAATTTTTGGATTCTAAATTTCGTAATTTTCGGCTGTGATTTGAAGTTTGGAATAATAAAATTTATACAATCGTATGACTACTATTTTGACTAAATAAATCGAAATTATTTTGGAGAAACTACATATAGTTCAGACTTTATTCTACAGAGCGACGTTTCCTATGCTCGAGCCAAACGTAAAAACACTGTGACGATTATCTGAAAACGTAACGACGAGTAAATAACATAGTTGCAACTTGGAAATCAACCTTGCTTTTCGTATCACTATAGCGTATCTGGAAGATGGGTTGCGCGTTATAACTCAGCCGTCAAACGAATGATATCCGTTCTTCCATCATGTCGGATCAGCCGCGAAACGCCTCTTACCTGTAATTTGACTTGCAACTTTTCTTTATTTTCCTTCCTTTCTTTTTGACCGTCTGGAATTTGCATTGTCTGTATGAAAGTGCGAGAAAGTACCGGCTATGATTTCAAATCTTTTTTTCAAATTGAAGATCATAGGTTGGTACGTAATAGGAAATGATTTTGCAATGAATTGTCTGTAACACGAGATTTATAGCGAATGTTTGATAGAGAGAGCGAGATACTGTAGAAAATTTGATACTTTGGGTTCGCGTGCAAGATGTTGCGAAGTATACTGATTATTTAACGGGAACTATTTATGGAATTTAGAGAAAAGTTTTGGGTAATAGAAGTGAATAGCGTCTTTATATTGACAAATTATTATTATTATTATTATTATTATTATTATTATTATTGTTATTATTATTGTCATTGTCATTGTCATTGTTATTGTTATTGTTATTGTTATTGTTATTGTTATTGTTATTGTTATTGTTATTGTTATTGTTATTGTTATTGTTATTGTTATTGTTATTGTTATTGTTATTGTTATTGTTATTGTTATTGTTATTGTTATTGTTATTGTTATTGTTATTGTTATTGTTATTGTTATTGTTATTGTTATTGTTATTGTTATTGTTATTGTTATTGTTATTGTTATTGTTATTGTTATTGTTATTGTTATTGTTATTGTTATTGTTATTGTTATTGTTATTGTTATTGTTATTGTTATTGTTATTGTTATAACTGTCTAGAGGCTCTAAAAATTTATATAATAGATCCTAAAGATTTTCATGGAAAATTACGTTAGATTGCAGTGTATATGACTTCTGAAGGATACAGTAAACATAATTTATGCCGCAACGTTAACATTTACATAAAACCTGAGAATATATAAGACGCATGGAAATTGTTTGATTTTATTAAAACACATCAGGATCAAGGAACGATGAATTTAATATGTAAATTACATTTTTTTAAATTACACGGTCACATATATAAATTTATCTTCTTCTTATCAGCATCATAATGTCATGTTTTCAATAAAAGAAATATCTTTCTTATTGCTCGAGTACTTTCTGCATCTAGCTTATAATTTAATTTCGAAACTCCTGCCAACGATCAAATATTTATTCTTCTTTCATAATTGTGGCTGTTCGTAGAAATTCGTGGAAGTTACGTGGACGGCCGATAGGAAAAAGAACGAAAAATTGGTCTGTTATGGTTTCGAGAACTGCGACAAAGTCCTTTTGACGCGCATGGCTGATTCCTGGGCCGAGTCGTAATTGTTTTTTTCATACGTACCTGTCGGTCTACCTGGCAAACGTCTGGTATTTTCAGTCGGTGTAGTTGAAAAGTATCCCATAGACAGTTCTTTAGTTCGATCGAATCGAAACTTCCACGTCGTTAGAATGATACGACAAACTATTTCGATGGGGGATTATTTTGTTTGAAACAAGAAAGTATAATAGACAACAGAGTAAGAGATATTCGAATACTTGGTGGTAAAAAAGGAATGAATAAACTAGGACGATTAATGTTGCTGCTAGTTTAAAGGGATCTGTGAGCCTTAACTTTCTCTTTCTTCTTTCTCGTAATTTTGTTGATTCAAGTATAACATTTGTCTGTTACAACTATATATATATATATATATGGTAGTAAGCATCTCATCTTTTCCTTACTATGTATATCCATAGAATGTAAACAAAATTTGACTATAACCTATATATAATGTTTCATCGTATCATTAAATAATATTAAATACATGTTTGAATTTGAGACAAAATCCTATATGTTATAAAAGGTCTTATGATCGTCTGTCTTTCGATAATTTATTCGCTTCATAAAACCAGTTTCGATATCGACTTATCGCTGACAGACCATCTCCCATGATAATGTAATAACACCTGAACGTCTATGATAATCCAGTGTAACATCATTTTTCACTAGTGATCACCCATGGTGTCTTTTGCGGAAATTCATTCGATAATCTAGGCACGCATTCTCCGATCTGTTCCAGCTTGATCGTTCACTCGCGATTAATTGCTCGTTGCTAGTCTACCGGTTACCTATTATTACTTGAACCATCAGCTTCGTTCGTGATACCGTTAGAGGAACGTCTTCGTCCATTTCAAAAATTTCACGCGTCCATCAACACCATCGATCTATAAAAATGTATAAAAAAATCTATAAACGTATAAAATTTTCGTGAAAAACGATGAATTGGCTATTTTGACTACTCTTGATAGTTTCGGCGTTAAAGCGAGCAACTCCAAATTAAATAATCTTACTGAAATCTATAAAATTTATTAAATTAGAGAATTATAAATTGATCATTTTGATATTAAGATAAAGATGCTTAAATTAAGTAAGGTAACTTAACTTTAAACTGTTATGATCGACGATATCACTTGAAAGATAAAAATTAAAAATTTAATTCCTCGAATTCAGCAAACCTTTCTCAAGCCACACCATCTCACGGTTCCGGTTCCCTCACTCAGGCGTGTTTTGGTCACGGTACGTTCGATCCAAGAAAAACGAACATAACGACGCTGTGTTTTTATTCGATCCACCGTGTGTGTCGAGGATCTAATTGAAACCGGCTTGGTATGACCACCGAGGCAGGAAGCGATCGTCCAAAAGCGAAATGAAATTAGGGGGTCCGGCAAAAAGTCGACTGTTATTTCTCAATTAAAGTCGCCAAGGTATCTCGATGGAATAACGTCGTGTACGAGTGCTGTTCTTCGCGTTTATCTTTTAGAATTATTATCTGTTATCGAGCGTATAATCCACGACCGGATTTTCAACTCGCAGGTCATTACACCTAAAAGGGTCGTAACTGTTTTTCGAGGGGTCATCGCGGTTATTTTTCAGGATTATATAACATTTTTGACCATTATTCTTAATTCTACGGGAATAAGATATAGCAGATTATCGGATTATTTCAAGGCGATATGGCTATGAAAAAGGTTGGGAAACACTGATCGACGCCGATCGAAGAAACGCGCGCTTATCGTAAATTCTGCACCAACCTATAATGGCCGGTGATTTGTTGTCTATTTTACAATTATGTTAGAATTTATACCTGTCTGGTTCCGTATACGTAGGTTTCGTTCCATGCGAGTCAGTTTCATCGTAAAACACGAGCGTGTTTATGTGTCGCGCGATTTCGCATGTTGCCACTGCGTTAAGTTTATGCGATCCAGTGGTTCGAGACCGTTTGATTGTGCAGGCTATTAGGTTCGATATTATACGTAGATACGTGTTTTCGGTTCTATTTGATGGCATTGCGAATGACTAAGCTTTGTCTCGAGTGAAAATGTTCAAGGTCCGGTGGTTGAGACTGACGCGCGGAATTTTGTCTGGAATGCTTGAGAATTCTGATTGTCTGGCTGATAGTAGGTTTAAGTAGGTCAAATTCAAGATGATTAGTGATCGTGATAGTGATTAGATGATTTGTTAGTGATTTAAATGTAATGTAAATTAGCTTTGATGTCTGATGTAATCTTTTCCTGAAAAATGCTTATATAAATATATACATAGATATTTTGAACTTGAAATCGACAAACAAACATAATAAATTTGTGTTGTAAAAACTTGTATTATTATTACGAAGGGATTATACTTTTATCTATTTTTAATCTCACTAGTTTGTTCTTCGGAGCGTTTATTATGTAATAAACTGTGGAGTTTTAATTCAGGTAAACGTTTTACGGTTCAAATTACTTTTCGTTTATTTGTGCTTTTTAATGAAGTGTATGTACATTACACGAGTCTAAATACGCAACTGCGAATTATCCTTTAGTTTTTGCGCGTCTCAAGGATCGAGTACACCCGAATGATTTATTGAAACGGGATACGTTATTACACATTAACCATCGTAACTTAAGTCAGCTGTCGTCGCTTCAATTTGTGGTTGTTCTTAATGGGCATTCGATATAATACAAGATATCCGAAATAGTAATTTTATTGTAATATACACATGCATTAAACGAAGCCAGCATTAAGCTACGTCCTGTTTGTTATAGGTAAAAGATCGTAAAATCAATACTAAATTTCACGAAGGATTTAATCGAAACTATAAATCTAAATTGTTTTCAACAATTGCGAAACTTATCGGCATACGATTACATATCGTTATATACCATAAAAAATTCAATCTTATTATTTATGAGATTCTTATTATATCTAACATAGAATATACGGTCTTTTCGCGACCTATAATTCCGAACGAGACGATAATCATAAAGTTTTTAACAAGTCTCTAATGATCCTTCGAGTTTATCTCGTTTCTATAAATGTCGAATAATACTTATAAACGAAGGGTATACAGACATATAGCGTTTAAGCTCCCAATCACGGTTTTCAGTATCCAACATCGTAGAAACGAGCGACACAGGGCCCGGACACGAATTATTGCGAAACAAGGCGCGACTCTACTTCTTACATTCCACCCTCTCCGTGGAACAGATTGACAGACCGGTGACCCAGCTATTACGCTACCAACAGATTATTCCGTATTTTTCTCTCTCGCTTCTCAATTAAGTCCGCCGCCGCTCTTGTCCACCGTTCCGATCGAAACCCGCCTTTCCATATAGCGCACGACGCACACGCCCATCGTTCGCGAGAGTATTTCTCTCTCGTTTCGTTCTCATTTATTACCATTATCGTTATTACGGCCATAATCTCTGTCCAGTCAACGACATATCGTCATAGGGACAGTTCCCCGCAGACGCTGTGTCAGTAGATAATGGTCTGTGACTTCTCGTGCTCCTTATAATGCAAATTGCACAAATTCTCTATGTCTGTGCCTCGCTAAAACATTTTCCATCTATATCCACCATCTTTCTCTAACCTTTCTGTCTAACAGATATTCCATCTCTATTAACTTGCCTTTTCTTTCTCCCGAGACCTTTTGTCTCTCTTTTACATTCTGCCCGATTTCTTACCTCTTTTTCCGTCTGATTCCGTGACCACGTATGATCGAGCCCGTGAAACGAAAGAAACTGCCCGATCGTAATGGAAAAAAACGCACGTCATGCAATGGTCGATCTCGTATCTGTCAGCAGATAACATCGAATTCCTATGGCGGGCTCACCCACTCTCCCGTGCTAAGACCGACCAACCTACGAACTACAAATAAACGCCGCCGTTAACGTTTACCCATAAATCAATTTAATCGTGCGTACAGGAACGATAGCCATCGGTCGAGCTAATGTAATCGTCCGAAGCGGAGCTGTCGTTGCGCGTGCGCGGTTGCCTTTGCGCATGCGCACCTGCACTTTTATTGCTTGGCGCGAGAGTAGCATCCGCGCGTACGCGCTGAAAAATGTAATCGAGATCGACGTTTTTGCGCATTAACCCACGGAAGGCTAAGATTGGATCAACTCCGACTCGCGCAGATGACCCGTTTATTATATTTTAACTAATTCGAAGACATGGTCGAGTTAAATTCATTTTAGTTTGGTTTATAAATTTGGTTTCTTATGGAAATTGAGTTATCACACAAAGGTAACGCACGTTACTTCTCGTTTGATTCTTTGTTTTATCCGTGTTTCTGATTCTTTCTAGATTAGGTGGATATGTGGATGTAAGATTATGAGAAAAAATGATTAATAAGCAACGCGAGTTGGCGCTTTATAATGTCGAAATCGGGAAGATACATATACGTTTCGTACGAGTCGTTGGTTTCATAATGTACTTAGCGAGGTAGAAACGGAGAAGCTGAACAGTTTTTGCCACCGCGAATATTACTCTTCGTGCAATTTACAAAGAAATACACGCTGATGAATCATTCACAGCGGTGTACACTAATTTTATACTGGAACTTAATAATACTCCAGTGTACTTATCGATGATCTTTTTGTTTTTAATATATTTAAATCAATATTTAAAATATAATCAACGAAATAAAATAATAAATTTCGCGCAGTGTAATGATATACGTAGAGACTGTGAATAATTCTTAACAAAACCGTAATTTGCATATATGATTATATAGGCTGTTAAAAACATAACGATGCAAGACCTTTATGGTTGATGTTACAAAATTACATTTTATGTCGAAAGTATTTATTTTAGAAGCAATGCCAATTATATATTTCTTCTTCTTCCTGCCTAATATCAGGAATTCTCATAGTCGTAAATCTGTTTTTATATACAACGTTTTAATCGTAAAATTCTGTGATAATTTCGAATACTTCCAAGTTTCTATGAACATAATTCACCCAGGAAAGTACAATAAGACCGCGATTACGTTGCAACGTATCGGGTATTAGTTTCCCATTAATTTTTTGCTGGCAGCGGCTCGGGACCATGATGCAAGTTGCAGAATATGACATATTACACAGCAACGCGGTAATTCATTTCGTTTTAAAAACGTCGTGGAATTATTAACAGCCGACTAATCAATCGTGTTTTGCGATTACGCAATCTTCGTACGTATTTCACCATCTGTTGCAATGACAATGGGAAATCTTTGACAATTAAGAACGGATCTGGTTCGTATTCTCCGTTACTTGTGCGACGTATGAATCCATAATGCGGCGATAACAGGCGACACCTCGTACCAGACCATAAATAATCACGACGATAAATCCGCAAAGCATTTTGCTGAATTGTCACATCGATGAAAAATGTCGACTTTTACGCTGCCCTTATCGCGTATCGTGTTTTTCTTTAGCCGGGTGTTCCATGTTTAATCGAGCTACGAAAGCCTTGTTACGTATCGCTCAACGTTATCCATTTCACATCGTTGTCGTACCTATGGCGATAATTATTGGCAAGAGTCACCGGGTAAAGCAGAAAATGGAAATGACGAAAGATTTTTAAGAATCCGCTTCCCGTGAAACAACGATGGAATTCGATCAGCAAAACGACGGCTTTAATCGATTATAAATTTTTTTTTCTTAGAAGTACCTTGTCGAATATGTTATGTATTTCCTCGTTTCTCGTTTTTTTTACTTTTCCTCCTTTTTTTCCTTTTTTTGTCGATGATCGATATTGCATTAACTACAAGGTTGCTAGCAGTATCGTGTAAAAATACAAGTGTAATTACTAGAGTGTGGGTGTTCGTGTAATTCTGGGAGATTTAAATGTGTCGGGGAAATGAAAGAACATTTAAAGCTGGTACTCGTGTGTTACGAGTTTCATTAATTTTTACGCGTAGTAGACATTTTTCTATCAAGCTGGTATCATTTATTCTAAGATATACTGTATATTATTGCATCATATCTGTTTATTGTTCTTGCTCGACAAATATAGGCACCCATTTATAGTTTGTATAAAATTACGATTTGTATTCAATACGAATTCCACATGACCTAGAAAAATTGTTGAAAAGTGGGGAATAAATGAAAAATAACAGGTTGGTTACGTCACTGCGATGAAGTAAATCGAAATTGTAACCGAAGTCTGTATAGTAACGACTAGTTAATGAGGATAACGTCGGCCATTAAAGAAGAGATAAAGGAAGTACCATGAAATCCGTCCTGTTGTCACGTTGAAAGAAATTGGGTCTCCTTTCGTTAACCTTGCACATAAGTTCTGGACCGAAGCGTTGGGAAGAAATCTCCGCTTTCGATACGAGCTCCCTTGTCGGCCAATTATTTTTGCCGCCTTCACGTTGACAGCATGATAAACGTTTTTAACTTTCGTAACTTCGATGTTTGTGATACAAAAGGAAGGGGATGATTTTAACGCAACTACGAAAAGCACACAGAGCTGTAGAAACTTTCGTAAAATTTATTAAGAGCTTAATTTTTATGAGTTAAGAAACTCGCTGTTGACAATAAAATTGTTCATGCTGTGAAAATTGCCAGTTTTCGTTCTGCCATTTACGAAACTTATTTTCTTCTTTAATGGAATAAAAATCTTCCAATAGTCCGGTATGCTTGGGATTTCGATCAATGCTTGCGTATCAAACAATGGTTGACGAGGTTAAAATTTGAGAAATAATATCGAATATTGCAACTTCTTAAACAGAGATTCAACTTCTTCTCGACGGCATTCGTTCACCGTGTTTCATTCACCCCAACGAATAACTGGACACGATTGCTTTCTATCAGAAAATACCGATAATTAGACGCGTTGTTCGTAACCGCGTTCAATGATCCACCATGTAAAAAGCAAACGGTGAGTCTGCAGGCAGGCGTTCTCTTTTAAACGGCCATTCATCATCATCTCCGGACAAGTGCAAAGAGAAAAGAAGAAACGACGAAATCTTCGATCTCGAGTGTCGAGCACGCACGTTACAATGTAATAATTCGGTAAACACGGGAAGCGTGCAGAGTCGCTGTTAATTGCGCATGCCCGGTTGCCACGGCACGGCGCATACGCGCTACTGAAATGTCGCGTTACACGTTTTAAACATTTCGATGTACCGTAGAGAAACGGATTTTAATTGTTCATGCGACGCGACAGGGGAGCATTGCTATACTACACGATGTACTTGCCAGTCTAACAGCACATTAACAAGGGGACGATATGTATGTTCTAAGATGATTTTTAGGAATACATACGACTAGATTGTTATTACTTTAGATTACATTATCGAGATCCTTAGGTCAGGACATACGACCCCATTAGTAGAACTATACATGCACCATATTTTAAATGTTACGATTAGCCTACAATATTTCAAGTGAGAATGTGTTGTAGTCCATGCTACTACGTGTCATCGTTAAAAGAAAAAGTTCACTTTGACAGGGTTAAAATATCGTCTAACTTTTCTTCGTTTTTAATACTCAAGATCAATAAAATGTACACTTTGCTGTAAAATCTAATAGATAGTAAAATTTAATAAAATCGAGTATTTACATAAAATTGTCATAATAAAGCGATCAACTAAAATGTTTTTGCATCTCGTATAGTATCCGATATACCCGTGATCGCCGCGAGGATATCGCGTTGATCGTGTTTTTTAATTCTCTGGTAATCCACGTGGCTAGCGTTCATAAGTACAAGTATCTCTGCTTTTCGTGCTACGATTCGTGAGATAGATAGAAAGAGAGGAAGAAAGAGAAGACTATGCACCGTGGAGTATATGCCGGATTGTCGTAATTATTCGCTGCAAAAACAGAATACAAGATGAAGGCGGCGATAAGCAGCGTGTTTTTGCGGCTGGTCTCGGAACGAGGTACCACGAACCAGCCGGACTTTCTTATTCCTGTCATCCATTAGTTTTGCTACGTCTATTAAAGTAACGCGACTCGAGTCTGTACCTGACTCCTCTTCTTCGTTGGCTATATGCATTAATGAGTAGGTGCACCAAGAACGGCCTAATCAGCCTGGGATCAACCTACGAGAGTCGCTGTCGTATCAAATTGAAGGCCTTTTATCTTAGGACCGGTTCCTCCTTTCAAAAGTATATCTTCTTTTGTTCATTCGTCTTTTTCTTTTTTTACTTCTTTTTTTATGGGAGGGGGCGGGAGTGAGAGATACATGATATTGGAATACACTGAATTCGTTGGACATGCGAAGCGATTGAACATTCTCAGAAACGTACGTGAAATGTCAGACCGCGGAACATAAAGGTGGATTAAGCTCGAGCGAGAAATTTCGCTGGAAGGTGGAATTATCAACATTTAATTTATGAATATTATTTATGACGTGGCACGTCAAGCACGTCGCGGACGATGAGAGATTCAGCAAACGACGAACCCGACGTGTCGGCACGAAAGCGTTAAAACCTGTAGAATGTAGGAAATTTCGTTCATAAAGATATCCCTGTCCAGGGGACAAGAACATTGCCGGCTTTCTTTTCCGTGGGCTCGTGCCTGGACATCGTCGCATTAAAATATTAGATGTCCATGTTAATTACACGCTGAAGCGTCGCAGTATTAACATACTGACATGTATCAAGACGGTACAGGAAGCGGAAATTCGTTGCGGTTACATAATTATCGAGCATGCGGCGAGATTATTTACCACCCTCGGAGAGAAACCGAGGAGGAAGCACGGAGATTCTAATTAACGAGTTATTGATGCCTCTGAGCGAAAAGAATGCTTGACTACATAAATAGGAGTTCTGTTGGAGTTATGGTGTCAATTCTGCAATAGTGAAACTTGTATCCCTCTGTTTCTTTTTTCTTTCCATTTTTTCATATGAGATATCCAAATTTGAAAATTTGTTCGATTACCTCTTCTACAAATTGAAGATTGTAAGAGCAGAAACGCGATAAGCGTTATCTAGTATTTATTTATCCATCTTAAATTGATTATTTGGCATTATTAATTTTCTCCATAAATTTCAAAACCGTATAAATCATTCACAGAAATTCGTATGCATCAATAACGTTATCTTTCTCAATATCTGGCATGAACAACATCCGTATTATAATTATACATGACATACCTGTGCTCCACAAGGGGAAAAGACGTCGTATCCAGGCACATTTATTTGCCTAGTAGATCCAGAAGAAGTGACGCACAGTTCATCATTTAATGCTACTTTCATCCGTGTAATTAACCGATAGTAAAATTCAAAGCGAGGGCCGTTTCAATTACAGGGAAATGGGACACGGTCGATCGCGAATTAATGGAGAAAAAGATTCAAAAGAAAATACGGCGACGTTCAGTTTGCTAAGATTTGAACGGCGTGTGGGTTTCGCGGTGAAAAAGCCAATCTCTAGCCGCTATAAATCTTCTCTCGTTCCTGGCCGGAAGGTGGGGAAATGGGGAAAAGAACGAAGGTTTTACGGCGGTTTTATCGTCGACGCTACAGGAACCGAATGGCCACTTAGATTCACGGCTGATTTATCGTCGATTTTACTTAAGATACTCGCGTGCATCGCGACCTGGTGTTAAATATTTAGCGCACTGCTCTCGTACCGTACGATCGTAACGTTGTGTTACGCAATTATGGCAAATTTCTAGCGTGAGAACATGTCTGCCCTTTTTCCTCTCTCCAAATAAATACTATTACCAGACTATGAACTTTTATATATCTATAGGCAATTGGAAGATGCAAAAATGCACCGATAATTTGCATATAATTTGAATATTTATTCCGCGAAACGCACGTATTTATACAGATATATATATATGAAATATTCAAAGTGGAATACTTGTTATAATTTTCAATGGGTAAAAAAGATTTCTATTCGATTTCCATATTTTAATTACACTCTCGCTGAAAAGTCTTAAAGCGCTTATTGTATTTGCTTAAAAAATGCAAAATACGAGGAAACAATTAGGAAATCTAAGTTAAGAGAATATTCAAGGGAAGATAAGAAGCTCTAATCTCGGTTTGGACCAAATAACTATATATGTGATAAAAAATTCTCGTTCTCCTTCCAGCCTGTCGTAGATAATCAGGAAAACATAGTTAGAAAGTCGTAAGCGATATTAGAAACTTTTAAGGAAAGACGGAGATTACCAACCGCGAAGATGAAAACGCAACGATTAACCGTACAACGATTCCTCGATTGTAATTCTTTCTTTTTTTGTCCATTATTGAAATTTATTAACTCGTCGCGTATCGATACGCGTATTTATTTATAGAGACTTATGCGAATCGCGATGAAATTTTTATAACCTGTCGTGGAAAAAACCTGAGATCTCGTCGGTTTAGGTTCAAGGTTCGTGCGAACCGCGGAGACAATAACTGTAAACAGAAAACACGATAGCCGACTATCCAGGATAAAAAGAAAGACGAGTCATTAAGCAAATCATTCTTTGGAACTATGCACGCATGAATTATTCATGCACCGCTCTTCTCGATAATTCTTCGAAACGGGAGGAAAGTGAAACCTTCAAAGCATCAAGTTCATCGACGTTGCCTCGTGGAGTATGCAAATATCGATGAATTTTTGAAAGTGCACTGTTAGTCGTTGGAATTTTGTATTCTAAAAGTCTTCTTTTAAGGCATTATCCTAAACGGCGACCACTTTTTAGTATTAGAACGTAGAACGTTTTCCGTAGTCATTCCGTATAACATTCTCTAGTCATTGCTATATATAAATGGGTTGATCTGTGTCAGGAGAGTGGCATATTAATAAAGCACAACGTTAATGAGATAAAGTAAGATTTGAGAAACATAGATAGATGCATAGGTATGTAACTTGCGTAATAACGTTATAGAAAATTGATCGAATCTCCTTGACTCTTTCACGATTTCTATGTTTCGTACACGCAACGTTGTACTTTTAAAAATTATTAATTAACTAAAATAAAGTAAATAAATTTCCGACGAGACTAGCTTCTCGATTCTTTCTTCTTTACGAAATTGTCCGAAAATATGCGTTTATACTATCGATGATTAATAGGAACTAACTTTTCTCGCGCGTTGAAAAAGTTCGGTCCTAAGAGAGTCGAATCGAAAAATTTAAATTTCTCTATACAAATGGAAAAATATTTCATACGAAGGACTACCGAATCGCTAAAAATGTGTTTAAATAAATTATTCTCGGCAAGATATCGCCTTTGTATGATAAAAGATGCCACGTATGACGTCAAAGGATGCGAATAACATTCATGAAAACGAGTCTGCGGCTCTTCCTTTCTTTTTTGCATTCCTTCCAATATGCTCATTCTTTCTTCAGGAATCGAGAAACTCGTTCGCCGCTTGCACAAGCTTTTGTATAAAGCGAGCGACTCCATCGAACTCCTACAATCGTCGAAGCAATGGCTCACGCGAGCGACTTAACTAAATCGCGCAACCGTGAAATTACGCCGACTCACGCGTTTATTTTTAATCACGCACACACACCGTGTACCGGTATCGCTCTAATTTGAATATCACCGATACGATTACTCCACCGTTTGCTCGGGAACATTGTGTTCACTTCACGGCAAGACGTCTTAATCGTCCAAGATACGAGTTTAATAGAACTCGTGTCTTTTACTATTTTATCCACGGTAATTTGATGTAATTTCCATTTAACGAGTAGCTATTGAAAACGACTGGCAAAACTATGAGATATATTTAGCGCTGGGGTCAGATAGAAACACTGTTTCGGAGAATTGTTTAGGAAAAATTCTCAAACGTTGTTTTCTTCGTAGAATTCACCAATTTTTTTTTAGAATTTTTCTTTCTGAAGAGTCGGTCGAGTCAGAATGTTCGTACTATTGTGTGTGTCGAGGTTATTCGGTATATAAAGAGAGAAAAACGCGTGGATAAAGTGTAAGATACAAAATATATATTTAATTTAATAGTGAAATACAGGAATACAATTTGAGCTGGTCCAGATCCGCACGCTAGCAGTGTTACTTTATAACTGAAAACCCCGAAGCCAACGTCGTCTGTCTACTGTTTATGGTCTGCCTCCCTGCTATTCTTTTGTCTATATGCTGTCGATGGCTTCAGCGCTTGTGAAAGCTAAAAAGATCAGATGTGGAGTTTTCCTAGAAGTGGTGACCACTTCAACAGTGTGAATGTTTGTACTATTTTTCTTCTTTCTCTTCTCTTTTTTTAGAAGCTCCGAAAAGACACCGGAGACAGAGGAGACCACAATGTCTGGTCGTACGGTCGAATATTTGAAAAAATTCGTCACATTGCTGTCGCCTTATCGTAGCAGTTTCCAACAAGTTAGTATAAATAGATCAAATGCAAAATAGATCAACGACGTGATCATATGGTCTTAATCCTGCTACGTTCTTTCGATCATTTTCGGTCTAATTATATTTTTCTAACGTTGAAACGTATCTTCGCAGTTCGCGCCAGAAGATCGGATCTTCAATTATTACAAATAGCTTTTGTTTGCTAAAATAAGAGCAAAATTGAAATATAACGACTCGAAGGTATTTTAATTTAGATATGCATATTGTAGAAATTTTATACGTAATTTTCCGAGCAATCTAAATGATATGTTTCATTCGGTTAAATCGGCCATTCGTTAAACCGCGCTTTAGTCGCATTTTCACGGTAAATCAGTTCGCCCGACGCAACCGAGATAAATTAAATGGGCCGATACGATTGCCGATCGGCGTGGACCTCGACGACGACTATCTTCCCTCTCTTCGCTTCCCCTTGGGAACGCGTCTCATGGAAAATCCGCGCGTCTGCGCCTGGGAAGCAGCGCCGCACGGTGATTTACGACGCATTATCCACGGCCGATAGGGGATCGCGTAACGATGGCTGCGGCGAAATTAATCGCGAGCGGTAATTATTTTCATTCGATTCGATTTCTTGGAACGACCGCGTTACTGATGGGAGAGCGTCCTGCTGCTCTTTGCGTCCACGATCGGTATCCTGTGCGCGTGTATGTATTGTACGTGCATCGCTAATGACTTAGACGGCGGAGGATGGACAAAGAATCGCGAGGAACGGCGAAATTTCGACGAGTTTCAGTGCGTCTTTCGACTCGTTAACGACGTTGGCTGGCTGTCGTAAATGAGTTATGGGTGAACCCTCGCGGACCACTTAGTTGGAACGTTGGCAAATAACGGCGAGAAGGTTTTAAGTCGAACTATTTGGGGGTCTCAGAGGAGCGCCGAACGTGGTTGATTTAAAACGAAAACAGTTTCTCTTTGGAATATATGTCGGTCACGAAATATACGAACCTTGGTAGAAATCTTTTCACGAATATATTAGGTTGTCCGAAAAGTTGCTTTCGTTTTATAAGGAAATAATAGATGCGCAACATTTTTTCTTCCATATTATTTTAGCTAATTATGTACGATCCATTCTGTTCTAATATTACTAGAAAATGTAGTGGGTCTATTATTTCCTTATAAAACGAAACAAACTTTTCGGACAACCTGATATTATGCGTACGTAGTATATTTTTTCACTAACATCGAAACGAAATATCACTGTCGCGGTTATATCGGTAAAGTTTGAAAGAAAACTGAAAGCGTACCGTAATATATATGTGAATATTTTCTGTGATAAATGTCGGAATACTTTGGTAAATACATTGTATGCTTTTTAAGATACGATACAACTATTTTATTTATGCACGCTAGCCAATAGCATTCTTTTCTTGGACCGTCGAAGCCAAAACTATATAAACGATTTTACACTGCGTCGATCTCCGCATTTCACGTACGGCAACTGGTGTAACGTATTTGACATGGAGGCTCGTTCCATCGACGATTTGCACTACCGTAACCTATTACTCGCTCCCTTCTCCCTTCTCTCCACTACGCAAAGAGCAGGACACAGGGATAGAAAAGACAGGAGACGGACGTCTAAGTCGGATTTTCTCACAGACATCGACAGGCTAGCGTCAATAACCCTTATCGTTTTTACACGCCGGCCACGACGACTATGTTACACCGACGTGTAATTTATTCCGAGATGTAAATAGGCGAATGCAACGGCCGAGCGTGGCTGTCAGGGTTCCGCTTCTAAAATGGACAACGCGAGAAAAATGGATGGAAAACGCGCTTAGACGAAGATCGAGACTTTTGCTCGACCTTCTCTCGATCTTTCCGTCTCTTTCCCCCTTTTCTTTCTTCGATTCTTTTGCACTCGCGATTCTTTAATAAATGCGCGTGTGCCGATTCCGCTAATCGTTAAGATAAATTCAACGCGTCGCGTCGCGAGATTTTATTGCGTAATACACGTGTTGGTAAAAGTGAGTATCTATAAAGCAACTATCGAAGAGTGAAAATAATATGAATATAATAACGAATACAAGGAACGAAGAAAGAAAATGATGTCGTGCACGCCTGTTAAAGCGGCGCCGACGTGCGCTTGTTCTCGGCTACTTCCAGAGAAAAGTGTTTAGAAATCGTGTCGTTAATTTGATTCTGCTCGCACAGTTGGGCACCGGTTATTCGAAAGCGGCGATATCGGCCGCACTATCGTAAATTCGATTTCAGGAACAATGCGAGAAACCTGGAGGATGCACCTTCGACTTGTCCTACTTCTCCCTCGTCCACTCCCTCGTCATTGTCTTTTTAACATAACGTAGCCTTTATGCCGCAGCGAGATCGTAAAACCGTAAAATCGCCGAAGCTCTTATCGTTGATGCGATAGAAGGGTGAAATATCTAAGAAATTGACAATTTTCACGTACGTAGTACTATCGTTCGTAAGTGTATTCGGACTACAATTATATTTCTCCCTTCGTAACGAAAGGTCGATATTTATTTTTATTAAAAATATCCATGTACATCTAGCGAAAAATCTGACATCTGTGAAAACGATGGTGAAATTGAAATATTTTAAAAGCTACAGAAAACGATGACTTTGTTCGTTTCAGCGTGAGCAAAGTTTAACACGTTCGTTGAATAGATTCTCATCTCACGTGCGAATAAATATCCCCATTTATCGTCTCTAATTGTAAATTCCACTTAATCCGCCGTTAAAGAACGCCGTATATCTCTTCGTGTCCTTAAAATAGCGGCTTTAATCGGCGATTTTACCTGCGGTCTTCCCTCCCTCCCTCCGTCTTTCTTCTCCTTTTCTTGGTCTTATTGTTACTCCTACTTATTTTTTTCCCTTTCGTTGGTTTTCGCCTCGTATAGGAGCGTGGCTAAGCACGTTGTTTATTCAACGTTTGACTCGTTGCATTCTCTTTTAGCCGTGGACTGCGTGCTGGATAGGAATAATGGCGGAAAAAGTTATGGTACACGGGGAAATGCGAGGGGAGTGGTGAAATATTGACGCACCGTTTAAATATACCAATAAAGGCGCGAGCAAACCACGTATAAATGTAACTGTACAATGGCAGTAAACGCATTGGCTGTGTGTTTTTCATTCTGTTTTTTCCTTTTTCCCTTGTTCGTTTATGACGCGCTGAGGATACCGCACGAATCGACGACGAAGTAGATCGTGCATTATGGCCGGACGCTTCGAGCTACGGCTTGACAGGGTGCAATATGCTCCCTTAATTTTCGAAATTTATTACGGCAATAAATATCTGTGTACGTTAGAATCGAGAATTCGCTTGATAACGTGGAAATATCAGACGCGTATCGGCTCGAATGTTTATTGTTGAACTTTTCGGTTGTTCGCTGCGCATTGGTCTTGTTCATTTTTCTGCGATGCTAATGTTAAAAATGTACAATGGAATAGATCTGTAAAATTGTAAAGAATTGTATCTTATTGAAAATTTGATTTAAAAAACAGTTTCATATTAGAAACATGGCGCGATATTTCGATGGAAAAAGTATGAGATTGTGGCGAAACTAAACGCGTTATTAAACTTAATAATCTAATACACGTTGTACACTGTACACAACTCGAATCGTAATCTACGCGTTCCTGCTTTCAATCACTTCTCAGAATATCTCTTGTATCACTTTGTGAAAGGGTTAATTAACAAAGGAAAAAAGGTAGAAAATATAATGGAAACGTTGGACTTTATGTCAGCCTGCTTTGAAAATTCTCATTTTTCTCAATTGCCTAAAGAATTCTTCTCGCTCCACCTTTCCCTGGCGTCGATAATAATTATTGCCTTCGAATGCATCGACACCGTGACACATGTCGCTAATTAGAACACTATAGTTGGCGATACTCTCCTTAGTGCTCTTATCTATCTACAAGCTGCTTTATCGCGCTCTGTCGAAAACACTGTACCGCCTCGTATTTTATCACCGACAATGTCTCGCCCTCGCTTCTAATGGTTCTTTGTTGTTAGTTGGCGTGATTTTTATAGTTTATACACCGTTACTTTCCTCGGATAATTTATCTTAGAAACGTACGATCTTTTCTGGGTTCACGGTTTTCTCGTTTCGGATACGATTGCGGGCATTGTTTGGAGAAAATATTTGGAAAATAGTTATTTTATGTATACATGTATATGTATATATTTCTTTGTAGTAATTTGGTTGTAGTAATTAGTTTGGAACAATTATGTGTTAGCAAATTTATTTCTTATTTTTTAACTTAGTTGATAACTAAGGATACGATATTTACTCACCAATTTCAAACTTGAGAAAAACATTTCGTATGTATATCAGTGTAGAAGTTGAAACGAATTGTCATTTGAAATTTTATTGGTTAGTTTCATTTTCAACAAAAAATTTACCGCGATCTGGCCTCGAAATAATTTGAAGCAATTTCGAATTAATTTCATAGTAGTTCCATATAGGAACGCGAGATCGATTCAGGCGACTTTGTTTTCCGTGTCAAACGATTTCACGCGCGCGGGGATCGGTCGCGTAATGGGCTGGTAATTACGCGATAACTCAAACTAGCAGCTCGTTTAATAATGTGTTTATTAAACGCGTTGGCCGCGTAATTTACGATGTCGTTTGGCGCTGTGGTACTTTGATTTGTGGCACAGTTGTTTGCGATACGGCGGTTTTTCGGTGGAGCTACGTATTTGTAAATTATTCGATTTAATTTGCGGTTAAAGCACCGTTGTATACACACACGCGTTAATATTTACCTTTTTGATAGTTAGACAGATTTATCGAGCCTCTTTCATCTCCTTAATTTCTAAACCGTCTTTTCTTAAATGCCCATCGTTTAATTCATACGTAAATTGATAAGTAAAATACTATAATTATATCGATCGTGGAAAAAGCTTCGATTCTGATCAAAAAATTGGCGCGCTAAGAAGAAACTGAAATTGAGAGTAGAGTAAGTAAATTCTCGTAAGTAAAATAAAATTCCAGTCATGGACAGTTAACAAAAAGATGTAGTTTTCGCGTTAACACTTCAGTGAAATATGCTCGATTAGTCTCCTCAAGGAGAAACCGCTATTTTCCTCTTGTTTTGCGTTATATTTGTAGACGGTCAATTAATGGCACGTGTTTTTCGCAAAGAATCGCAGCTGATGGAAATAAAGAAATGGTCGGATATCTTCTACTCGTTGGTTAATGAAAAAGATTTCAGTATCGTTCGTTCAAGACGAATTGCTTCAGGAAACCTACGAGTCTGCATTTTATGGCAACACTTTGGGAGTCTCGGAATCACTGACCTCTGAATTACTTTACACGGTAATTCGACTTTCTCTCTTATAGAGTCTCGTAAAATCTCGAGTTTTATTTAAACTTGCCCCGTTTCGCTGCCTTGCACGATCTCCTGAATCGATTTATCGATCAGTTTTTAGAACTTTGAAAATGTGTCTTTATCGTGCAAATGAAAAACCTTGCTATTGATTTATAATATCTGAATTTTTCTTTAGTCGATTGAAATCCCGTTATTTGACGTTTAATTTGTTAGATCGATTTATTAGGTTGGTTGATCGAGTCAATTTATGGAGTTGATTGGTCAGATTGCTCGGAAAACTCTGTCGTTTCTGTTTCTCGAGATTCTTTCAATTGAAATTATCAGTGTACGATTAATATTCGATAATGATATTCGTTATCGTTAGATCGTCCCAAAGTTTCTTTCGTTTTATAAGGAAAATTTCTATTATTTCTATTATTTTATCGAATTTCGTATGATCCACTTTGTTGTAAGAATAAAGCAAATTATATCCACAAAATACTATAAATTTGGACAAAAATTCGCAGTCTACTAATAGTCCACCGTTTCGTTTTTGATAAAAATCATCTGGATGGTCGCATACGATGAATCGCGATGAAGGAAGGTAGGCGCACGAAGGACGCAAAAAGACACGGCGAAGATCACCGCAGAACGCTTCTCGGGAGTCCCCTGCCGGGCGATCATCGCCGGCGACGCGACACGATGCGATGCGATGCGACGTGTCAAATTTCCTGGCCATTGCTGAAACCTCGTCCCAGCAACGGGACGAGAAACTCTGTTTGCATCGGGAGGGATCGAGAGAACCGAGGCTCGATGCACACGCGACGTGCGAATCGCCGATCGACGAACGCGCGATAGTGTCACCATCGTGGGGAACGTGTCTTGCCCATTTCCGGTTCGATTGAACCGTAAAATTCGATCTGACGCTTGATGATTTAGCCGTAACCGGAGAACGTGCAATTACTCGCGGAGAGGATCGCTTTTGGACCGTTGGCTTTTTCGGTCAGCAATTACGGCCACCGCAAGGTATAAATTTTCGAACGCGATTATGGCCACTTTACGCGCGTAGATTCCACCATCAGATGCATTCGATGTACAGGAACTTAAGATCGTTCTTTCGGCCATTTTCGAGCCAATTATATTTTTCTAACGTTGAAAGATGTCTTCGTTAAAAGAAATGTCCAGTTTGGACAAAATATGGAAAGAACGGCTTACTGGCTTTGCGTTAAAAATCTTCCTAAAGCGTTATACGTTCTTTTTTCTTCTCTTTACGACAAAATATGGGCAAGATCGAGATATAAAAATTCTTTTTGGAAGATGACGATTCTTGTCTCTGGAATTTAATTTTTCCAAAGTTTTCAACTTTTCAACCCCGTTCGCAAGTAATAACAATGATTATGTTTCGTTACTTTGACGTTGCTTTGATCGCCACGAAAGAAAGGCTTAAAAATCGAGCATTCTCTTTAAAATCTATAGATCTCGCTAAAGCGACTCCTTTCTTCACCTCCTTATCCATCTTTCCGGAACAATCTCCTCGGAGATTCTCGAATTCCATCACGAGACCGCAACATATACAAAGTATTGAAAAATCGGCCAGAGGAAAACATCTTCCGGGCGTGCAATCGGAGTTTCCAATTTCGCAGATACGATCGATCGTCCTTAATCGTCTCGTATATCAAACAAGAGCATCGGACCGATCGAACCCGAGAATTCGGCACGAACGCTCGTAAAATTATCATTCGATACCTGATAAGCCGCAATTTGCCCTCGTTTACCGGTTTTGTATCCTCTTCCGTGAAAATGCACCGTTGCCCGGTGACATCGTCAGCCTGAAATCTCGGATCGAAATCTCGATTGATATCCGAGATTGATCCGTAGGTACGGGATACCAGAAAATACGACGATGGGATCGATTCTAAGCATGAAAATAAGGAAAAAGTTGTCGATGTACGGAACGATGTCGTTCGATGCTGGTTATTTTACAAGTTAGAGTCGATAATACTTTAGAACGTTGCGACCTTCTCGTTACGTGCTCGAACCCATCGTTAATTATAGTGCAAGTTCTTTCTGCAGAATTTGAGAAATGAAGCGATTCTATATGCATTTTTGTCGAAAGTGAAGATTCAAGAACGAACGTGGCGCGATCGTTGGATGTATTTCGATGATGAATGGTTAGACGGTCGAGATCGGTTCGACTCTCACGGATGGACGAACGTGCAAAAAATCAAATCGATGGCTGGATCGTAATTGCAACCCAAGACGTTGTCTGTGGTTATGCACAGCCGCTGCAATGGGTGCAGCCGTGGTCGCTCCTCTGACTAACGTCTTTTGCAACCTTGTATCTGGGGCGTTGTAGTACATCCCCGAGTAAACCTTGTGCAACATTGCAGCCATTTACCAGAGTCGGATAGTGTATAAAAATGTTTCCTTCAAACGCGTTTCCCTTCGAAACGATGTAACGTTGCAAACCATTTAATCCTCGATTGGGTTCTCCGAATGTAGTAGCGCAGCGGTTCTTAATTCTTCGCTTTAAGATCGCCGGCTCTCCTTAAAAGTCATTTCTTCTTTGTCTCCGACATCTCCAACATTCGATCGAAAATATCCGATAAACCGAAAAACAACGCTTTGGACTGATACAGTGTGAACACGATATGTGTCAAAGGTTAAAATCTTTTGGGATAGACGAGGACGATTATTCGCGAATCTTTTATTATTTGTTTAATAGCGCAATAAACGATCAGTTTCGTTTGATTCTTGACGAAATCGCATAAAGTAGAATGCGACGAACAGCAGGATCACCAAGAAAAGCTCTGGCAACTATTAAATGTACCGTCGATAACTCGTGGAACCGCGGTCAAGAGACTTTATCGTAAACCAGTGATCGTTCAACCCTTGACCTTTCGGTAATTTAGCGGCTCAACGTGTAACATAATTTACGCGACAGCTTGCTAAATACGCGAGTGCCGCTTATTACAGCTTGTAGCCGTTGGAAGTCGACATTCCGTACAATTATTGCGACATCGGTTGTTCTTGGAACCCGCCGCGCGTTAGTAATAAGTAGATTGCGGATTTTTAATGCGATTATTTGAAATTTGAAAGCACAGAGATACACGAAATACGTATAACCAGCAGAAGCGAACCAAAAATATAGCGTAACTCGTAACATTTATTAAACAGGACAATCGTCTGTCATTTTTTCGATCGTATTCGCAAAAATACGAATTTGTATAAAAACTCGCTGTATCTGGTGGACGATAAGACTCGATGCGAAACTTCGTTGATTGAAAAAGTATCTACCGTCGTTGTATTTAGGCGAGTGTTTAACCAGCTAGCAGTTGCGAACTCTTTACCTAAAACTAAAACAATATGTACCTAAAACGTGCCGTGATAAAATTAAACGACGACGAATATACTCGTCAAACGCGGAGTATGCCTGGCTGTTGTAATATAGAATTAAGTTGCAACGAAACGACTGTTTTATTTTTTTTTAATCTTATTACCGGCAGAGCTCGTCGCGACGTAAAATATTGCCATTTCTTGGTTCCGTTAAAACCAACCAACTGGTTGATGTCGTTCGATTTGCGATGCGTCTGGTATTTATGATTTTGCGGAATATCCTACGCTATTCTAATGATAACTGTAAGGAGTCTTGGAGATGAAAGAGTCGCGACAGCTGTTCCTTGTACCCAGAAATCGTTCACCAGTAGCAAGCACCACTGTATTCCGACACCTTTCATCCAGTTGCACCTATCAATGCGGCGTATTTAGCTGTAAAATAAACGGTGCTCGCGTTGTCAGGGATTAGCATAATATTTTATCAGGAGCCGGTGTTCCGTGGAATATCGTTAATAACGCAGTCACGGCAACCGTATGTAGTAGTGTAGTATGTACCCTTTCGGCGTGTTGTCCTTCTGCTGACGCGGGACGTGCATAAAGCACGCGTGTCTCGTTCGCCTCGCGATTGGTCCACGCCACGTTCGAGCCCCGTTTCAAATCGTTCGCACTGGTCGACATGCATCACGCTAGCCGATTTTTCCGCGGACAGGATATTTATGCGCTCCGCGACGCCTGTTGCCACCTAAAGTAGGTAGGTGGATAATTGCGTTTACGTCGAGATCGAGAATAGCCGCGTGGAAGCGGCGCAAAAAGTTAATCATGCGTTGCCCACCGTTGGTTCTTTTACGATCGCGTTTTTCTCGCGCTCTATCGACTCTTGTTTTTCCCCTCGAATGCGCCCGAGAAGTTACCGATACAATGAAGTTTGGGATTGACGAGGAATCGCGCTGGAGCCGTGTCTTTTATTGATCCGTAAAGTTGGCTTTGTATTGGAAGGAGGAGAGAGAGAGATTTCGCGTATAGGTAGACGAGGACTGTAAATGCATACCGACTGGAATTACAAGTTGTTGATAGAAACAAGGCTGACAAGCGGTATAAATTATGTCCGCTAAGGTATGAATGTTCACGGATTGCTCCGTATCTCTGATTGATTATGATCGAACCTATTTAAGTTTCTTTCTTTGCTTCGGCGCGTGAGCGAAGCTTTTTACGAACGTTTTCTGATCGTAACGATAAATACGGGACTACGTAACTTCGAAGAACATGGAAAATTCAAGAAAACCGATATATTATATGCATTTTTGGACAGTAGTCGAAATTTATAAGTAGCTACTATGAGTAGTAGTACGGCTAAATCTATATCTCTCAGTATTTAACCACTGGAACTGAAATCTTAACATTTTTTATTCCGATTTGCTTCAGAATGACCCTTAAAATATCTTGTAAATATTTTCTACTTATTCAGAAACACCCTGCGTATCTAGGATCAAAGAAATGTTACATCGTTAGGATATCGAGCAGCCGACTAGCCGTGCAATTACTCGAGCTGTGTTATCGTATCCCGAATCGAAGTTGGAAGCTATCGGTTTTTAATCTAAAGGAAAACTTGGACTGAGAAATTAAGGTCGATTCTATGCATACTAACGTATAGACTTAGAAGCAACGACATAAATCTCAGAATCAGGGATTTAATTCTAATTGATTTACAGATTGATTTCCCCTGTTTATACGTAGCTAAGGAGAGATATTCTAGAAACGGGAAGGTGCCCGTTTCGGTGTTGCATGTTTGCCAGGAATAATGAGCACGGTCTCTGTTCACGCATACACGCAGCTTGGACGAAACGAGCCTCGAGCCTCAAGAGTCTTAAGAACGAAGCGAATAACATAGCTGAGTGAGTCTAAAACACCCACCATTCTTTCTTACGCCGTTTCTTTCGATTTATGAGAGCCTATTTGCGGTTTTCTTTATTGCACTGCGTGGGGTAGGCTTGTTAACTTGTTCATCTTGTTAGCTGCAACTTGTACTTTTACTTTGTTGGACCGTCGGCCGCGATAGAAAGTTTCGTCGTTTCGTCGTTTCCTCGTTTCTGTTTGCAAATGTCAGATATTTCCATCGCGCCGCTTGAAACTTTGAAAAATCGCTAAAAGAGAAAATACGACGGAAAGATACGAAAAAGAGTGTTGGGTATTTCGTAGCTTTTGTTTATATTCGAATTTTTAGTACATATTTTTTGGTTGAACGTGAGAAACCTGTAAGAAAAATATTATTAAACGCATTATAGTTTTGTATCGTTTTATAGCGAGTGGTCAAATTATAACGATCACTTTGAAATTATCAAATCTCAGTCTCAGTTATCACACGATAGGCAATTTTGTTTGCAAGGTGATCTCTCGATCGAAATTTTTCATCAGACAGATTGCAGATAGTTTTACTCAGTAGAAAGGAAACGCTTTTATCGTCGTATTACGTTCAAATTATTATCGATCGCTTCAAAATTACCGCTTATAAATTATCATTTATTCGATGTTCGAATAAAACTTGGAAAACTCTATTTAATATCGTATTTCAATTAAATATCGACATTGAGTGTCTGCTCGTTTCTCAATGCTCGTTAACAACAAAAATATGGCAAGAAAGTCGATTACGTTGTCAAGATAAACGAAGTTAACGAGCGTATTCACTTGCCCCCTCTTCTTCCTTTCTCGTATCTGTTTATTTTATCTGAATACCAAGTAGATCGAATAGTAATGTCCAATCACTTTCTTAAAAAGGGAGTGTTTCGTTTTCAACCAATATCGCTTAGTCATCGATGATGGTTGAATTTCACCTACTTATTGACAGTTGCCAGCGTCACGAAGAAATACGAGATTCTACAAGTTCATCGCCAACTATAAAGCGTTTATTGTTTAGCACGTGCCTTAATTGCCAGTTGTTCCTGCCTCTTCATCCAGCCTCTTATTTCCTCGTTATAAATGTTTCTTTCTATTTAGTCCCACTCTATTTTATATTTTTCTTTTCGCTTATTCTTCAAAATCGACATTCAACAACGACCGAAAAATCACACTGGCAACACCTGCTCACGATTTTCGAAGAACGTGTGGACGTTTTCTGCAACTATACTTCAAATTTATCCATATCAGCTAGACAATGTTACCGTGGTACACCACTGAGCCTATTCACGTTCAATCCAATCTGAACTGGCATAATCGAAGTATCATTGAACGATAGATCGCACATGTGCAGATATTTAAAAAAGAGAAAGAAAGCAAACAAGAAGAAAAACCATTAGAAAATCAAGAACGTATGGTAAACGATCGAATGAACGCAGGTTTGGTGTGCATCCACCCACTCTCGCCTCAGTAGCAAATTGAACACAGCGCAGCCTTTCGAATCTGGCATCGAACCTTTGTTTCTTTCTGAATATCCACTGAACGAGCGTTTAAGCAACGCCGGTATTGCGATCGAAGACAATTACGCGTATCGATGCAGAGATAAATCGAGGGCCAGCTCGCGAACAGTCTAACGCGTAATCCGATCTACTCGCAGCTTGACACGCACGGGAGGTGGTCCATGTGTGGGATTTCGCAGTGGCTTGAAATTTATCGGGAGCCAGGTATGCTAACGAGTCTCGCAATCGGGACAAATTGGAGGCTCATAACGCGACAGTGTTTGCGTACGCACTCGGTCGACACTCAACGACCGGTCATGTTCGATCGATCGATCGTGCCGTAGTATGGCGTTGTCATAGCGTGAACGGAAATGCCGGACCATGGTGTATGCATACTTATGGGTGCACCGCACATATTTATGCAAATTCGTATTTTTGTAAATGTAGTTTAGAAAATGGAAACTTGGCTAGAAAATTGTTTTATATGCAACGCAGTTGTGCGAAGGTTGGTGCGTTACGGACGTTTAGGGACGATTCATTAGGTCAAAACAATGGAGCGTAGAAAAACAAAAAAAAAAAAAAAAAGAAAAAGAGATCTTTATAAAATTCCATCACGAAGCCAATCAAGTTGTCTTTGATAAGAATATATTTATATTAATCGGTTAGCTGTCGCGATCTCTTTGGAAAGTGTGTACCTAAAATGTGTCGCATTGTTCACGCTATATACAGTTTTTTCATAGCAATTATTTATATTTTTTTATTTGTTCCTTTTATTTCGTCCTGACCATCAAATATTCAAAATATCTTAAAATCTACGAATACGTTTTAGTTTCCACTAAAATTGCAATTTAAACGGCAAATTGTAACTACTTTTTACGCACGACGAGTATACTCGTCAAAACAGTTAACCGGTTAATTTGCGACACAATGTCCATTTTTTGGAGCCTTTCTTGTACTTTTTGGATAACGCAATGCCTTTATGCGTACATACTGTCATTATCTTCTATACGATCAATTTATAATATATTATAATTATAAGAGTAATACTACTCTTCTGTAGAGAATTAAAAAATGCATCGAATGGCGTATGAAAAAGTGTATATTTTCATTTAAGAAAACGAAAATTACCCTCAAATGTCAAAGGCTCGTCCACCCAAGTAAGATTCGTCGTCGTCGCAAGAAGTCCCCCTCGAAACAAAACACGTTTCATGTATTAAAACATTTTCTCGAATAACGTACAGTTTACATATCCCTTCTGAACGGATATTTCTCCAAATGGAACAATCCGTCTTCGAGACCCACCTAGTACCGTTTTTCTCCATAATACTTGGCCGTGTATTCCCCTTAACTTCACAAATCACGTCTGTTACAAATAAAATTTTCGACGATCGTTACATATCGCGGCTGCGCCTCTTACAAACTTTTGACGGATCCTTACAGATTTATGGCCCGTTATGAGCGTTAATGCGAGTTTCGTGTAGCCCTCGGTACAGCGTGATTTAGTATCTTAATAGGACAGCACGGTGAAATCTGGCTCGATCATTCCTCGCCCTGCCGCGATAATTAATTCAATTGTGCGAACCAACCCATCGTGCACGCCTTCGTTTTCCTTCCATCCTTCTTCATCCAAAGCGGCCGAGGGATCATTTGTCAGTCGATCCTTTCGCAACCACTCGCCTCTTAATTCTTTTTTCAACATCGCGGCACACACGGCTTTGGTCAACTTGTGCCTGTGTTCCTTTCCCACTAACGAGATCGTCGTTAAACTTTATTACACGGTCATTTTGCGTTCAATACGTCGTCGTTCATTTTACGTCAGGATCGGCACGGGTTATTGAATCGATGTCAGGTTACCGCGGGCTGTTTCGCTATTTTTTATCGCTGTCGGAGATACGTGTGCGCGTAATTGGCGAGATGGTTGAAACGGGTGTAATTGGCTGGGATTAATCAACATTTTTGTCGATTGCTCCGATTTGAATGTTACGGTGTCAATGGACGCGTACCGGAAGGTTTCTACGACGAAACCGGGATCAGCGATTTATCGAGAGATTGGTGAGAGCCATGGGAATGGTCGAACGTGGACGCCTAGCTTCTGCAATTAGATCTATGATTGTTATCGCAGTTTCTTCTAGACGGGTATGCCTGATAATAATTGAGACGAGAGACGCGTCAAATAGACGTATCGATCTTGGCTTTATAAAAAGACGTAGCATCGTATTTCGACAGAATCCTCGTCGTTGCCTTCTTTCGGGGAATCAACCGAATTCCATTATTGCCTCGTCACCGAGCTGCGTTACAACAGCCCGGTCCATTCATTACGGGTGCCGACAGCAGCGTAAAATTTTCGCAATTACAGGGCGTAAACAGCGGTTCGTACAAGCCGCTTTACTTATCTACCGCCGCTTGTCAAACATTATAAATAGCCACGAGACGTTGCTTGTCTTGTTCCTCGAACTTCTAATCCCGGTGTCGAAATATATGTTAAGTCTGTTAACGCGGCGACAGTACAGTACGTGTACTATTAACTTACCTCGACATTTTTCTTCACAACCTGTTACTTTCTTATTTTGGGGGAATCTGTTGTCCAGGAGAATTGTTTTCTTTATTTTCGACCTTTATTATACCTTTAATGGAAGAATAAATAATGGTGAAATAAGCGAAATCGATCTTAGGAATCACGAGCAGCGCTTCGTCTTACTCTCCAAGTCGTGTAAAATATAACAATGGCCTCATAAAAGGCAAAATTATTAAAATTATTAAAGGAAAATTTCCTTGCCCTTTTTCGTCGAGATGGTTACGTGATCAATTAAAATTTATATCGTGGAAGTTGGTTTATCGTTGACCTATGACCGGTAGAAAATTAGTGGTTGGTCGACTCGTGATTAGTTCGTCAGTTTTACGCGCGAAAGATAAATTACGATCGTCGTAAAGGATTTTGTATCATATTCGAAGATACTGATAATTGTTCGAGAGTGGATAGAAATAACAAAGTACGATACTACGGTTTGTGTTGACAAGATGATTAGGATAGATAACTAGAAATATATATATATGTATATATTTGTGAAAGGTATTGATGTTCTGTTTATGGATATTTGTCTTATCGTAAATTATAAGAGCGTCGTAAAATATCGTATAATTTTGCAACTTAGCTTGTCTTGTTAATAATACGTAATAACAGAGTCCAATAATTTTAAATATGTAAACTTATTCTGAGATATATACTAATTGCTAGAGATACCAACATAAAGGGAAACAGGTAAATGTTCAGATAGACTTCAACCTCTCCGATTTCGATCTTATCTTCCGCTTCTAAAGTCGAGAGTCGGCCGAGCTTAAAGACCACGCGCACAACTGTGTACGCAAGCCCGCAGGAAACGTCTGTTACAACTCAATTTAATGTGAATGTCATCGATGTATTTATTAGGTTTCGGGTTTGGGTTGGATTTTTCAATCCGACCACCGAGAGGCTGTCGGCACATATTTGCATTCTTATCGTCTCGCGTATGCACGTGTAGCCGAACCTACGTCTCGGGTACCCAAGCTCGCTCCACGCGCGTTTGTCTGTATAATCAGAAAATTTCCATAGGCAGCTGCCACCAAATAAAGACGCGCACATTTCTACGTAGGATTCTTCTCTGTAGCAGAAGTAGCGACAGATCTTCACAAATCTCTGAGAAACTAAGGTCGATCGTCGGTAACATGCATAGGAAACAGTTGTTCGGAATAATACGATCCACCGTATATTAAAAAAATGTAGAAATCAATGGAAATCGGAGAGGTTGAGTCCTATTTGTACGTTCTCCAGAAAAACATCGCTCGGTAATATTAGATGTTTGGTTGAATTCTATTAGTGCAATGATAAGTAATACATATATATATATATCGATAACCAATTAACTCGATAGTCGTTGTACTGTATCCCGTATCCTTTCACTTGTTATACCTGCGTATAGTGTCAAAGTATCAGGTATATATTCGTGACTAAAACGTTCTACGTATCTCTACCACCCGATATCTTACGAATGTCAGTTTCGTTCTTTTTAATACGTTCGATGCCGATGTCGTTACATACGCATCTAGTATCTTCTGCGTTTCTGAGACACGCGTACATCACGAATAATGGACACACCATAGTTACCATTATCTAGACGCTTACTAGTATCGTAGTTATATATACGTTAACGGCAACGCATCGCATCTTCGCGACGATATAGTGGCAGATAGAGCCCGGCCGCTGTTTGGGTTTACCGTAATTGATGACTGGACCGAGGGCTCGATAAAGACCTTGGCAAAGCGCTTGAACGAATGTTTGGAAAGTCGAGGCGACCTGGAGTCGCCGAGCTACCGACGTGTCGAGATAGTTTACTTAGGGCAAGCTACTCGACGTCGCATTGCCAAAGAACAGAAACATCGCGTAAACTGTCTACGGCCGCACAGCATTTAGCTCAGAATCTCGAAAGGGTACAGTCTTTCCAGAGAAGATTCTAACATATGTTACATTTGCGATTATAATTATAATTATAATATTTTCAAAATGGAATATCGATCGATAAGTTGTTCTGTAAGAAATGAAAAATAATGAAGTAACTCTCCAATTTAATTCGTTCATTAGTGTGAAATCGATACAATGATAAATATATGATAAAATGTAATTATCAATGTGAGCGTTCGATGTTTATACAAGCGCAACTTCCATGATCGTTAGATTAGGAGCTTTAATTTTTGTACAAACAGATTTCTAACCGACAAGACAAACACCGTCAAGAGTACACGAACAGTTTTCAGACGAGAATCGACGCTTTCTACGTGGCAGTGTCGATACCTTTCAAGATAATGCACACGTCAGAAGTTGGAACAAGGTGTAGTAAGACGCAATAAGATTGACTGGAAGGAACGAAGCGTTCGGAAGGAAAAGACGGGTAGAGCGCATAAGGGAAAGCGGAACGTCCATTGTCAGACGAATTTGCACGGACTTGTCAGGGATTACTTGCACTTGTAGTTGCACCAACGAAAGAAATATCGTTGATTAAAGCGGAGAAACGCGAAATAGAATCGCACACACTAGATTTTAGTAATCTAACACGAATTGTTAGAGTCCGTCGATCCAAGCGTCCGAGAGTTGCGATCGAACGAATGCTCGAACAAGACCAACGATCACACCACGTGTCACACAGAAAGCAACGCTTCGCACCTTTTCCTACGCTTCTGACTCACACTCGGAAAAACTTTCTTTCTTCTACGAACGAACGGCTTTAAAGCGAGTGTTGCCAGGTCGCAAGACCATGCGCAGGGAGACAGTAGTAAAAAAGGAAAATCTCGAGCGGCCGAACGAAAGGACGATTTTGTTACAGAAGCTTCCCACGACCGACATTTTCATCCGTCTCTAGCAGGGAAGCAACGCGCACGGTCCGTGTCCCCAACCGTCGAATGAATATTCAAGGTTTACAGCGGGGGAGCAGGATCCTGGTATCTGCTTTGGAAATCGATTACGTCTCGGCCACGCATTGCGTCTCGTTCGATGCTCGTTACCGTTGAAACAAGCAGCGCTATTAATCACCTGTTCCACCGTGTGTGCAACGCTGGCTGCGAAAAATCTTCTGCAGAGAATTGAAACGTACACCACTGACACACTTTCTAAGAGGCATTGTGCGGCCATCGATATCTCGCCGAGCGTGTACAAGCCACGGACGAGTGGATCTTAGGAAAAGAAAAGAGGGAAAAAAATGAAGGAAGAGAGAAGAAAGAGGATGGACAGGCATGTCGGAGATTGATCGATTAGTTCGATGGTAGACGCGTGCCCTTAGACGTTTTTATGGCTCGCGACGCATCGCGCCGATGAAAATGTAAGAGCCACGCGACTGCTCCTCGTGTTGAGATTTATCGTCCAAGTTAGGATTTTTTCGCGTGCTGCGAAGTAAAAGTGAAAGCGAAGGTTTTAAGAGAGCTTCGGTAAATAATCCCCTAAAACTAGGTAATCTTTGGGGTTTTTTAAGGAAACGGAGGCTTTGTGAAATATTGCGAAACTTTTAACGTGTTTTCGTTTACATTTGGAAACATAGAAAAGTTTTCTTTTATTTTAATACTCCTGTCTTACTAACTAGACGGCTATTGTGGTGGCAGGTTGTTCTGTAAGACTTATGGATCATTTCTCGCGTCAATAATGTTATCATTTTGTATTTCTAAGGCAAAGTGCAAGTAGTAGACTAGTGGTAGAAACAAACAATATTTTTGCAGTTACAACGCAATTAGTGTCGCGTTGAAGCTTCGCGTCGATTAATCAAGTTTTATAATTAAACGTCGTATTTAAACAATCTAGTAGAAAGATATTAAATATCGCATAAAGAATATGAAATCCTCCAGACATCCGCCTGATCATCCGGTTAGTCCGTGTAATCAAACTTGTACCGTAGCTGGCGATGATTTTCTAGTCATCGACCATCGTCTGAACAACCAAAACCGCGCGATAATTAAAATTAATATAATAGCCGTGACGTTGCGAAACGCTTTGGTTCGCGTAAAAGTTGGCGATTTCTCGGTCGCGGATTGATTTTCGTCTGATCGGTAGCTTGAGAACGAGAGAACCGGTGTCAGTCAAAATAGAACGCGTGTACAACGCGGCTCACCGGCGTTACGTAAAGACGTTAACGTTTATTCGATAACGATCGCCGGGGACCGGAACGAGACCGGTTACACAGGACACCCGGTATAAGCGTAAGGTGGACGGCCTTCGGGATTGGGTGTATTTTACAGTTGTCTACCGGCTCCTCTGTGTGCCGAGCGTGCTGTTCATAAGTATCCGGACACTTTGGTCCATTTGCACTAATACTATTTGGTAGGTCACATTTTGATCGACGCGAAGAAACGGTATTTAGATCGGATTAGGATCTACAAATTAACGGGGATTTATTGATCGAGAGCAGAATTTGCTGCCTTCTTTAATAAAGAGATTATGTATTTAAACTACCTGTTAGACGAAGAGTATTTGAATTTGACCAGAGGATACGAATTAATAATGAATCATCGATTAGAAAGTGGAACTTGCTATGTTTGAATTTGCTATGGAATAAAGACATCAAGCGTTTACGCGCTTTTCGTAAATCGTCTTTTGTATAAAATACGACGAGCGCATCTTTCTCGATTTTATTTTTTAGTTTGACGGTTGTGCAGATTCTGGTTTTAGCAGAAAAACAATTTCGGTTTGGAATTTATGAAATATCTGTGAAAATAAAGAATGGAGAATTTGAATCATCGTGTTCTTCCGCTGTATTCATCGCGCTTCGTTCTACGATGTACTTTAAAGTAACTTTTCCGCTAATTGATGCAGCATGCCAGTTCCGATAGGGCAGAGTTAAGGTATTTACGCGGGAGAAAAATAAAGGAGAAAAAACAAATTACTTTTAAACATGCAAAACAGTGTACATTAAGAGCATATACAGTTTGGTGAAACGTGTAATTATGTTAATAGATTTGTATCTACTTGTGTACCACTTGTGAGTAAGTTAATCTTGCCTTGTGATATTTTTCCGCAATTGCCAATCGTTCAAAGGCTCGGACTGGCCCATTTATGTGTACTCGGCAATTAATCAACGTTTTAATTGCTCTTTTAGCGATATATACAAAGTCACACACGTTTCTTTGACAAGTTGTCATACGTTTTGCATTCTAGTTGGAAATGTCTACGATGTTATTAAGTGTACGATTTTCTCTTCACATTTTGAAACGTTAATTACTTCCGTAAGAAACGTTACAGTATTATGCGCCTGTCAACTAACTCTAAATGGTTAGTTTGCTGAAATAGTGACACACTTTGAAAATTGTCAATTTTGAAATTACTCGAATATCTTATCCTCTACGCGTGAAATTATCATAGTCTCACTGTTGTACCACGATCTTTGCACAGTCCTGTATAATCAAACCTCCGTCGACTATGTACGTATTTGGTAGTTTCAAGATCGAAGAAAAAAAATTCAGTGAATTTCGAGACTAGACAGCAAGATAACGCAAATATCGATATAAAAATCAAATACCAGAACCAGCCACGATACGATTGGAATCGAAGCAGCACGAGCACGAATCTCGATATTTCGATATCGGGCCTTTAAACAATAGATGGAGAAAATTCACACGAACTCTAATCATTCCGCGTGTTCACTGTCGCGAGACAAAATTAACCGGGTAGAACGTGAAATAATAAAGGCGCACGTACTACTAAGCGATTCGTTTCTCGACCGACGAAGAGAATCGACGAACCACCAGGCAAAACGAATTTCGGTGTAACGATAAGTTTCGATCTAAATTGCAAATAGCGTTCTTCAAATCGTTTCGTCGAATTTGCGAACTAAAAGAAAGGGTTTATTATGTGTTATTAAAGTATCGTTCTAATAGCTCGCGTCATGCAAGAAAGTTGAATAGTCGATCGGTTGAAACGCGAAGCGAAGAAGATAGGATAATATGGATAATATATATGGTGTATAAAGGAAATGGCTTAGGATATCAATGATTTCGTTCCTCGGAAAGGTAATTACGATGCGAGAATGACGTTCCAAATTGTTTCATAATAAATTTCCGAATAAAATTTGTTTCGAAATTGAAATGTCTAGCCAATAAAAAAAAAAAGATAGGTAATATATGGAAATAACGATCTTATAACGATTTTATTCGCGAATATTAAATTTTACAGAAGTTCAATGAAATACTTCGTTCTATCTGATCTTCGGAATCTTTACTTTCGATACTATCACTCGCTTAAAACAATGTAAAAATAGGGAAATTAAAAATTTGCGTATTTTAATGTTACACACCTTGTATAGCAGAACTCTGCGTGGCGAATATAAAAAGCGGAAGGATTAACGCGAGTTTCACTGTGTATCCAATTACATACGGCGTCACTTCGTTCTGAAACGGATATCGTAGACGTAGAATTATGTAAAACGTTCGATGCTAGAGAATTTAGATTATTATCTGGAAATTTAGCTATGCCAAATGTGGAACAATGAGCAGCATGCATACGTATCTATGCGTGGAATTTCACGGAGAACTAAATTATGAACGAAACTCGAAGCGGTTTACTCTTCTATCGGGAAAGAATGAAGGAAATTTGCGGGCGAATTTATCTCATTTTTCCACAAGCGTGCCGATTCCTAGTACATATTTTAATTATGAATAAAAGTGCACGCATAACTGTGGTGCTCTTTCAATTTAATTCACGTTACATCTTGCCGTTAGAACAATGCCGTCTTCTTACGGATGCAAGATCGAGATTTTGACCTTTCGATCGAGCACTTGCGTCATGAAATACCTCGCGAATCCCTGCATCACCATTAATTATAGCCAATTATTGAACTCGATAGGAATTCGTCGATGAAACTTTGTAGCAAGTGGATGATTTAACGTCGTATCTCTATCGTGAATGTATATTACAGGTACTTTGGGAATGAAACGACGATCATCGGATCGCGTTCGATGTACAGGGCGATTCTAAAGTTTAGGACAAGTCGCAACGCGCCTTTCTGGTTTTGAAGCATTACGATGAATCGGTCGTTGTCGATGTTTAAACGTTTTTGGAAAATTTCAACGCGTATGACATAGAGAAATATAGAAAATATCCAAAACGTGTAATGGTCGAATAGAATATTTATGAACATCTAAGAATAGTAATAATCCTGTATTATTACTGTGTAACGAAGAAATTGAATCTGCTGAAATGTAACACGAGAATCAGCGTGCGATTATTATCGTAGACAGTATCTGGATCTGGATATTCCGACCACTAGACGCTGATTCTTCGGGTGGTCATCTTTTAAAACCACCTGTGAGAGTAGGTCAACTTTAGAATAATATCAGATTTTAAAAGATCGTTGAAACGTACCTGCGTCCGATGAAACGGCACGTTTGAAAATTTGTATATTTTTATTCGACAGCGAAGAATTGGAAAATAATATCGCGACTTATTCTTATTCGTTGGCGAAGTAATCGTTGGATAAGATTAATTTTTCACATTTTATTTCCATTCGGAGAATTATTTTCCATTCGCGGCAAATTAATTCTCGGTGTTCTATTCGCATTCAGAGAACGAAAACTTTTGCATCTAATCGCAGGCAAACCTCTATCGCGATCGCAATTGTTACGCTCGATGTAAAACGAGGAATTAATCGAGGAAGTAATCTCTATCTTAGGATAGTAAAATTCAAATGAATTCTTTGAGCAGTTACGTCTCTCTCGCAATATGGAATTCGTATCTTTTACCATGAAAGAAATCATTTTTCATTTTTCTAAAGTCTTTCGATCGTTTCAGCTGTTCGATTTCTTTGGTACAGCAAGAACCGTATCGTGAACGATAGCGACACGCGACTCCCGATCGTTTCGATCCCTCGAGGTGTTAGATGTATCTCGGGACCTAGATCAGGATTACAGATAACGTAATGGGATGATTTATGTATAACTGCACCGGTATTCTTATAGCATGGAATACCGTGAGCACGAGGATGCTTCTAGTTTGACGAGAAAGCTGTTGGTAATGCCTCATTGTTGCAAGGAGATTTATAACCCTTTTTTTGCGAAACAGAACCCTTCATCTCAAGACGTTTTCGCTATAAAACATATAGTGGAACGTAGCTAGTACGTTGTTTCTTTGCAAGCATCACGAGACCTAATCGATTAAGGCAAGGGGGCTAAGAGTTCTTTTGTAATTTTTTCCCATCAGTTTACATTATCGAATTGTGTTCAATAACTGCAACACGAAACACGTTCCGTTCCTTGATCGGTTTTTGATGAGGATAGATTCTTCGAAAAGTATGGTTGAAAGTATAACTAGGATGCAAAAATCTGGCTCGATGTGTATTATTGAAACGGATATTTCGTCTCGGGAACATCTCGTGCGGACGTTCCGACAGAAAAGAGAACGAGGAAGCGCAGAAACGGGACCCCAGAGAAAAAACGGGATACCTGAATTCATAGACGACTCGTTGACGTCTCTCGAACTGGTTCGAGAAGGGCATCGAACCATCCTCCGCCTTCTACCGCCGTCTTGGCGGACACCCGAGCACGCGTTGGTGTCGAGATGAATGCTCGGAATAGAAGCGCGTTTGACCGAGTTCACGACGTGGTTATCCTAACCACATTTCCTTCGATAGCTCCACGGATCGTATACTACTGGATGAAAGTTGGGAAAGGTCGATGATTATACTATACATCCCTCGCGTGTTCGCGTTTCAAGATCATAGGAGGATAATAGGCGCATTTTTTTGATTTTCCAATTTTTATTTCAATTTTATTACCACTCTGTGGTTCAACCGGAGAATTTTAATATGTCGTGCGAGCGGCTCGTGAAAATACTCCAACATCTATTACGGTATATAAAACATTTTGAAATTTCATTAACAGAGCATTGATATTATATCGATCAAATGCCAGACTGATCCGAAAGATATTTTTCGTAAATTGTAATTATATTTGATATTAACGAAGAAGCGTACTTTTTGAATTGTTCGGAGTAAAAAATTTCAAGGCCCGTCGATACAAATGTCTGAAAAGGTTCGTATCATCGTCCTGCGCTTTTTAACGTAAATATCTCAATTTGATATTTACGAAAGAACATGACGTTCGCACGATGAATAGAATTTTTCCGAATAAAGAGTTTCAATTGCTTTAATGAAAAAATTCATCGATGATGCTCGATCGATATATCTTTCATTTTCCTTTTTCTTTTCTTTTTTTGTCGCGCGAATAACGTCGAATCGAAGATAATAAGGTTCACAGTTACAAAGTGTAAGTAGATTAAAAATTTAACAGTTTGAATATTATTATAGACATTAACGGTAATGCCCCGCGTTACCTCAGAGTGCATTCCTTCCGCTACAAAATGCTCATACGCGCGGACTATAATTTTCAATTATAGCGTAGACGTTGATGGCTGACTGGTGGTACTGCGGCGAGTCATTTTAGCCGATTTGTTTGAACTTCAACCTTATACATTCAAGGAACCATTCGAGCAGAATAACTCATGCCTTGCTGTAAATAGTTCTTCGAAATTATCAATGCGCCGCAGGGAATGTAGCAATAATCTGCTCTTATGTAATTTAGAAGCTTAACGCGTTGAAAATTAAACAAATTGAAAATATAGAGCAGAGATTTTTATTTATTCTCTCTCTCTCTCTCTCTCTCTATATATATATATATATATACGTGTGTGTGTGTGTGTTAATTAATTTTGATGTAATTTTTATTTTAAACGTTATACAGAATATTAAGTATAATATACGTATTTGTCGAAGGCACAGTCTGTTTCAAAAAATTTCTTCTTATTAAAAAATCTATATTTGGAAAGAGTTAATGGTATAGGATTTAACCTAAATGTGTCTATCATATTTTTGAGAGGATGATTGCCGGGTTCTTCCTGAGTTTATTTTGCGATTTTTCAAAGTTGCTCGGCATGTTCAGTAACTTTCTGGAAGGATCAATTACCTCTCGGAACATCGGCTAACAGTAATAAAAAATTTAATCAACAAGTTCAATTTAGGCTTTTTTATAGCATTTTTTAAGAGATTTTTAGAGTTGCTTAAATTGTTTGTTTATAGCAGCATCAAGCAATATATTAACAACTCGGTTGAAATTATAGCCTATGTAGTGTATAATTTATGGAAAAAATCTATTTGCTTTTGGTAGCTGTGGTATTTAATTAAAATTTGTCAAATTTTCTCTTTTTTGTTTATAGACGAGGAATTTTTAGGAATCGTACGGAAGATTGATTAGTTTTAAAAATATTAGGAATTTTACCTTTACTCGTAATGCTCGATTAAAATTGTTTAAATTTCGCTATTTTTACAACAGGTCAATGGATTAAGGGAATTTAATTATACATTTATTTTTCTATTATTCTATATCAAAGCTATGGTTCAATGATCCGACACATTTGCCGCTAATCTCAAGATAAGTGGCAAATTATCGAAATTCTACTAACGTTTAAATAATCGCTGCAGCTCTCGTCTCGACTGCAGAAACAAAGCGAAAACGACGCACACGTTCGTCTCTCGTACGTTCCTTAATATTTCTCGTTCACAATATTTGACCGAGAGCTTTGTAAGTTTCTCCGGGTTTCACGAGTTGAATGGGTTAGACCCGGCCGCTGCTGACAGGACGCGAATAGGCGTGTTCCATGCACGAATAGCTTCCATTGACTCCCTTTATTTATGAGCATGCGTCTGGTTTCGCCCGTTGTGACATTACGATGAAATATTATCATACACATCACGGCTGGCGGACCGTGTGGGCGGTTTCAACGCGAATTCATACGAGGTTACGGTCTTTTGACGTGTCCCATTTCGTTCTGACAGAAGGACCTTCGATTCGTAGCTTGGTTGACACGTTGTCAAGACCTTTCGGATTTGAACTTTCGAAGGGAAGAAAAAGATCCTCCAGCTATCCTGGTAATTTATCTAGTTGACCGTTTAATGTTTCTATATAACGTGGGTGATAGATTAACATTGACGTATTAATATTCTACGTACAGTGTATATTATACTCATTCGATAAAGGATACTGGAGATACGAACTTGATACAAACCTATAGAAAATGTATAATTAAGTGAAATGTAAATGTTGCTTTTGATAAAAAGTGTCGATGAAGATATATGTAAATGTTAAGACAGTTGAACGTCAGTTTGTGAAATACACGACTAGTTGGTTTGCGAAATACACGGCTGGCAATTTTTCACCATAAAACGAACCAAGATGAAGGTCGGAAAATGCCATCGATAATAACGCTGGAAGAGAAATTATGGAAAATAATCAACGACAAATAGCGAGAGAAATGGCGTTTCAAATGCAAGTAAGCCATTCTACCATTATTTGTCATTTGACTTAAATAAGAAGCAGTAAAGGAAATATACAAATGGGTTCCGCATGAATTAAACGATATATCGGAGCTTAGACAAATGGAGATAGGCAATAAAATCAATCGAAAGATACAAACGGTATTAATTCTGTCGTTGTGTTGCTCGAACGATAAAAGAATCGTAGAAACGATTCTGCCCATGATTCTACTGATATTACAGCAAATAAAATATTACGATGTTTATAGACTATCATAGATTAAAGAAATTTAGTTGAATTTGGCATGAGGACTTTCTCTATTTATATGCTCGCTATTTTGTAGCTTAAGTAAACCCCTGAAACAAACACAGAAAAAATCTACCTGTTGAAATTTCTTTCATAATGAGACTTCGATCTCCACTAACTTAATAATACAAAACTTGTCAAGGAACAACGATCCAAAGCGTAAAAAAAGTTATTCGTTGCTTGAAATTCACCAAATGATGATTCATACGATCCACGAATCAATGCTACACAATTTCAAGTATAATTTCATCGCCAACACAGGTCCCATCCATAGAATTCGTGCAGATGGACGAAATTGTTTCTATCCGCGAGCGAACCTCTGAAAACGTCGTTCTAGTCGTCTTTCAGTAGAAGGCCTTCCTTGTTGGCGGCGTCCCGTTATCAATGGACGAATCGCTGAAACCTGACAGTGATTTATCGATCTGACCTCGTGGCGGCGGTCTCGGGTCACGGAAATTACGGCGGAAAGGTTCCTTCTTTCCTGAGCGGATCGACCGCGAGAGACGAGTCTCTTCTCTCTGGATGTTCGCGCTGTATAGTAGATGCAATCGATATTGCAACCTTGTCAAATAGAGCTTTAAATTCGGGTACAGATTGATCTAAATATACATGTATATACACGTACATTTCTGTTCACAAGTGTACATAGTGTTACGGAAGAAATTTCATCGCTTTGCCTTTAAATAACTTTCAAACGAAATGAGATATGTACGTACGTATGTTTTCTGAAATTTATCGAATCGTTCTAATTCTGTTTGAGATACGACACGAGTCAAATAGCCACTTCTGGTTGCGATAATATTTTCCGTAATATTCTCACGCCTGTCTTTCCTGTTATTTGTCGAATTTCTTATCGAATATTGATCTTCTTCGATCTGTCGGTCGTCTACCAGTCTCCTCTCGTAAAGGAATTTTCTAAACGCGAGAATAGAATAAAAATTAGTTCATCTAGCGCGTGTTGGCGACCGAAAACTCGTAAGCCTACGGATTATTGTTGCAAGTCCTTCAAACGTACTGTCTTAACCACCGACCAATTTTATATTCTCACTATGTGTATCGTTTCTGCTTGCCATACCTGTATCAGCCGCGCCTCTTAACATCGCCATTACATGGAATCGACGAGGCTTTATTTCAACGTCAATGAGAATTTTCAACGTTCGATCGTCTCGTTAGTTTGACAAATTGCACCGCAGTCTGATTAGCGGGAACGAATGATTTATCGTTTGGTCCACACGAGAGAGGTTTTGGCCGATCGAGGCTCGAGCGATGGATCTCTTGAGATAGCCGAGGAGATCGAAGATGTGACGAGGATCGTAGCACTTCGAAATGAGAGGATAGCTGGTACAGAGAGCGACAAGGGAAGGCTTAGAGGAATATGAGACGATAAGGGTAATAACGCGATTGATATACGAGCAAACGATACGACGTACGAGCGTACAAGACTTTTCTCTAGCATGAAATTTTCCATCTATCTCTCGATCAAAAAAATTCAGATAAAAATTAAGATCGTTGAGGTTTTATAAGCCTTTACGTTCGTGAAACGTCGGAACGAAACGTACACTGTTAAGAACAGTGGATCGAAAGGACCCGGAGAAGCACAAATATAGAAGAAACAGCAGGAGAAACTATACATCCATCGATCACTTAAATACGCGTATAATGTCGAAGATATCCAGCGAACGTTTCGTCACGATTCCACCCAAACCAATTCATCGCGAAACCGAACAAAAGAACACCGATACATCAGTCCGAAACATCCGAAGTGATCAACCTCGTGTGCCAGTCGACAAAAACCCTCCGACAATCCCATACACGAAAAACAGAGCAAATCGTAGCCGGCGAAAGACACAGAAGCACCGAACCATTCAGGAAGCCGGTAACCATACTCCGTCCAATTACCACCAGGTAACTCGCTGGTAGCCTCATCCTGATTTATCACCGACATGGTTAATCGCATCTCGCCGCGGAGGCCCAATTAAAACGATCAAACAAACCGATCGAAAAAAGAAAAAAAACAAGAAGAAAAAGCAAACAAATGGAGAAAAAAGCAAGAGAAAGACTATAAAACGAGAACGAACCAAGCACACGCATAGGCTACATTCCTTTCGGCAGAGTACACTGGCTACTGGTACAGGTCTACTGGTCTAACCGTGACATTCTTTCGATTTAGAGATGTCCATGATCGTAGAATTAAAGCTTTAATTTCGATATAGATATGCGTGCGTGAACGCAATATACAGTGGGCTCTTCAATGATTTCTTTCTTACAGTTTTACATCTTCGATGATCTTGTACTTGAAAGAGGATAGCACAGAGAAAGCTTAGATTAGATACTAGGAACAAGGTATAACGTAAATGTGTAATATTATCTTTTAGTTATCGATGGATTCTCCAAGTGAATCGTCTATTTTTGCTAAATCAAAGAAATTTTTCGTACATCAGGCTCCGTTGAATGACTTTACAGAGGTTCCCTGATTGGGGGAAGTGGACGAAAGTCACGCGAAAAACCAAGCGCAGCTATTGTATTTACGACGCAATGGCCATCATATCGTGTTATTCCACGTAATTGTACTTTGGACGGAAAGTGGCCGGGTGCAAGAGGCGGCCATCTACTTTCTCATGAAATTCATGGTTACCCTGTTGGCGCTTAGTAGGACAAAATATATCAGAGACGGTTAAGAGGAGCACGAATGGTCTCGAGATGGTGTACGCCCCTGGTCATTGGGTTCCTCCTCTGCCAGGGCCTCGTTTCACAGGTGAGAGAGGAAACGATCCAAGAGAGTAGCCTCTCTCGATCCTCGGCTAAGTAGGTCTCGGGAGCGAAGGAAGCGAGCAGGATGAAAGAGGACGGTGAGATAAAGCGAGATGAAAGGGGGAAAAAAGGACAAAAACCGGGCCGAGTAAAAATCGCGGAAACGTATGTGAGATGGTTGAGAGGAAGAGAGGAAGATACGGGAGGAAATGGAAGAAGAGAGAAAGGAAGAGGCCCACTCCTGCGGGCGCTTCTTCTTCGTCGAACCGTGACCAATAACTATAGCAATCGTCCTGGGGATTAACAAGCGTTGTTGGCTACTCTCGAGCATCTTGGCTCACCTGTGTGCGCTTCAGCTGCCGTGCAATCGATTCCATGGATTCGATCGATTCGATGGAATGAATTCGACCAGGGAAACGCGTGTACGTACGGGGATGTACGTGTTGCCTCTTGCGAGTAGACAGTCGTTGAGTTTAGTTTGTGTGCGTGTATCTACACGGAGATGACATGAACTGTGAAATTTCGAATGAGTTGGCTGTCGTATGTTGGGCATTCGATGCTTTAGGTTGATGGTAAAACAGCCCTAATAGGATTTCAGGGCGTGTCCCTTTGTTTTGGAGAAATTAATAAGCTTTCTTCGTTATATTTTAATATTAAATTCGTATAATTTATTGTGATCAATTTTTCACTGTTACTTTCAGATTGGCAACTAAGTGATTACGGAGTTTATCATTAGGTATACGCATATTTTTGCAATTTAAAAACATTTAAAACATAGAATTTTTAGCGAGAATTATTCTCACTGTATAAGCATTTATGGAAGTTTCAAAATTTCTATAGGTCAAAACGAAGATCGTATATCGTATATGTTATATTGGTTTGTAAAAAATATCCGATTAAGTCTTGTTAGAGATTCAATCGAATCGCGATGAGAACGAGAAACACTTCTTGCGTAATGAAAATGATGAAAATTAAAATTGAAATTACAATTTTCGAGATAGTTATCAATTTTTTGAAATTTCAGTAAAGTTATACGGTACAACTAGCGATCGAATCAATTATCGCATAATTAATTGTCAAATAATCAACCATTGACATGAGTAATCGCTATAAAGTAAAACACCGATAAAAATAATTACCGTGTAATTGATCATCGGTACGAGTAACCTTCATGGGATTAACTATCGACAAAAGAAGTTACTATCCAATTAATCATCAACGAGAGTAATCTGAAGGAAGTTATCGATGAACGAAATCACTGCACGATGAACGATCGACGTAAGTAATAATTATACAATTTACTATGAACGAAAATATACTTATTATCCGGTTAATCGTTCGGTAATACATAGTAATACTCGAAATAATTATTGCACAGATAACATCATTATACAGCCGAACTAATTATTATACAATTAACCACTAATACAACCTTAATGACACCGAATCAGTCGGTAGTTGCTACAAGTAATCTCCATGGAATCGATCCATTACGCTACAATCTTACTATAATTTCGTACGTACAGTTGAAGCAGAATATCTAAGGGTAATTAATTTACGCGTAACAGAAATCGTTTTTCAAGACGAGATCACGCTCGACCATTGGTAAATCTTAAAACAAAAAATTGCATAGCATTTGTCGTTTCTCTGTGTCATCGTTTGAAACTTTTTAATATCCTTTTACGATCTTCGCATCTTGCTACGCTATTTTGAACTCACGGAAACTACCCACGTTCCATCCAGTACACCAATTTCTCTGAAACCAAATACCAAAACGTCGAACACGACTTGCCTTGTGACTCGCCTTCTATACATTTTCGTATCAAAGTGGAGCCAGAGTCGTGGATAAATAAATAATAAATAAACGATAACGTAACAGCGTAAAAAGCTCGCCACGAGATAGCACTCGATGCGTGGTCATCGCTGTCGCGTTTAATAAACGAATCATTGCTTTCTCCGCGTCGTAAATCGAATTTACGTCGACGAACGCGAACGAAGAGAAACTTGGAAGTCGCGTTTAGATATAAATTCACGACTGTCACGGGTTGGGCCGATGGGATTTTCGGTAAATGTCCCGTTTGCACCGTCTATAAGCGTAGATTTACGGGGCTGGTACAGTCCATAAAGCTTCCAGTTTATGGTGTACTCGCGGTTCCAACGAATGACCGGTGAATGGGAAACGATGAAACGCCGTTAGTCGAGGAAACTGGCGTGAATTGTTGGTGGAAAGCCGTGTTAAAAGTTGCGCGCTACGTCAACTTGATATTTATTGCGGTTTCGGAGCTTGGTGTTTGATTTGCCGCGAAAAATCCATTCGAGTATGCTGTTTATTGCGCCAACTGAGCGCTGAGACATTGTCATCAAGCATTGAAATATTATAAAATATCATACTCATGGGTAACAGTATCGAAACACATCTATATAATGCAGAAATTACGTTTGCGAATGCAAGCTGTAATTTAAGGTGTCGATTTAATGTTACTGTATTCCTGTCGATCGCTTTATCGTAACAAATCTGGACGGAACACGAATCAAGCTGTATTCTTATTATTTTAATTAAAATTCTTTGACACGTTAATAATGTTCATTAGGCGAACACGAACAGAACACGATGCAAACTTTATTTTTATTATTTTAATTAAAATACCTTAACACGATAACAGTTCTCATTAAGTGATAGTAATTGCTAATTTTACTTTAGCTCTTCCATTAATTTTCCCCTGTAATTTACCACTTCAAACCAAAGCGGAAGGAATAAACTCTCTGTCGATCTTTTCACCCTGATGTACCATGGTTGACAGGATACTCGTTCCACGTGAACTGATAAACACGATGCAACCTTACTTTAATGACAGTGTTTAGAAAAGCTTTAGCAATACGAATGTCCACGATGTTTAATTGGCAAGGATCGACGCGATCGCTAGCGTGTCTAATTATTATTCGATGCGGATCAACGTGCAGCGTCCAGTTTAATAAAGGATGTACGATAAAACTGATTTTGCCATGCAGCTAGCTTCAACACCGTCGTAAAGGTGGTAAAATACAATCGTCAGATATAAACGACAGGGAATTTGCCGCGGATTTTATCCGACATACAGAGAGCACGAAGAGATAGGAGAATAAATGCTGTCGGAATAAATTGCAGATTGGCAAAGTCGAAGCGTAATTCGAGGAATTCGTAGGAATTGGCGTTTAGAATGTTACATAGGCGAGAGTAACTCGTTTTGGTACTTTTCAGATGATTTTTAGGGTTCGTCGAATGTTTCGAGTTTTTGGCTTTTGAGCAAACGAATCTGTCGAATTCTCGTGTCGATAAATTCAAATCGTGTCAGAAGCTTGTCGTTAATGGATTCACCTGTCTTCGTGGTATTATCCGTAGGAAGAAGGAAGGTTGAAAAGAAGTATTTGTAATTTTATACGTGTTCCACCTATTATTACTAATTATCAGTTACAAATTATACGTTCTACAAGATAAATTAATTCGAATAAGCTAACTTTATAAATTGCAAATGTTACGTTCAAGTATCTAGAATTTTATTAGACCAACGGTGTTTAGCCTATGTGCGTGATAAGTTTGATTTTTCTGTGCATAGTTCCAAGATTGAATTTTAAGGTGTTCGAGCTTAGCGATTCGAACAGTCACGTCATATTGGAATTGTACGACACGATGAACACGAATGATCGTATGTTTCAGCCAATGCCCATATCACGCTGAGTACTGCTCGTTCTCGTCACTGTCCTGTTTTTGCGACCAGGTTTTCAGGGCAGAGATTGGAAGAAAAGAAAACGATATCGTATATAAGCACCGCTCTACAGCGATTTAAATCTAATTTAAAAATAGTAGGCTAAGAAATGTAATTTCGACACACAAAACATTATATGGCTATGTCGTACCGTCACGTATCGATACTTTTGCCTAAACCATCCTACAGTCGAAGTGCATTGTTTATTGTGAACAACATACAAATGTAATACTCATCTACTGGTCGATAAACGTTATAGAAAAAAAAAACACTCGTTCTCGTTCGATCACGAAAGTTAAGAAGCAGCGTTGGGCATGAATAGTACTTAGATGGGTAACTGCTTGGGAACTCCGTGTGGTGGTGGCTTTATTTTTCCATTTTTTGAGGTACATATTATTGTAAATAGCATGAAAAATATATTTTTATTACTTTATCGTATTAAATTATCGTTACAATTGTTAAAGAATTATTATTTACCTAAAAATGTCATTGAAACCAGTGGAACTCTAAATATTTAACTTTCCGTAATATCTAAAATAGCAAGCTCCTATTTTCGCACGTATTATCTTGTACGTTGCGATAAAAACGATTGATTTATCGCATCTAATATATATATATGAGATACAAGTATGTTGCGTATATTTAATATTATACGAATGTGAAAGGATATAACAACAATATTACTATCACCCATATCATTTACAAGAAATATACAAAATTGTAGAAGATATCGGAATACGCATTACGTATCATTCGATGCTCTCTTTAACGAAACCGCGTTGAAGGTATCGTCTCGTTATCCCGTGTAAACGTGATTCATTAGACACGCTTTAACGAAGCTATAAGTTTGAGCAATTAAACACATTGGTCTCTTCTCTGCTATGATGCTGTTTTTCTTATCAATTAATTTGCATATTCCGCTCTGCTAGCGATTTTAATCGTCAATCACGTTGCTTGTATTTTACCCCTTAAACAAACCAGTTGCCCGTTGCTATTCGCGAGATCAAGACGCAATGGTATCCTCGCTTTGGTTTCCAAAAAGCATATCACGCTTCCATCTGTAAAACGTATCGGATGTCTAGGTTCGAGCATCGAAGCTTTAGTTTGGCTCACATTTGGGCTTAGATAAGGCTTGAATTCGATCTAAATTAAATTTGTTTCGCGCTCGAATCGGATCTCGGTTGCAAACGTTCTCTTCGTCGCATAACAACATCATCAACTACAAAAATTGCATCTCGCCATCGAAAAAGTCGGACGACAAACCGTTTTCAACGGTGCATGAATCTAAATCGTTGGGAGTTGTTATCTCTGAAATCACGTTGCATCGTTCCTTATGTTGCACCGATGAACCGGAAGGAGGTTTGTCTCGGAGACCGCTTATTCCGCATCTCGATGCCCCTTTTGTATTTGCTCAGCCACGCCTGAGAATCGATCCACAAGAACGAGTACTTAGATCTCCTCTAATCCGTTCGTTTCCATAAGCACAGCACGCGATACATTTGATATTGTTGGCTGCATCATCCATTGGCGTCGAGAATTCATCTCTGACCCGTACTTCCTGGCGTTCCGTAGAAATCGGACTATTTTCCAGCTGAGTTAATGTACTCTGGCCGTTTGTTAACGAGCAACGATTAAATTTTGCTGATTACCAGTGTTTTATCGAGTCTTTTCCATGTGCAGGTACAACGTCTGATATACGCGTTTAGTCCGTTCTCTCGTTTTCAAGCTGGTTAGGTTCGTTTGTTTTGGAGAAAAAGGTGGTATCGTACGTCTGGTACGTGGCATCGTAGTTTATCGTAGCCGATAAAGTGGCGTCTGAAGCCTGTTGCGAGGTGCTATCTTGTAGATTAGCGAAGTAGCAAGGCAAAATGATAAAATGTTTTCTTTTTTTTTTTTAGTAAAAGCGCTATTTAGAAGGTAAATCTACTTAACTTTGATAAACTTAACAGGAATTAATAAACTGGAATTCGTTAGTTATATAAAATCATGTTTGAACATTTATGAGAAGGTAGATAGTAGATGGATGGGTCGTTCTATCAGCAGCAAGGGATAAAAAATTCAATTTAACAAGAGTGCAGCGAAATTAAATTCTAATAGAGAAATCTGTATGCTTCTAAGTAATAAAACTCATTACGTATTGCTAGAAACGTGATAATTTACAACAAAATCTCCTAATTGCGAATAAATACCGACGCCGTTCCTTCTACTCCGTTGTACACTTTCATGTAATTGCAAAAAGCTGATACTACGAAATGCAGAGAAAGATGCTTCAGTGTGATGCAAGGTATGTGTAAATACATCTTGTCGTCATTGTATTTTTTTTTCGCCTATCATCGAAAGCTATTTCGAACACCGATCAATCTCCGTCAATCTCAAGAATACGGCAAGGAAAATAGTAATTAAAAAGTGATTGAAATTTTCCTTTATAATATTCGAAATTTTACGTTTCAGATGGCGAAATTTTTTTTCACGATTGCTCGGACGAATCTCGGAACATCATTGCGATTTTTAACATTGCATATCTCGCGGCGAGAACCGATGACGCCAATGGCGGCGACGTGACTCGACGCAGCGCGCCGATTTCGATCGTTAATAGGAACCGCCTCGCAATAACAATAATAACAGTAATAACAAGAATAGCAAACGACGGTAATGGGAGAGTAGCCGCGTCCTGGTAAGGACGGGACACAACGGTGTCCCATTGTACGCGTCCCTGTCCCGATATCAGGCATGAACTGGCCCGAACAATCGGCAGAAACAGCCAGGTGGAATCGATAGAGGCCAAGCCGGTGGTCACACTTTGCTGCCTCAGGATGTGCTGGGTAGCCGGGACATACCCAGTCACCGTATACCTTTTCCTTTTTCCCCTCCATGATCCCGCCTTTTTCCCCATCGTTCAAGTTAGCCCGTCCAAGGAATCACGGTCGCCGACCTGTTAATATTAACCAGCATTCGGACTCGCAAGGAGTTGGCAAGAACTACGAAATCTCGAATCACTTGGCAAATATGTGTATTCGATGCTTCGAGATCGATGGTAAAACAACCCCAAAATGATTTCGGTGCACGGTCCCTTCGTTCGCGAGAAACAACGTTCTTCGCACGACGTACAACATTGTAGCAATCCGACATACACAATTTCTCGCGTTTAAAATGTGTTTGTTACAATTTCCAGGTACGCAAAATCGCGTAAGAAGACGCAAAAGTACTATATAATAAATAGAAATAATAAAAAATTTATCAAAATAAATTGTAAGGAAAAACATGATATCGATATTAAAAGAATTTACGAAATAAGATATAAAAAGAGCTTAATTTCTTGAAAATAAACGAATATACCCCGCAATCATTTTGGGGCTGATTGGCCATGGATCTCGAAGCGTGGGACGCGCGTACAGCCAACTCTTTCGGGATTTCGCGGTTTTTGCCATCTCCTGGTTAGTATGTATATGGTACGTGCATGTATACTTGAGAAATATGCGTTTAAACGTAAGTAGACTTAGGAATGGTGATTTTAACGCGGAAGTAGAGTACGACTAATTAGATCATTTTTCTCGATGAGTTTCCAATTTTAAAGCTATCGTCCTGCTTTTGGACTTTCTCTTTGGAATTATTGCTTCGAACAGGAAAAAGGATAGAGTCATTTGAATAGTCGAGGATCTGTTGAAGATGCTAAGGCTACTAAAGTTGAAGGCAGCTCCCTTCTTTTTAGTTTTACTTTAGACGCGACAGATAACTGTTGCACGATAGAATTGGTTATTAAATTACAATATTTAAGTGGTATTTATTTTCAATATGCTTTTGTCAGTCGATTTACGCTGCATCTATTTGCATTAATAGATTTAAAGCGGAATATTTCATACGATTAAGATATCTACCGACGTACATCTTAATTCATCAATAAACCGTCTAAGCTCGTTTCACGTTTCATTCGACGTATCAGGGAGTTAGCTCGAGCGGCTGTGGGAAAAAACGCGATGCCGATCCGCCATTTTTCCTGCGTCGCAAGTCGTGCGTTTCTTCTTTCATTAAGATGTAATCATTGCTTTTAACGAAGCCGAATGTTTCTTTAACGACTCGATCCGTAGCCGGCGCGGCATTAGCGCGCGGTGCAAGGAAATCGTCTTCATTACCCCGGTGAAACATTGTAGCAATCCGACTTGAACTTTTTTATCAGGGCAACACGCGCAATTTCCATCGGTTATGCTCCCTGAACGCTGTGTTTTAGTGCTAGTAGCCACCGGCCACTAGCGATGGTGCCGATACGACACGTACCGATGTTATACAAACAACTAAACACGTAATTCATTGGAATCTTGCGTGTATTCGTTGTACCGGTGTGAAAAGAATATTCAACAATCAGACGCTGAATTAGATTTAGATACTAAAAATTGGGTATTTTGCTTTAATTTAAAATGAAAAAAAAAAAGAAATACACGAAAGAATGATGTATAATCAGTGATATATATAAACTGAAGGAAAACAAAATTATGTCGTGTAAGTACAAGTTTCAAGATTGTTATCCGTGTTACTTATGTATGTATCAGTTACTCATTAAATGTGGAAACTAATGTAAAACTCTTTCGTAGATACTCGTGTAAAGTTTGTTTAATTACTTTTAGTTATTTATAGAATTTACCTGATGCCCTTTTTTCTTTCTATTAAGATAAAACTAGTCATACTATTTATCCACGTTATCGAGTAATCATCCAGTAGAACGTATTTGAGAAATTATAGTTAACAAGTAAGTACAGGTGCTAGATACTATTTTAATAGCAGCACTGATTATTCAGTGACTTACTTATCTTAAAATTTCCTTCTATCTCATTTAATTACATGTATTTTTGTTTCATTTATTTCCCATTTATCTTATTAAATCATTTTCTGACCTATTAGAGCGAATCCGTTGAAGTTTACAGAATTAATTCTGATCTTTCGATGACCGAATGTTTTATCGCCTTAATCAAATTGTATTTAATTATTATTAGACTTGACTGTATCTGAAAACCAATGTTTATTAAGAAAACACGATACAATATGAATATAAGTTACATATATATGTATGTGTGTGTATATATGCAAGCTGTAATTATATTTTAGTGAATTTATCTGCGAGAAGTTCTTAAATAATCGTTTTAAAAAATAGGTTGAGGTAATGGAGGATAATAAATCTAAATGCACAAAATAACAAGTCACGACCGTATCATAAACCTAATTCATGTTGCAAATCTTGACATATCTATGATCCAATCGCTTCACGATTTACCCGTGGTCTGATTTATTCTATCTACGACCCCTCCTTCCATTTCTCTGTTATATATGTATGCTATACCACACACACACTACTCTAGGAATAGTTATATTCTCTCGTCGATGATCAGTTTATTTGTATATTCCAGTATCAATTAGAAATAATTAAATTTTAAAATTCGAGCACGTTCTACTTGAAATAAGGACGATAGAAACAAAGAAGACAAATAATTGCTTGAGAAACGAGGATGTATGCGAATAAGTTCTAAAATATTGCGTTAAGATAACACGTTAATCCTGTATTTGCTAAAAAGTTTGATTATTTCCACATACTTTGTTACATACGTTTTAGTTCAATAAAAATGACCTTTTTATAAACAGCGTGAAATCTTCAGCTTTCTCAGCGAACGATACATAGCAGTTCGTGATCGGTAATTCATTGAATTTCGTCGGATCGATTCACACAAAATTTATACTTGAAGTCTGATGAAAATTTGCAAGGCAAAAATTATGAAGATTTTCGACTCGATACACCATGTGCCGTAACGAAAGAAATTAAATATTACGCGATAGCTTTGACTCGATACACTTTGCGCAATCCGTTTCTCATAATTCATTTACTTCCACAATACAAAATTTACCACACGCTTCTACACAATCCATCGACGATTCAAACATCCCGAGGCTGGTTTCTCAGACGTCGGACGAGTCGTTTCGCTTCGACCCCGTTGCTCGTAATTCACATAGCCGAGTTGTCCACTTCATCATCGCTTTCATCGCAATTAGACACCGCGGTGAACTGCTATACAAGCCGCGGAGCGGATCAAACGCCATTTAAGGATCATGGATCTCGCCCCGCGGCTGACGCGCGTTTGGATTTCACTCGACTGGAAATAAGGGCAGCCTGCCGACCGCCTGATTCGACACATTGTTGCATCGGTTCGTGATATATACGGGTACCGAGTGTTCTTCCTTTTGCTACGCGTTAAATCCGTAGCTCGCAAGCCGAGCAGAAAATACAGCGACGAAAATAAATTCACGCGGTCGATTGTTGTTACACGCTGGATGAAAAAACGACAAAAAAAGCTGTTATTCAGAGACGAAAACACACGAAACCTGTTGTTCGTGTTATTCGTGATCAGAAGCTTAAAAACTGTTATTTAGGACTAAAAACAGGTTGGTATTCATAGACGGGAAAAAGAAGTTTAGGTTACCAGACGCTAGGTATAACGTTTGCTTTCGATTCATAGGGTGTCCCAAAGTTTAACAGACGAATTTGGTTAGTGTATTTAATTTAGCGTATGTAGAGACGAATCGATCTAAAATAAAATCACAGACGACGTCGTAGGGCGAAGTATTCTTCTCTTTGTATTTCGTACTTTTACCGCAACTTGTTGGTGCAACGTCGAACGTTTGTGACGAGACGTTTTTCCACCGTGTACTCACGTACAGTAACAAAATTGCTTCGAAAGCAGATTATATAGGATTAAACCGGAGCAGACAGGTTCACTAAGTACACGTGTAATGACGAGCTTTTCTTTGTTCGCGTATTAGCAACATCCTAAACCTTGAAAAAGCGACACAGGAAGCCTATCAGCGCTAATTAATGCCAAAGTTCGAAACTGGTTCTCCTTTTTCATCGTCCAGTGTCTTGTCGATCCGCCACCAGTTCCAGGTACAGTTTTCTCCTAATAATCATCGATTAACGATTTGTCAACCGTGATGTGATGTACATCGTAATAATTGGAACTTGTTTTTGTCGAAGGTAACTATCGGACGTGCCGGTCGAAAAGTATTTCGTACAAGTATTTCTCCATTGGAGCAATTAAGACGCGAGTCACTTTACTTACTTTCTAATTTTCATTGCGTCTCGCGGTCGGCAAACAGACGAGAAAAAAGAAGGCTTGTTGCGTCGTTAGGATCCGGCGTTATAAATCGAAGATGCTACGGGAGTGAACCGCAAGAGCGGGAAAAAGAATCCAAGTCCATTCGACACTGTCGTCTCGCTAATGATCGGCCGTAGTATGATAAATAGTTTTACTCGGATTTCTAATCTTGAAAAAACTCTTTGAGAATGTGCCACTTTCGCTCGTGTTAAAATAACAGATCACCTACTCACTGTAGTATCGCGTTTGATTTTATTGGTTCGTTCGACGTTAGATTAATGGTTTAAATTAATCAAACAGGAGGATATTTTCTATAAATAAATACATAAATATATCGCTGTCGAATAATTTTTCATTCTTCTATCCCGTATAGGCAACGTAAAATGTCATGATAAAGGTGTTTTAGAATATTCTTGACCGATCTTTGATCGATTTGTAGCGGCACATGGGTAGAGGACAAATCAAATCATGTTGTTGTTTTGCCTCGGAGTATCAAGATCGTTAACCCCTTAATCTACAACTACGGGCATAGTAGCATACGTAGTACGATGATCGAGCCAAAGGTAAATATTACGGGCATAGTACGAGTCATCGTACTACACAAGTCGTGCGAATGGCTCGAAGGCTGCGCGAGCTTGTTTATGTTTTCGGACGTAAATTTTCGGACCAAAATTTTCGAACGTAAATCGTAGGTTAAGAGGTTAAGATACACGTAATGTAATAATAAATAAACTCTGGGCAAAACAATGTCGCTGCTACGTGCAATCGTCGAACAAAGACGAATTTTCATTTTTCGGCTCTCCTTCGACCAGTATAAATAAACAGACGCGATCGCGAGCGAATCAATATATATCGAGTATCTACGTATTAGCGATCAACATCTACGAGATTGTCCGAGTTATTATCCGGTATCTAGTTATCGAGTTATCTGCGAGCGATCATACACTATCGTCGCGAATATATCGAACGAGCGTTTTTCAATAGTATTTATCTTTATATTTATTTAATTTATTTCAAATATATTTGACGGGTTGCAACAGCAATCTCTCGCTCTTGTTATTTTGTATCATCAATTAACCAATCTTCTACAGATTCTTAACAGTTTTCGAAGGAATGCAACCTACATAATAATTTTGTTTCGCTCCAAAGGAGTTTCTCTTTCCAGTCAATATTTATTTACTCTCCTAAAGGAGAAACTATCCTCTTCGTTTTACTAAAACGGCGAAAATGCAATCTCAATTTTATCCATAACAGATTTCGTTTCGTTTAACCACGAATATTCCCAGAACTACGAATAGTCGTACGTAAAGCTCGATACGAAATTTCATTTCGTTTCTATCTTCCTTATTCCCAGAAATTATAGTTTGTAACATATTTATGTGTCTGTATACAGAAAAGTTACATCTTCTTTTATCCTTTCTACGCTATTACGCTCGAGAAACAAGCTGCGAACAGAGTAAAATAGAGGAATAAGGAAGAATTAATTTCATCGTTTTTCCTAAGCGTAGCAATGTTTGCAATATTTTTCCTTTTAGCTTGGAATCGAGCCACCTTGATAATCTCGCTTTATTTATCACATTGTAATGTATGTAATTTCTTAAGCTACAGATAAGCAAACCGATCGTTGAAGAATCGATAACGATCTACGACAGAACACCTGGTCTACGCGAGCTTATATAAAAAAGAATTGGCGAAAGTGTGATTTCGAAAGCACGATCGTTCCCAATTTTCATCGCCGATTTTCTTCGTGCCTTTCGAAAAAATCTGGTCGCAGTTTCACGTACGGTGACTCGTAATATTCGAATTAATATTCGAACGTTTCTCAGAAGCTAATTGATCAACTCCACATTTTGCCAGTATTTCAATTTTCTTCCATAAACACACGAGATTAATATTGAATTCTAGAAAAACAAATTACGTACTTCGATCAGATCGTTTTTCATAACAGGGTAATGTAAATAATGGAGATTCTAAAATGATTGATTTAAAGAAGGTAGCCTGAACACGTGTCTTTAGTAAGCATCCATGTAATGGTATAAATACGAATTTTTACTCAAAATTACATAATAAAATTATATAATATACTTCTATTATCGCAAAAAGAAATAAATATTCCATTAAATTGTAATAAATTACAGATTAAACGTGTTAAATATTAGCAAAAGAAATACTACTGGCAAATTTAAGAAACGGTATTTGCAACATCGTCGCTTCACTATACTTTTCACTGTATGGAGTGAACTTTTGAGCGTTTCGATGAATCGTTTCCTCCCTCACTCAGGTCTAAAAGTCCTCTGCTTTAAACCTCTCTACGTAAACAATGTCGTTCCAAATTCCTATAATAAAAAAGAAAGAAAGGAACGTAACAACATCAAGGAGGCTTGTTATCGTTTATCGGCGATCATTTTTCAGCGGGACACTGCCTCTGGACTGTCGAGATAGCATCGTTATCCCAGCTCGTGACCAATTATATTCATAGTCGTCGCGAAAGCAGCCGACATGGAAATCGATCGATGGACACGACGTTACTTTTTATTAACGACGTAACGTCGTCGGTATCGGTCATCGATGGAATTAGCTGCTGGTCGTCGCAACGAAAATTACCTGAAACCCGGTACGAAACTCTTATTTCAACCCGGTGAGGGTAGGCGATCGCGCTCTTGATCACCACGGCTATTGCTTTTTCGCGAAATTGTTATTATTAGACGATAGCGATCTCTCGTAAAAGTCGCGCACACGGCACTTTCTAGGCTAAGAGCTGGCACCGGGTCCTCCCGCAGGAATCCCAGCCAAGAGAGATCGGTACGATCGAAACGCGGTGTAATTAGAGGCCTATCTCTGGTGCAGGTGGACGCGTTAACGAGCTACAGTGATCTGGAGTACGGATTTGAGGAGACACGGCCATTCGGATGATGGACCGATAGAAAGATTACCGTATGATAGTTTTGTTGTTAAATCGTGGTCTACTTTCGGAATTGCACCGAGTTCTTTTTATTAGAAATGTCTTTATTTTAGGTGGAACAGCCAGGCGATCGATTTACAGTGTATCGTGTATCGGAGTAAAACTGCACGCCGGTTAATTATTTTCATAATCTAGCAAATGCTCGACTAGAGGAACATCTGTTTAGGAACTAATTTATCATCCACCGACAAAGTTAATGGAAATACGAATTTTCTGGGTTAACAACTAAGGAAGTGCGGATTTTGTCAATACCAACTAATGACAAAATCCGCATTCCCTAGTTGCGAAACCATTAGAATCTACATAAAATATATAAAGACGTAGGAAGATACGCAAAGATTCGTAATACGTCGAGTATACTCGTCGAGCATTTGCTAGACGAGAGGAATATCTGTTTAGAAATCAATTTATCATCCATTTGGCAAAGTTAATGAAAATACGAATTTTTTAGGTTGGTAACTAAGCGAGTGCGGTCCGCTCGAACTGGCAACTAAGTGAGTCGATACAAACTAATCCGCGTGAAGATTGACAACTGTGTTTGAAATGGTCTACTTTCGAAAATGAAATTCTTTTTCCATTAGAAATGTCTCTATCTCGAGTAGAACAGTTTAGCGTATCATATATCAGGTTAAAATGGACCTGGAAATACGATCCGATTACACGTTGCATTCTGAATTGACAGTCGTGAGACTTTCGTCGATTTCCATTTGCAAACTTTCGATGTAGTAGATAAATTAACCTAAAAGCCACGTGCGTGTACCGTTATGGGTGGAGACCAGCTAGCTTGTCCTTCAGTCTTCTATTTAACCGCATACCTTCTAAAGAAAGGGATATGTACTACGTTTTGCAACAAAACTCGGACGATCACGACGTTTTACCACCGATAGAGGGCAATTTAATGGAATAACGAAGCCATTTTGCGAGCCAGGTGCGAACGATTAAAGTGAAAATGCCAGGCGGTCACCAATTTTCTATTTATTTCGAAGCTGACGGAAGATAGGCGCATGTGGCAGATATTTTCAATAACGTTTCGTTTCTTCGAACCGTGATCAACAGCCGATCGAAAGATAAAGCGATAATTACGACGATCGTAAATTGTTGGTTTAATTAGTCAGGGCAGAGTATGTGGGTTTTATGATGTGATTCGTTCAATAACCGAGATTCATCGCGCTCTATGTGGCGCAATTAAAGGGAGAACCGCGTTTCTTCGAAGGAGATATTAAAACTGGTGTAACGCAATTTACTTTAATGATCTACTGTACAATTATTTGCAGCTATTAGCAGCTCTCAGGTGATGTAGATAATTGTCAAAGTTATGTCGATAGCTGATTAAAGTATATAAGATTATTAAGGGCAAGAGAGAAGAATCGTCGAATAAAATTTTCGAGTATCTCTGCTGAATTTTAATATTTAAATTTTATTCAACGTTCGAATCGTTTGGTATTCCAAGTTGGTTGTTTCATACGAATATTCAATAGTCGAAATTTTCAAATATTTGTACGTAATAAATATTTTCTGACGGACACAGTTAAATAAATATCCGTGTCATTATCATCGGCCGAGGTTGCAATTATTAATTTCAAGTTCTTAAATCAAAACGAGAAATTGCAATCAATTACAGTTGTGCGTTTTATATCGAAGCCAAAGGAAATTCTGATTATAGAAGGTTAAAACCAATATTACGCTGAATGCTCATCTTTCACTCATCAAATTCGAAACGTCTTTCGAATAAGCCTTTCAATCATCCCATCACCACGTAAAAATCACTTTCCAATCAATCACTTTGCTCAAACACTGTCTCGATTTTTTCCTCCCGAGCGTAAAAGTTCGTCGAGGAGGATTCTGCCATAAGCTGTCAGACGTTAAGGTGTAACGATCGACATGGTAAGTCGCGTTCTTTGCTCGTGTCCCACGAAGAGATCATAGGATATGGTCGTGTGAGAGTCGTCGAAGCGTGTTTCCTAATTGTCCATCAGTTTCGTTCTAGCGAATCCTCGCGACTCGGGAAGGCCACGTAAAATTCGGCGAGTCGTTCGTCGAATATTTTGTTCTACCATATATACGCATACTAAACCACTGTTTCTTAAGTTAAATTTTTGCAACATATTTCGATGCAAATACAAACAAAAATTTGTAAAGAAAAGAAACGTGAATTGGAAGAATTTGTTATTGCAAAGAATTGGCACGATGCAAGTTGTTGCACCGAAGGTAACGTTATAAAACAGCGTGAAAATGATACGACGATTTATGTACATAAGTGACAAAGAAATTTGCCAAAGTATTACCTGCGGGGATTTCTAACGAAAGAATCGGCGAAGAAGATAATGTACTCGCATAACATTCCTACGCGTTCAAAAGCAAGCATAGGATTAAAGATAGTAGCGAGATGGTACGAAACACAAAAAGAAAGCAATCCTATGGAATTACTGGAAGAACTTTAAGGAAAATATGCAATTTAGTAGCCGAGTACAGATCGTATTGGGAAAGTATACTAGAAGAAGAAAAAGATGATTGAAACGTATATATGTATGTAATAATATGCAATAAATTACATATTGTTTTTCACGTGAAATTTGATTATAACGCAAATCGTATGATTATCGGAAAAAATTCGATTATCCTCTATCTATGTTGGTTCGAATAACCGAGATGTTACTTTGTTATTAAAATATTCTTCCAACTAATAGTAAGTAACTCATACCGTAATTTTTTGTCTTATTAACTTTGAAAGTAAAAGAAAAAGAGAATAAATTAATGATAAAGAAGAAGAAAAGAAAATTGTCTCTACCATATGGAATATGGAATAATTCCTGCGTGTTTTCTTTAAAACAAACGATCGTGGAAAAGTAGAATTTTCGAGTTAACTGCCAGAAAAAAGCAACGAGAGAGTAATAAAGAACCAGTAAAAGGTAAAATGATATCAAGATGATGTTAATCGATTAATAAGAAACAGACATTATGTATCTTTACATACGACAATACGACTAACGGATGAGAAATGATAATTGAGATCACTTACGCAACTCTAGAATATCCAACCGAGTTTGAGCCTTTATTTTCCAATATTTCTATTAAGTCGCTTATCAAGTGGTCTGAAACGTTCGTTACTTTGACACTTGGTCGAATTTATGAGTCACTTTAGTTCGCTTGCAGCTTTTTAATAGTGTTGCGTATCGTTGCGTAGGCTGTAATAACTCACACGTCACGCGTCAAGTTAATCTTACGTGATGGATCAATGTAAAATATGTACAAAGTAACGATAGCTGTCGATGTTAAGGTACTTAACAGTTACACGGTTGCTACTTATCCTTACTGCTGCTAGAGCTCTTTCCGCCGTTCTTGGTCTTTCTTTTGCGTCTCGAGTAACGGAAGTAGCGTTCATCGATATTTATAAGACAATTTTTCAAGGAAATGTAGAAATTATCCTTTTTAAACGGAGGTTTACAAGCTCTGTTTTTTAATTTCAAATATTCGTATCGAAATATGCAAACTAAAATATGAAAATTTGTACATTGAAATTCATATATTTGAATTTAAATATTCTAATTCAAATGGACAAATTCACATATTTAGGTAGAAATCTAAACTTCGATAATAGCAGTATGAATTTGTTAATATTAAACTTTGGATTAAAATTCTTTCAAAACATTCTGCGAAGGAATTCTTTCCTGAAAAATTGTACGTTTCCAAAGGATCGAAGATTCGTATCTACCCGTCAGATGCGAACGTCAACAGACCAAACTTAAATAAATAACTGTCAGAAGGTTAAAGAGCCAGAAATAGCCTGTCGAATGCGAACTTTAAAGAAACGACGTTTCGCGTGCAAGATTAAAATAAAATGAGTTCGAATTTCACCAAAAATTCCAATTTACTATCTATTCATCGGAGATCTGAGCTGTAGCGCGTCGCATGTCGTTCCGATCGACGCGTCATAACCGGACGGTGAAATCTCCACGCTTGATCGTACGACGATCGAAGGTGCGTTTAGACCAAACGATCGAATGCTCGTTCTTCCATCGCTTTGGTAAAATCAAAGTACGAACGAGCGTGTCTTCTATCGTCGTCTGTCGATTGTTTGACGAATCGTTCGCTGAAGCGAGTATATGCGAACAGATCGCTCGTTTACGCTATTCCTCCGACTCTGCGTTCTCGCTCGCTCGGTCTAAACTCACCTTAAACCGGCGGAACACAGGCGCGCACAACTTCATCGCGCACGAAATCGTTCGATTGTACCGTGTTAACGCGTTCATTCATCACCGATCGTTCCTCGTCCCGTGCACGCACACGTTTTCACGTGGCACGCAACGAAATCCATCACGATCCGCGTTACCGCAGCTGGTTCGCGGCGAGAGAATGCGTCACGGTTCATCGAGCTTCGTTATCGCGCCTCTCCGCGCCATTTGACGCGCGTTTTCCCGCGAAACAACTGGATCCACGAGCGATCGACCGACGCGATGAGATCGCGCCAGTGCAGAACGATGCCGGTGTGTGCCGGGCGTTGAACGTTTGTAATTGGTGGCGGCGTGACGGTGAAACGATTTATCGATACCGGCGGACCCACCCGTGGCCAAGAACAAAGCAATAATATATCAGGATAGCCCGTTACGCGCGCATCGTGTACCGTTATCAAGGACAATTACGCGAATAGATGTGTATACCAGCGATGGGATCAAGTACGTCGCAAGTACGTACATAGATTCGAACATTCACCGATCGGAAATGACGGACATCGTAACGTAAAATAGTTAGAAACGGAGGGAATCTGTTACGTCCAGTCGAAGATATGGATCTTGGAGACGAACTACGTTTATGGGATCATGGGTGAAAAACAGAAGTTACATTTTCCATCCTTTAAGGAGGAGTAACGTTGAAATTCAATCGTCGACCGATTCTACACGATGATTTTGATCCCTTCATTCGGAATAAATATAGAAAAATGGATTTGTCGTAATATCTTCAATATTATTATACGTAATTACGTATGTATTGGATATATAATTGTGTAGGTACTATTAATATTACACAATTAAGATGATCATACATTTAGGGATCTAGAAACATGGAATAAAATTGAACAGATTTTTTCTACCTATACTTACAATTTGCAGCCTAATTCAGTGCCCCTAATAATACATATACTCGTAAGGAACTACTCGTGGTATCGAAGAATCTGTACATGTATATATATATACGGTATGTACGTAGCTACATGAAATGAAACGATCGCTTTCGAGGGAAGATCTCGAGCTCGGTGACCTTTCACTGTGCGCGTTCGATATAAGAGGCATGTAATTTTCTCGCGGGCTCGTTTTGTTGCTAATGCAACGGTTAGTGGCGCGAGATTAGCCGGCGATCGTGCCTGTTACACGATCCTGCATCCGACTAGGAGGATGCGATTTCTCGAACCTGTGGACCAACCGATTTTTCCTCGAGCCTACAGTGTCTAATTACTGGGAAAACATCGCCTCGGGCGACAGATAATGGAAAAGATATTAGCGAGATTAATGGTGGAAATGGCCTATTTTTCGCGTGTTTTTTCTTTCTCTTTTTTTCTTTTTTTCTTTTTTTTTGTCAGGTTCCATGTGTAGGTATACGCGTATATACATTTTAAATTCCATTATAAACTCTCCGAATACAACGAAATTAGATATACGTATAGTTATATAAAAATTATACATTAAAGGTGAATTTGAAAATACACCAGTGCGCAAGTACTTTCTGCAGCCACCTGCACGTAGTTACGCGTATCGAAGCTTGCATATAATTACCTACATATTAAAGAAGACGAATTTGTAATTTCTTGAAACACGTTGCACGTGCTTCGTGTACGTACACGTGTCCATTTAATACAGGTTCAGAGTCATGAACTCCGGAATTAGGTGTACTATCGACGTTGTTACCTGCTGGAGTAATCCACGATGAACTTTGAGATTACGCAGGGTGATTCTAGAAAGTGGGTTTGGTTGAATTAGCTTGGTTGCAAATGAAGGTCATTCGTCATCGCTACGAGAATTATTACTAAGCAGTTTTGATTGGTAATTGCAAGTTTGATGTTAGTTTTGTTAATCGCGATGTACTTTCAGACGATCGAATAGTTAACGTAGTATTTCGTTGCGTGTAAGAGTATTGGAATCATACCGGAGTTTGCTGCTCGATCGAAGAAGATCGATTTTACAGCGCTATTATAGGATAATTGCGTTAATACTGCGTATAATATAATCGTACGTTCTATTACGACAGACGAGCGTCTAGTATAAAAGAAACGTTCAAGACAAATTGACGATATCGATATTAAACTTTCTTGTGTCCGCCACTGTATGTACCTACGCGCATAAAGTCTCGCTTAAAATCTCTAATAGATCCGTTGCCCCATAATCGTACTTCGACCTAGTTACGTTTCGCCAGAAACGACATTCTTCACGTTTGATCTGGAATTATTCGTAAAAGTTTGCCGCAGTAATGGCGCAAGAATTGCGAATTCTCGTAACCGTACCGAGGAAGCATCACGCGAACCTCGTAATCCGTTCGTAAAACGCGAAAACGAGAATGCTACTTGAACGAAGATTCGATTTCAAGAGGGCCACGCACGCCATCGTATCGTTCCTTGCGGATAACCAGAAGATTAACGTTGTCGTTATCGAACGTTTTTCCCAGCATCCTCGTTATCGCAGCTTAAAACGCCGTTAAAAGCCAAGGGAAAGAAGAGCACGCTCGCTACATAACGAACACAGAAAACAGCTTTTCAGAGCGTAAATAAGCGTGTTCAATCAAAGAGACATTAGAACGGTACCGAAGCGTGGCCGGAGGATCTCGAACTATCCCGTCGACAAGGCGCAGGTGGACTAAAATAATGTTAGAGACCTAACGTACTTGAGACACAAGGTCGTTACAACGTGGAAGAATTATGGCGTAGTTTGCCGGAGTAATGGGATTGTCTGTTTCATCGGATTCGATAAATGAGATGGCAGGCAGCGATTTAATTGTCCGACCGAGAAGGATAAAGTAGACGATTGAGTTTTCGAAATACTTGTTCTACAATAAACGCGACTTGCATTCTTCGAAAGCAATGGAGATACGATAAATATTCGACGAACGATGTAAATTATATAGTTTACAAGGAATATTTAAAATCCTCGATCTTTCACCTGATACAATACTCGTCGAAACACTGATTTATCAATGAATATATATAGTGGTAAAAGATTTGGAAGAATTTTTTTTTAATCGTCAAAACAATCCAGTTGATTGTACAAGTTGCATTGAAAATGTACCGTATAACAGTTGCGACTATATTCCTTGCAATTTTGTTTCTGTTCCAAAATCTAACGCTTTGTATCGACAGAAATAAGAATAAACAAAATTTCCCACACTGTATCACGATTCGAAGTTGAGATTCTGAGCTACGCGAAATGATGGGTTAAATCTCTGGAAATCTGTTCTCGCAAGCATGTAGGAAAGGAAACTACGATCTTCACAATGCCTCATAAAGCTGTTGCGCCAGAAATTACTTCGAATTTTTGACTTCCTGTTTCGGAATCGCGCTCCACCCTATATATCTCGCGACTCTTACGGGATCCAGCGCGGTCCGACCTTTTGACGCAACGGCTCTAGCTCGCGGGTAGAAAAATATTAATGCAGGCATTAGAAAGTTCCGTGTGCTCGCGAGATCCTCGTCGTCCGCGTGCACGCGCGCATGTACGCCGTTGCAGAATTCTATGCATCGGTTGCAGTCGCGTTCTATCAGCTGCTTCGCATTCTTCGGGATGCGCTTTAATTCCGCTACGAACGAGCTTCTCCTCTTTCGTTTCGCGGCCATACGGAAGGATCGGATCGACGTTCGACTACGATAGGGGAACTCTTTTCCGGATGATGGTTTCTCTCGACGATTCTTTCGAGGTTCACCAGGGAAGGTTGCAACGTCGCGTTCACACACGTAGGAGAAGTTTCGGTCCGTTCGTCATTTCCATCAATCTCTTTTTTGTTCTGTTATGTCAAAATGAAATATTTGATACGTACGTCTAATCGCTACAAAACATTTAATTTAAAGGTTTTCTCCGTTTTTTAAACGTTTTACAACTTTTAAAGGTAAACATACTTCAACTTGGCAAGCTTAAGAAACGCATCTGACAAATTCGCTAAATGCGAATGTAAATTACTTACGAAGGAGAGCTAACATTGCCCAATTAAATTATTTCCATAAAAAGCCAATATAAAGCATCAGATTACGATGCTGGAAAGCATAGTAATAGTATTTTCGTTGCTCTGTCGAATCTCTCCCATTAATTGCGTAGATAATTTCGAACAAGCAGAACACGTGATCGGTGATCGGGTAAACACGACAGCTACAAAACGTACAGGGAATCCCATTTGGAAACGTGTGTAACTGTGCGACTCAAAGTTGCTTCACGAGCTTATGTAGGACATGGTTAAATGGTTTTGGAACGACAAATTTCGAAGTGGAAGACCAGTGGCAATTTGTGCGTCGGTTAGCCTTGTCGGAGGATTCTTAAGTGGGACGTTAGGGATTCAATTTTATGGAAATGAGAGAGTACGTTTCAGATAAAGGCTAAAACAGGCTTTGGCTTTCGGATGACGGGTACCGGAGAAGGACGATCGGTACCACGGGAAAATGGAATAGGATATCGACTGAAAAAAATGTGTTATTCGACGTTGAATAATTAAATAAATTACGATAATTACGGAGCATTTATTTTGAATGACATGAAATTAATATCTACTTAGAGGCAATTTATTACCGCCACAGCTACGAGATAACTTTTGATACATTGTACATCGTGAGTTGTTTGATAATCAAAAACGGTTTTATAAGCACCAGGTGGTTGAAGTAGAAAAATGTCTTTACTTTTACGTCCCTTTAATTCGTTTTACGCATATTTTCCCGGGGAAAAGAAATCGCGTACTATCGCTCCGTTCTACGTAGCAAGATTACAACGATATTAAACTTGAAAATACGAGATTTATAGTATCATACTTGATAACTTTCGTATTAACGTTTGCTAATCCCCGTATGCGAAGTTTCGCAACGTAAATACAGGCGTTCTATTGTAAAATTGACTCGTTAGACGTTGCAGGAAATTGAAATCGACTGTACGACGAACGCGTCAGCCTGATCGCAACATCCCCGCAAACATCGAAATAGTTGCATCGTAATTGCATAACGACAATTCGGAAATATCACGGAGAGGAATTGCAAGTGCGATACGCGGTCGAGATTGGCCGGCTCTCTCGATTATCGCGGATCCCCCTTTGGTCGACGTATTTCGTTCCCAGCTACGTTCCGTTACAGCCAGATACGCTCGTATTCCTGGAATTACGAACCGCGTGTTCGCGCGGCCGCCACGAAATTGCGGGGTATCGATCAAAACCGAGCGGATATCTAATAGCTCGGATGCACGTTTTCCTCGCGCTCTCCCCGTTTCATCCTCATCTTCTCTCTGTTTATCCACGGAGAAAATACGACTCCGTTGGTGGCACGGCGGATGGGAGAAATCTAGCGAGGTCGTAAAATCAACAGGGTCGTAGCAGGTACTTAGGCTGTGGTTACGGGAACAATAGATTCGGAAGGTTCGCGTAAACCATCGAAAAGGAAATATTTCGAGGTTCAAGCGAATGTCTGCCTGCACAGGTTTCATCTTCGTGGTCGTTCTTGTAGAAGTATCAATTTGAATTTGAAATCTACCACCTATTTATTACTTTTGGAGCTCTGCATTGATTTCTTATATGTATAGGTGCCTGCTAAAACTATCGAATTATAAAATTTGTCTCGTTCGTCAATTTATTTAGCCAGCTGTCGTACAGGGGTGGGAAGCCTTTTCGTTTCTCTATTTTAATGGTGCGTTAAATAAAATTCTCGTTGTCGTAAAATCAACGGAGCTGTCGAGATACTTTGGTTAGGGTAGCTATGAGGACAACAGATTTGGATGATAGAAAACTGAGGGTTCGACGAGATATTAGGGGGACTAATCGCGAGGAATACGTGTATGAGGTTTTTGACATTCGAATTGTTCGTTGGTAATATGATGCGCGTTAAATATTGTACTTAACGTTGCTTTTTTATAATGTCTCGTCAAGTTTCTGATGCAAGAGACACAACTTGTAGAACGATGTAATGGAACTGATCATACCAGTCAGCGTTATTTCCTCTTATTGGAAACGAACACTAGAAGCTTTGCTTTCGCTTGTTACACGAAGCTATACGAAGTTAATGTCAATTTTATTTCCAACTTCTGCAAGATCGAATGGAAGATTTCAGACGACCGTGTTCGGATCTGTCGAGCAACTTCCGTCCACCTCGTCTTATTTTCCTTTTATTCGTTTCGAATTGCGTTTTCCCGAAAAAGTTATTCAGAAACGATTAAAGTAATAGTTTAACGACATCGTAGAGAGAAATTATGAAAATTACTGCACAGTTTAAGGAGAAAGTAATCTCAAAGAAAAAGTTGAATATCTTGCTAATATAATCTTTGTTAATTCGGCGAACTTGCTGGTACTAAATCACGTTGCAATGCAGTAAACTTCTATTAACTCGGGTGCATTAACTTCTCTCTTCCGATAGGAAAATTAGCAGAGGAAGTAAGTGGGTCAAGTAGTGTCATCCTCTTAATGGACTTATGAATTATGATTTAAAGAAGCCGTTACTTATTTAATTCTAAAGTTAACCGACTAATATAACCTGTCGAATTTTTGTACTATCCATTTCTTGATAGTTCGCTCGTTGCAAAAGTTGCAAAATTGTTATTACCATAAGTACCGTAAACCATGCAAAAGCTTCCGATATATAATTACATACGTATCAATACGTAGCTTCATTAATCCATTTTCGACATATGAAAGAACAGGCTCGATGAACTAGCGCTACTTTGCGAAGTTGCGAATGAAGTTTGAGACTGGCACGACTCTGACCTATGCTAATATTTCAAGTTTATTACCAAGCTGTGGACTTTTACGCACTCGTAAAACATTCGAATGTGCAAAAATGTAGAGAGTTGCAACAATTCACGTTACGATATTTAGAGACTGAAACACATCTTTCTACCTTGCAAGTTCTATTTCTGTTGTACCCGTATTCAGAGGAATATGAATTTGTCATTTGCACGAAACAGTGGATTTATTGCTTTCGGAGATCTATGTATTCGTTTGTTAGACGCGTTATATCTGCTTATTTTAGCGCGATTGTTCAAACTATACGAATAATTTTGTTCACCAAATTTTACGTATCACATAGCGGAACCTTTTCACCTGCTTCTTCGTTTCGATATTATATAAAATTTTAATAACTTAACAGATTTTTGATACAAAAATTGCATCGTATCGTACAAAAGAAAATTATCGTCGTATGAAAATACTTATCGCATTTGACTTGAATATCGAAATATTCAGACTTCGCTATATCGGTGATCAATGATCGATCAATCCGAAACGAATTTTAAACGAAAGTAGAAACTTTGTAATGCGATAGATACGTGAATCGTTGTATCTGGAGCTCATTTTTGGTCTCGCTTGACCATATACACTTCAGGCTTTCTCCGATGAAGTTATTAAGTAACTTCAACTTCTAACATGTTCGATCACGATTAAAGATCAAAGGTGAAGAACATGATAAGCCACATTTTCCGACTTTTACAGGGATGTAATTTTCAAATTTAATGCGCTGTAAATCAATCTCATACAATGCTGCTAAAAGTGGTATTTGATTTTTTAACGATAATACATACGCGTTACTCGTACTTTCGTTTAAACGACATTCACGGAGAGAATTCTATATATCGTAGAATATAAAATTCGTTAAAGAATAAAAAATTTTCCACCAAAATTTGTACCTAACTTCGGTTTTTCCAAGTATTTCATCGTCGGTTTATAATATCGTGGAATTGTCGCAATTTCAATAACGCAAGCTTCGACCACGTTTCGAATCACCTAATCCCATGTACCATGATATTACACCGGATCGTTTCTTGCCACTAATCTTCGGAATAAATCTATTCACGATATTTCAAAAGCGTGGAATACGTTCAAACAAGTTCTATTAAGTTTCAGCGCCGCTCGAACATCTTCGTTTCATCTAACAGCTGTTGTGCAGTTTCATAGATTCGTTTCAGAATCACGATGTTACGGTATCCTCGAACCTATTTTCGCAAATATTCTGCCTGCCGGTGGATAATATTACAACTGGTCAACAAGTTTAAAATTATTCATCGAATTCTCCATATCGTTTGAATATCTTAGTTGCCATGGGTCATGACAGACATTAGATGATATGATTGTAAGTTGTTACTATGCAGCGTTAATACGTTATTATGCAAAATATTTGTTGGTATGTAGAATACATTTCTATGTTCTAGAAATTATAGTAGACATGTATATATATATATCGTAGACGTATATTTTTACATCGCGGAGTACAGTTCTATATTTGTATGTAGATCATTCTGTTAGATTCTTCTTGATCATTCTTAGATTCTTAGATCCCCGAGAATAATTGAAGAAAAATTTAGAAACGAAAATGAATATATTAGATCGATCCATTGAAAATCAAAGAATCGAGTAACGAGTAAAAAGTAGCCAGGCAAACGCAACATTATGGGAAAACATATAACAAAGTAACGCGTATACCTTTTGTCGAGGTACGAACAATGTATCAAAATGATCGACACTTTACAGGCGTTCGCTATACAAATGAGAAACACAAAAAGGTTTCCACGATTAAAAGAAGATAGTCTGCCATACCTGTCATATAAATAACTATAGCTGTTTCCAGAATATCCAGGATACATGGATTCCTAAATCAAACAGAGAAAGTTTAGTGTTCTGGATTTTTAAATTGTTTGCCATAAAAGACGGAATGTATCGTCGTATCCCTCCCTTGCAGTGCTCGATTATACGGGAAAGAAGATTTACAAAATCGACGTCGAAGCAACGTTAGAGTCAGAATAAAAAAAAATTACCAAATTCGCGTTTGTTTTGAAAAATTGGTCAAAAATCTTCATGAAAATACGCAGACCTGTTTCCATCGATACCCCATCGCGTATCAAATTGAAACGTTTTTCACAGCCAACGTGTTAACAATCACGGATGGACACGATCGCTCATTCTCACCATCAAATAATCGATATACCGTTGAAACAGCCATTGGAGCCCAACTGATCCTAACCTCGTATCGCAATCGACTGTAACACCGCATAGCATCCTCGACCTTAGCGGATCGTTAGCGCGGGCAAGGAGCAAACGATCGAATAATTATCACAAGAAAATCCGCATGCTCGCCGCTACTTAGCGTCGTCGACTAATGTCCTCCCATTAAGGCCCAACCCCGTGGCTTCCATACCGACGCGGTGCATTCGGCGCGTGAATCTATCGGCTCGTGAACAGCCGTAACACGGATAACAGACCGCTGACCGGCGTAATATATTCGTTGGCGACTGCCACGACCTGGTCACTCCCCAGCTGGCGAGAGGATTCGCGATTTTTTTTCAGCGTCGATTCGCCGTTTTATCTCTTCTCGCCTCTGGGCGAAATACGGTTGTGTCGACGTAGAGAGAGAGAAAGAGGTTGTGCGAAAGAGGGGCAAAGATAGACGGAGAGAGGTAAGTTGATGCGCGATATCGGTGAACGATCAACGATGATCGTCGAGGTTATTGTGCGAGCTTTCGTTCGCCCACGCTCTTGACAGGGTGGTCGAGACTCGGGTGACCAGCAGATACAGACGACGACCGTTATGATACAGAGGTTTCAGCGTTGGCGCATCGTTTCATTTAGCCACGTCTCTGGTAATTATCATCGTGGATATCGATTCGATTATTCGATTGAATTTTTAATTTACATTTATCATCGATTTATCAATTTTGTTGTTGCATCGATGCAAATTCGCCGTCTCCTATTTTGGAAAGATCTTTGCCCGAAAGTGGATCTACCAGTTGTTCTAATTAACGATGACGCATAGTTACGGCGTTTTTAAGGTACCTAATCTATGCAACAATGTTGCACCGAGCACGGCGCGAATTCCATAGAAAATTCCTTCGATTCCTCTGGAACACAAATATCCCCCATAAACCTGGTAAATATCGTTGCAATTAAACCACGCTTATACCCTCTTCCCACGGCATTTCCATTCAATTTTAAGTAGCCAATGGCGCACCCAGTCAACGCGGTGATTAAGTTGCCCGACCGAGCCGCGCAAGGACGATAGTCGCGCGTTTTCCAACGTTTCCAGCAAACTTTGAACGAACTCCGTTCCAGGACAACGCGCGTCGCTCTCCAGTATTTTTCTGTTCTCTCGTTACGTACAGCCTGTGTCAGAACGGTCGTTTAAGTCTTCGCTTAGTTCTCGCTTAGTTTTCGCTTAGAGCTCGGAATCGGATCTGCGTTTGTACGTAAGTTTACCGGTAAATGCTACGGAATTAAAGAAACGTAACGTGGCAATCGTAGAGAAAAGACGCGTGTTTTATTAGCCGAAGATTCGCTCGGTCCAACAATCGTCTCGCTAGTAATTCAGATATCGGAGGTTTTACTGTATCCTATTACAAGCGAGTCACCGTGTACAGAACCGCGGCGTTAAAACGCGCGAGCCAGGATAAATATATTAGCCTGAACGCGTACATACGTATCTGAACGCGGCACGTTGCATTCACAGAGAGATATCGCTATCTTTGCGGAGGCACCTTGTACGGATACGAATATATATTTAGCCCGTCCTCTTCTACTTACTCGACCGTAATATTCCGTCGTTGGAGTGGATCCAACGGGCTGAATATTCATGAGAACGGTTCACTCCGCCGGATTTTGACGTTTCCTCGCCTCGGGTAGATAAACGTCTCCGAGAACAGAGTACTTGCATTCCTGAATGGACATCAAAATATACACTCTTACGCATTAATTACGGGCCGATTTATGGAACGAAGGCTACAAAGTTAGTGCAAGTATCTGTAGGACTTTCTCGATTAAGAAAAAGGAGTAGTCTTACGATCTTTTCGTACGTAGCATATGACAATGTAGTAATAACTCTAATTAGCTTAGTTGCGCGACGGATACGTTTCCAGGAATATGAAACTTGTAGCAGAAACGTATGATTAGCACGAAATTTGATCTTCGTTCGCAATAATTTCACCTGTGCTATTCGTTCCCAGTCATTTTCTTTCTAAAGTTTGTTAATTGATCGATCGATAGACGAAGAATCGTATGGAATACAGTATAACCAACAAGAACAAAGAGATTGGTACGAGGAATACGAAATAAACGTGCGTATTGTACGAGGATATAATCTGTTTCGGTAAAAGTAGTTGTTTTCTTGTATAGAATGTAGAAATTCTTTGGCGAACGACTAGAAAACGTTCGGTTCTTCTATCGGTAGCGTTACGAAATGTAATAAGAATACTATCTCAAATAAATACCTATGTTGCACGATGAGGCGAGTTATTTAAATAAAAATAACCTTTTTATACAAGATGTACAAACTGTTTCGCGAATGGCTAGAAAATCATCAGTTTTTCCATCGCGTGGCGTTACGAAACGATAGCTGCGCGCGTTGGCGCTCGCGTGAAACTCGAATAACTTGGTCGAAGTGAAACGAAAGTCAGCGATCCACGGGGTCAGCGTCCACGGGCTCAAATTGACGTGTGTAATGAGCCCGTAAGAAAGTTCGCAGTTTTGTTACTTTTCAGCGACACAGTCCCGCCGGAGACGTCCGGTGCTTGATTAAATTTGCGGCCGAGATCAAGGAGGAATCTCGTGTCCAGCGTGATTATCGAGAGAAATCTCGCTGGGCTGTGGCTGCAGCGCGCTCTCTGCACGCGCGTGTAATTGGTTCGGGCGACCGACGATTATAACGCTCGTTTCTTCCACTTTGACTCGTTTCCTCGTGGTCGATGTTTGTTTCGATGTTCGGTGCAGTCAATTTTAACGTTCTACGCGTATGTCATCCTTTTTTCGCGGAGATGTTTAAAGTATTATAGCACGAACATTTTCCACGACTCTATATACCGACGTATAGGCGGCTTATGTCATCTTATCACGTTTTTTATGGTTCGAAGGGCTATACATAGGATTTGTGTAATTTTATCATTACGTTCTTTACGGCTAATTTTTGTTATTATTATTACGCGAAAAAATGTTAAAAGCGTAACTTTTAATGTCAGTTTAATAACGAACCGAAGAAAAACAGCATTTTCTCGGCGGTTGATTCTGACACCATACATCCAACAAGAAACGCGTAGAGCGAGTCCTCGAAGGCAGTCGCGGAAACGTTCTCATGGTTAATACGCAACCATGCCGCGTAACACGTTGCCAACGGGTTCGCCGTTTCTTCTTCCCATCGAGTTTTGTTTCTTTTTTCACCTCGGCCGTTTGACACGCCATCGAGGGGGATTTCTTCGTCCATGGATAGCGTTGGGACCGATACCGCATCGACCTACAGCGTATTAAAGAAAAAGTATTCTTACGACACTATATTTATTACAGCATTGTCATTAGGATCAAGCATAGTCGCGCCGTTTAATAGTACATACTTTTATACAATTACACAAATCTGAGAGTACGAAAAGTTTTGTACAAAGTATAGTTGGACTACGATATATCGGATAAACGATATACATTTCGAGCAAGACTCGAAATTTCTTGGATGTGCGAGCTTTTCAACATCCGAAACGATCGAAGAAAAGAAACTTGTTTCAGCAACGACTCTTCTGCTGCGAGCGTAGGAACATTTTCACGAGTCATTGTGTACGATTTATACGTTTTTATAAAATAGTGTAATTTGTGTAAAACGTATAAAGAACATCTATTTATATTTTTTCGTTACACGTTTCTTCCGCTCGAAGTGATAAAAGTTGTTTTGCGCGATAGCAGAAGGAACACACCCAGCATTCGAACGATTCGAACGGCGAATTGTTTGAGCATGGTCGATGTATTTCGTCTCAACTCCATCGCTATTCGCGAACGACATCGACGACGTTTCCTAACCTGGTGACTTCGATAGCCGCGACGCGTAATCTCCGCGATACATCGCGCGCGCCTGTGGAGATTTCAATGCCTGATATATCATGCCGCGCGCGTAGTTGCACCATATTTGCTGCGCGCACGTAACCACCGCTTATTGTGCGTCTGCATCTTTATCTTCGTAACATGGCAATTTGACAAGCACCGGGAATACAGATATTGCGTTCTGTTCGATGCGTAACAACTTTTTTCGCCATCTTCTTTGTCGCACCGCGAGAAACGTCACCGAGATGTATGGATGCAGGAAACGAAGCTGGAGAAACGAAAACCGGGATGCCAGGTTGGAAGGAACGGCCGATGAAAAATCGGAGAGTGGTTTTTTTTTTTTGTTGCCAGCAGGTCGTCGCGGAAAGTGAGGAGTTAAATGTCGAAGGTTTTGTTTGCGCGAGATCGCAAGCAAAGCTTTTGCTTCTTGTCAAACGTATGCGCGACGAATCTCGAATCCGTGCACGAAAATTTCACGTTTCGATCCCGCAGCTCGATAGAGGAAAAGTTTGACGGTGTAACGAAATTGAGAATATCGGTAGACGATCCGATCGTCCCTGTCGTATCTCGTGTTTGCGTAAAGAAATCGAGAAACTTATCAAGAGCGAAATCGATCGGTTCGACTTGAAAGACGGTCGATAATTATTGCTCGATAATAATTGGCAGGATGCTGGCAGTTGCAGATTTCAATGTATCGAATGGAATTACGACACGTGTTCCGTCCCGATGAACTTTGTACGGAAGTCAACGGGAGATGGAAAGAGGAGAGGCACGAATTCGATCGACGAGGAAGATCGAGATAAGTCGAGGCCGTTAGGTCGGGCGAGATTCGCGGGGACGATGAATCTCTCTTTAGATGAACTCTGTAGATAAATTTATAAAGTGATCAGATAAATAAAGGGGTAAGCGAACGCGTGATTAAGCGAACAGGTGGATGGGTAGATGAATGGGTCGATCAAGTAATGGACGCATAGGTGTATAAGTAAATTTTATTGCGACCTTCAGAGACACTCTGAGTCGGCACTTTGCATAATGCGAAGTAAAAGCTAGTTTGATGCTTATTGTTGTCTACGATTGATTTCTTGTTGCTTTTTCGTCTTCTCTGCCGCTTGTGCTGTTTCCAGTCTGTCTGTTTTATTTTTACCGAAGATTTTCTATCGATCGTAACGTTTTTGAGTATCGCGTGTCTCAGATTCGTAGATCGCGATGTTTTAGAAGATAGTAAATGTTAGATTTTGTTCTAAATTCGACTAATCGAGATTATTAGATGTATTTTACCGAAGAACTGTATTTTAATTATTTAAGGATCAATAATGCTTGAGTACTGCGAGAAACACACTATACGGGAACTAATAGCGGAAACACCCTGTACATTATTCAGCAAAATAAAATTGCGAACCGAGAATCAGAGAAACCACGGATTTATAACACACGATTCCAGATTTTCTTTTGCTAATTGAGATTAAATTTGCAACACGATCTTATCGACGAGGTATCGCCTAATAAATCTTAACGAATTGCTTGCCACTGACGCATCAGGAACACAACGTGATACACGGAACGCCGATAATAAACACGAACGAAGTATTTGTGATCTTCCGCGCTAAAGCAAAGACATCAAATGAAACGAATAGAACGTACTTATGGCACGATAAAACCGCGACGACAGTTAATGCGTTTCGTTTTTATCTCGACACGGAATCTTGGACACTTTAATCGCCAATAAAGCTAACAAAGCGGCAGAAAGAGACGTCAGCTCGTTGAACGACATGGCAACGTCTAATATGATTTATTCGTTCGGCTACTCTTAGTTTACTTTTATTTTCGGTTAGCACAGGCGAAGATTGCGCGCGATACCACCCGTGACTCGTATCGATCAATCGAACAAAGCGGTGGACTTGAGCTGCGATGAAACGGAGTAAACGAAACGATGCTTCTCCGCTCGTCGATTTTCGTTGCAACGAAGATCGACGCTTGGAATTACGAACATTTGCCGTAAAATGTTTCGTGTTCCAGGAAAATTAAAGAACGTTACCGATTCCACGCAACCAACGATAATACCGTATTTCCACGACTAGTCGCAGATTTTTCTACGAACGTGGAATCTAAAAAAATTTCACGACAACCGTGTTTTCGCCGTTCTTTCTCTCTTGCCGTTGGAACGTTCGCAAATCGCACCGGATGAAAGAAACGTAAAAAATATGTCAATGCCTCGCAGTCAACGATCGAGCCAACGTCACACTCGTATGACTCGTTGCAAATTTTTCTGCGATCCTGTGAACCCGAGGAATATCATTGCGCCGATCTTCTCGCGTTTCTTTCTTTCTTTCTTTCTTTCTTACAGTTCGTGCGTTCGTAAATCACTCGGCAAACGAAACCAGCCGCGGTATTCCACCATTACAGTTTGCAGAATGGTAAATGTTGAGCTCTGCCACTTTGTTTCCTTCTCCGTAAGTGGCACAACAACCACGACTAATGCGGCCCGAGCGTTGCCACAGTCATCAATCTCTACATGCTCGAAACGTGATCACACAGACCCAAGAGTAAACCGACAGAGAAGGAAAACGTTAGGGACGAGGAAGCTAGATTTCATTTGCCTTGTCAATTCGAACGTCTACACTACCTTGAGACAGGCACGCTGCAATTATATTTCCCCGTAGACCTTGTCCAAGGAGATGATCCTCCTCGTTGCATCTCGCGAATATTTGCCTCGACGAGACAAAGACGAAGCGGGGCCCGACGTTTTTCTACCTTCTCAATAACTCCTCGAGCGAATTAGCGTGCTTAGTCACCTCGCGCTCGGCGTCAGTTTCAAGCCTAATCAATCGCAATTATACAGGGTGTACCTTGTTTCATCGGACGAATCTTTAGGATGTTTTAGAACTTTCGAATTTGATTGGATCACGAGAAAAGGTGTTTCTAGGTTAATCGTTAGTTTGCAACACGAACTTGGATAGATTCCCTCATTACCAACGTTGTTATTGTCTCTTCCGATAATTTGATATCTCTGACACGTTGCTCGAAGCTTCTGCTCGAAAAAGACTGAAATTCCACGCGCGTAGTCTCTAATTGTCATAGAAAATCTTTCGTTTATTCTTTTGCTTCTCAACAAACACTCTGCTCCTAAACTTTTCAAGTACACGTTTACACCAACTTCTTCGCACCCGCTCTGTTATTCGATACACTAGAATTTTCTACGCGTACATATTGAATTGTACCAAGTTTGCCATGCGTGAGAAACATAATCTGACAACGAAACGTAGAATTAATGAAATTTAACGGTGGACTAGAATCGCTTCCGAAACTGTTGAACACCCTATATTTAAAGGATTTCTCGGTCGTCGAAACGATTTCATCCGGACTGCGCGAACATAGCCAACTCATAACGAACACCACGGGCGACGACATAGCAGAATAACGCGTCATCTCACTCGAAGAACATCCGTCATGCCGACGAATTGTCTGAAATATTCTAATTTTCACGTAACGTTCACCGCCTCACGAGGCATCGGCTCGGCGTACGTGGCTCTCTTTAAAGGAAGACACGGTAGCCATCGTCAATCAGCGTGTTCTCGATTTCCGTTTAAGCGAATCAACCGGCGAATTGACTTGTCAATTTCAATTAGCATGCTAGAGCCTACCGGTATCTTTCCTTTGGCTGTCATTTACCGATCGGCTGCAACGAAGGCACAGCTTGTACCGGCGACACGAATAAGCGCTTCCTTCGGGCGAAACGTCGCGATTATCGGCGATCTGCGTATTCCCAGTCCCCTGTACGAACTAATTAGAGTGACTAAGGGGCATTGGAATCGTCAACCACCGTGATTTCGCCTGACAGGTTGCACAGGTCTCGATGCCCGTTAATGACGCGGAGAAAACTCTTATAAGAGTTACGCAAACGCGTAAAAACTCCATGTTTTTGCGTAACTTCGAGCCGCGCTTGTGCGTTACATCGTGCAACGTTTTACATTGAATATTTACTCACGGATGTTTAATTTCCTTGTTCATTTTGGTTCGGTCGGCATAGAAGAAAGTTGTAAATAATTATGCGTGTACTTAGATAGATCGGAGTATTAATTGATTTTAATTGAAGTATAAATAGATCGGTTCGATCTAACGTTTGAAATAAAAATAAGACGAACAGATCGATTTCAAGCTGACGTTCAGCCGAACGATCGTTTCTTTAAATATCTTACCATTCGACAGTAAGATGATCATAAAATGTTACAAATATTTGAGAAATAGTAAAATTGGAAAATAATGGCAAAGCCAATCTCGTGGCTAGAAAAATTTGATCCCTCGTCGAGGCTGCGTGGAACGTTCGGTAAAAACGACTAGAAAAATCGGTGCGAGAAGCGTCGATAACTCGAGAATGTAATCATCGTTGCTCGATTCGATCGGCAAGCGGTTCTGTCGTTTACGCTTTGAAAGGTTAATGCAGTTTCAGGCAATAAACTCCATCGCAGTCGAAGAGTCGGTTCTAACTACACGGAGGATTCTCTCTTTGGTTGGGAGTCGAAAAATCCCAAGCCTCGAGAGCGTCTTATCGTTAATTGCCGCCTTAGAAAGCGTACGAGGGATCGAGCTTCTGAAAGAAATGGGAGAAATCTGACAGAGGGTCGCAAAAATCGGACGGAAGCTTAGGATCGACGTTAATTTATGCTACCGTTTCGCCATGCGAGTGTATTTATGACGCGCTGTCGTAGAATCTAAGCGGAGTTTCTACTTGGAAATTATTGAAACTGTACGGGGATAGTGGTCAAGTCAACGGTATTTCCTTGAACTTTGGCAACGGAAATCACGCTGTTAGTGATTAGTTGACGCGGGCTCATTCCTGATCGAATTTCCATCGTGCAGGTTGTATTTTAGTGTTCGGCGAAAATATGGTGGAATAAATTGAATTGAAATGGATATTAAAGCTACCGGAGCGGTCGAAGTAATCAATTTGCCGGGGAAATTTTATACGTTTATTTCTGCGAATTTTTCAGTATTAAATATATCGACGAAAGATTATTGCTTCTTTTTTTTATGTAGCTTGCATTTTGATTTTTTTGGTACAAGTTTTATGCAGTTAGTCGATGGGGTTTTAGAGTTCAGTATAATTATATTATACTCACTTCGAACAACAAATAAAATATATGGAATGACATTTTTACTTATTTAATATTTTGATATTCGGGAGTAATCGTCGGATAAATAATCATTGAACTTCTGAGCTTTCTCTTACAATAGGTAACTCGTTTATCGTTCCACGGGATGACAACGATTTTATTTATATAAAAAGATATAAAAAAAATAGGGAAATTCGCATTTACATTGACGATTATCACATGAAACTAATGTGTTCTATCACTCTTGTATAAAATACGGAATTTTTAAAACTACTGCCATTGCGACAAGTGTTTGTATCGATAGTTGTATCGAAAAACACCCAGTACAAAAGTTAGAAATACACTGCTTCTTAAATTGACTTGTTTTTACTTTCGACGAGCCGCTGTCGAGTTTAAATCCGTATACGTAGCGTAAGAAGACAAATTTATTCAGCGAAGATGAGTTCTATTTTAACGCCATAGAACGACTAATATCCGATGAAGACTACATCCAGTATGATTGACAGCGAAATCGTTGTGTTTTATGCAAGAAGCCTAGTGTTACGTAGCAGGTATCTTTGCTAAATAGAAATCGGCAACGTGTTTCAGATTGGAATTTCATGGAAAAACAGTAAGCTTTCTGCACTAATAACGTGTTGAAATCTTCGTTTCTTTTATCGACAACGTGTACGTTTCAATAATAAAATGACGCATAAATAGGAAGCGCTCCTATTAAAAGGTTTTCTTGCAGTATCGTCCATGTATTCGGATAGAAAATCTTGCAACACTTTTTCCTTTTCTTATTTTCCTTCTTCTTTATACTTTTGTCGTTGGAAACGTTCTCCTATGTACTAAATAAATAGATCGAAAACTACGAAGACTGAACGAAAGACTCAGCTTAATAATTTACACGAACAATTTACATTTATAGCTTAGAAAACCGCGAGCAATTAATTCATGTTTTGTAGGTTGGAAAAGTCAAAAAATGAATTGGCATTCGCAGCTTAGAAAAGCTGATAAACGATGATAATTTACTTTCGTAGATTAGAAAGCCGAAAAATTCTCAACACCTTCGTTTTATTTACATAATAAAATCCCTCGTCGCATCTTAAAGCAACGAGGTAGCAAAAGGCGTGCTCGAAATCCAGGTTTCTAACGCCTACTTCTATCGACACGGATGCCGATATCGCCAGCCATGGATATATGGGATACACGTATGTCTTGAGCGAGCAACTTTGTAGACCAACGAAGACAGACCTCTATTCCAGTACCATGACTCAACCAGAGTCGGAAAGAGAAATAAAATAAAAAGAAGGAAAAAGAAGGTAGCGTAGTAAGAAACGGCGTAACACGCTGACAGACACGCAGGAAAGAAAAAGATGGACGGAGAGAGATTAACGCAAAAAGAGCATGTAAAGCGTGCAACGTATTAACGTGGAAAGCAACGAGCGAGCAGGATAGACGGTGATCGAGAACGAGACGGAGAAAATGAGCCAGCAATCAGAGAAAACGAGATCGAGCAACTTTGTAGAGCGAACACAGCTTGGGATACCCTCTGGCGTTTACACGCTCGTGAATAGTGAGATGTTAAAAGCAGGTGTATTTGTAGAAAATCAGCGTCTGGCCGATACATAGCGTTCACTGTGACTTCAACTTTTGGCCGTGTACGTCGAACTCGAGGATATCGATGATTCCTCGTTGGCTGTGAGACGTCGCGGCGTCGTATCGACTTGTCGTCTCGTTGTTGTTCCGTCATCCATCTTTCGTGACATCGGTTCCGATGCTTGACGAGTTTTACCACGGAAGGTAATTAAGCGTTAATCGATGGAAAACCAATTTCCTGGATGTTCGTGTATGTTAATTACAGAGTGGAGATTGACCTCTTGGAGGACGCGCGAGCGGAGCTTGTTCGATCAGAGGTCGCGATGAGATTTATCGATACGAAACTGGCCTCGGTAAATTTTATTCCACGCACGGATAAAGAAGAAGAAGAAGGGTTTGACGAAGGAATGACGAATCGTCTTGATCGCTTTATTATTTTTTATGCTCTTTATGTTTGAAACTGGCAATTTCAACACAGCGGTTATTCACAACGAAAGTACATCGTTCATAAATTTAACATTCCTTCGAAAAACGTAAAGGTTTATCGAGTAGTATCGACTATGGTTTTTTTATCGGTACCTAGTAACCGTATAGGTTGTCCGAGATAAGGTGAAAGGCGAAAATAGATTAAAGCGTTTGAAATTGAAATGTACTTAATATATTTGCGATAACTCGTAAGCGATCAAGTGCGTCTAACGTAAATGGAAATAGATACTGGAATTTAGTTGGGACGTGGTTTCCAGCGCATCGCTAATGTCTACTTTACTCTTTTTCACGTCACGCGAAACTGGAATTATCCTCGATCCGAACAGGTACCGCCCTTGGTACGCCCCTGTGCGCGAACCTGCGATTAGCGAGCGCCACTGTGTTTTCTCCGACATTAGTCGCGAAGCGTGAGTCTCGTTTCTTCTCGTGGACGTTGCATACGCGACAAGGTTGGCAAGCAAAAGCGTTATTAGAAGGAAAAAGCTGCAAGGCCGGCTGCGCGATTTCCGTTTGAAACCAGGCCGCTCTCGGTCGATCGAACCTCGCGAATTTCACGCGATATCCGCCGACCAACTATGTTGGCTGCGCGCCTTCGATTATGCAACAGCGGTGGAATTAATCGAAATAATATTTGGAGCGCGAGCTACTTCTTAGCCGAAAAGCTTCGTTGCGAAACGCGTTACACGCGAAAAATACGACAGTTGAGTTTTCTCGTCTTCTCTTTCTTTCTTCTTCTTCTTCGTTCTTTTTGTTTTTTCGATTGTCATTAAATGTGTATAAATTATCTTTCAATATATAGGGCGTTTCATAACAGGTGGAATCCATTTTACGAGTGGGACACGGGAAAAAAGAAAAAATGAAAAAGATTCGTACAACTATGTGTCTTATTTTATCTCGTTTCAAACTTATAGCCACTTTTGCGTTGCAATAATCCGCGACGGTTTATCTTCGCAGAAGATGCTCGAAATGACCATCCACGGTTTCTCTATGTCGAACTTGCGGTCGTTGTTGCGTGAAAGAATTTCGCGATCTTTCAAAAATTCCAGCGGTACGTCGAATAACACGGACGGAGTAGCCGTTTCGAGCACCTTCTACGAGGATGAAACACAAAAGTGGCTATCTATGGCTTTAAAACGAGATGGAACGGGACGTTTGTTTAAACGGACTTTGCTGTCCATTTCTGAAGCGGGACCCACGCGTTGTGAAACAGCCTGTACAGTCTCCTTTAGCGTAATAAATTCTCCTCTTGTCGTATAGCATGGCAACGGGAATTTCGTTGCTGTTTTCTTGGTTTTTCGTATCTTTGTTATAACTTTTTAATAAAGCTTCAAATGACGCAACTCTAGAGTTGTAATATCGGAGTACCGAGAGAAGGTATCCGTCGTTTTTATCAATAGACATAAACCTAGAAACGGCACGAACTTTCTCGGCTACCTGATATTTTTGCTTGGCTATGCCCACGGAATACACTGATGAAACCAAGCTTTTAGACCATGGGACACCGTATAACGTTTGGAAGAATCTACGCGTGGCAAAAATGTTTAATTCGAGGAAACGACATTTCATACGCGTAAGCTGTAGATTTTCACGGTATAACTATCGTCGGACTTTCTAACTTAGAGATCAAAATGGAAATCCTACCTACTACTTTTGCATCTTCCACTTAAAAGGAGAAAGAAACGAAAAAAGAAAAAGCAAATGGAACGGTCTAGTCTACTCAGAGACGTTCTAGACGTAAGCTCCACGAGCTTAAGCTCTTGACGTTATTCTTTAAGTCAAACAGGAATCGCAGAAGGCGAGGATACTCAATCTTAGCGAGTCTCGAACGCTCGATCTAAACATGGATGCATATTATTCAACGGAGACAGACTTCATTTCAACGTAATTTCGCTTGCGTTTGGTGTACGGTCGCGATCCGCGTGAAAGCGTTACAGGACAGTTGAATGAATCCGCTTGTCATTCGGCGTCTTTATAATAAATCTTGGTTTCATAATTGCTTTGCTTTGACACGTTCTCAAGATCGAACAAGGATATTTATTGCCTGGAACGCGGCGCGCGCTCGCGCGTCAGCGCCTCTTTTTCGTTTTTTCTCCTAAGGATAATAGCGATCCGAGAGTTAACTGATCGCTTCTAAATGGCTTTAAATAGCAGGAACAAAAGAAAATCATGGTTAACGGTCGATGGCCAAAAGTGACCGCCGAGATCTCGGTCGATTCGTAGTTTCATTCGCTTCCTGTTCTGCAAGCGGTTAATTACACGGGTTCGATGATTAATTGAAACAAAAAGCCGGGCTCGATTGCTCGAGGTGTTTAGGGAAATTTTTCGATCGGCACCGTTCGATAACTCGATTAGTATAATATCCTCGAGTCTTTCGTTTTTGCCTTAATTTGCTCTGTTCGTTCGTTTCATGGTAATTCGTTGCTTTGCCTTTAGCTTTTCGTTTTCGGATCCCGCGATAATCGACGGTATTATTTATAGAAATTAATTCCATGTCTTTCATAGGTGAATTTAACGTTTATCTATCCGCAAGGCTCTTAGATCAGTTCCGATCTATTCGTACGATGCAAAATTGCTTTTACTTCGGTAATAAACTGTCGATGCGCGAGCTATATATGTAGATACTTTGTACACTTTCTTCGATCATCCGCTATTCGAAAACTAAGGTACGGAATATCGACACGCATTTACAAATCACCGTCCATGTGTTGAGGCTTCGACTCTCGGTTTATAAGAACGTTAAGAACGATTCTTATTTTTAAGAGACCTAGCTTTTGCGTTATGCCTATCAACGCTTATATCGACTTATACGAACTCCAGAGATCGTCGAAAAATCGTCCAAAAATAGTGCAGAAATCGCATCGATCGACTCGATAAATCGAAAACTACGAGCGAACGACGACGTTAGAAACAGTGTCGTATCAATGCACGAGCTGATCCGCTGAAGTTGTCGATACGCATTTGCAAATCACCCTGTATATATCCTCTGGCAATAGCAACAGGTTCACCGCTCTACTTGATCGCATCTTACGTCTCTGCCGAATTTTGTAACCTCACGTCACTCATTTTATCGCACTTCTGTCCATTTCATGAAGCCGCGTCTGTCTCTTCGCTTCGTCCGCTTGCATCGTCTCACCTTCGCGTTTCACAGAACCGTTCCGTTTGATTCGTTTGATCGCGACGAGCACTCCTCTAACTCGCTGGTCTAGTTGGTTGCCGAGGACGGGCCTCGCGGATTCTCCTATCAATTACGCAGTAGGTCGACGCCGCGCGGCCAACATTCATTACGCTCTCGAGCGGTCTTTCGCAACGCGCGTGTCGCTCGATTTATGGACCGACCTCGAGCATCGAGTCTCTCAGCGGACAGGATTATCGGTACGAAGCATCTCGGCTGTCTTCGAGAAACCCAGCCACGACCACGACCACGACGACCACGACGAAGACCACGACGACAACGACAACGACAACGACGACGACGACTCGGACGAGGACGAGGATATGCCGAGCACCACGCTTATTGGTACGAGCTTTACCGCTCGCGAGTCGACGTTCGGACGCGTTTCGTGATCGATGCTGGAGCTCGTGTTTCAGGTGCACTCGCCTCGAGTGTTAGGTGTACTACCGATTGAAAGTTTCCTATCGAAAGTCTCTTACGCAATAGTTTACCAATAGCAGTGCGTCTTTGAAAAATATTTTTCTTTCCTTTTATCATTCTGCATTTTTATAGTTTTGGATAATTTCGAGCTGGATGACGAGCACTCTACGTTTTTATCGTATTTGGCCATTGCAGTTTCATTTAGAGTCGGCAGAACTTGTAATTACGGACAGATGCAGTCATCTCGTGTATCGTACGTATCAGTGACTGAAAGTTTGCTATCGGAACTCTTTCGAACGATAGTTTACCGATAACAGAGAGTTTGTGCATTTTCTGATAACCTTGGAGGAGTAGTAAATCACGGTTTAGTAGATTGCAGACTGTTCGTTTGCCATCTTAGAATTTTATAATTTTAGTTAATTCGAAGGATATTGTTAAGACACATTCTCTAATGTGTCCGCTCTAAACCTTGGCATTTCGTAATCTCAGATGTTCGATCAATCTACGTATCTCTAGCGTTCGAGGTTCGGTAGTCGCTTGGAATAAACCTGAAAATTCTCATTAGTATACTTCGTAGTATAATAAATCGTCGAAGTTGTAATATTCCATTATATCACGCGTTTCGTAAAATAAATATAGAACGTGGATTAAATTCAGATGAGGTAACCTGAAGTAGAAATAATCTAAGTAACCTTGAAATTAAGTAGCCGAACCTAAAGCAACGTGGTCAGTGTGCAATAAAAATAAATGATATTACATAGTTCAGGGTTAATCATGGGTGCAACAGATTGCCGCAATATCCTTTGGTCGCTACGTAAACGCGCAAGAACTCGCCTGTTTGTAGTAAACAACTGGAATTTCGATTCGTCACTCTGTAAAACGTTTTTCCAGATTTCTAAGGTTTAGTTCTCATGCTCCTTTAGCCCACTGCCTTTTCTGTAGCCTTTTGTTTTTGTTTTGCGGCTTCAAAGAGTGGTTTCCGTGCTGCAACTCGACCATGCAATCCGCCAGTTACTAATCTACGCTTTACGGTACTCGCGGATAATGCAGCTTCACGGATGATATTCAAAGTTGTTTGATTTTCTGCAGCTCCAAGTCGTCTGTCTCTCTCGCGCCTACGTCCTGATTCCTAAATCCTCTGGTTTTTGTCAGCCGCTTTAGGACTTTCTAAACGTTTCTAAAATAAGATGCATTCGTACTCTACTCGTAAGACTTCACGGTGCATTCAGTTCGTAGCACTATACAATAAGCTGTTTAATAATAAGTTCTTGCGATATAATTTTGAGAGATAGGAATTGTTCCGTGCGAAGTACCTATATTGCTTTTCCAAGTTTCCTATTAGGTTTCATGGGAGATTGCGATTACTGAGGATCTTAAGGACGCGTAAATCCGCGGAATACGTACAATACGCGAGATGTATAAAATATGCGAAGATTTTTCCTTGTTATCGTATTTGGCGGCTGAAACAAATTTCTATTCATGATTTTTTTTAGTTACGTCATGTACGTAAATAAATAGACATTTGTTTAGTTGCGTTCGCGAGGATGGTATCGATCGCGATCTACTTTACTGCTTTACACAGTTAATTATATTGATACAGTTAATCTCATTAAAAATGACGTTAATATCTGAAAGAAATGAAAGAATAAATCTCGTTGATCAGATCGTTACTGTTATGCGAAACAACAAATACAGAAATACTCTGCTGCGTCCGACTATCAATGCGAGTAATTGTACGTGGCATACGAATCGATCACTGTTGAAGATGCGAGAAACTCGAACAAATTACGAGCTTCGTCCAAAATCGAACGTAACTCTCGGGAAATGGAAAGCCGAGCGCTAATAGATCAAAACTCTCGGAGCGCCCTGTTACCGTAACATGATTCCACGAACACGAATTGGTATCGTGCGAGTCGAACGAAACGCAGGAAAACACGATAAACGCAGCTGGCTCGGGACTCTTCTAATTAGCTGCGATCCGTCTTCGTAAAGCAGAACGGGAAAAATCACGGTACAAGCACCGCGTTAACGTTCAACTCGTCGATCGGTTTTCATAGCTTCTCTAACCCATATTCGAGACGAACATTGGCTGTAGCTAGTTACTCGGATGATCAGCGCCACAAGAAATCGCGTGGCTCGTGTATCCTGAATCCTTTCGATCGCACGAGCACGCGAGAAATCGCTACTCGTCGCTCGTGTGATCCTAGTTACAGCTGCCTGAGTATAAATGAAAGTTACAGGATGAGAAGAGTTTACGGTCTAACACGTTTCATGTGATAATATTTGATTGTTTATTTTGTATTTGTTAATAAGTTAATATCGAATTGATATTAATGTTAATTCGAGGACCTTTGCCATTCTTTTTTCGCGTCACGTTACCAACTCGGTATAGTGGTTCGATTAGAGTGGTCTCAACGATTCTCGTATGGTTTTATCGAAACCTATAAATAAAAAATATAGAACCGCATACTCTATCATTACAACGAAATATTAGAACGATAAGTTGGACAGTGTGTATATTCGTAGAAAAATCGCGCACAATGGATGGGCGCTAATAATTTACCGATCTATCTTCTGATTAATTAAAACTAAGTCGTACGCATCCCACGTTGCCTGTCTAAGCAGAGAGTTAAAATCGACACTTGAACCTAAAACTTTGAAGTAAGGTGTAAACCACACATCATTTATCTCCCACAGAACCATTACATATACACCATAGATTATGCCTACTTTATATCTAGTTTATAATTAATTGAAGCTAAGACGCGCCCATACTACGCTATCCCACGGTGTCCCGCGTCGTCCCACGGTGCTTCAGCAAGGGCTTCAGTCCAGTCTAGGTCATCCAAAATTCTCTTGGGCGTCTTTTCGTTGTTTAAACCGGACTATATTAAAGTAGTTCTTAGCTTGACATCGTTTTTCGAATAGTAGCACTTGGAAATACTGGCACGTGAATCGTTTTATAAGTAGCGATATGTTTCTAACATTAAAATGAAATATTATATTTATTGTTAGAATATAGAATAATATTTAGAATAATATTCCGAGATGCTAATATTTGGAAAACGGTGCCAATTACCGGTACCCACCACGGGGAGGTGACTACGCTCGGCTCCCATATATCGCAAATTAATCCTGTTTATCGTTAAAGCAGGATAATTGTTCAAAATTAGCGGAATAATTGTTATAAATCAGTAGTGAGAATGTTATAAATTAATAGATCAACTGTTTCAGATCAATAATTAAATTCTTAATAAATAATTAATCCGATCTCTGATTTGCTTTTTTGAGGTCGATATTTCAGAACATGAGATACCAAAGTCCAATTCACTGTCACGTCTATTCTGTCCTTGATCAATGGTCTCGCGTACGTAACTCGAATCAACGTTTGGATACGTATTTCGAATAATTTTATAACCGGAAATTTGAACATTATTTTCGATTATCTCGAAAACGAAGCACCGTATGAAAACGCTCGATCCCATACCTCCGACTTACTTTCACGCGAAGAATCACTTCTTTCTCGATTGTACCACGATTTCGGAAACATCTGTTCGTCTACTTGTAATACATAAGAATTCCTATTCCGGTGTTGTGCCAATTAAGCCGTAATGTAATTTTGCAACTGTTTCCTGCGCGCGTTAATTCAATCGAGACGTGATCTTTAAAAAAAGATACCTGAGTCATATTTGCAAATATCTTTACCTGCGGTGTACTCAACTGTACGCAATGAAACACGGATTGATCTACCCACACCGAAGCCCCGGTGCGTTTCAAGTCGGTTAATTATAACCGTATCTCTCGAGTGGTTAACCTTATTCGAGGATTAACAGTTTACGATCGCGCTAATACACAGGATGTTCACGTTAATCACAGGGCTTTTTTCTTCTTCCTCCTCCTCCTCCTCCTCCTCCTCCACTTCTTCTTCTTCTTGCTCTTCTTCTTCTTCTTTTTCTTCTTCTTCTTTCTCTGTCATGAATGGAGCGAGCAGAACGTGACAGGAGAGAAATTTCTCTGTTCCTTACGGGGAACGCGAATGATTTATGCCAAGCGAAAAAATCGTATCTATATTGCTGGAACTATGTGCGAGCATAGTTGAAACGGAAATAGCGAACTCGACTGTTCTACAATCAGTCTCGTTCTGTTTAGATTAGTCTTGAGGCAGATGATGTTCTTTATGATGTTTTGTTAGACTTTCAGAGGATGTTACTGTGTTTAGTAAATTTGTAAGAGGTTGGTCGATGGTGATTAAGTTTTGCAGCCAATAAAAGGAACTGAATCGCCATATTCGTAATAAAGTTATCGAGGCTAATAAATTTTCTTGCGTAATGGTAGTAACAAGCTTGGTGATAAAGGAAGTAGAAGCGAACTGTAGAAATTTAAGAAGGAAACGCGTTTGAAAAATTTCACCAGTTCTGTCAATTACGAATTAGCTGATCACAGCTTAAAGCTGTGAAATCGAGAAAATTATCTGCAATGGGAATCTCTTATCGTTTATGTCGAATCCCTAACGTTGTTAATTAATACGTAATTGTGTAAGAGACGGTTCGTTTTATTCTTGGAATATTCTTGGGACGTGGAATATGTTAAGGTATATTAAGGGAAAATAATTGCTGTCCTTGAAAGATAAAGAAAATTAACACTTTAATCGCCTGGTAATTACCAATTAAGTGGTACATAAAGCAACAAAGTTGTAATAAAGAATTACAATGTTTAATAGTAATCAGTTTGTAAGGTTCTCCCTTACTAAATTACCTCTTTTCTCAAATTAGAATCCGCATGTTACGCTTACACATGTGGAAAAATGAACTCTCGGTTGTCTTACGGTTGTAATTATCGAACACATAGTATATAAAGCAACAAAATTATAACATAGAATTGTTTCGATAGTTAGTTGGTAAGACGGCAATTTACGTAAATTAAGACTGCGTGTCGTAATGAGCAGAAATAATTGTCACGCTTCAAAAAAGGAGAAAATTCATGTTTTAGTTGGATCGCGATAAACAGTCACGATTAGAAAACGAATAATACGTAAAACCACAAAAATTCGATAAAACGATTGTTCGAGTAATGATCAATCCATGAGAATATCTTTTATTTCGATTAATATCGCGTTCGATTATGTAGATTAACATTAAAGTACGAAATATATATCCGTTAAATTAAGTAAATTATTGGCTATTATAACATTTGATCATCGTTATATCGCGTAACAGTTGATTATTTCTAAATTAATAGCAGCACACAGATGGCAAATTTCCCGAGACAATTATTTAATTACAATAAGTTTTACTCGAAACATCGATACGTCGGAGGAACACGATTAAAATTCTACACGTAACAGCAGGAACATCTTTTCACGTGAAAAGAAATTCCATACAGTTATAACACAGTTATGCCATTTTCACTGGCATAATCCAAACAAAATTTATCTTGTACACACTCTACTAATTAAACCTCCACGTTCTTTACGACATTTGTACATGTACACTCTTCTAATCACTTTAACAACATTACACAGCGAAATTATAATTACTCGTACTCGTCGTGAATATGCAGAAAATGTAGAAAAAAAAGGAGGAAGAAAGAAATAAAGATAGAGGAATTCTTCATCATGTTGCATACGAGAATTTAATCTCGCGGAGCAAATGGAACGGCCATGATTGTTGCTCTCGCGGTTCTGCCATTTTCTTTCGAACGTATTTAAGCTTCTCGACGAATAAAGCGAAATCCTTAATCGTAAAAATGTTGAAATCAGGAAACCAACGAAATTGTAGTTAGCGCGTTTTATCCGTGTGATCTCCGAGCGAGACTTCCGTAACCGGTGCCAACTCTCCTGAGTACGACATCCCGGTTTTAGCCGCGAATAGTACTAATTATCGCGGGTAGAACAACCTCGAACGACACGCTGCTTCGCCTCGATCTCGCTAATTTTAATTGCGAGCACGGAGCTGGACGAGAATGGCGTTGCCAGGCTGGAATATGGAAAATGGTCGGCCCAAATAAATTTTAATTGCGGTCGTGAATGAGCAAAGGTGCGTTACATCGGTCCGATCGGTTGTAAATCAGTTGCGTAAGCGCGTGTTAAATCGCTTTTCAACCTTACGATTTGTATTAGGCTGGCGCGTGAATGATGGCGTTTCGCTGCGGGGATATTTATTGGCGTAATTTAAATTTAGTGTATAGCGGGAGTTCGTGAGAAGGGTTCTTTCTTCTTTTCCAGTGATGTTGAAACAGTCGCAGGTAATTAGAATTTTAGTCGAAGCGAGGAAAAACGAAGTAACTTCGCGTTCGAAATAACCTGCTACTTTTATTTGAAAAAGGGGGCTCTCGCGAAGGCTGTCTATCTTATTGGAGGATTTTTATATTTCAAGATTCGAAGGGTATCTTAAAAATTTTTATATTTCAAGATTCGAAGGTTATCTTAAAAAAATCCTCTTCCTGGATTCTATTTCAATATTTCTTCGGGGAACGTCGATAAACAAACGATACGCAAGTAATTAAAATTACGAGCGATATTCTCAGAATACTTGGAATATGAAGAAGCGATATCGGAGTAAGTAGAGTTCTGATAACCTGGCTGATTCAAGCGGAATGCGTTTCCAGCAACGTGTTTCAGGAAGCCATAAATTGTCACTTTTTAGATTATCTTTTACACTTTGTAATTATATAGAATTTGACGCATTAGTTGATATCGAACAATCTGATACGCTGGAAACAAACTTGTTATATATTTGACTTCGATAGAGAATATTAAATTGATAATAACGTATTTTATATACTTTATTGCTTCATCGATTTGCTTTAATCAAAACTAGAAAGTAAAGGTTAATTTGAATTTGTTATTCTTATACTCTTCGTATTCTTTATTCTGAATATTATTATCAAACGATCGACCAACATGCTCCATCTTCCACACGAATAACGTTCAGTTTATCTTCATCAATTTCCATACAATTGCTTTATGCGACTAAAAATAATTTTATTACGTATCACGTAAACGTGTAGGTTTTATCGTGCCGCTTCGCAAAGAACATATCGCATAAAATAAACTTTTACTGAACCTAACATTCTGCGTTTCAAATCCTTCGCAGCGAAGGCCAGCCTAACAACAGCAAATGCATTAAACGAAAATTACAGAGTATTTGGTAACGCGACGTAAACACCGTCGTACGTCAGATTGTATCGCAAGCAACGGTAACACGTGGCAACACGTGATAACAATTATTTCAGGGGTGAAAAGAAATGGTTACCCTGGTTGAACCAATAATATCCGAGGTGTATCTCGCGGCGATCAACAGGAACTAACTCGAACGTGCAGCATGATGAACGGCTGTGGCGAAGGTCTTTTCACGAGGTGTGCTCTCGCGTTGTTACAAATACACGGACACGAAACGAAGGAAAATGCATGCTTCCGACCGCGAGAGCACCGGTGCTGGCCAGCGAAGCATGGAGAAACAGCATCGACCGGTACAATGAAGGGGAGAGAAAAATAAAGGCAGACGATACGGGGATGCTGGGAGGCGAAGAGGAAAACATCAGGAGAGCGTGACTCGGTGCAAACGAGAAAATAAAACGACACCGAACCTACAGGGGAATACGTTAACGAGCCGCGATCTCGTGAAAGAGCAGTGGAACGATGATCTCGAGAGATTTTAATGGGACCAACAAGAGCACGGACGAGATTCAACCCCCTTTGTAATAGGATTTCTTTTTCTGTTTTTCAGCCAGCTTGCGACAAGCAAATTATTAGCCTTTTGTAGTTTGAATTTCGTTTGATTATTGGTCTTCTGTTATCCGTAACAACAGATCATAGTATCTGTAGGCAAATTAATTTATTTTAGCTTTTCAGACACGCGTCCTAATAAGAATATAATTCTATGTTAATATACGAATTTGTAAAACGATAAAATTAAATTCTTCTCTCGTTTATATATTTTCTATCAATCGTCGCACTGCCACTAACTTTCTCATTTTTATTATCAGATATTTTCGTCGTATTTTGCCTCCTTCTTTGGCTCCGTGCATTTTGCAAATGATTATTTCAATCAGACTCACGTTGCAGACTTTGCAGGGTGTACCAATGAAAAGCACGTGTTACAACATTGACATTGTTCCATTACTACAAAGTGGATCGTATGTAATTCAATAAAACGATATAAAAGAAAAAATGTCGTTATTTCCTCATAAAACGAAGGGAACTTTTCGGGCAACTTAATATATTTTACGTCTCCTATGTACGTTTATTATTTCAAAATCGCGGTGCAGCTAATTAAATTTCAAAATGTTTCACATACAACGCTTTACATAATATATTCATAAAATATACCTACGACTGTACGACCGAATACTTTGGCGTATCTATGTGTGTATGTGCTTATACCACACCTGAAGGCGGACTATAAGCGTCTGCTCGGCAAGAGTTCCGTTCGACTGAAACCACCGGCGGTTTCTTAACGGTATCGCGAGTTACGTCGAACAGAGTATATACCTGTCGGATGTTCTCCAAGGGAACGGCGAGGTGGAGGCGCGTATGTAGGTCTCGCTGTGCGATTGGTCGAACCAGGTTCGCGGTGCGCTGGCGGGTAGGACACGGCGCGCACTGTCGGGGCTTAAACTCACCTGTTGCACCTGGCTCACGGCGTGGTCATACACCGGAACCCCCCCATGATTTTGGAAACTGGTCTCGACTATACGATCGGTGACCCATATTCTCCGCCGTCTCTACGCTTAGACATTGGCGAAAGATGGGATTCGATCGGTCACTTCAGCCGCCGGCCATTTGTTCTATTCGAATTCCTCCGCGAATTTTTCCAATTCGCTCGCTGTTGCGACTCGACTGTTGATTTATGCTTCTTGAAAAACACGGACCAACTCCATCGGACAGGATAAATTTCAATACGAACCTGTCGGTAGGATGAAATATTTTTCAACATTTTGACGCATTTATTTGTTAATTTATGTACGCTGCTGGCAGACGTCTGGATACCCAAATTGTCGTGAACGTAATGGCTCATGAAAGTGCTCGAATATTCGCAGAAACTTTCTATGAATATACGGGGTGACCGGTTTTCATCTGGAAATGTGAATTACTGGAGTTGAGACTGGGATTTAATGATTCCGTGGGGGACAGGAATCTGGTGTAATTATATTTCCTGTAGATAGACGCGTAGAGATCGTACGAAGCTGATACGACGTCTTCTTAAGTGGAATCGTGTGTTTTTTAACGCGCCGGCCGATTCGTCTTGACATCGTCTCTGTAAAAAGATTATTGTCGCGTTGATGTCGAAAAATTTTTAGTTTAAGCTTATGTCTTTAACTTTTGTAAAATCCGTCCTATGAAATACAAAGCAAAAAGAGACACGACTTTGTTTGCCTCTTCTTCTGTACGATAGATTTTGCAAAATAAATAGTTTCTCGACATAAGTAAGAATAATTTTTTTCATAGACAACATCGAGACTAATTGCATAATTCCATTTAAAAAACCGTATGTCACCTTCGTACCATCTCTGCGTGTCCATCTGTGAAATAACTAATTACACGTAGCGCGTAGTTCAGCAGTAATTCGCACTTACAAATCAAAGTCGGACACCCTGTATATCATAGGAGCAATATAAAACATTTTAAGCTTTCATTTCAAGCAGCGAGACGAGACACCAGAATCACGATGAGACCGGTAAGATTTGAAACGAATGTAAAAATTCAGACGTGAGATGAACGTGGCGTAACGCGTTGATAAACATGCTCCATAAACATCTTGAGATTTAGTTTTACATTTTACCAACACGATCGTTGACAGTCGTGCGTTATTAGAACGCTAATGGAAATTTATAATTTATCGTATAACGTGGACGCATAACGCGTGCATAAAAATTTCCTATGGTAGATGCACATGGATGCTTTTGCGAATACCATACGTCATATTAAAATTCTCTTGTTTCATCGTAGATTGACATTAAAGTCGGAAAATGGACAAAAATGAGTTTATCACGCCTCTCTCCTCATAATCTTCGAGTGTGGTAGATGTACCGAAACATTTGACCCGTAGTGTATATGTACGAGCAACACGAGGCGAAATGACTAATGGCCGATCAGTACCTGTAGCTCTCGTGGCTTGCAGAATTATGCACACACGAGAGACGCGTTTCTGTGTTTCGTTTTCGAATCGTTTTGGTCGATAGGGAAAGATGGAATTCGAATGGTGAACAGGAGAGAGGCGATATCCGAGGATCGTTGGGTGTAACTATTACTTTGCCAACTATACGACGCGTGATATATGTTATTTGGAACAGGCTAAAGTGTTTGGGATGGTACAGGGTAAATGGAAGTCGAACGTATGGAAGCAGCTGATTGGGGATATCCTGCAACTTGGAAATTACGCGCCTATGGGATGTGTACTCTTTCGAGTCGTAAAGAGTTTATGGAAAAATGGAATTGGGCTGAAGCGTGTAGATAGTACTTTCAGATTGTCAGTGAAATTGTAATTTGTGGGACAGCTTGAAAGCTTGGAAGTTGTAGGATTCGTGATTTATGTTATTTCGGGTATTGTGCAGTGGTCGAACGTTAACACGAAGATGGGGAGTAAAGTGTGGGCAGAGCAGCGATTAGATTTTCTACGATGCGCTTTACGATGAATATTTGCCGTAAATTTTGCGAATATTGGTGCGCAGAGTAGAGATAGAGATCTTACTTGGAGTAAATGGAATTAATTTGATTGTCGATAAGGGAATGGAAATGGAATCGAGCGTGGCAGACAGCAGCTCGAAATGCCTTGTCATTTTTAAACGGTGCATCGTGAAACTTGCGAACATTGGCAACAAACGGAGATAGAGAAATTATTTCTTCTTATCAAGTAGAAAAACTAATTGTCTTATTCACGAGAGAATACAAATCACGCGAAATTACAAGTTTCGTAACGAATATTCTTTATACTGTGAAATATATTCGTACTGCTACAAAAATAGGAATCTTACTCTGAGCTGTCTAAAGCGTTTAGATGTTAATAAAAGGAAAAAATAAATAAAAAGAACGCAAGTGTAATAAAATGTGACAAGGAACTGCGACACTTTGTAACTTGTTCGAAAATATTGAAAAGGGAATTGGGTTGACACGTACCACGATACGCGTGAAGTAACATGTTGCACGACAGGTGAATTAGACTCTAGTTTAGAATGTAGTGGGGAACAAGTAACAGCGAGTTAGGTCCGTATGTTGTAACCTTGAAAATTACGTGCAGCAACGCGCCATTTTTTTCAACTTTATAAAGTGTTTAACGCATGTGCTAATGGGAAAAAATGGAATTCGATTAAGGTGCAGTAGAGAGCAATGGCGAATTGGAACACCTTACAACCGACCAACACCAACGTAAATTATATACTTAATGATATACGTTTTTTCCTCTTTGGTCTCGAGCTACACTCAGGTATCTGCACATTAATGGAGAAACAGAACTCGATTATAGCATAGTTGAGAATATGTTGCTACAGACTGGAATTCCTCGTAACTTTGAACGCTGATCTCGACCAACAGATTTATAATTAATGCGTTTCTATGAAGCCGGGTGATGTGTTCAGATAAGAAAATAAGAATCGACCGGAGCACGTTAAAGAACTAGCATTGGCAGATTGGAATTCTTTACGACATCGGAGCTCCTATAATTCATATTCTGGTTGAATTTTATGCGAGCCGGCATAGACAATTATCCGAGAGCTAATTAATCGCGATTCATCGGGATTTTGAAAAAGTGTACTTTTGCGAAGTATTATAAAGTATTATAAACGGAGAATTCTTCTTATTGTTACGATTGCATTATAATATTGTAATTATTTTATATTATGTTTTAACGCTACAGTTGTCATTCGAACTGAAATTGAACGCAAAGCAAATAATAATTTAAACCAGATGCATTTGTCATTCGATGATTGTATCGAGGCTCGAGCATTATACTAGACATTATTTAACTATTACGTATTGTACTATTTTAAAATGCTACCTATAATTCCATAGACTGTGTAAACGTAGTTAGGAAGTATACTCGTACTGGTGATTCGACAATTCTTAGAATTCGATCAAGAATACGGAAAACAGTAGCAATTATCGTTACACTTTCACGGTTCGTAGATTTAATAAACTATTTGAAGTTAATCGTATAATAAATTAAATTTATTAAAAATTGTGTCAAAATATCATACTCAACATGTAGGCAAAAGACGGAAGAAACTTGTACATTCCATATTTATTTGCTATTTTCTATCTCGTTATTGTTGCTTATTATTATTTATCTATTAATTCCGCGAAACGGAGACTTAATTCTACCTCGACTATGAACACTATGATAAGATTGGGAAATTTATAATACGGGCAAAGTTGGTCTTACAGTTTCAAATAGTAGCTCGCAGCTTCTAATCTTGATGTAAATTTATGTATCTATAAATACTTACATATATTTAAAGGAAAGAGTATTGAGAATTTTCGTAGAACTCAACGTTTATTGAATTAACGAAAAATAATTGTTTATCCATATAACGGATAATCGACAGTTTAAGCAATTGTACAATCTTTTCGAATCGTACGTTTATAATAGATATCTTGTACGATCTAAGTAATGCATATAATTTAAATATCCTGCATAAATTTCCTCAATTGCACATTTCTAACTAGTATCTTTCTATGTAAATTAGATTTGTTGTACACTTTATCTATTGAGAAAAAGTTTCTGTAAATGTTGAAACGCTTTCGCAAGCCGCTGTACATAACACTTGGACTCGTACGCCACAGAATCTACATTAATCCGCAACGTACTTGGTTATTACTAGTATTTAATGGAAGAGGTGGATTCGAATGGAATGCGATGGAAACGATGCTTCACCGGTCCTGCTCATGATTTTGAAAACTGGTTTCGAAGATTTTGTTACCTTTAACGCCTCCAGTTCCTGGACGCACACGTCCAGACGAATTTAAGGTTGCTTAAATTAAGCTTAATAGTCGAAGACATCAGTGGTCCGGCTGGAATATATAAGTCATCGACTAATGGTAAATCGGTGCTATTTACGATTTTGAAAACTGGTTTTCGATTAATTTAGAACATACATAGAGAACGCGTAAAAATTGATAAAGTAACGAGCAGTATCAGTCACTCGGTATCCCGTGGTCACATAAGTTAGCCAATTTTCCATAGCGAGACAGGTTATATTTAGTTATGGTTCGCATGATTCAGTAGAACCTAGGACTCAAGTCGTCGTCTACCTTATGGAAATAAGACGTCTTTCCGTCTGCTGTTATCAAGATTTTCTTGTGATATGTAGCAGTCAATTTTTAAGTCGCCTTGTAACTTTATAGCCTGCGAGGGAAATTCATTTCTACTAGACATTTATTTAATACCAGAGAATAAAAAGGTTTAGGTATTAATTCATTTAGTTAAGAAGCTTAGAACAGATAAGAAGTTTTTTTTTGCGACGCGTGGGATTTCACTTTTACGTAAGTCACTTCGCGTTTTTCTATTTTGTGCTGCGAGTCAATTTATTGGTGTAAATTGATACTCGGAAATGGTGTAGTATCCTGGATATTGATGGAAATGTGAAAGTTATCGATACCTTCGTTCTTTTCTTATCGTATCTTTTAAAATAAGACGGGAATATTTTCTGATACCGAAGAAAAATTTGTGGCCCGATATTATTGTTTAATAACCGAGATCTCTGTGCCAAATTGCTACGAATAACTAAAAGCAAGCTCCGAAATTTTTAGTGATTTACCGTTTCGTTATGCTGTTATTGTGTTAGCGATGTATTATCACTTTACGAGATATACAAAGTGTCGAAAGAAGAATTCACGATTCTAAGGATCCATAGTAGTCACGAAATATAGCAGAGTCGTGGATCGTACGATTTGATATTTACGAGTGTCTCAAATATTTCTCTCGAAAACAACTCAAATATAATTGGATACGTGGATTAGAAATATCTCAGAGAAGATATCGTATCATGATGTAAACGGTGTAGTTAACGTCAACGAAAAATCATAATAAGATGTAAAGTTATATATATTCCTCTCTCTCTCTCTCTCTCTCTCTTTCTCTCTCTCGCGAAAGGTACCCATATGGTTTTTCTATTCGAAACAACATTCACACGAATAAATTAATAAATCGACGTATGAATAGTATATTCATAAATAATTCCCTATTGTGTTATACATATTGTCCGACATACATTCATTCTGCGCACATTGTTGCAATTTAACCAGATACGTTACTTGTTACGCACGAGTAATTTGATCTCATAAGGTATCTATTCTAAAGAGATACTAAATCATACTCTATACTGAAAGTAGTGATCTCGGAATCTACATAAATCGATTAAACATTTTTTATTCCATTTCTAGCTATGTTATGTACAGGTCTTATGGGTTAAGTGTTGCAGAAAATTATGTGTTAAAATCTTTGATTCATTTCATTAACGCTATGTATCTGATATTTATTTACACAGCTAGCAAAAAGAGAGACTTTGATTAATTGCGTTAAAGTCTGAGAATCGGTTGACAACGATGTCTTCCAATGAAAATGACATCCATAGGTGTATTTGTACGTTTTATAGAAAAGAAGTATTTTTATTCAAATAAAACATATAATATGTTTCACATAACATATAAAGCAACAATGAATAGAACACGTCAACTTTACGATCAAATATCGTAGCATTTGATCTTAATAAAAGTAGCTGTTTCGTAAAGTGTAAAGACTTTTACACGCGACTGTACATTCCTGACAACCTGTGTTCTTTTAATCTGTGCTTAGGTATTGGAGCCAAGGCACTCGAAGTTCGATGGGAGTTTGGTATCGACCAGGTAACGCTAAACCGAAGCCCTTTACGATTTCGGAAGCTGCTATTATATATGTGTTAGTTGCGACCTACATTCTTCTGTGCAGCGTTGGGAATATTGCAGCGTAGTAAGAGAAAGGGTAACAAGTTGAAAGAATCTTTTGCATGAAGAAATTATAGTCACGTTCTAATATAACATTAAGAATTCGTATCTATAGAACGATTACTTTACGTTAATTACTCCTTCGATAAAACGATTTGAATAGAAATTGATTCCTACGAAGATTGTAATGGCATCCAAAGGCTTATCCTCTTTAGTGGGTTTTTAATATCAGAAAAGGATAAACAAAAGGCTATATTTATTGTATTCTTTTCAACGCGCAATGTCATTAAATCTTTTCCTACCTTTTTCTATTTCAAGGTATAGTAATCCGTTGCCGTAATTAAATAATTAAGGCTAGGAATACATCATTCGTTCAACAATCAAGTTAAACGCGTAGGTTGCGTGGTAATAAATCTTCTTGTCTACAACGAAAAACGATACGTTGCTCAGTGACGAACCATTATTGAATAAGGTTACGCTGTTTGAATTCCAAACTAATGCATAATTACTTTGAGATCCATTAGCATGAAATGTTGGAGAATATCTATAAATAGTAGTTTGCTACTCTTGCTTGATTAACTTACTAATAGAGAAATAAAAATTCCACGCGATCGCACAATTCTGTAGGCATCGTTCTTCTAAATTTTCCATGGCATTTATGATTATCTATGCTTTACGATAGATGAATTTATGAACGTAACGTTTCACGAGACGTTGAATATTCATTACGCACGCCTGACTAACGTGAAATCGTTAGCTTTTTAATTTAAGCGAAGTCGATCAATTTGTTCGCGTGTATCGTTACTTCGTTATTATCTGATTGCAAAAAATATAACGCTGAATCACTATAAAAGAAAGCTGCAAATAAAATCAACCACCTTAATCCATCGGCTGTTTTACATCGTAAAATATATCGTAAAGTTATACTCCTTCGACCACGCATTCACATAAATACACCAGGTTCCCTCTAAGGCTCCATTCATTCGGGGCTGGTTGGAAATCTAAAGGAACATAAGCTACCGATGAAACAGCGATTCAGGAATAGTAGTAAATCGGTCGTGGTCGATTCGGAGGGGCTGTTGCCGCGTCTACAAAAAGGTCCGTAGTCAATTAACGATTCACCTGTTACATCTGGCCGAGGAACTGGTTCTCCTGGTAGCTGTAGCGAGCGTTCGCGCGGTGACGCTCGTATATCTGGCCAGCGTCTTTCCTTTTGCAAAACCCTTTGAACCTAATTGCATTAAAATAACGAGCCGCTTACGCCGTGTACGCGCGATCATAACGGAAGAGCGTGTCGCGTTTATAAACGATCGCGTGGCCACGTGCACGATACACCATCGATACGTCGTGTTCACCTGTTTCGAGTCAAACAGGTAGTCAAAAGGATATTGGAGAATTTTCATTCGACTATCGTTGACCGATTAGATACGTTCGATTTTTCCATGTAAATTGCCATTCAACCCCGATGAACCTTTATATCGCCATCTTATTTCTACGAGTAAGAGGACTTTTCGTATCTCGAGGAAAATACTCGACAGGATCGCACCTATCAGCTCCCGTATTCTGTTGCGATCGATCTTTGTTGCTAGTCGTATTTTTCTCTCCTTTTCATCCTTTTTCGATTAAACGCGTTGACCTATCCCAATCGCGATAAGTAATCCTTCGTATAATTGAAAACAAACGAGAACATACACGAGCTGGAAAAAGCACAAGGAAACATTCGACGACGTTGAAACATCGGTGAGATACGTGTAGGTACTTGTACATAAGTAGAGGCAAGGCAAGTGCAGCCGGATCGAGGCTAAACGCGTTGGTCGTTCACCGGAAACGCCAACGATTTTGAGGCTCGCTTGCAACAGCCTGGCGGCAATAGGCTCGTTCCTTTAACGATCCACAATTAGACGAACAACTCCCACGCAACGTTGGAAGGCGCGCCTCTAGCCGCCGAGAATTTCGCCGTTATCCTTTGAAACGAAAGCTACCGCTGTTTGCACGAGAGCCACCGATGGCTTCAATCGGAGCAATTTTACTAATAGAAGGAACTTATCGACTTGACACGGTTTATTTGAACTTCGTTTAACATAGGATATAGCTGAGACGGTGCAACGAGGGATTGTGTCGAACGGCCGAAGGCGTCGATAGTACACGAAGTGTGTTCTTGTTGAGCGCCTTGTATGCGCTAATAGCAGTCAAAGGGTTAATGATTTCAGTAGTAGGAAACGTTGTGTGGTAGTGGTTACGTTGGAGAAGTTTCAAGTTTAAAGGCTTCTTCGATCTATCGCATTCCTAATGTCTGGTAGGAGGAGGTTTTTATTGGCTCGTGTTTAATTAAGGTTCGAGGTTTTGATCGGTAAATTAATTCAAGTAATTGAGCGGAGAATTTTCTGCCTTTTTTTGTATCTCTGCATACCATTACTGGAAAATCTATTTTTCATATAATTTTCCTAGCGGTAATTATTTTGCGGATTCTTCCTGAAATTATTCGATCGTCCAACCTGTCTTTATATTTAGCAAAACATCCTATTTTTCGAATATTAATTGATTATTTGTTTACGATGACGAAGAAAATACTGCTAAGAATTACATGGTTCTGGATTTATTTTCTCTGTGAAGACAAACGTTCATTCGGTATCTATAAAAGTAGTTACATTCAAATATCACGTTATTTGCAGTGTTAATTAAAAATTGAACGCAAGTCGTAAAAACGAACTGTATCGATCGAGTGAAATCTCTGAAATAAATCGTTGGGAAAAAGAACTGGAACAGACGAAATAAACAAGATACCGGTGATCAGCTGTTCAATTTGAAAGTCAATAACTCCACGCGATTGTTCTACACATGGAATATAAATCACGAACGAGATCTATTAATCCTAATTAAGATATCGCTAATTCATTACGACATATAAACGGTGCTCGGTTGCAAATTGAGAAATGAGATCCGTTTAAAATTATTTTGCTTATCAATCCCATTAATACTCGTATCGTATATAAACCGATAATTTATTCGCATTGTATATCCAGCATGAATAAAAAAGTTGTAAAAGTAAATCGGACAAAAAAATTCCTCGAAAAAAACATTTAGGCGATTACCACCAATAAAAACAAAAAATAAAAAAGAATTAAAAAAAAAAGAGTTCCTATTACCGTGTAATCAGCGGAATATTTCAAAATTACTTGTTTCGCTGGATCATTTAAACCTTCAAGCTTAATACCAATTTACAAAAGCTTGTTTTCTCTAATTTTACTAATAACAATAATTATCCAATAATAATACTAACTACGTTAGATTGTACAGTCAATTACAATGAGCACTTTCTACGTACAATCGCAAAGTATACCGAACGTTGAACCTTATCATTATCTATACCTTTCTCCGTTTCGACACATCTTCGCCATTGTAGAAACAACACAGAGACGATTCACGCGATACAATTAGAAACTAACGAGGATCGTCGAAAGCATAAAACATTCGATAATGGCACGTACCTGCGATAGCAAGATTATTACGATGGTCGCTAGAAATGGGGCGAATCTCAATGTTTAAAACACCGAGCCGCACAAGTGTAGACATTCTTGCAATCAGAGTGGATATTCATGAAAATTCATATCTTGTCGCGTGTCGTGTAAGAAACAGGTATATTTTAAATTCATAGTAAGTGCGGATAAATTGGCTCCTAAATCGAGATTGCTAATAACGAACGTGATAATTTCTTGGATTGGAAGATATATGTCTCCATCGAGGAATTGTTCATCGATATACTTCCATTATTGATAAAACGTTCAACGTATCGATAGAAACTTGAAAATTCATGACAAATCACCCCAAAGAAATATATTCTATATTGCTTTTTTTTTTTATTTTTCTAATGCACTTGTTCCACTTTTCCACTCGATCCTTTAAATGATAATGACTTTCTTTTGCAATATACCAAACAGAGTAGCGCTGTATGGTACGACTAGCAAACTAATAACATAGATAAAACAATATTTCGCTTCATTGCGTATTCTCCTACGTGAAAAACTGAGTTTGTACGAGAAATGAACACGCGCATACTTAGGAGAATTTAGTGCCTCGAAAGGCAACGATAATTTTTCGAAATACTTTGCGAAATTTTCTTTATGTTTAAATTTTTAGGAAAGTCGATCGAGTAAAAGGTTCGTATCCACCGTTAACGCGATTCGTGGAAATGGAGACACATTATTCACCGCGTTCCATGTTCTAGAATCGAGTGCATCGTGCAAAAACTCGCCAAGCGTCGATGATTCATTAATAGCGTGCTATGTGGTGAAATTCTGCTGGCAATCTATTTTAATTTACGACCTTCCTTTAGCAAATAGCAGAATACGCATCGATCATATCGCATGACCGATAAGTAAACCGATTTTTATGCAAATCCCTACCTGTGTAACTTGCTTAATTTACTTCTTTACTCGATTAAACGAACGACACCCAAGAATACATTTATCCGCGTATTTTTCCGTATTACGCGCATTCCCTGCATTTTCGTAATTCCCAGTTTCCTGGAAATGTTTAAAAATCCACGGTCTGACTCCGACAGTAGAGAGATACATCTGTGACTCGCTGCGTGAAATAAAAATTCCCTATCACAGGCGTACAAACATATTAGGTCGTCCGAAAAGTTCCTTTCGTTTCACAAGCAAATAATAGACGAGCGACATTTTTTATTTTATACTATTTTATTGAATTATGTCAGAATTATCCATTTCGCAGTAATGGAACAAATGCATCGTTCATTCGTATCATCGTAATTTGTAATTAAGGATCATACGTAATTCGATAAAATAATATAAAAAAAAAAAAAAAAATGTTGCATGTTATTATTTCCTTAGAAAACGAAAGAAACTTTTGAGACAACCTAATACTTTGCCGAGTCATCGTATATCCGGAAAACCGCGAGAGTCGGTTTCCGGCGTTCGTCAGCTCGCGCGGATCGTTTCGGTTTATTCGAGGCCAATTACAAAAGGCCACGGGATGTACAACTGGACACTCGTAGTTTCGAGCTGCTAACGAGCAGCCGCAAGAGTGCTCGGTGCTGAGACTGTAGCTGTGCCCTGGCCGATATTAGCAAAAGCAACTGGACTAATGACCATAAAGGGGTACGGAACGAACCGTTAACGTTATTAAGAATATCTACGTGCTGTTCTTCGTGCACAGGACCGGCTACCCTTGCCCGAAGGAAGCGAGACGAAGGAAAGAAAGGCCAGCTTGAAAAACGAGCAAAGGAAGCGGAAGACATCGGCGAAACAGCGTTGAAAGTCGTACGGGTCTTTACTCGCGAATATTACTCGTTGATCTTTCGCAAAAATCATCCGACAACGGAACATCGGCTTCTCGTTGAAGCGTGTCGATACCGCGGACGGTTTCGACGGATCGGCTCGCCTAGCTCCCTGGAGATTTGCTCGACCTGGCTAATGGACACGATTAATAGGCCTTCCAGCTAATTACTCCGCTATCGCCTTTTTTACACCGTTTCTACCCGAGCTCGTTTCTCGTCGGACAACATCGATTATTAATGCGACGATCGCTCGAGGAATTTCACGATGGAAAGGATAGGATTGAGTGAAAGATGTTGAGAATTGCAAGGGGTTGGTCATATTATTTCGTTTGTTAAATGGTATTTGAATTGGAATTTTTGCAAGTTCGTAGGATAACTGTATTATCCTAATTACTCTTAGATGGCGTCGTTCCGTTCCAAGTTGATGGAAGCAGGTGGATCGTAGTAGATGAATCGAACGAGTTTCTTCGTTCTGATAGAAGCAACTTTGCTTTCACGCGATTTAGAAACAAAACCGATTCGATTTAATACATTTCACACGACGTGTTTTCTTTCTTTCTCGGAAACGTCCATTTCAATATAACTCTTTGTCTGCGATTACTCTCGTCGAACTTTAAAATTCAACAGTCGGTTTTTTACGACGTCGATCGATTCTATTCTACCAATTTTTGTCTAGCTATGTAACGCCAGACGATAGGTGTATCTGGTTAAATTCAATATTTCACCATTGTTCGTTGGAAAGTGTTGCGCAGAACTAACGGTTCGTTGCTACCGCCACTCTCTCGATTAAAACTGTAACAGTCGGCCTTTTTGTCATCCAGACATCCAAGCAAAACGCGATGTATCTCGACGATTAACGGCATATCTCTCGGAAACTTAACGACGTTAATAATCGACGGGACGACGATTTATCGGGAATAATAACCCGTAAACTCGGTCGAAAGAGAGGAACCAGTTTCTCTCGCGGGTAGAACCCATCTTTCGTTGCTGGATCTAGGTCCTTTGTGTCCATTATTCACCGTGGAACACCGTGACGACGCGCGTAACACGTTCGAGATTAGAACGAACAGCCAAAAATACGAATTCGTCTTTGGTTTTATCTCTAGCCACCGGTCTCAGTCGGTATCTCGCTTCTCTTGCTTCTCTTTTCTCTACGTTTTGTTCTTTTCGTCGCGAGAAGGTCTTAATCGAACTCAAACGAACACAAAATACGTCGAAGTCGTTTCTTTGGCAGATAACGCGTCTGTCGCGAGTCGTTTTGTCCTTTTTGATAGATAAATTGCATTGCTTTGACTATTCGAGAGACGAGAATAACGCGAAAGGGAGAGGAGAGCGGCGAAGTTTATTTGAAAGTTGGGATCGGTCGATGTTTATCTCGATTTCTGTTCCATGAATTTTTAAAACTACCTATAATTGGATATGCTGTCTCGCGAATGTATTCCAACAGATACCACATTTTGCAATTAATGTTTTTAATCTAATCTGTATAGTCGAAACGTTATCGACAACGCGTGTCGATACTCGGCTACGATTAGTACATTGCGTATACCAACTTATTAAAAGACAAATGATCAGAAGTACAGTTTAGATTATCGAAACTAAAACTTTATACAGCATCAGCAATAGCTGATGAAAGTTTAACGCTAATCTTCTATTAACCAGTTTCTTCATTTTGTTTGAATTATAAGAATTTACATGAAGTTGGACGAACGAAAGAAGTAACGATGTAATTTTAAACTAATTTTAAACTAAATTTCGAAACCGGCCATTTGATCGGACTTGGTAAAGTTCGCGTAAAGAACTCGTTGACAGATTATTGCACCGTGTTATAGATACTAAATAACTGATACGGTTCGTGGTTGTCTTTACTGTGACACTTGTACGCTGTCGTACACTCGCGCTCTCTTTACGGACGATCAGGAAACTTCCAAAATACGAACGATACTCGAGGCGCCGAGTACGAAGATCGCGTTAAAAAAGAAACAATGACGAAAATAAGCAAGCCCGATGTTCGGCAAACCGGCGAAAAATATCTCCAAGAACGCTTATTGTTATCTTCCTCGCGTCGATCTCTTCTATCCTCGAAGGAGGTAAAACGAGTCCCGAGGCCATCGGTGCATCTGCAGTGTCCCGCAGGGCAAAAATACCGTCCGATCCTGACTAATAACCGTGATGGCGAAAAATGGCGGTGGCGCGAGCGAACGAAAGAACCGGAGGCCGCGGCAAAAAGCCGGAGAATCGCGCAGGGTGGCTGATCGATGATGTCAGAGGAGCGGAAAGGATGCGCGTTATCGACGCGTGCACGTGCGCTGGTATTCCGCAATTAAGTGGCCGCCTTCGTCTCCGCTTTTTCCCTCCTCTTTGCACCGCTTGCAAGAGAGACCGATCGCCCGGTAGCACGTGCACGCGCCGAGGGGCCAGCCGGTGCGCGAGAACACGAAAAAGAAACAAAGTAAAAAAAAAAAAAAAAAGAAAAAAGGAAAAAGCGAAAGAGGGGAAAAAGGATCGAGCATAGTGTTGCAGCTCGCCGTCTCGCGGAACGGTTTCACGATAAATGATAACCGCTTTAAATACCAGTTTAGCGCGTGTACTAGGAGAAGCGAGGTGAGCGCGCCTCGAGCCATGGAATCCCCTCGTTTCGACGATCGTCCTTTTGCCCGATTTATCACCGGTCGCGCCCTGAAACGCGCTCCTGCGACCGCAGCGGAGAGGCGCGAAGCGGAACGCCCGACAGGAAGCTGTAGCAGAGGACGAGACGTGCCGCTGGAAGCTCGATTTACACCTTCGCGTGCTGTAGTTTAGGCCACTTTAGGCGAGTGGTTTAATCGGCGATGGAGGCGAGTTTCTTGTCGAGCGGAAAATTTATTGGTGGATGAAACGGTGGATCTAATGGATCTAAATTGAGATAGGCTGCGTTACGTTAAGTTTCAAAGTATTGGTAATGAACGTATTAAAGAGCCGCGAATACGAAGATATTGTTCGTTGCATAAGTCTTTTCAAGTTTGTTCGTCGGTGATCGGATTTTCGAAGAGTTTTCGAATGCGTGGAAAAGGAAGAACTTTTGATACGTAAGAGAAATTGGAGCGCGGAGAAACGACGAAGCAAAGTGAGACATTGTTCTGTCTGATATTCATAGTGCGAAGATACTATTATTTTTTTAGACTACTTGTTGGAGAAATAGAGTACATATAGTTAGAGTTTTTATTCAAACTCGCGAAAATGTTTCTGACAACAGGAAAGTAATGCGTAATTTACGTATACGCATGTTACTCTTCTTTTATCGTATTACTTCGATTATACGAAAACACGTTGACTTAATTTCAACGTACGAACAATCGCCGCAATTTATAAATTGGATACGTTCGAGATTCGTCCATATTTCTCTCGCGTATTTCTAGGAGCAAAGTGAAAGGGGAGCAGAATGAGAACCGATACGAAACTTAATTAACAATGTAATAAACTGTCTTGTTCGTTCCTTTCCTATAATTTTACTCAATTTTTTGAGACCGCTATTTTAAACGTTCCTGTACTTTTACAACTTGCTTCGGTATTTGGCAACTACCTGTGCCAAATAATCTACGATTCTCCCTGTAATATTTCCAACTATTTGCTTCAAAACCGACGACACCCCCTGTAGAACAAACGCGGAGATAAATAATTTGCGTTTCAAAAAAATCACCGTTAGTCAGGCGCTCGAATAAAAAGAAAAAGCGTCGAGCCGATCGACGCTCGAATCAAAGTTCCGCACACTTTTGGCCGAAACGTTACAGCGAAAAAAAATTGCACGTTGAAGGGTTAATGCAACCGCCAGCACCCCGCCAGCACACGTGTGCTCCCCAGAGGGGTCGTAGCATCGCATGAAAACGGTACGCTGCGCTCGTCTCACCAAGCAACCGACCGACCAACCAACCAAACGATCGCGCCGTTCTCCGTTCAGCCGCAGAGGGCAGAGACCCTTCTTATGCGCTCATCGAAGTCTCCGGCTCGGCGCGCGCGTTCTCGTCCAGCAGTAGGTCGAGCGAGGCCCGAAAAGCTCACGGCCTACGTCCTTGAGAGATCCTGCAGGCCGTGCACGCTGCGTCGAGCGGTAGACCGCAGACCTACCGTCTGTACGTGTTGTTGAGCCATACACACTCTCTATACGCTGTACTCGAGAGGCAGAGAGCAGAAGAGGAGGAAACGGTGTACACAACGTTCGGCAGATACACGGACGATGGTTCCGTAGGACCGTGGTCGTAGGATCGCGACACGTGCAGCAACGGCAGCGGAGCGGCAGCATCGTGAACGTATACACACGTAGAGAAACACGGGCCACCTTTGGAGGTAGAAAAACGAGGGGCAACGTGGGGTACCAGGACAGTGGTCGGAAGAGGGAGAAGGAGGAAGAGGTGGAGGAGGATACTCGACCAGGTGGTAGTGGCGGCGAGGTGTAGAGAGGGGAAACGAGAGGTGGCTGGAACCGAGGTGGTGGTATAGCCTAGGGTAGGGGACCAGGTGAGGTCGCGGGGAGGGAAGTCGAAGAGTACCGCTATACCTGGAGTCGCTCGAGGCGAAATACATACCTACCTACCTACCTAGTATATATTCTCTCGGCTCGTTGTACTCGCTACGATCGTCTCTGTTCACCTCGTGGCGCCTATCTCGCTCGCGGCCCCGACTCTCTACCCCCTTTCGTCGGCGTGCCGAAGCCCCGGCAAGGTATACCGCTGTAAGTCCTCCATGATGCACGCCATAGAGCGCACCGCGGCCACCGTAAGACATTGCGCCAGCATGCAGTGTCTTACCTTGCCTTGCCAACGTCCGTCGCGGTGCGCCGTCCGTTTTCTTCTTACCGTCCGCACAGGCTTCGCAACTCGATCCAACGCGTCCGTCGTCGCTCTTTCCTTCCTGCTTTCCCATCGGAAGCTTCGAGTCGAGACAACTCGTCGTAACTCTTTTTCCTATATCTGCGTTTCTCCGCTGTCTCCGAGCAACTTCGAATGAAGCATATGTATACATATATATATATATATATATGTATGTATGTATGTATGTATGTATGTATGTATGTATACTATATATATATATATATATATATATATATGTACATATATATATGTACGTATATATAGCGGATATAAAAATCATAGGAGATTCCTACGTTTCTATCGGTGAAACTCTCGAGAATCGTTCAGTCGATTTACGTCGCGTTGCTCGATTTCTTCCGCCGGCCAGTGTAGATTGACCTGTTTTCACGGCAGCGGATCAGGCTTCTATATAGTTGTTCTCGTTGAAGCGTATCTATGTAATTTCCCCAGGAAGTCGTTTTTCACGAGTTTCCCGCGGCAGTCGACAGCCGCGTAGCTTCCCCGGCCGGAAGGGGGAAAAAAATTCGAGCAGCGAAGCCGCGGGGGCAGACCTGTCTCTTCCTTCGCAACATCCGGCTTCTCTCGGAGAAAAACAAATTCTCTCTCGGCTCCGGATAGAGAATTCGAGGAGATCAGCAGCCGAAGGTGCACCAAGGTAGTCTCGAAGAGGAACACGAAGAAGCGTTCTCCTCCTTCCCCACCTTTTCCTCCGCCACTACCTACCGCTACCTCTATCTCCTCCTTCCTCCACCTCCACCACGCGTACAGTCGTACGGTCGCCGGCGAGCAATACGGTTTACGGCCGCGTGACACTGTCCCGGACAACATCGGCGTCCACGAACAGCTGGATCCACGTTGGATCGGGTTGGATCGCAGTCAGACCTCCGTTCCTGGTGCACGTTGTCCCAGGATGGTATCGTGCTCGTCGCGGCATCGTTAATCGTGCGTAACGCGAGCCACCAGCAACGGCCAACATCGGTGATCATCGAGGACTTTGGTCCTTGGTGCCCTTGTTTCGTCCAAGCGAGCAAAAGTCGTCGCATTCCTTCGTGTTTCTTTCGAGTTCACCGATGTTCCACGATATATTCTAACTGTATGTTCGAACATCACAGGCGCGTACATGTCGTGAACAACGTTCGTGTGTACAGTTGGAGACCAGTGGGTGAGGAAGAGAACGGCGCACACGTTCCACGGGAAGAAAGAAACCATCGTACCAACGAGGTGTTAATCCGGTGGATAAGCTAGCGGAACATACGTGTCCGTGTTCGGTCGCGAGTGAGAGTGTTTTTCGCGTGTAAACGCTAGCGTGGCGGCGTCCGGGCTCCTCGCGAGACGTCAACATCTGGTAGCGTGTATCCGGCCGCGCGAACGCGTGGACGTCCCGTTCTCCTGGCACACGGTGCGTGTCCGGGTTCCTCTGCCGGTGAATCTCTTCCGTGCGACCCGGACCTTCTTTCATCTTGCAATTTTCACGAGGTTAACTCGGCTTCTGCCAGTGGTGTATACCGGCGTGTGTATCGTCGTGTCTGACGTTAACCGCTGCTTGGCTAGCACGCATACGAATCGTGCGTCTCGTTGCTCGATCCATCTATCGTCAAGGACAAATTGAATGGCTATCGTCCAAGTTTCGTTGTCGATTCCACTGTGACACTTTGTGCCCGAACAACTACGATCGTTATTCTCTATGAATTATATCTGGCGAAATATTTGCCAGTTGGACGAAGAATATCGAGCGTGCAGCATGCCGTGGCATAAGAGACAGATCTCGACGATCGTTTTCTGACCGTTCCATCGATTCTTCAGTCAGCTGTCGACCAGAGGATTATTCCTGCCAGCTATCCCCGTGGACGTCCATCTTCTATTCGCAGAGGTTAGTCACTCTCCGCTTCGTTCCGGTATAGTACACACTCGTACGTGCGCTGCCTGTTCTCCGCGCGCCTCTGTGTACGTGCAGGTCCGCGCGAGCGTGTCTCGCATCCGTGGCTGTGTGTCTGATCGTGTGATCGACACACGCGCAAACACACACACATACACACGAACACACACACACACACACTACCATAGCGTACACTCGTGTGGGCAGACGCTCTACGACTCTGGATCCGAGACATGTATGGGGAGACACGCACACGTGTATCACGCGCGTGTATATTCGACCGCGTGGATACGAACGGTGCAACGATCTACTCGTCGCGAGAGTACGAGCGTGCGAGTGTGCGACGAGTTACGCGCGAGCGCAACCAGTCGTCCGTATTGCGAAAGCGGCTAACGCCGCGCGATTTTCAGTGGAAGCGTTTCGAGGTCTTTCGCGCGGACAAGTTTTCGACGGTTCGTCCAGGAAGCAGGAACGGGTTCCGCGTTCGATCCGCGAAAGCGGCGCGCGCACATAGGAAAGTGCCAATTTCCAAGTGGGAAAATTCTGTCGATCCGACGTTTCCTGCCGCAACTTTCGCGCTTTGGAGCAATATCTTTGCAGCGAAGCACTCGTAGAATGTGTGGTGTGAATTAGGAGAGCAACGACGTAGTAAGCGGTGGTTGGTTCGTCGAGATAGACGTCGATGGTCTTTCTGTGGTTTGGTTCTGTGAAAAATGCCGCGGTTTCTCAGCTATCTCTAATTTGACGAGAATTTGTGAACAAACGTGTATGCAGGTCACTGCGAGTTGATCAACGAAAGCTATAAATCGCTGAGAGATTGAGTTTGCGGCAGTTTGTTTTACGAGGAGTACGTTTGGTTTTCCGCTGTCGAGAAGTTCGCGAAGTGTATAAAGCTTGCTGGAAATTGCCTGATAGATCCACGAGAGAGATGGACTTTGAGATTTAGGAAGCTCTGCTTCTGGTGTTTTCTACAGGAGGATTGTGTTTCGTTTTAAAGAAAATTTTGATAGGAGAATCTGACGCGAGATACGACAAAAGCATCATCGGTGATCAACTTGTGGACATTTTACGCATCGTGGTTCTGTGCAGTATCGTCCTGTGCGATGTCGTTTATTCCGTTAGAAAGTTTATTCGAAAAATTGATTCTGACAATATCTTACGATTTAAGAAAATACCTTATTTCGATCGCGTTCTATTTTAATATCCCGGTTTAGAGATTGTATTTTCGTTCAAGTTTCCACCGTCGAAGCAGGAAATCTACCATAAGACGAGTAAATAGGTGTATCGCATGAAAGATCGGTTTGCAGGTTTAAGGAGACGTTCGATTCAAGGTGTAGGCGTAATTGCATTGTGCATTGGTAGTCAGAAAATAATGCTGAAACGAGTTTGTCGTTGGACGATGTGCGGATTAATCGAAGGTTTTATGTTTTACAGGATGTTAACGAACAGAAGTTCAAGGTTTCTTAGTGCGTGATGATCATAGAAGTGGAAATAAGATCTTTTCAAGGTTTCTCCATGTGTAATAGCGCTAGAAGCAGGAATAAATTCCTATCGGTTAGCAAATCTTCTTATATCGAAGGACGTTTAATATTTCGTTGGAATTTTTGTATGGATGCGTGTGTGAAGTTTAGCACGTAAGATATCATATTGAGGTGCGATTAACGCTTGGAAACAGCGCGTAAAATTAGAAGAAAATTTCAAGTTAGTCCGACAGAGTTGATTTCTTGGATATTTTTACGTGTAGCGTACGTGATCAAAGTACGGGATTCGTTCCTTTATCTACCTGGATTAATTACATATTCATCGATGTTACTATGACGGTAGACGGCACGTCGTACTTTTTCGTGTTTGATATTCAGATTCATTGTCTCGAACAGTCCGGGTATATTTTATCACATTATATCAATACGAATTTGCGTCTGTGAAACGAGAACTCGGTGACGCGAGTTTAACTCGGTTTACAGAGTTTGAAGATCGAAGAGTCGAAGGAATCGACAAATCAACCGTACTTCCTATGCGATTATTTGTTTAATTTTTTAAAATACATGTACGAAGTTGACGTTCTCGATCGAAAATCGCGAGTAGTAAAAATGAAGTTAAAAATGAAGTAAAAAAGACGATTATCGTAAATCACAGGGGATTTTTAACGAGCTTCTTGCCTATTTGCTATCAAAGAGTCGCGGATAATCCAAAGGTTATTCACACGGGTTAACCAAGCTTGGCCAATTTACCATGGCGAGGAAGACGAAACGAAAAAGGCAGAAAAATAAACAAAGAAGTACACCTATCACGCTATACACGTGACAGCCAACGATTGAAACTCCAAGTCGATGAAGCACCTGCCATGTTTTGGCAGAGTTGGTAATTAACGTGCTCGTAACTTGAAATATGGCGCGTGAACGTACACAATATGTTCCAAACGACGTGTAAATATAACGCTACGTGCGCTAACATTCAAAAATATCTTACTGCCCGTTTATTTCTTTACGTTCAGAGGGCAAACAAAAATATAATATTAAAAACCTATTGAAATATTTACCGACAACCGTTCGAAATCGTCTATTAATCGAAGAAAAAACATTGATAATTTATTCGACGATTGAACGACGGTGATAAACCGACGAAACGTAATAACAAGTATGCGCAACGCGTAAATGGTAAAATCGACGAATAAAATAAAATGTGCATGATAATCTACGTACATCGTAGCTGGTTCTAGATCCTCGAGATTTTCGAGTGACAGTAATTTCAGCGACGCGGTCTGGAGAAACGTCATCGAGAATGAAATCCGTCGGATGACGCAGCCGTCCCTATACGCGTCGAAAAGACATATCGATCATTCTTTCGCTCAATCGTTCGTGATTGGATCGTTTCGAAACGATCGTGCGGCAAATGCACGACGCACTGATCGAGCGCGTTCTGCTCGCTGACGAAACGATATCAATTTTATAGAAACGCGTTCGAAACATCTTTTTGCATCCGTTATGCGGGTAAACGGTATGTTTCTAGTAAATTCTGCGGGTATAGGAACTTAGCTTTTTGTGCAACCTTTGATCGTTAATACGTATGGACGCCTACGTGTACGTATAATTTTAACAAAGTGGCGAATCTTCAACTCGCGTCCCGTAAATGCAACGTTACCTTTGAAATCTCGTTTCCATTCTTAAACAACTTCCAAGCGAATCGTGTAAAAAGAAGAAAAAATTGCCTACTTGTATATTATACGACACGCTTGTTCCTCCTTTATTCGCATCCTCCCGTTCTTTTTCATTCACCGGGATAACCGAAATGAAATTACTCTCGATATGGTCGTTCGAATAAGATCGATGGATCCGACCGTGGAAGATAAATACGCGTCGAGTGTTATATTCGCATCCAGGATTATGCAACGACAGCGTGAAATTAGATCCCCGCCTCCTTAAGCGAACGCAACCGTACACCTTTGTTCTTCGGGGGCCGCGCGAGGCAGTTGGTCATCGCCTTTTTTCCCCCTCGTCCCTTTTCACCCGAAACAGATCCATGATAACGTAATAGTTGCAACGATTGTTTCCATCCACGGTAAAATCCCTTGGACGCGATAGTGAAACGTTGCTTTGCACAATACACCTCCGTTACATCTCTGTTACACGCCTATGTATATCTGAAATATAGCTTCTTATCTGTCTTTGTACGCAGAAAAGACACAGTCGATTTAAGAGAAACTCGTTGCAACGAAACGAAACTCGCCGGCTCGTCTTTAAATTCGTTACTCGAGACAGAAAATTATTAGTTAACTGTCACTTTGTTAACTGTCATTATTCGATCGTCAGGTATTTGATAAGTTTCGCGATCGACCGTTAAAAATCCTTAGATTCCTGGTTCTGAATGTATATCAGGTGGAAAATGGAAGGTTAGAAGGAGACTGTGTGACACGATTCTCGCGACGCTAAATCGTGGATCTTGCTGTGATTGATTTACCGACGATTCAGCAGAGCAACGACGTTACTTCATTTCTCCTCGTTTCACGAGAATTCCCGGCTCGACGGTTAGAAAAATATCGGTAACGAGCGGCTGATTGGATTTTTACGCTTTTTACCGGCGTTTCGTGTCCGTTTCTCGCCGCGACACTCGAATACCGGATAAATGCTTCGACTCATCGCAAGAAAACGTTAGAATCTCTCTTTTTCGATTTCTCTGCTCCTCGTTTCTAAATGGATAGGCGCTCCGAGGGAGGGGGAATTCTTCATCCTTCGAAGTATTTCGTCGCGTCGAGTATCGTCGCGAACGTCGAACGAACCCGACGAGAGGAAAGAATTTTATAATAATTTCATTGCAATTTCATTAATCTTTATGACGCGCGCAGTTTTTACAACGTGGAAAACTGAAATTCCCGGCAACGATTATCCTTCACCTGGTTGCCTGTACGATATTTATCTTTGTTAGAACAAAGTCTGTGTAAGATAAAAGAAACATGCCTGGAATTCTACTAAGACGCGCGAAGTTAACTTGCTCGTTTTTTTAATTATTCTTCGAGAATTTTTTCCTGTCTGTAGAAGTACGAGCCAAAAGCCAGAACGGCAGACTCGAAAATTAGAGAGTAGATAAACAGGATAACGGAGAAACAGCAAGTGAGAGAACTGTATGTATGTCAGATTTGAAAATAAAATTATACAGTTAATCGCCATGCTTTCGTGTCTTAGAATCTGAGAAAAAAAAAGAAAAAAAAAACAGATAGAAGGAACGTATTGACCATTAAACGAAGCGCTATCTATTATGCTACTTACTTAATATGATTACCTTAGATTTCGAGTAATAGTATTAGCAGGTCAGGACGCTGCTTGTACGATGTTGGCAATAAAGCAAATGATAAAACTGTCAGAAACGATCGGGAATGAACATAATTTCCTTAACACACATACCTGTCCAACTGTCCATCCAATATTTTCGCATTAACCCTAACATCGTAAAGCGACCACGATCTAACCGTTAGTCCATCGTAATATCAAACGTTTGCAGCTACGCATGCTTGCGAAAGTGGAAAGTGGAAAGATGCAAGAAACAAAGGACCTTAGTCACTTTATATAAGAAGTCGTCCGCCAAACATGGACTCCCTTCTTCAATCTTTGCAGGATTTCGCGTTCGTCCATGGACCGTTGATATTTTCGCGTTGCATCGGAACATCGAATGGGAGTTGCGTAGAAAATGACGCAGCGACGATTTACAGAAAACCGTGTAACGACAGATGGAATAAGAAGACGCGACGACAAATTCGACGGGCCGATGCATTTAGAAGGGAAAATGCGTTAAACTATGAGACATATTTTACTCTGCCTTCGATTAAACAGCGTTCCATAGAAATTTACACGCGAGACACGCGCGTCTGCTTCCCGTAAAAAAATGTCCTCGCTGTTTTCTCGAATCAGAGGTCGAAGGAATACGTCGATCGCATGTGGCACGTCAACGAACAGAACGTAGTATCCCCGTTAACCGGCCAGGTCGAATTATTTACTGGGAGTACCGGCTGCTTTTACGGTCCGGATTTCTCTGGCCTTCTCGCGAGTCGCCGGCCCGCTTCAAAAGCGACAATACGTTATGCAAATGAGGGTACGTCAGCGAGATTCTCCCTTCGATTTGCATTAAGCTCGCATTCAGCGTCGCTAAGCACTTTCACCCGTTGAGCTACGAGCGTTGATCGAAACGGCCAACCGGAGCGCAACAAGGATCGAAATCTGATCCACTCAGGAAGAACGTGTCCTGACTTGCCATGCGAACGTTCCACTTTGTTGCGCGAGTCTCGCTTAACCCTTCGATTCGCACAATATCCGGAAAATAAGTCGCGATCGACGAAAGGCAGAAATTCTGTTTCGAATCTTTCGATGCTATTGTTGCATTGTAGCGCGACTTGAGCTGGCTCGCTACGTAGTTTTCAACTTTGTCGAGACTGGACGTGAGACAAGAGGTCACCAGTTTTTCTATCCCCGCTTCGTAGAATGATGTCGCCTATAGTCTGTCCAACCAGACGAGAGAGACGCGATCGCGTTTCGTTTATGTCTATTCTCTCGTCTCGTTGGACAGGCCACGAAGCGGTACCCAGCGCGAGCGTAACTTCCGAAATTCCGCACGGCGTAACACAATTTCCACTCTTCACGTTGGTTTGCCACAAATTTTACGGTTACTTTTCATCGAACACCTTGTGTTTGCTATTTGAGGAATTACGTCGACGCTGGGTGCCACCTTCGGCGCTCGATCGGCACCGTTCTACGAAGCGGAGACACAAAAATTGATGTCCCGTTATGACAAAGTGTCCGAATAATAGTAAAAACTACGCGGCAAAGTAGTTTAAAGCGCGTAGAACTGGACGAACGTGAAACGTTATGGAGATAAATTTCTGCTTTTCTCTAATAGCCAATCAGAACTTACGTCGAGGATGCGCCTCGTATTTATTCTATAATACGAATAGTCTGCAGCAGTGGTGGCATAGTTTTTTACGCGCCACTGCATTTAAGCAAATTGTGCGAATAATATTTATGGAGCTGCTGATGCGCCGGGCAGTTTTTAACGGGGGGAAAAAATTAATAGAAAATTAATGACACGAGATTTCACAAAGCCCAACTCGCAACTAGGTTGCAGATTTTTTTGCGTTTATGGGGAATTCGAAGGCGCGGAAAGATGTAGAGGATGCGCGTAATACGACAGAATATATGAAATATCGGAAACATAATAATCTCTGTAATGTGGACAAAGTAGGGTAAAACCTGACACATTTTACGTTTCAACCTACAAAATTTGCTCCTCATCCGTGCAATGATTCTAAACACGGTTCGCGTGAATAATCGGTTAGAGATTAATGATCCTTTGCTTGTAATAATAATTATCGGTAAAAAGTAGATATCCGATATTGTTGCAATAAACAATTAACCTGGTTACTTTCCAGTTCGTTCTTCTTTACGCAAGTGATCAATTCGATTAGCGGAGCCAGTTGCTCCAAAGGCGTATCCGTATTGATAATTAATGATTTTTACATGTTAATTGGAACAATTTTAATACACCTTGGTGATCACACGCGCGTCGAAGAAAAAAGCGTTTTTTTTCCAGATTTTCTAATTAATTCTTATAGAAAACTCTCGCTGCTTCGAACAGCTGAAGTTTCTTATACTTTCATCGTAACGATATTTTTAATTAAAACGCCGTAAAAAATATATTAATGTCAGGTAAAGACGATTGTATCGAGATCGGGACATTTTAGATTCTTGATTAAGGTAGATTATAATAGTAGTGTGTGTGTGTGTGTGTGTGTCAGCAGAAATGGAAAGAAACGGCGATATTTTGTAACGCGTAATTAAACTTTTGATTAACGTGGCTAGAGAAAAATTAGTGAAAAGTAATAACGAATGGGAAAGGTAGAGTTTAATTTCTCAAATTCGCTGGAATAGTTGGATTTTAGAGAGTGTACCGTTTGTCTCGCAGCGCGAGTATTTAAACGAGTGCTCTCACTTAGCACCTCGTAAATTTTGAATTGATGCGCAAAAGAAAAAGAAAAAAAAAAAGTGAAATACCGCTTTCTTAAGCACGCAATCTTGTGGTATTGGCTTTCTTGAAAATTGTTTGTTTCGTCTTCCTTCTTCTTCGTTTTTTTTTTTTTAAATTTCGTTCGCGAATAAAAAGTATACATTTTACAATGACAGGATATTTTGCAACAGTTTAACGGTTTAAATATTCAACACGGAGAAGCTACTTTTATTGCTCTCTTAATAAACGGTCAGGTGCTAATGAAGTGCAGATGAATTTTTTTTAATAAATTAATTTCTAGATATTACTTGAGCGGAATCTTGCTGTCAAGAATTATAGGTACCTTAAGGAGATTTCCAAAAAATTAATTAGCGAGAAATCAGCAAGAAATTGGACGCGAATACTAGACACAGGTATGGCAAACTGGAATATACGATACGGTAACATATTAATTTCACGTGGAAATATAAATATTCAGAGAAACGAGAATATTCAAACTAATAGAATCACGCAACGCACAATAGGCTAGTTTGCCTTAACCTACAGCATTATACTTTTCGTTCGAATTCTGTTTCGCATACGTACGATTATATCGTCGAACAAACTGCTATTACCATTATTATACCATTATTATTTGAATAGCAGCATGTAACACGGTACGTCGTATGGTAGGCGATCTGGCGCGATCCTCCACGCAACGTGTCAAGGAATTTGGCGTCACGAGGTAAAGAAGAAACAACGTTACATGCTCGATGCAAACAAGCTCGACACACGACGATCGGTGAAAGTGAATTACGATCTCGGCGTCCGCTCGCAAACGTGCTTTCCTCCCGCTTTCAAAAACCCGTAAGAGCCGACGATTAGGCGAACGATCGACCGATCTGTTAGATTTTCTCGCGCGAAACTTTAATTTTAGCCGCGAAACACCGAATAGCCGAGGAAAAGAATTTCCACGTGACTCTACCGCTTTTCACAACGTTCGTACGATTCTGTAATTTAAATCTTATCGATCGATACTTGTTAATCGTTCGATTTTACATTCCCGTATAAAATATTCTTTGCTTCGTTCAGGGGGGGAACCGCTGATTTATTTCGCTTTCGTTAGATCTAATCCGAGAAAGGGGACAAACTGGAATCGGTTGTGCCGATCGGCGGCAGTGTTGATAATGGCGACCGATCGTCGCGACGCGGTGGCGTTGCGTGCGCGTGACGGTTGCCGACGAAACGAATAATTGCTGAAAAATTCCTGGTCTCCATCGGCCGCGACCGCCGTGCTATTAATTAACTATAAAACATTCGTGATGGCGAACGTGTCGATCGGCGAACAGTTCTTTCTCGTCCCGACACTGTCAGCCTGTTTTGCACCAATGATCGCGGTTTTTGCGATCGTATCGGGGGCCTCTGATGCTCGACAGAGATGGTCATTCTACGCGAGCACGTAGCTCCAGGTCGGACGAAAATTTTACTGCCACGAAATCCGCGGAGATTCTCTTAATGCTAATCGATGATCGACAGATTCTTATCGGTTACGAGCGTTTAATTCGAACTGTTCGTTACTTGGAAATTATCAAGTTTATTCAAAGAAGCTAATTATATTTAAGTTTCGATACTCTCTACCCTCCAGAAGACCTGTTCTTTCGTTTCAACGAACGTATTTCGAGAATCGAACGATTCTTCGAAACAAGACTTAATTTCGCTGTAAATGCAACTTGTCATTTGGATGATAATAATTTGCAATTCGAAGCATAAACAAAATGACACGTCATTTACTCAACTTTACGCGCGAGGAAGACGCTGATCTCTAAATTCAATTACACTGTCGTCGATACCGCAGGACATTAAAAAACTGCAGCTTCTAGATCTGTCGACTGGATCGTTTGTCAGCTCGTAACGCATCTCGTATATGTCACTGAAAGATGACTGGCGATCGAGTTAGTTCGTTTCATTTATCAACGGGATGCAAAGACGACATAATTCGCCTTTAATACAAGTAGAATAATGCAACATTAAACGAAAGGATTTTTAAGCAAGCAGCCTGTCACATCCGGCGTGTTTGACCATTGACAGAGTACGAGCCGACCGATTTCCCGCAGAAGGTAACAGGTTAAAGTATCAATGACCGTCATTATTCTTAACGATTGCCGCGTTATTTCCAACATCTCGTCCCATCTACCGGAATAACGCAACGTTGTATGTTTAAAAAAGGTTGGAGATTATAAAAAGACGACGAGATATTAAATTGACCGATTTCACGTTCCAAATACCGATGCTACTATTACGCTGCTTAACTGTGCGATCATTCGCGCAACTACCGTTGCAAATTCCAATTTCAAGCGAGATTTTCTTTAAAACTTGCGCGTACAGATATCGTACTTAATGGTGGTTCTTTTTAGGGAATTTTTACATTAGGCCAAACATTAGAGTAGCCTCGCAAAACCGCAAGACCATAATTCACACGGAGTCGAGAACGGTGAAGAATAGCAGCGTTACGAGGCAAAGGCGAAGAAACGAGCTTCGTACGGCGACTTGTTTGTTTCACGGGAACATAAATTTCGTCACGCGTAACTCGACTGCAACTTTGTGTCGTTGCTACTTCGTCTTGGTCACGAATCATTGTGGCTGTTGAATTATGACTCGGATGCAAGTTACGCTCGTTCGAAGATCAAACCTCCGATCGAAGATCGCCGCTCGACTCTTCGACTTTTTCATCGTGTCACAATTACCACGCGCGAAGTGAATCCTACGCATCTTGCGACGATACTCGTCATCCATCGTCGAATATTTTATACGCTGGTTCGTGAATTTACGCGGTAAATTACGACACAATTAACGTAGATTCTATGCGCGATCTTGATTTACGCGGTCAGAAAATACGTTTTCCTAAAAGTTTGTAAAATAATTTGGCAAATTTAAAACTAAATAAGTTACTCTATACGCTTATTACTGCTAGCTATTTAGTTTAGGCGACGTTTACACGCGTCACTGCCGTATGAGATACGAATAAAAGTACGTTAGGTTGCGCTGGTCATCATACGCGTACATGGTTTTACTTTTATACCGACAAACTTTATTTACGCGATTTTCATTCGCGTCAAACGAAACCACGCGAAGCGGATACTCCGCGTAAACCGAGGAACAAGATCGTACGGAAGCAAATGTCGATTTTCTCAGTTTTCTCGTCTCGTGTTTCTTCTTCCTTCCTTTTTTTCTTTTTTAATCAAGATAAAAGTTCCTTCTCAATAAACGTACTCACAATTAATTTAGGTTTACGTAGCTACGTGCTGTATACGATCAAACCGTTTGGTAATCACGTTTCTGCTTAATACATAACGATGTTTAGATCGCGTACGAGCAATTAAAACTAACAAACAACCGCAGCCTCGTTTATCCGCCGACAACTAACGCGGATAGATAAGTATAAACGTATTTATAGACTCGGCTCGCAGATAACGAAATTCCAAATCGCCTAGCTCCCCGGTAACGAGTTGTACTGCCGTGTTACGGATATTACCGTACGTTATTTAAATTTCTGTCTGCAGAATACAGCGAGTTCTTGGCACAACGGAAAAGCCATTGGCGAATTCCTCGCGAATTCCGTTCGTCAACACCACTTCCCCTAACGTTGACTCGCAACTTACAACGTTAACGCTCGAAGCAGGGTAAAAGAGAAAGGAATCGAGAAACGGTGTAGCGAGAGATCGCTGATTGAAAAATTGCTAATTCGCTTTTCTGGAAATATTAAATCATTCGTTTCACTTTTGAGTAGGCATAGATATCTCGTAAAGTATCGATGTTGCAATATAAACGAGTATGTTAAGACGAGGATTATCAAAAATTTATCGCGTACCTACATACTTTGTGTATAAATAATTATAGTAAAATTTGCGTCTTTATCTTACTGAACAATCTTACTTTTGCAGGTAATATGCGTGCGTTTTTAGTAATTATAAAATTAGCAAATGTAGCATCATTTAGAGCTAGAGTCGAGAAAGCAGGAGCCAAATGGTCCAACGATAAACTTGGTCGTTATCAGGGCAAGTTACGTACATGTTAAATTAATTTTCACGGAAATCGTAAGAGTATCACGTAAGAGTTAAGTACTTGAGTTAAGAACTGAAAGGGAAAAGCGTCATGCGCCGAAAAATACAGGTAGAGTAAACGATGTCCCAAAGCCTCAAACGAAAAATTTTTATTCTATATTTTCGACTTCTTTTTTCGCGTAGAATCACCCCCTTTTCGCTTGTACCACCAGTTACCAACCACCCTGTATACCTCGTTGCATACCTGTTCAGTGTACGCGTTAATGCATCAAATTTGCCCTTTTTCAATGCGTTTGTAAGACACTGACCCTCGCGAGGATAACATTTTATAATACGAATGGTATACCAAATTTAGACTTCGTCGATACATCGTTTGATATGGATCAGGTTAATAAAATCGTCGAGAGGGCCGCGTATCGATGATGTTGTACGCAGGTGGTCCGGTTGGTCGATTAATTTCCCAAAGCAGGATGCCTGGAAGACTCGCGCGCCAGGTGGTGAACGAGCAATTAAGCGATGGTAATTTAATCCTTGGCAATTGGGGGTGTCCGTAGGTTTTGTTGGGACTACGTTTTATTTCAAATTCCTAATTCCTAGTCTCGAATTAAAATTTCTATTCCGTTCGAGCATTTCGTATAATTTACGAACAATTTTTATTCTCTCAATCTTTCTCTCTTCTCGTTATTTTCTCCAATCAGAAATTTTCTTTCCAATTGTATTTTTCGTATCGTCGTCGAACGTTATACAACTACTACTGCGTATACACAATTTTTTAACAGAAAGTCGGCCAACTTTGTTGGAGAATCCATCGAAACGACAACAATCCGCATTCTGGAGCATCTCGATGCGATTTTCAGAACAATACGATTCAGAGGCATCCAGTCGGACGTTCGTGCACGCACATCCTCGAGCATACATAATTAATCACGTGTGCCTAAATAACAGGATTACGCAGACGCGACTAATTCGAACGTACAACGACTCCGTGGATTCGTCGTTCAAACATGGTCGTTCGGTTTATCGCTGCTTTTTACAATTACAACTTTTCTCGTTTCTTTCCCCTTTTTTCTTTTCCCCCTTTTCTCTGCTCGTAGAAGATTTGCAACGGTCGGAACGTCGTAAACTTAAACAGGAGAAAGTAATGCCTAGTCATTTATCCAGGCGATTAAACGCTTTAACTCGCCACAGACGTCTCGGTTTCGAGAGATGAAAATCGATAAGGATATGAATTATTATTTTCAGCTTGAGGCGATCGACGGGTACTTTGAGTATTATCGACGACCTCGGCTCGTGGGATTTTTTGCTATCGAAAAAAGCAGTACACCGCCGCTCGACAGTTTCGAATATTTGTAACTCGTGCAGCAAAAAAGAGAATTATTTATATTCCTTTTCCAGATTTTTAAAGTATAAACGTATTTTGTCCCGTTTTTGCTTTTCAAAGCTTTCATGCTCTTGTATCAAGTTTTTAACGTTGTTTTTAACGATGTTGTTGTTAAATACCAGACGCGTATGTTAAGTTTCGTGTCTGTTGGAAACAAAGTTCAATTTTATTTATCCGTCACGCGATATAAACTTGGTCATCGAACGAATCATCGCCGATTCACATCGTCACAGAGCGGTAAAATTTCAACCTAACGTCAAATTAATTCGCACAATCCATACGATGCTAATACCGTCGCATGTCTTAATAACTTGCGTCGGATCTTCGTATCCTTCGTACTTTAACATACGAGAAGGAATTGAATCTGGATGTTCGCGTCAAACAGTGTCTCCGTCACGTTTATCGAGCTGAATAAAAAAGTGAAACAGGCGGACGAAGAGGCTCGCCCGCGAGAAAGAAGAAAAAGAAGACGAACAATCGAGCGAGGACAATGTCTGCCTGTTTTGGCCGGGCCACGGTCGGAAACTATGGAATAAAAATTCCTCGCACGGTTTCCTGGGAAACGAAAGCAAAATAACAAGTTCATCCGAATTCCACGGGCAGGCTGAAACGAAAACCGACCCCAACCCCGAGCCAGCCGCAATAAAAGTCTCGGCAATACGACGTAAACGCCATTTTTGGAATTCGAATTTGTTCGTTTCGCTTTCGGTTAGCAGAGACACCTTTGGTTCGGATAAAACGTGATTTTCTCGTTCTTTGCGAAATAAGTTAGAATCACCGCCATAGCCAGTTTCTGACACTCTAACGGAGTTTTATAAATCGCCAGTTTATTTGCTCAGCTACTTTGCCCTATCGTTTCGCGTTGTTTCCTTCTTTTCTTTTTTGACACGATCGCTCGTAAAGAAAGGGAGAAACGGCAATGGTAGAATCATTCTGACCGAGCTTGTTTGTTTCTCGCGAAATCGACGGCGATGGTATTTTTGGAATCTGATTTGTAGAATTATCTGGAATAATCCTGGGGCCCGTTTATCCGATTTTAACGCTTCGACTACTGTTGGCGCCTAAAGGCGCCTGGTAAATTCGCGCTTGCGATACTGTAGGCGCCTATAGGCGCTCGGAAAATTTTATCGACTTTTAGTTCCAGCAAATCTCGTTTGAACCAGATGTAAGCGAATGCTGATTCAACAATTGGATATTCCTCTAGTCATATATTATTTAAAATACGTTTGTTCTCCAGTTGTTTCTTTTTATATCCTTAAAATGAAAAACTGGTTCGCGTTCCGATTCCGTGGAAATGGAAACGAAAAGAAGACAATTACGATATATTTCTCGTATTATTTTATTTCCTCGTTACATTACCGCGCTGTTGTTAATTGATCTATTCACACCCGTTGTTAGTTCCTATCTACCCTATCAAACGTGGACACCGCGATTATTGGCAATTACACTTGTCGCTTCTAAAAAGAAAAAGTCCGCGGTAGAACGTTAGGATGAACCATGCGAAAGCACGCGCGCAACGAGTACAAGTAATACGAGTATACCGTACGCACGAAGCTGCGGTAATTCTCCGAATCATCTTCGATGTTCTTCCCCGTGCATTCGTCAAGTCCATTAAAAAGGAGCGAAAAAGAAGAAAGCTGCGAACAAGAGTGGCCAATAAAACGAACGACCCATACGTCCATATACATATTCATGTAGCTTTTCTTTCCTTCTCTTTTTTCTTCTTGCGAGTATCTTCGACAACGTTGCACGTTTCACGAGATCGAAACTTGAATTTCATCCTCGGCTCGGTAAAGACGTCTTCGCTAATGACCCTAATCGTTTTATTGTCGCGATAAATTCCACCGAAACACGACTTTCAGCCGTGCCACGACGATTCGTAGGTGGCCGCTTCAGGTTGTATTCTATTACGCTGCTATTAAACGCTACTATCTGTCAGTAAGTACGTAGTTCTCTCCTGTCCGCTGCTAAATTATTGCTGATATTGGCAAATATTTAGTGTATATATATGTCGGAGATGAGGGGACATCGGGGCCTTCCTTTTGGAATTTTTGGGAAGATCCCAATGCTTTCGACTAGACTATTTATTATAGCTGTACTTAAATGATAACACTTAGAAGTAGTTGCTATGATTCGATCCGATTACGTTTGCCCGAGATTTGTGACAGTGGGCTTACGTCTGAGGTGACGCAACTGGTCGCTGAACGTAGCCACGATCACGGGATGGACGTTTTTACCCAACAGAGAAGTGCCAATATTGTGGGACACACGTTGTATTAACAATCAAACCCCGGGCAGGAGAAATGTCAGCTCTACGCGGGTCTGCCTAGCAACGGCGGCTGCAATTTTGTTGGTATCCCCGACCAATATGCAACGAACGAACGCGATCGTAGGGAGAGGAAAGTTTTCATCAGTCTTTTATTCTTGCGATTTCCTTGGACAGTTTCACATCGTCTTTATGTGCATTATTATAGCGAGCGTCACAGCGAACGTTACCTTGTGCTTCAAAATATATTCTACGTTTAACGTAAGATTTACCCCGTTGACCGTGGATTCATTGACCTAAGATCATTGTCATTAACATCTCGAGTGTCTAATCACCACGGTTATTTGTCAAACTCTGTAAAAATCATATTTATACCAGTAAATGTAATCTCTATTGTACAACAACGATGGCCAGTCCAAGTGAAAATTCGTCAAGGAAATTCGAAATATATTCGAATATATAGGCGGATATGATGGACGTTTTACTGAATTTATGGATGCAGTTTAATCTCACTGTGTTTACGAACCGCGGTACACGTCGAGTTGACGAAGTCGATGATATCGATGAGCGATGGAAGGATTATCGGGATGGTTGCACCCCGCGGCGAGACACAGCCTACCGAAGCGTACTTATTACGCTTCGTTTCGTTCGCATTGTCCGATTTAATCTGCGAAAAGCTTCCAATTTGTACGAGAGCAAAACAATGCGCCCAGGGGGGCCCAACAATACGGCCATTTGCACGCGCCGTTTACTACGGGGGCGAAGATTCAATTTGACTGTATCAGCTACGAGAAAAGCATCGCTGAGAGGTTGTTCGTCGAGCGAGGAGAAATTAGCCCGATCTGTCATTCAGTTTAGTCGATCCAAATTTATTCATCGAGTTTCTACGTACGTACGATTTTAAGGAACGACGGCGAAACGTTATTGGATTCGCGCGTTGGCGCGTCTCTTGCTGATATTTACGTACCATCTGATACGTTTAGAGAAATTAAGAACGGTACGCGTTATATTCACTTAAATTATTCACTGTACGCTGTTAAATCGCTCGGTATGCGTCGTTACGATTCATTAAGAATAATATTTCTCTCTGCTATGCAAATTTTAGCACACGTACTACGGTGTGTATCGGCTTGATTATCTTGACGTGTAAAGTTAATACGTTATCCGATGCAGACGAGATAATACAATTTAAATGGAAGTACACAGGTGAACACGACTTATCCATCTTTAATTCTATTTTTATGTCAAATAGGAAACTGTCTCATTTACCATAATGAGGAATATCTTTTTGCCTATCTGATTAGCGAAATAATTAAACGGGTCGATCTATAAAAACCAGGATCGATTCTCGTGCTTGTCGTCATTGGATCGTAATTATAAGCGTAGTTACACGCGAATCCACTATCTTTTAGCCGCGTTCTTTTTTTACCAATTTCAGCTTTTAGCAAGATGATGACCATTTGCATATTTTATTGGCCGAATTCTGCGACTCGATGAAACGTCGATTATCATTATTATTATTATTATTATTATTATTACTATTATTATTATCGGGTGACAGTTTAACGGAACTAAACCGTCGATGTATGAGAATAAAAAATGGAAGCCTACAGGCTCTTCTACGTGTGACGGGCCTGTAAAATTCAAAGAAGCTCGACAGAGAACTCTGAGAGAACAGTTCGGCTTGGTGCACGTACTCTACCTACGGTTATGACACCGGTGCACGCAAGCACGCGTGTATCCCTTGGACAACACGCAGGCCACGTTGTAAATGTAACGCGGCGACCACGGCTCTCTTATAGGTGAACCACTCGCCGGCTATCAACCTGGCAAATGTCAGAGTATGCCAGGCCAGGGTGGTAGAACCTGTCTTGTTACCTACACACACGCACGCACGGCACAGCTTTCCGGTGGAAAGTTATTAGACGAATCGGCAGGTAGAGCAAACTCGGCTATGGAAGAAGTGGTACAGGCGAAATTCGACGAACGCTGAAGGTCTTTGTCTTGGTCTTTTGAGGTAAACGCGTATCGAATATTAATCGTTGTGTATTTTTCATGGAGATTTTTCGATTTAGACGGACTTTGAATTGTATCAAGCCATTCAATAAATTAGCGTCGTTCGTTGCCTTGGTATATTCGACACATCGATATTGGAAATAACGTTCGAACGAAACCTTGAGATGCTGCGACAAAGCGTATTTTAGTTTCGTATACCGATAATTTAATACGCGCGTAAGTATATTCAAAATACGTGGAATGATATGAAAATTTCCGATACACCAAATTACGAAATTTAGTAAGTTTCAAGCTGTGATGACTTTGAAACTGGCCATGGAACCATCCATACCATAGATCAGAAATAGCAATGTAATAATTTCGTAAGTGATCAACGCGAAAGTTTCTCAAGCGACAAAATTCTTTTGAAAGCGACTCGGATGGCGGGGTTCGCTCGTCAAGGTTCATAAATTATTAATGCGCTATTTTTAACAACAGTTTGTATTTCGAACGTATGCTTAGAACGTTTGGATACAGGTTTTGCTTAAATATACGCCAGAAATAGCCAGAGTAATATCGCATCCAAGTATTTCAATGTTATCCGTGTAAACCTGGGTATACCGGCGTCACCTGTTCCGTAATTAAAATTGTCTGCTCGTTTCGACTTTCACGTATCTTTTTTTTCGTTATCTATCTACTCATTTGTATCGTGTCCGGAGGACGTTGTTCACGCGACGAAGAAGCTCAGGCCAAGTGATCGCTGTAAAAGATCTCGCAACTGTGAAATTTCTCTCCGCTTGCCAATTATAAAGGTAAAGGTAGAGAAAAGGAAAAGAGAAAAAGAAAATAATATCCAGGAAATAGCGGATCGATAAGTGGAAGTCGATTCGACATTTCACGACGCTTGTCTAGACAATAATCTTGGAAACGTTGACCGGTTTTAAACTTGATTTTGCTACCGGATTGGGTAGACTAATGTGTTCGATTTCATTTGGAGCAACAGGTTTACGGCTTACCCGTATTATTACAAGGTTTTCAGAAATGTTCAAATACCTTGGCGAGCCACTGCCTGCAAAAAGGCAACATCGTCTGCACAATAAACGAATATGAGTCGAACTCGATTGGTCAACGGTTTCCATCAATTTCTAGTCGCCTTCTGAAAATACGTTTAGCCTGCGTGAGTCACCATTTTCTAGCGGAATGTTAACTAACGGTAAGCGCGGTGTATTACGGAAAAAAACATGGACTCGTCGGCGTCGATCGGTGTGCATGCTCCAGTAGCGACTTATTTTTAGTGATACATATTCATCCACGAGGGCAGAGCCGAGCTTTTTATAAACTAATCCGAAGGCCTTATAAATTAATCGCTTCTTGCTATTCCAACCTCTCTCTCTCTCTCTCTCTTATCTTAATAGTTTCGAAGAGGGAGCCTCGACAACTCGAACCTCTTTTCCTTGCTTTTGTTTATCCTTTTCTCTAAACTTTTTTCTGTACACCGAACGACGTTGGAATTTTACACTGAACGAACATTTGGAGGATTTTGCTTTTTGTTAAATTCGTGGTTTCACAGGGACGACGTTGGAACGACCAGGCCGCAGAATATTACAACTCTGAAATATCAGTGGAAATTTACCCGACGCTAAGCTAAACAAACAACACCAACAGGCAGGAAACTTTAGCTTAATCGATCGTTTAAAGTGTCAGTTTGGTATTTTAATCTTAAACGCGTAGACTCGAGAGAAAAATAAACTTCCATCAAAGTAAACAACTGACCGAAGCTTAAGGATGTGTGCTATCTTGGAAGTCTAAAAAAAATAGGGTAAATTTACCATTTTTTTTTTTTTTTCACCTCGAAGTATTCGGCGTAGGATCAAGATTTTTATAGGAAACTACGAGCAACGCCTTAATTTTGCGTTCATATTCCTTTTACCAATGCAACCTTCCAAAATGGCGAAATGGTTCAACGTTATCTGACTCCATTTCGAGCTATAGCTCGTTTGCTTTGCTGCTATCCAGCGGCAAATGTGACTGCAATGTAAGGAAGTACACAATTTTTCCGCGAGCTTGAACGAAGATAGATTATCTTCAGTGTAGCGTAGGATTTTTTCAAAGATTATGGAGAAGAAGGAGACGGTGGCTCGTTGAAGGCAAAACTTTACTTGTCGCTGAAAAAAAGCGAACTTGGAACGTTTGTACAAATGTAACGGATTGAGATAACAGGAAAATTATAGGCCACATTGCAGATAGTCTATTTCTGTTTAGGCTCGCACAAAATTGTTTTACTTTTTACATTCCAGTCACATTTGCCGCTGAGTGCAAGTAAGATTTAGCTGGATATGGAGCCAGATAGTGTCGTACCACTGTGCCATTTTGTAATTTTATTCGATAAAAAAGATACTAGTCCAGTGTTAAGACGTTGCTTTTTTAAAATTTCCTACAGAAACCTTCATCTTTTACCAAATATTTGTAGGCGAAGGAAGATGGTAGATTCACTTTTTCTTTCCTTCTTTTCTTTGTTTCTTTTTAATCTTCAGAATCGCATATCACCTTAACGTGGAAATCCTAAGTGACAGGAATTCCTTCGCCACAGACTACCAAAAATTCGGTTGCCACCTGCGCCAAGTTGAAAACCACCTTCCTAAACCTGTTTAAAGCCTCGACAAAGTCTGAACGCGATAATCATCGCTAGACGATACCGAGCTGAAAGAAAGAGTCTCAGGTAACCCTTTGGCAATTTACGGACTTCTCTGGAGGAAAGCTCGAGACAAGTTGTAAGTGGCGAGAAACGTTGATGTACGAGATTTCGGGAGGTGTTACGGTTGAAATACAGTGTAATAAAATCTCTTATCGAGAAATCTGAGAAAATTTGCTTTGAATTCTCTTCGCGCCGAGGTAGCCATTTATATCAAGCGATTTACCGCGATAAAACTGGGACAAAGACCAGCAGGATGGAAGGAAAAATGAAATCAAATTTTTGGAAAAGTATACGCGACCCCTTCAATCCGTATGCTCGAAAGTATCATACGAAATCGTATAAAATGATGGAACGTAATTACGCAATTTTACGATTGTTCGTCTTTATATTTCCACATGGCGGTATTTTTGAAGAAATCGAAGCTGTTCGAAAGTTTACAATTTTCCAAGATCACAACATTAGAATTCCACGAATGCTAAATTCGAAATTTTATTGATCGTCGTCTATGGCGGAACATCGTATTACGATGAGGAAATCGTTTATTAGCAATGCGTAGGTTATATACGTCTACGCGTTAAATTGAAACATTGCACAGTCACGATAGTGGCAATTAAAAAAGGTGTTATGAAATGAAGAATATTAGGAATTTCCAATTTTACTTCACGAATCCACCGCTTAATAACTTTAGCATTTTATGGTTATTCGATCTTACCATTATACAACGCTATACTTTTACAAATTGAACATTTTATTCAAAGTCTATTATTTTTTTCAACTTTGCAACTTGCTCTTCGCTGTCTTAAAATCCCAAATTTTATTCCTTCTGTCATCCGTACGAGGCTATCAACATATCCTACGGTGATGAGGAAATCGCGCCTCAACCGATAGCAACGGATCTGTTCGTTGCTGTCAAGACTAGCGACGCGTGGCAATTAAGTGGAAAATTAATCGGTCTTCCGAATGGAAAAGGCGTTACGCGCGGTATTTTGCCCGCCTTATGTAACGAGTATCGCCAGTCGAGTTCTCAAGCATAGGCGGCCTCCGGCAAAATTGCCAGTGGAACTTACTATCGTCGCGGTTTATTCGGCTTCGGGAATAACCCTAATACGCTAACACAAGCGTTACCGGTATATCCGGTTTACTAGCTTCTGAATTAACTTCTCTGAATTTCATTTCTGTCACAGACCTTTGCCAACTGGATCGGAACTTGCGTCGATCAGCCGCGTTCTTCAACTAGTTTCCTAATTATATCGCTTAGTTTATCGACCAGTTTTATGTCTATATCGGGCAAATTAGGGAAATTTGTTGCTTCGATTTCTTTCTTTGCCTTTCTTCGGTGTAGCTGATTGCGAACCTTGTTCGCCATCAATGCGTTAACCGCGACCAATCTGAGTCTCTCGGAAGCGAAACTGGCCGATTCGATTGCGTACGAAGTTCTCGATTTCGCTAATTTCCGCTGGATACGTAATTAATATTCGACGCGTGGAAAATTCAGGGAGTGGTGGCTGTACCCGTGAATTTCGCTTATTACGGAAAGATCGTGTAAGTAATTAATAAGCAAATTTCAAGGGAAATTTCGAGAAATAATTGCCATTTCTCTACCGTATTTCAATTTACGGAGTTGATCAACGTGGCTTCTGACCGCCTTATACGTTCCTCGTTCAACTCCTCATAACTGGAATTCCTTTTTTTAGTCGACTGATTACGGGCGCATTAACTAACCAGCAATGGGTTATTCGTAACTTGGTTGAAATTATTATATAAATTTTATAATCTCTTTAACAACCGTATCCGCCATTATAGTGGATTATTCGTGACTCGGTTGAAATTACTATTTATGCGTATCTTCTTGTGTGTACAATTAAAGTAATATTATTAGTGAAATACAAGTCAGCAGTCATAAACTGCCAGTGTTAATAGATTTCCGTGTATAACTGTAACGTGTTCGGTAAGACATCAAATGAGACTTTGCAATGAAATTTTACAATTGCCACAATATCATAGAAATCGCCTAATCGCTCAATTTATTTAAAGAGAATATTTTTCGCTCGTTTGGTGATTTCTTTAAAACTTGGATCGACTGTCACGCAGATTACAGACTTGATAAAAGATACGATTAATTGCTGCAACTTCGTAACATTTTTCCATAGGAACTTTTATCCGTATAACTTATTAAGTCACGTGTATGTATAATTAATAAAGTTTCTTCTAAATGAAAATATCTTGTATACGGATAATTCATTGCAACATATGGCTGTCGCAATAACCTGTTGGGTGTTTGGAAAAAACTGTAATAATAATATCTTTCCTGTTATACTATTCAAATCATGAGGTATAGTTTCCATTAGAAGTTATGTTAATTCGACGACGTTTAATTTGGTCAGGTTTAAAATTCAGCCGCGAAATATGAAATTATCGATGGAACGACGCACTGGATGATTCACCGAATTTAAACTGCCTCGTTGATGAATTTTTTTTCTTTTTTTTTTTACCCTACTGTAAATGAGATCAGTAGCGAAGAATGAATAGGTGGTTGTGTCGCAATAATTAATTTGTTGCCGTCATAAATTTCACGTATAAGTATGTGGAAATAGTCGCAGAAAAAGATGGCTTTTTTATATTTCAATAGGATTAAGACGTTATAAATGATCATAAATTGATTTATCATGTAAGTATGCTTAATGTTTACCGATTATCCTGTTTACATTCTTCAGTCATTATCTATGTTTCTGCAACTTGCATATGTATGTACACGTCAGTCTGTCTACGAGCTCTATTACCACACCCATGAAGAATAAATTTCGTTACTCTGATTATTCAATGATTAAACATGCATATAGATTGACAACTGACATTATTATTTCTAGAAATATAAATTGCCAACATCATTATCATTCTTGGAAATATAGCGCTATTTAATAGGAATTTATCGTTGTTAATTCGATATAGATCACTGATAATAATGTTTAGAACAATATGACCTGCTAAAAATCTCGGTAATTCATTAAATTAGATTATAACGACACGATTAATAAGATTAAATTACTAATTATAACGAGCGTCAACAAATTCAAAGCTCGATTTATCAAAACGACTCGAGGACTAAATTTCGCCTCACGAAATTACGAAATCTAATCCTAAATAAGTCTAATTCCTCATCCAGTCACAACTTTCATTAACCATCTCCCGAATAAAAGGCGAACGTCAAAATTCCCTCGCCTAAAGCCTACCCATCCTTATCCGTCACCACTCACCATCACGTCAGTTAAAATGCTGTTCCATCTTTGCTCGTTCCTTCTTTGTTTTATCTCTCTCTCTCTCTCTCTCTCTCTCTCTTTTTATTCGTTTTATTTCGCCGGCGAAAAGCGGTTCTCTAATTGGAACAAAATTCTTTTTCGTCGTGGCGTGGAAATTACGGGGCCAGAGAGGCCTCGAACATCGTTACCGTGTCCCAGATATTTCCTGGTTAGAGCCACCACGTCGAACGCTTCGACGCACGATGCTTGTACGCGGCGATCCCACGCTTGAAGATTCGTATCTACGTCTCGTTTGGTGGTTTTCCTTTGTTTTGGCTGGCATCGGCCAACTTCCTGCCGTTTTCTATTCCCCGGGCCACGCGTATTACGCAGCCTTCCTTCTTTTTCCTTTTTCTCTTCTCTCTTTCCCTCTCTCTCTCTTTCTCTTTCTCTTCATCTCTGTCTCTATCGAGCGCGTGGATACGAACAAGAGTACAAGACCGGAGACATTGTACTTGCGCGACGACGTTTCCCAAGTCGAGTCGAGTTTGGCCTTATTAGTCGGAATTCTAACCTACTTCTCTTCTTTTCTTTCTTCTTTTCTACAATTCGTGTATCGATTTTTATCGTTGGAAGAAAGTTCGGCGATTACTCGCGAGTTCCTGGTTGCGGTGATTCGTCCGTTCACGTCTGGATTCATAGAAGACGACAATCCAGGATTACTGGAGATTCGCTCGGCAGGGCCAAGCCAACGCGATTCGAACGTTGGTTATTACTATCCAATAACGCGCGATGTTTTTATTTTCCCCGTTTCTTTCTCTTTATCGAGAGCCAGGTAGAACGCGGCACCTTTGTCCGTGTTTCTTTTTCTTTTATACCGGGTAGTCGATGGGATGGTTGATGTTGCTGTTACAATGTAGCTGATGGCGGGTTAGCTGTGGTTTTATGATAGAGAAGGGGAACTCTGATGGCTGGGTTAAGAACGGACTCAGTGGTGTAGCGATGTGCAAAAGTATCGGATTGGAGGGTTGAACTGTACTTTGCAACAACGATAGACCGACGTTCCTTCTGTATGAAGTCGTACGATACTAATTAGCCCTCTCGTACGAGTAGCCAACAGCTGGCGTATTATTCCTGCAACTTGTTGCGCGCTTAAACCATCGAGCACAAGAGTTAAGCTATTCTTCCAGTCCAAATATCTCTCTGACCGATTGTACTTGTTTCGACAAAAGAGTAATCAGATTCGTAATAAGAATTCAACGGTGCATGCAGCCATCAGCCTCTACCGGACCATTGTTGGTCTTGCAGTGATCAACGCCCTCGCTACAGGCGTTTCTTTCTCGACGCTTCTTGCCTGATCTTCGATTAAAACCCGTTACCGTTAGTCGACGTTAGAAACTTGGTCGCCGTTTTATTTTTCATGCTCGAACGAAAGAACTCCCGCCGCTCTTTTCGGCCACAGTGGTCCAGTGAACATGATACACGGTTTCCGAAGGGATCACGAAGGTCATTAATATCCAGAGGGTTCAATGACCTGGAACGTGGTACAGCAGCTTCCTCAACGGTGATACAATCCTCGGAAGAATTAGGGGGTCGCTTACCTGCGTCCACGATAAAAAGCGTTCCCCTAATTCTGTCGAACAAAAGGCTGGAAACGTTACTTCTTCGAATCGGTCCTCGAATCGTATCGTTTATGGCACGTAAACAGTAAAATATCGTTTCTCTACGCGATTTAAAGCGAACACCTGTCATTTTGAAATGTTTTTTTCCTCCGAGGTTCCTATTTTAGCATAAAAATCCTATTGAAGGGCGCCGCGAGACAACGGTCATGCGCCATCGTAAGGTAATACGCCGTGAAACTATGTAACACGCTGTTGCTCGTGGAGCAGCTGAAATCGGATGATGTAATTTTCGATGGAACGCCGAAGAACGGTGATTTCTGATCGGGATATCCAAGAATTTCACGCCAACCATTCGATATGATTCGTAAAGAAAAATAGAAGAGGATATTTGAACTTATTGTAACAAAGTTAAGTATTTGTTCTTATGGTAAAGGAATAATGGGAGCGTAAGTTCATAACATTACCGACAATAAGCGTTTAGCAAGTAAAATTAATGGTCGAGTTACCAAGAAGAAATAGTTTCTTGACGAATAATATTGGTAAATTTGATCGGTTCTTTCCTTATAATTACTTCCTCCTGATGAGTATCGCGTAATTATTCTTTGTCAAAATAAAAACTATAACTTGGATAATAACAGCATTATGTACGATGACTATCCTTTCCAAATCTTCGTTACCATGCCACCGGCAAAATCAACCTTGCCCATTTTCTCTTCCGTCGTGAATAGACAAAGAAGCAATTGTCTTCATCCGAAAACAAAGGCATCGCTGTCCTTCCTATCGCTAAACTCTCTATTGAACTAACCGAAGGCTCTCGAGATCCGTTAAGTTACAAGCAAATATAATTAAATTCTAATTAATTAGGATTTCTGTAACTCGGTGCGATCATTAGCGACATTAATAAGCCAGAATGGTAATGGCAGAAATGATCAATGAAACGAATGCTTTGCGCTCTCTGTCGAATCGATAAAGAATTGGAGTAGGAATTGTTGGAGTTGTAAGCAAACAGAATTAAATTAAGACTGATCGTCGCTCGAGTGTTGCAATTATCAAAAACTCGAACAAATTACCAACCACTCGGATAAATTGTTAAACGCTGAAAATGTGATATTCAAAATACTACATAAATGACGAATAAAATTAATCTGCACGCGTAATATTTAACGAGAATAAATTTATATTATTACGATTTAGTAACGTCGTTGACAAAGCTCTGCTCTTCTTCCACAGCTGCTTTTTTAATTTGCTCTATTTTATAACGATCGATATCGCGCACATTGCCAAGAACCAACAGTTTCGTTGCTACTCTGTCACGGTGTACGTTGACTTTGACGTTCCACGTCGTGGCTGTCGAATACTCGCAACGGCATATCCACATGGCAGCATTATGAACACATCATCCTGATTGTCAAATCGTGTACACGTTGAAACAGATGTTAATTCAGCAAGTATCGAAGTACAGCTAAATTTATTGTTCCATACGTACACGCTTTATAGTTCTTGCTACGATTTAATTTTTAGAATTTCCCATAACGTGGAACGTGTTGGAAGAATCGCCCCCACATGCGTTCTCAACGCGTTCAGGCAGAGTGTGTAAATGCCAAGTCGAATATTAATTCAACGATTTATTCAGCACAGTGAAATATTTATTGAAAATTGATAAAATTTATTGTTTATAGCTCCCGTTAGAACAATCCGATTTTTAATCATTTTCCATGGTGTGAAACGTTTCGAAACAATCGCCTACGTGCGTGGTTGGCTAATTAAAGCGAGTATCGCGAATGTTTTTTCCACGCTCCATCAGTTTTCCTGTCGGTGTACGCCGTACAATCGTTAGCTTTCCCAGTGCGAATGATATGTAGTCTTCCATCGAGCGTACCCTTGCCAGTGTTTTTATTTTTTTTATTTTTTATTATCAAGAAGTGCGCGTATTATTGGTCCATTTGTTTGTCAGTTGTTTGAAATAAATGTCTTAAATCGATAGGAAAAATGTGGTCGTTCTCTCGCGAGAAACTTCGAATCAAAATGACACGCACTCGTTTACGAGTATTGGTACATCTGCTGATTATTAAGGGAATAATTCATCAGAATTATGTATTCGTTTTTTTCTCTTTTTTTATATATATAACATAAGGTCCCAAGAAGGTGAATCATAGATGAAATAAATAAACGAAGGAAGAAGATTTTTTCTAGAAAAAGGAATCATTGATTCTTACGAAAACAACTACACAATTACGTAAATTATTAGTAGCAGGAAATTCATTTAAACTTAGTTTGTCAAAACATTTATGAAATACGCAGAAACGAAGGATGGCAAATACAATGGAAAATGTGATAATGGAGATAACGAAACGAATCAATTCAACGAATAAGAAAAAGTTTAATCCCTCAAGCACGTTATTTATCGATAATTACATCGGATTTGGCCTTGTGATTTTTTTACGTTTGAGGGATCGATCTACGTAAATGTACGAACGCTTGATAGATTAATTTTGTTATTCTTCTTTTTCTTTTATTTTCTATTCTTATTTTATACCTGATCCGGTACAGCGAGCAGAAACAGGATTTCCTCGCTATTGCAAAACAGCCACACGATTTCAATTATTTCGCGTTCCATCCGAATGCAACGATTAAAAAACCTTCAATCAGCAACTTGAATAAAATCAGCCAATAAGCAGATACAGGATATCTCATGGAAGAGGCATCGTTCCAGGAAAGCAGCAACTTTGTTATACGCTCGTGTGTCACTGATTTCTCTCCATTCCCTTGCATCCCGTTGCATGCAATCGTCCGAGCCCGAAATCGTTACCGGCATACATAAAACATGAATTTCGATACAGGCTGCATCATTAGTCGTCTCGCGGCGCAGCATCGATACCGGGCCTCGTTATTGGCCGCGCATCTTCGCTCGCTGGTTCCGCTTGTCCCCGATAATAATTGACGACTTTATGCCCAATACAAACACTGTCCGATAAACTTCGATATCGGTGGTCCCGTTCATCCTCCTTAACGTTATCTCGTCCGGGTAATCTCGATACGCGTGTCCGCGTGGGCGTATCCGTTACGTTCCGCAATCTCCAGACCGTACTACTGATTTCACGATGAAAATAAAAATACCTCGAATATCCGTCAGATGGAAGAGATCATCGGTAGACAGATGGATAGATAGGTTTCTCTTTACCGAGACAGTTACAAAGGTGTGTAATCTATTTTAATAAAAGTAGCATTTTTATAGGCTGCATTTTCAGCAAGACTTTGGCGATCGTTTAGAGAGCTACCGACATCCTGGATTTCGACGATGTTTCGATAATATCGTAGAAGACGATATTTTGAACGACTTTTCCCTTGGCGCGTAACCGGCGATCGGACTCAGTTCCCGAGATATTTGCAACAACCGTCAGCACCGCTACGGTGAAAACGTCTACGATAATCGCGTGTCCGTGACGGCGTACGGGCTGCTATTGATTGGTACAGAAACTATAAATTGTAAAAGATAGGAATTAGATTTGTTAGGCGATATTTTATCCGGCTTTTATTTTGTACGCTGTGACCGAGCCGCAATGATCGACGACAGAATCCACCGTAGTGGCGGTGGTGTCGACAGCTTCTGACAAAAATCTTTGGAACTCTGAAAATATCGATCTCCGCGATGTATTACTAGGTTGGCAACTATGTGATCGCGGATTTTGTTATCAGGTGATAATGACAAAATCCGCAATCACTTAGTTGCCAATCCAATCCAATAGAAAGTCTTGGAAATTAAATGATCGTATCAAAGTATCACGTTTATTCGTTGACGTTTTAGGAAGACTTTCGTGAATAACTATATATTACGTTTTAGTCTGTAATGTGCATGCACGATAATTAAGCAAATGTATTCTGCAAAATTATTGCGACAGTCAACGCCAGCGAATACCAACAACTTTCTCACGAGTCCCAATTATAGAGAAATTTTCTCTATCTAAAATCGGAAAATTGATTATAACTGGACACTTTGTATGTGCGTGGAAAGCCGTAAAGCACGACAGACGAATCGCGAGAAGGACTTTTCGTCGCTGTTGAAAATTTCTCGATGCAAGTGCCGATTCTTTACGACACTGCGCCTATGTGAGCGTAGGATGTTAACGTGACTGCCGCAACAAGTTGAATAACCGAAACAAGTTAAATGATTCTGCAACATATTGATGCACTTTGGCGAAAAGAACTATCGACATTTAAGAATCGCGCGGACGTTCGTAGGAAAATCTCGTAACGCAATCTGGTCGTACAACTTCGGCGCGAGCATTTTTATGGAAACCTAAAACCTCGCCGTATGAACATGAAAACGAGATGAAGACATTTTCTGTCTACACAGAGTCTAAAATCGAGTTTGAAGGGAATCTGATAGAGTAAAGTTGTAAACGGTGTGCACAGAGTTCTATTGCCTGTTCATATATATTTTTTTTTTTCTATTTCAAGCATCGATAAGGCAATTACTTGTACATTTCAATTAAAGCTACTTTTATTAGTCGGTTTTACGTTTATTTTACGTTTATCGCGTTATGTTTATTTACGCGTATACTTTACTCCGTGTAATATACGAAGCGCCTGTTCTCTACGACTGACTATAAACGTATTTCTGCTTTTAGCAACTATATTTCTACCTTTTATTATCTCGTTGTAGTTAAAACTGCAGAACCACGAAGAACGTGAAGTTTACTGGGAGCTCCGTCAGAATATAATACGACTTAGCAACTCTTCCAATTTTATATAATAAATAAATACGTAAAGATTCACGGCCTGGTAATAACTGGATACATAAACTGTGACTAAGTATATACAAACATAAAATGGTAAAAAATTAATCGCTAATATAGAAACTAAGACGACGACCCAGATGTAACCCTATCGACGTATAAGTCGTATTTTTCTCGTCTCGTCTCTTGTTACGCGCTGGAATTATAATCCCATCGATTTCCATCGGAAGGAAATTATAATGCACGAGTTACGATGGCTTACCACGGAATCGCCGTTGTATAATTCTCTGAAAGATGGCAAGAATCTCCGCCTTGTGTTCATCGGTGATAGAGAATGCGTTACAAACAGCTGTAAAATAATTCGAAAGCTGATAAAATAGCTGATAAACGTTACGAGATAACGGGAATTCCACGTAACGTGATATCGTACTTATGCCGCGTGTCCAATATTCAGCAACGTCCCTCTCTGTACGTCTACGATTAGGAAGTCAATAAAGCGCGCTGAGCGCGCGATCCACGTACTCACCCGCGGGGCTGAGAAGAAAAACTACGAAAGAACAAGTTTCCATATTACCCACTTTCCACCTATTATCGTTCCTCGATTCTCCTACACCCCGGGGCAGCTGAAAAATTCGATTCATCGATTCGCGAGAGACCGACCGGTCGCGAAATCGATTTCTCTGCTCGGCATCTGTCGAAGTTTCGCGATAAAGTTGAATCAACATGACACGAATCCAAAGTACAGTGACTGGGGAAAAAAGTATTCGTACACCGCTGCATTATTTTTACTATCGTTATTTATTTATTATTTTAGTTGTTATTTAGTTATTTACTACTATGTCGCTGTATTTTGCTTTTTGCGTCATTTATTTATATTAGAATCGAGTCGTAGTATATTAAATTTCGTATTATAGTAAACGCGGGAGTTGATGGGAAAAACGCTTTATCGGAACATAATGGTACGCGTAAGTACTTTTTGGTAGCCGCTGTATATGCGACGAAACTTCATCTACGTAAATTCCATTTGTCGGCAGATTTTAGTTAATGTTGCAAGATGATTAGAAAGAAAAAAAAGCGGATATAAATCTCGGCGAATCTCTATAGTTCTCATTCATATTCATTGCTTGTGTTCGCCTGATGTTCGTATATTTATAAATCATCAGCTAGGATAATATTTCATTGCAATCACACGCACAATAATTCATTCGGTTCTTGTAAGTCATTGTTGATCCTATTTCTCAGCACACTCGCTCGGAAGAAAAATTATTTTAACAGATCGCGCAAAAGTATGCAGATCTTCGCAGTTTTTAAACTTATCCTCGATAAATCTTTCCTCTACGCGAATGTTATTCCAATTACTTTGATTTACAGTCGCTTATTTATTCTATTTATTATAAACCAGTCTCTTCCCTCGTTCCTCTTACACCTCTCGAACATCGAATTAAATTATCTCAACTTTGTTTCCCTCTTCTTCCTCGACTAACTCAGTTTACCAACGTTTCCTACGCGTAATTACTTAGAACAAAACGATTCAACTTATCGCTACGATAATTTATCCACTTTTTCCAACCCCCGCCCCACGCACAACTGCGCAGCCTTCGAACAATTGAAATTATTGCTACGATAATTTATCCAACTTTTGCAACCCCTACACCCTCCATTCTCTATGCATTTACGATCGTAAAGATAACGGAGCCGCGGGCACCGGCAACCGAGCTTCAATTGAAAATAAATAACGCGATGATAATGAGTTTCTCCGAGCGCCGTTTATAGGTTTAGCCGCGCGTGGGCCGTTTTCTGTTACGCAATCAACCCGATGGTCCTTTGTGTACGAGTTCCACCGGCCGACCAGTGGAATCTCGACCCGGGATCAACGCGTTTCCCCCTTCAAAAATTTTTTAACATCGTCTAAAACAACAAACGCGAACCCAAACGTCAAAGGGCACGCTTTGTTCGTATCGTGTTCTTTCTTTCGTTATCGGGCCTCGTCCCGACGATGATCCGTGGCCGCAGGTTAACTCTATTGCCTCGTTGTCGATCTTAAAACGTAGTAGTAGTCGTGTCGGTCGTTGGGAATAAACTTAGATCTACAGATGCGGTGGAGTGCGTGGAAGCATCGTGTTCGTGCATGCACTCGACTTCTCCTCGCGTTGCTCGAAACACTGGGTCAGTGTATCCAGTCGCCTGTTCGTCTTCCATTGCTATAACAGTCGAGACTGGTCCGGTCCAGTCCGGTACTTGGCCGCTGCAGCGCCGCAGGCTCGCGCATAGACCGTCGGTACCATTGCACCTCGGTGTGCAGAAGCCGCGTGGAAAGTTTTTACGCGACGAACGATCGCGTCGCATTAACAACTTGCACTCGCTCGATCCAGACGTTTCTCCCGTTTCGTCTGCCTTTCCTCTGCCGCGAAGGACGACGTGTATTTTCCACCATTATTTTGCAATTCTAACAAATATTCAGGACACTCCGCGATTTAGGACGCTTGCGAAGGAAATTTAAACGGATCGTCACCGCGGGGATTACGTAGCCGTCGAGTATCGACAGCGATTAACGAATATTAGAAAAATGGTAATCCAAGCGTCAGGAAACTATTTCTCATAAACTTGGCAATTTATCGGCTATCTCGCTTTCCTACGAATTTCCCACTTTTTCTTCAAACACGCGCCGAAGAAATCTTCTCTACATGATCGCGCGTTCGTTCTCAAGCGATCGTTTAACGCGACCGTCTCGTCGGCCTCCTCTTTCTATCGTTCGAAAAATGAACTTCTTTTTAAATCGATCGATTAAATTAATTAAAATATTCGCGTTTCTCGAAGAGCAATGGCCGTTTCACCCTCCGGAGCCAGGATCGCGACGCCAATGCGGTCGTGGAAAGAACAGAAATTTCTCTGGGTCGGTTGCAAACTTGCCCTCGGCTATGCCGGCTCTAGCATCGCTGCTACGATCGTTGGTGCATAGCGAACGCGACCTATCTATATACAGGGTGACGCGTTTTAGTATGAAATTGATGAATTTGTTTTGTACATGGGTCGTATAGGGGGACGCGTTACGCGCGAGAACGAAATAGGACGCAGTGCTTGATTCGTCGAAGAGAAAGAGCGTATTTCACGGGGATACGCGAGATAAATTTTATGAAATGTCTTGCGAGATAAATTCCAGATTTCAAGCTCGAGACGTTGGTCGGTTTCACGGCGATTTTAATCTTGGCTCTCTCGTGGCTCGCTCGATATCGACTTATAATCTTTTAAGCTTGCGAGGAATGTAGGCGATACACGTTATTTATTGAAAATTATCGATTCTCAGATCGCTAATCCGTATATTATTAGCCTGTGAGATCGTAATGTACCTGGTCGTTCTGTTAAACGTGCTTCCGTTTTAAGACCGCACGCATGGATACGTAGACTCGATGTTACCAATTCTATCAATTTTTTCCTTTGACGAATTTCTAGTTTGAAAGCTGATAACCAAAGGTTATAGACCGCTGCTTCTCATTAGCGCAACTAATGTAACTTTGCTCTACCTTGCGCCTTTTATTTCTTCGCGTTTCATTCCGCTCTTTCTCTCCACTTTTTTGGTATCGTCCGCGTACTTGTTCGTCCTTAACGGCACTTGAACCGATACTCGCAACTAGTTGCGCCGCGTGTATATTATTAAATCTAGAAAACACGAAATATCATGCTTCTTGTACAATATCTTTCTACGGAATTTTCAATCTACTTGGCACAGGCGACAATCAAAATGTCTCATCGTGTAGAAGCCAACGTAGCAGACTTTCTCCGAACGAAATCTCTTTTGTCATTTCCCCTCGTTTCACCGACACCGATTACAGTCCGTTTTTCTCGAATCACGGAGTCGTGGTCTGTGCACAGCCCGTTAGTCCCTCTGCTCGCCAAGGATACATTATCCTGCGCTCGTCTGTATTCTAATTTTCCCTCGCGAACGTTCGAACGATCTTTGTCCATCCACTTCCGATTTTGGATCGCGCGCGATGCACAAAAATCGAAATTAATCGACGTGCCTCTTATCGTTCGATGATATCATCGGTCCAAGTAAGCGAGTAACACAAAAACGAAAATCGAAAGAGGTTTAATAAAGATCGTTTGTAGAAGAAAATGCGATCCTTATTGTTTGTCAATTCTCTCTGACAAATTGTTTCTGTCGCATTTTAGATGCGAGCAATTTGAGCCAAGATACGTACAATCGTAGCTTTCAATTTAGAAATTTCTTCCTTCCTTCGAAGAGCACTTTGAAAAGAATCGTTCGAACCGTCTTGTAATTTCGATCGTTCTGTTCCAAGAAGATATTATTGGAAGATATTACGCTGCTATATAACTCTTTTTCTGCTTCTAGCGCATTTTTCTTCTTTTTTAGTGAAATCTATCGGCAATCGCGATTTCGTTGAAGAGCGCAGTTTCTCGTTCCACGCTTGTTCCGAGAATATTTTACAAGTTACGCGAAAGCTCTGTTCTTTACTAAATGACGGCCCAATGTCTAACGAAGCAAAGGTAAATGACTTCCCCGTGATACTTGCGAAAAGAATGGAAGATTTTTTGGAGAAGAAGATACTCGGTGATATCGAGTGTTAGAAAACCTGCACTTTTCGATCGGAATTGTCCCGAATTCTCGTTCAAACGCCGCACTCTGAAACACGAGAACCTGAACGCGCGAATCTGATTTACGAATTTTCCTTTGTTTTTACTCGAATCCTCGTGTCGACGAGCAAATCTACGTGAACCTCTGAATCTGAAAATTTACCTGATACTCGCAGCGTATTTCAATACGCAATGGAACGATCTTCTTAACGCAAACGAGAGAATTACGGTGATCGATCGTCGCGTTTAACCAAAGAATTATTCGCAGAAACGAAGAACGACACGACGGCTCGGTGGGTTGTAACGACCAGCCAGTCGTTGGTTTCCTAGCGTGCATCCGGTGCATCACGCTCGAATGCTGGAAATAAATCTGAGAAACTGAAATGTCAAAGTGCTACCGAGACTACCGAGAGACTAGCCAGCTGCCTGGTTTACGACGCTGTTACAACAATAGCGATCCTTTGCGTCACCGAGAAATCACTCCCCACCGATTGTCGTGCGGTAATGGCCGTTGTAATCGCCTCGTGGCTGCGTGTATTAGCCGTGTTATTTTCTTCTACACGGAGGTTGGGTCTGTCGAGAATCGCAGACAGATTCAATGGAACGAGGTCTGATTACCGTAATCGTATTGTCGCTCCGAGTGAGCAATCGCACAATTTTTCGGCTCTTACCCCATTCCTCTTCTTGCTTCTATTTACTTTAAACTGGATGCATTCACTCGACTATCTACTTTCAACTGGATTCGTTTCGATTCGTTGGAATATGAGAAAACGAGTTGGTCGAATTCAACTTATGGAAATGTCAATTGTATCGTGTAATTAGGAAATGTTTAGACGTCTATGTGTGTGTGTGTGTGTGTTTGAAAGTGTACGGTACGAGCTTCGAAAATGGGAGATTTTTAAGCTAAAATTTTTGGCAACTTTCTGTAAAAGAGGATCGAAGGCGTAAACGTTGGAAAACTCTGGTTTGGAACATCGAATTGCTAGACTTGGATTCTTTAGTTGTGACAAGATAAACTGGTTATCAAAATGCTCCGGAAAATTTAGAAATATGTTTGGAAAAGGGAACGTGAGCAACGATAGAACGAAATAAGCACACCGATGGAATTCTCTCGGTATAGAAAATATGTTTGTATTAGAAATACGTTGGTTTACTCGTTCATATCTGCTGTATTATGTACAACATGTTACAGAGTGTTTGACGCAGCTCAGCGGTAAATTGGATTTTAATTGCTACGGTAAAAACTAAGGATTTCAATTTATCAACTGTTTTTTTTCTAATTTCCCATTTTGTTTCGATCGTGAAATAAGTAATTTATTGCGAAACAGTGTATTAGAATGCGACGTGTTCGAACAATTTAGTACACGAATCTAACGTCGTAATTATTCGTATGACCCGTGTCTAATTTGTAAAAACCAAGTGTAAGATAATTAAGGAATCCGAATGGAAGAACGTCTACGCGTAATGCTACGCTGGTACAGAAATACCGTGTCGGTAAATCAATTATAGTCATTAAAGAGCGGAAACATGCTATTGAAAAATATCTACAACAGGCGGTGTGATTAAATGCTGCTCTACCAACACCGGAAATGTGTAATGATGCCAAAAAATCGACTTTCAGAAATCTTCCTTTTCTAATGCATCGTACGATCGTTTTATAAATTACGTTTCGTCGCAAAAACAATTAACCATTTGCATCGATAAATCAAAGGAAATACCTCGCAGATAAAATATACAGACGGAACGCGTTTGCTCGCGGTATCAATGGCGTTTCGTTAGGCGAAAGAAAGCTTCGCCCCTTAAGGTTGGTTCGCGTTAATCACCATAAATTTCCACCCTCTCTTAAAGCATTCGATCCGAATGGAAATTCCAGTGGTCCGAATACGAGCAAAGTTGCCACACCGGCGAGTCGACTCGCCAAGGATAATTTCTATCCCCCGCAGTGATGGATGATGGATCTCGCAGCGCTGCAAAATCTCGCATTCAATGAACGCGGCCGAGATATGGCACACGGCCGTGGATGCGCCTTAATGACGTCGTCGTCGCGGTGCTGGTTGCCACATCGCGCGCGAAAACACGCGAGTAACGGCTTAATCAGTTTCACCGTTCGAAAATTACGACTGAACTCGCCTGCAATTCCATCGACGCGAAACCTCCGGTCGCCGTTTCGCAATTCTGTTCTCCTATTCACGAAACCAAGTCTTCGTCGTTGCTTGCACTTAGCCTTACACAGGCAACTGCGTCAACACGCTCGAGTATCCCGATACTTTGGCCAATTTCGATATATGGACTGCTGAATGCCTGTATCTTTTTGTTCGATGTAACACGCTCGTATTTGCTTATTTTTCTGGATATATCGAAACTGTTACTCTTCGTATCTTTCGCGTTTTGAATTCCTTGAAGAAAGAAAAGAAACTGTCAGTCGGCGTTGTCGTGTCGCATCGTACGCGACAGCGATAGTTTGAATTAGATTCGAGGAACATAGTTTCTCAATTTTAACGTATTTAATTTCGACGTACATGGCGTAGCTCGTGTAACACGCGGTATATAAAACGTGAATTAGCGCTCTGAGATTAAGTAACTCGATCCAATCTCTCACAAGTTATCAACGATCCGACAATGTTACCGGAAGATTAAAATACAAACGTACGTTGGCTACACGCGAGAAACCTACGTTAGAATTATTTCATCTACTCGGTGGAATTAACGAGGAAAACATCCCTTGCATAATCGACGGAAAACTAGCATTTCCAGGCAAAGAGAAACATTTCAACTGTTAATTCGCAGTCATTCGTTATCGCGCAGCGTTGAAAAAACATAATCCAAGTTAAGAAGAACACCTCGACGGAGTGGCTCAAAAGCTTAAGCTTTTATTTGCCCCCCGGTCATTTATTAACACGTTTCCTCATCTCGTAGCAATGATTAAACACTGTTTTCAAGCATTAATATTTATACGAACTCATTGGTTTTCGCTGTTACTGCTATTTCATCGTGACAGCCAAGCCAATAAATCCAGGATGTGGCAACGCGCGTTCATCATGCTCTCGTATCTCTGCCATATTGCGCGCAATTCATCGCGTATACAGCTACCTTTTTCGCCTAAATAGCGAGCAATCTGAACAACACCCACGTCTCTCCCTCTAAACTTTCGTTCAGATCGCTCGGGTTACTCGTTCGATTCGCGTCGTTTCGCTTTAAATAACTTGGTTTCCAGCGAACGCACCTACAGAAATTGGAAACAAATACAATTCCCGACGCGATTCTCTTCAGATTTTTAATCAAATTTATAATCAATGGTTCCTAATCAAATTTAGTACGTTTATAATACCGCGAATTCGAAGTTGCACAAATTCTAGACGATTAGATTCGATCTTCCAAGTTCCATGCAACGAAGCATGGATTTACGTAAATATCCACGCTCTATTTACATCTAAAGGACTTACAAAGTGTAAAACACGTACGTCGGCGCTTTTCTCTCGTTTATGCATCAATTTCAAGCGACAAAAAGTCGATGTATAGTTGAACGTGGCAAACGCGCGATTATATATTGAAAACGTATTTAGTCGAAGTAAACGACCGAGTCCGCAATGATAATTTATTGGCTGAATGATTCAGCGACCTTCCCGCAGTCGATACACTGGCAACGAGCGTTCCATGATGATGGCGGACACGATTTTCTGGAAATTTTACTAATGGAATGGATAAAGCTAGCAGGTTGCTTTTCATCGTGGTCGTAACAGCGTTTCTTAGACTGCGATATAATTCACTTGTTCGTTACAGCTTATGGATTCTGGCGTTTAAATACTTTCTGCCCGTTTGCACGTGCATCTCTATATAATTATGTGAAATACGTTGACAGAGGGAATGCAGATTTATCGTATACTCGGGAAACGTAAAACTTTGCCGAACCAGGCTGTGCAAAGGTCTCCTATAAACTGTAACCTCTTGAAGAGAGAGAACGTGTTCGTTCAAAGAGAGCCATGTTCGCAAAACCGAGTACATAACGCGATTTCGTATAATCGAAGGTGTAGAAAATATGCCTGAAATACGAATCAAGAGAACGCGTAATGCATCCACGAAGCTCGTTTAATTGAAACGAATATACTAAACATTTCTTTGCTCGTGTTCGTCGCAAGTATAGTCTTGCGTATGATCTGCATGTTACAAAACATACACGATCTACAGTCGAGTTGCGACAAATTTTTCATCGAGATACTCCTTTTACCGAAATGTTCCACTGTTTCAAGTAGAAACGTTATTTGAAAAAGGCGAACACTCGTATTTTTGGAAAGCACGGCGCGCTCGGACGACTACCATTGGGTTGGCAACTAAGTGATTGCGGATTTTGTCATTAGATGGTAACGAGAAAATCCGCAATCACTTAGTTGCCCACCCAATATATGCGCGTTCGCGGTTCGCTCAGTTTCTTCCGGCGGATCGTCGCGAGTAAAATGGCCGCCGTACACAATCGTCGACAGAGCGGCGAAGATAATCTCACAGATATAAAAATTACGATTCATGTTGCCTTAAATCTGCTGCCGAGCTCGGTAATATTCCGTGGCATTGTGTACGTGCAGGAAATATTCGTCAGTTGGCGCGAGAACGCAAGAATTCACGATGCGCAGGTCGACTCGATCGCCTCTGGCCAGCGTCTACCCGCAGAAACACGAGACTCTCGGGGCCACGTTTTATTTATACGTTGCCCTACGACCCGCTGTTTCGACAGCGATGGCAAAAAGCGTTAACGCCGGTTCGGCCGAGCGAAATCGAGACACGTCGAGCCGCTGTTTAACAAACAATCGCCACACCGTTTTATGCTCGTCGATGGAGTTCTCCGACGGTCTAATCAACGATCAGAGATGGGCGCGCGTAATCGATTAAGATAGCAGCGACTGATTCGGTTATCATAACGGAGACAGCCGACACGAGACGAGTTGGAGCGAACGAAGAAGACGGATAAAAAAACAGCGTCCGCGGATGGCAAAGAATTCGAAGGCGAATTAATCAGAGAATCGGGAATCGCGTGGTGGGACTTGAGTTCGTGATCCCAAGAGCGTTCCTTGCCCCCGAGACAGAAATTCAGGTATTTCTACCTAGGCGCGTGGAAATTATTCAGAGACGCGCGAACGCGCTCAGAATTTCTCCGCTCGAGTGGAACATCGATAATTTATATGTGACGCTTGCTGGAGTACGGTCTCGAAGGTGAAGCGTAATTTAGATCCGCGCACGGTTTCCGTCGGATAGAACGAATCGGCGAGAATCGGTAACGAATGTAACGTATCGACTTTATAAATTCGTAACAATGCGATTAAAAACGACGCGGATGCTTGACGAGGAAATTAATCGTTCGACAAGACAGTGGTTTTGGACAAAGTTTACCCATTTGTTTAGTTTCCTATTTAGACGTATGATATTTCGTATTTCGTATTTTGTATTAATAGTATCTTGATCGTTACACCGGCCGCTATTCCTCCGTTGCATTGGCGCGTTCAAGCGCAAGAAATCGACCACTTCCCTCTTACGAGCCGGTGCTTTTTGCGGTCGGTCATTAACTGCATAGTGGCGGGTTTTCGATGCGCGCAAGGGAAAGTCTCGCTTCGAGGAATCCCGGGAGCGGTACGTTGAAATCGTAAATCGAAGAAGAAGTCTCGGAACAGTCCGCGAATGCGACTTTCTCGCTCGCTACCACCTCCTATTTTGGAGCTAGTCACCAGTATCTGTCTATCTCGCGGACGCTTCGAATTCTCCTTTTTCTTTCGTCGATTTCGTTCGTCCAACAATCGATGATCTAGTTCCAGAGTAACGAGATGCAAGGACGGAACGTGCAACGTGAACTTTTTGCCTGCCGCGTCAACAGCCGACTTTACAACCAATTACGACCCGACTGTTCAGCCTAATTATATAACGTCGACTTTCTGATCGTTCTTGCGAATGACCGAGCCGAACGATTCCTACGGTTGCTTCGAGTCGCGGTGTTACGGTCTCCCGTTCAAGTTTCGTTAGCCGACATGACGCCCGACGTTCCTCGCATTCGAGAAACGAAGCTTAAAGAATTGGATTTGGCGAGCTATCAAATTGAAATTTGCTTTGACATTCGTTTCTTGTATATTATAGAACGCGATAAAAATCGCGATAAAAATGGAATATCTGTGGTAGAAATCGACGTATGGTAAAATTAGAACGATTATACGTATACGTGTATCAGAATCAGATATACAGCTCGCTTTGGATCGCATATAACCGAACCGAGATCGTTTTTCAACGTCTTAGGTGATCGATAAAAAGTCCCAAAGAGGAAAACTTTCGTTTCATCAGAGACCTAAACGGCCTGATTCCGTGACCACGTGAAGACGTTTTAACGCGTTGGCTCGTTAGCACGTTGACCCGCGGTACATAACAGTAAGTTATGTTAATTCCATTTGCAATACCGATCATCAACTAAATCGCATTAAATGGATGTTACGTTTAAACGTAAGTTGAAATTCATAAAACGTGATTTACACCGCTATGATTTTCAGTCTGCCATAATTCTCATCCTAAATTTATCATCTGTCCGTACCAGTATGCTTCTCATTGTTCCTTCCACGTTCCCTAAAAAACACGCGATATTTCTCAATACGTGCTAATATATAATGTTTGCCTGGAACTAATAGCCCGTGAAATTAAAAGCAACGCCGACGTTAGGCAATCTGGCGATCAACCTGCCGTCACGATTGTCAAATTTGATTATCGAGCCTGACGCAATCAATTTATTGGTTGACCGCCTTCTGCCGCGTACGAGACACGGTATAATTCATTCACCACCCCCGTTAATTACGCAACAGCTTTCGTTCGACGCACTAATTCATAGCCGCGAGCTCGATACAACACGGCCGGCTTCGTTGATCATCGTTAAGTGGTACCAGACACGTTTCATTGCCCCTTTAACAACGTTATCTCGATGTACGGCACGGATAAGATCGTTCGATGTTGTGCACTTAGGAGACAAATCTGTCGATCGAAAAAATTAATTTTTCACCACGTTACCGACGAGATATCGTTGCCCCCTCTTGGAAGAAATAAAACTGACGATTCGTAAATGACGAATGACATTTGCCGTAATTAATATTCGTATTTGCTTCGACAAAAGGAATTCACGATTCTCACATGCGCGTGTTCAGCTTAGTAGAATTAGCAAAATCATACTATTCGTTTTTGGACTCTTTTACACTCAAGAATGGTCCATGCATGATCATACTAATGGTACAAATTCGTTTATCTATGAACGCAATTACGAGGAGATGATTGTTTTACTCGTTGAATATTATAAACAGCGCTCTGAGGTGAATATCTTTTTGTATTTCTGGATATTATGTTTATTCTGTAGATTTTTGCATACTCGAGTTCTCCGCGGTCTATTTACGAACGAAGGAAAACAGATTCTTAAAGAAACTGGGTTTAGGAAAAACTTGTAAACGATCATCCTGTGCGATCATATAACGAGCGGTAAGAGTTAAAATTATGTTTGATTATTGGGATTATTCGAAACAATAAGGTTTCATACATGGCAGTGACTTGAATTTAGTTTTAATTTCACACGATTTAAATCGCGTTATCATTTCAAAACGTAAAAATGATGTTCGTTCTGATTTTAGGAGATATCGTGCACGGTTACCAAGATGAATTGAAGAATCTGCGATTCATGCTGCTTCAAGGTATTTGTCTTGCTCTTTAAGACGTCTGAAATAGCTTGTTTGTACTGCTATTTCGTAAAATAGTCTCGTATCGTTGGCTAAATCACTTCCTCATTGACTTTTCCGGGGAATTTTGTGACACAATAAATCTTTACTCGTAAAATATTTCTCTCGTCGTATCATCTACCACTGGGAATTAAATTTCCGCGAGTTGTTGCGAATTTTCTTCCTCAAATACGTCGCGTTCTCGTCGTAAGTTCTACGCGCAATTCTACGTAGAAAATTCTACGTTTCGTCTGGTAAATATTTGGAAAACCGACATCTGACTACTGTAGTTTGCGGAAAAGCTAATTTTAGCTCGAACATTATAAGCTCGTGATTAAACCGAATACCCATGCCTGGTCCAGACTGTAGGAATTCTCAGTCGTCAGACTTCCACGGAAACGTGCCTTGAATTTCATCACGTATCTCACCGCGGCGAACGTAATCGTTAAATAGGCCGTTATAAGAAAAAAAAAAAAAAGAAAAATGTAATAAAATGTGGAGGTAATCAATTGCACGCAACACTCGTGTTCACGCACGCGTAGCAGGTATAAACGTGGATCCACGTAATGAGAGAAGAAAGCGTGGGCTGATGTTTTACCCTGTGGCGTTATTTGATTAAACCCACGCGAGTCAATTAAAGATACATAGTGAAGTTTCGACAACCTTGCGCCGTTGTAGGCTAGTCGGGAAACCTACGTACATACCTAAATGCGTGTCGACTGTTAACTGAAAGAGCGTGACAAATGCAAGGCATAATACGCGAGTCGTGATCCAAATTGTAAAAATAGCTGAATATATTTTCTACGATTTTCTCTGCCAACGTAGGTTTTTCATCTTGTAATTTTTTCTATCTACTTGAATTTCTTCGAGAGTTTTCGTAAGGTAGAAGAGCAACGATTAAACGTCGGAATATTTGTCTTGGTTCGATAATCGTTCGATTACGAAGGATCTAAGCTTAGAGAAACATCGAACATTACCAACGATATTGGTCAAAATTGTTTCTACCGAGCAATCAAAATTGTAAATGTAAGATCGTAATAATGAATTTTTATTTTTATTAGATACACGCCAATCGATGGTCGAAAGATTTCTAAATAATCAAGATAAAAAGAAACGACTATCAAACGATTAACTATCGAATTGATTTCATCGTATAAAGTATAGGCTGAAGTATTTACAGGCCTATACAGTTTCATTGAAATCTCCTCATAAGCGCGATTGTCTCGGAGATTTCAACGCCCGAACGAGACACCAGGCGGCAGTACACACACACATACACATATGTAGCACTCGTTAAAAGTAGTTACTCATTTGTCTGAATATATCGATTATGAAATATACGAGATTGAGTAGCCTGGAAAAAATCGTTCGTAAGACAAAATGGTGAATTTAAACAGCAGTTTGCTGACGATGGCACGCAACTTGTCACGACCTATACCATGCGCATGCAGACGGTAGAAGCTAGAAACGCCTCCTCGCGTTAACTCATTACCTGTTTTTGTCTTTTCCGTCTAATTCCCTGCAGCGAAGTTCGATCCGCTTAAACGTTAATAAATATTTATCAAGTACGTCGCGATAAATCGGACGGCAGAGAGCAGAAGGATGTATGTTAACGTTGGTGTAGGAAATGCATTTAAAACGGTAATCGTTTACGCGGAATCACGGCGAAAAATCCGCCGATAGGTTGTGGAAAAAAGCCACGGCTTACTCATCGAGAGGATTCATGCTAGTTACTAGCGATGGCACCGAGCTCGATACGTACTCGTAAATCCGAATCAGTTGCGCTACCAGAGATTTCGTTTCGCGATTCTTGTCAACGATTACACGCAAAGCAGTCGTAAAATACTTAGGTTCGAATCTGATTAAAGATACGTTGGCTGGTTGCTTTTCTCGAGATACTTACGAAAGGCTGGAAGCTTAGTGGGCGATTGTTGGAAACTGCGTGCGACGCGCTCGAGCCCGTCGCTACTAATTACCATCGCTCTGCCGGAGGTAAATGATTATTAAAACGCTCGTAAAATCGGCTCACCGGTGTGTATTTCTGCGTTTCAGTAAACACGGTTTACGAGCGGCCAGCCGATTTTGCTGCACGCTCGCCATATTAGAATCTCGAAGCTTTTTGCTCGTGCTGCCGCGGATTTTAATTATGCCACCTCTGCCGTTCTTCTGCGTTTAAGAGGCAATAAACGTCCGGCCGTTTAGATGGGAAAAACGATTGAAATATCTTTGCATTCGTCTTCGCCGATTCGATTCGATAAACGAGACGAATTGCGACAGAGAGCGGGGGAAAAAGTGGCGACGGTGTATCTTGTTGGGAATTGGGTTGACCGAAGCGTTGACTCGGATCGTTGCATATTTTCTTGCACGCGTTGTTATAAGATTTTACCGCGTCGCTTCAAGATTCGCAACTTGTATAAATATTCGGTGTTATTTATCGAACGACTCGTGTACGGTGTAGAGCGCGCGTCTTTCCAGAAACATGACGTCCGTTCGTCAGGAAACGCGAGGAAATTCTCGTGAACGCGTTGCAACGGCGCCGAAATGAAATTTTCCTTTCGATCCGGCCGTATTTCCAGTGTCCACGACGACTTTCTTTCGTGGCACGCGAATATCGAAAGAGAGTTCCCGGTGGCCGGTGCTCGTGCGCTCGCGTCTGACCCAGATTTTTCTTTTTGCCCGCTCGGCTAGATTGCCGATAATGATTAAATCGCCGCGCTAGTTTCGCGGAACGGTCAGCGGCCACGGAGAGACAGCCTATCCTTTGCAACCGGGTCTCTATCCACTTATACACACGTAACTTAACGATTGTTACACGGACGTACGGAAACCCATGTGGAAACGGTTACGTGCACGATCAGGCCATAATGGTGTGCATACGCTGCTGCCGTTGCTGCTGCTCAAAGGTCTTAAGACACCTCTTATTTCGAACGCTTACCGTACACGAGTTTTATATTCGCGTCGTACGTGTCATGTGGAAGATTTTGAAATTCTATTGGCGCTGTAATTGGATCGATGGCGAATTAAAGGAATTAAAGGGGAAACTGGAGGATTAATCGAGAGTATTAATCGCGAGTATTAATCGCGAGGATTAGTCGTGAGCAGGGAAAATACGAGGCTTTATGAAATCGCGGTTAGGCGAATCGGTTTTCAACGATACAGATATTGCCGATCGTTGCTCGTTCCTGTTCGGGGTTTCTCAATCGCCGGCACGCGAAATTTCTTGCCTGACACGAATTTATCTCCTCGTGCTTGCAGCCCATTTATATCCGTCGCGCGGGCTTGTTGCTGCAAAAATGTAAGATCTCCGATTGCGAGCACGCCGCCGACTAACGATATCAAATATTAACGGATCCCTTTAACGTCTGCGAGACGCGTTCCTTCTGTTTTGAAATCGCTAACTAATTCTTCTATCGGTCCCTAATTATTTGCCGATTAAGCAGATTCGCGTAGCATTGACGAGAGGAAAAGTAGAAGCTGATTTAGACGAATCATTCGATTTGTGACGAAAGCGAAAGAGAAAGAATATTTGAAGGAGCGAATTAATTCACGAGGGAAGCGAGAGAAGAAGAATATCGAAGATGACGGAAGGTAATCGTTTTTGAACGTATTTGACGAAGTAAAATATCGTTCTATTTACGGAGTTGACTGGCATGGCTTTCGAGCGGTTTATGACGTTAAACAAAGTATCGAACGTTGGGGTATTTCGATAACTAAATATCGTTGCCAATGAAAGTTAAAGTATCTTCGCTCGAAGCAGTGTTACGACACGTTGCCGTAAATTCAGCAACTAAAAGTATAGAGAGTTCCTTTTTACAATCAACAAGACTGCTTGACCCACTTAACTTTGTTCCAATTTAAAAACCAAAAGCAAAAAAGCACCTTGAGACATCTTGTTCGATCCAGCGAGAAAAAATTGTACAACAAATGCCACAATTCGAAGCTACGAAATTCTTTCGTATCCGATGAAAGTGACCCACTTAATTTTCACTTAACGTTACGGCAACGCGAAAGCCTGAGTCTAAAGGACACCTTAATTCTCTTCTCGATCCACCACCAAAAAGCAGACCACCAACGAACATCGCAACCTCGTCGCACCCTTCTCCCATCGACGTAACATCGAAACTCGTGTAAACCATTAATCTCCATTTAACTGATCTATAAGGTACAAGCGTGCCATTAAAGCGGCCTCGCAATTCCCTGAAAGATAATCTACGCACGGCGAGGTCGTGCATTCGCGGAATTAATCCGTACAACTATCCGAGCACGATCCAACGCGCGACTCCGGCCAACAAAGAGGCAACGGCTCGGTTCGCGTATCGCGTCATATTAAATACAAATCACGAATTTCTCGCGGAAGCACGAACAAGAGAGACGCGAGGAAAGAAAAAGAGATCCTTAACTACTAAAGAACGAAGCCGGTAGTTCGGTGGCTGTGTGCCAAGCCCTCGACGACGATGGAGTCAAGAGAGCCGGTTGAGGCAACCGCGATATCCAGCCACGGCTCTTTGCAGCCGCGCCAGCCTCTAAGCCAGCTCATGACAGCTCCGGGCGATGTAGGCGTACGGATAGCTTTCGTCTCTGTTGCTCACGTTGTCGATGGTTGCGCAAGCAGGCAAGCAACGAGAGAGCCAGCCGGCGACGACGACGTCGCCATCGTCGACGGTGGTACGTGCTCGTTTCGTTTCGTTTCGTTTCGTTTCTGTCGGTTGGCCACGGTAAATAGGCTAAAAGCATACCTGACTGGTATGTACCTGACACCGAGGCCGCGTTCGGTTGCAATAAAGTCGATGCTCTCTTTCCCTTTCTTCGCCTCCCACTCACTCTCTAACGCTCTTTACCACCCTGTCTGCTTGGCTGGCTGGCTGGCTGGTTGCCTCGTGATCCTAACGGATCGATCGTTCTGTCTTCGATTGCCTGGATTCCTGGTGCTGATTGTTCTCGTAATACACCAGGTATCAGAGGTAAGTTTCCTGAAAATATCATTTTTATATTGCCTGCCTTCGATCATATTCCGGACTTCTAGCGTCGAATCCACGCGCGAAGATATAATAGCAGACCGATAATTCTTAAATCGGCGCTATTTATTTATTTATTATAATCGATTAGTTGCTCGGTTACCTGGATCCTTGGAGTTCTTTCACAGGAGGTACGACAGCCAAGTTTCGCAAGATATTCGTAAGATATATAATTAAAAGTTTTAATCGATATTATCGGGCCACGCGCGATTACGATAGTTTGATTTAGCGATACCGTCTAATTCGATCTAATCCAACGATGCTAATTCTGGGGTTAAGAGTAATTGTTTGCGTCCAAATTTCAGTGGATATAGGCAAAGCCAAAGTTTTCTTTCATTTTATATATAACTTTCATTTTATATATATTTCGATCGATCGGTGAGAGCTCGGAAGGACGAGCACGCTTCGTACGTCGGTGCTCCGTTTTCTTCGTCGCAGGTGTATTCGATGAGGTCGATAGAAGAGATAACAGCGCGAGTCGGGACGTATGAAGCCGTCTCGTTTGCACGCGGTGCTTTTACCGACGTTCGTTTCAACAGCGGCTGTCGGATTCGTTTAACGCAGACAATCAATTGGGAGGATGAAGTTTGAACACTGACAAGCCACTGCTGCGTTGCGTGTACGACGTGTGCATTGTACGACTGTCCGTTCGTATCGCGTATTTATGAATTTGACGTGTTTTATGATTTTCTGACCGACCACTTAGCCTTTAAGCACTTTATCGTATCGACCTTATACGACTCGTATTTTCCATCCGATGCATGTACCTCGGTATACGATCGTATTCTACGTAGTTTTAACCCCTTAACCTACAACTACGAACATAGCCCGTAGTACGATGATCGGGCCAAACGTAAATGTTACGGGCACAGCCCGCAGTACGTACTACACAAGTCGTGCGAATGGCTGGAAGGCTGCGTCAACTTGTTTACGTTTTCGGCCCAAAATTCTCGGACGTAAATCGTAGGTTAAGGAGTTAATAGCGTTACTTGCAGAAATTGATATCCGATATTTCTGCTGACCTAATATCTCAGTCGCGATACGCTAATCGTAAGTGCGTAAAAAATTAGTTTTTCACAATAACAGATAAGTACTTATCGCACTTTATCCATGACACGCTTATTATCAGAAATTTGTATACATCGGAAATCTCGTTCTACGATTAATTAAACACATAAGCGTACTATTTGATCGGCGTAAAAGGTAATTCAGTTGGCAAAGTATTCAGTTGGCAAAATATAGCAACCTAAACTTGCAACCATGTATCGTTCGTCGTCGTAACTCGATGTCGATCTAATATTGATAACATGGAACAAGTTAGGGTTATGTCGAACGTAATTCGATTACCGCAATAGTTTTGCAACACGTTTGTCCGATGTAATTTCAATATCGAAAGAAAAGTTGTCCAAATTTCTCGCTTGATACTGTTAAGCGTCGATGTACGAGTAGACCGACTGATAAAAGTACCATTTTATTCGCGAAAGAAGGAAAAGCTGATGGTCCAATAGCGTTGAAAATATAGGCGATACAGCGCGGATTAATAAATCAAGAAAGACAGAAAGATTTGATTTTTCGAAGATATTAATAGATATATAGACTTGTACCGTTTTGGAATTCACCACTTGAGTCGATAAAAATGCCCCTCTTATCATTCCATAATCCAAGTTTATGCGTTCCCATTCGAAGCGTAGGCGGTTATAAATCTCGGTGCGAAATCTATGCTCAGTGATATTTACATCCCGAGTAGTGTCTTTCCAGTCGCTGTCTTAATCTACTGGAATCGGAAAACATATTTTACTTGCTAATGCTTGTAATTAGTATCGCCGAGGAATTTTCGATAATAGCACAGCTCGAACTCGTACGATTAAAGCTTTATTATCGTACCTTGAAATCTATTATAGGTATAAATGTCAGCTATTTTTGTCAGATGGATATTTCTTTTTTTTTTTTTGTAGTCAAAAAAAAAAACTGCCGAGATACTACGTACGATGTAACTCGTTTCGACAGTGATGTGGATAATTCCTATGAAAGTATAATTTAAGTGGACGAGACAGTGGATGCAAATAATCTTAGTATTTTCTTAGTTTCTTACTACGCTTTATCTCGTAATTGGTTATGTCGTTACGTTTTACAAGCCTTGTTCTTCGTATATCTTCCGTCTTGCATCTTACAATTTATACTTCGCTACCGTTTCCCTATACACCTATACTTAACAACTTCGCAACATCTTGCACTTTATTACAAATAATAAAGCAGCTGAGAAATGGCTATTTGTCAAAAACTAATTCTAATTCCATCGCACGTTGCTTATTATTATTACTATTATTATATATGTATATATATATATCCTGCGCTTAAATTATCGAAAAGAGCGCTCGAGTAATTACGGTCCGCAGTGCATACATAACGCTATGGTAAAACGAACATTATGATTCACAAGGCAAGGGGCAATATCGTCAGGTCTCACATACTTTCCACCTAGTCCTGCCAACTGGACGCAATAAACGAACTAAAAGCACCGGTCGAGACATGAAATATGTACCTGACACTGAGACCGCATTCTATTTCATTTCACACTCGCTCTCACGTTTTGCCCTATAACACGGTTGATTTAATAATTGTACCCGTTCGCGGTTGAAAGGGATCTCACTTATTGGCTCGCTGTAAAAATCTACTCCGGAATATAATTGGTGGCGAGACTACAAAAGGCAACTTGTCGCTAGCCGTTTGATCGTTTCATTGATTGCGTTTCGAATTAACCCTTTCATGACTGATCCGTATATGGGTTTCAGGACGCGACGCAAACTGTAACGGCAATTGACCGGAGATATGAAAAAAAGTTAAGAGAAAATGATAGTCGTAGAACGATTCGAGGTCTTGTTTTTATTTCCATCGTTTCTCGCACACGCCCTTATTTCATAAGGAAACGCTTTACCAATCAGCCTGTGTTTATTCGTTTTCATAGCATCAAATCTCTCATAGTCGCGCGAATTTGTATGGCTAAATGACACGAGACTCGATCAGCGTAACATACGGATGCCGTAATAAATGCGATGGTATGTAAACGTTTTTCATAGTTGGTGTAAATTGTGGGAAAAGATTTTATTTCATTTATTTCTACGTATATACATAGGTTGCAGGAAAATATGAATTTTTTCCTCTGGAAACAGATACTTCGCTTTGAAACCGACCGCTGAAATCCATCTTTCTCGTCCTATTTATACGTCTACACGAACATTAGAACGTTCCCTTCGGCTCTCTAGATTTATTTCTGTGTATTTATTTCTTGCCGCGTTTATTCCTCTTAATCGAGATTAAATCGATTTAGCCGAATTGAGCAACTCCGGTTATTTTGCCCGCGGAGGAGGATTCGATTTTATTGAATGTAATTGACGAGATCCAGCGATGTTTCGCGGTGGCAAAAAAAGGGGACGTTTATTTCGCCGAACAAGCGGATCGCTTGCACGGATTGCCACAGTTTCTTCGCCAGGTACCGATTGTCCAGAGGCGAGTAAATACGAAATGGCGAAACGAGGAGAGTTTCGTCAGGCGTCCCGCGATCGATCGGCACCGGCGGCGCTCCACCACGGACAAAGAAAAATGCATTACTGTGGGAACAATTCAGCGAACGAGCAATCGTTACCCTACATAGCGGCGTTAGCGTTCGCTATTGTGTATTCGTTTTACGCGCTCGTTTCGCGGCTCCATTTATTAACTCATTACCGGCGTGCAAAGCTTCGTTAAACCGATTTCGCAAATCATCTACGTTTTTCCACTTCTTTTTGTTTTATCATAGAAACCCGGACCGGATGACCTTTTTCTTTTTGTAGCCTCGATCTTTCTCTCGTTACGTATTCTCCGCTATCGTTGTACAGTAGGCGGGACGAAGGAAAGATTCGAGTTGACACGTGTGCATATAATAATCGTGTTATATCTATGGTAGACAGTAGTAACGTTAAACATTCTTTTTTTTTTTACAACTACGGGCATAGCCCGTAATACGTACTACACAAGTCGTGCGAATGGCTTGTTTACGTTTTCGGCCCAAAATTCTCGAACGTAAATCGTAGGTCAGGGGATTAATAGCAATCTGTCGCGAGACTTTAACACGTTCGCGAAGGAGACGATGGAAAAGGATCGACGAAGCAGAGGCAACGACGCAAAATGTGTATCATATTCTCGGCGAAATCGTTGGTATATAATAGGCGGCATGGAATTTCCTCGACGGAGTAAGAAATCGTAGGGAAAAATGTTACTTCCGTGTGAAATAAAACGAAGGTCGTAAATCGTAGGGAAAAAAGCAATAGTGTAAAAAAAAGACTCTTAACGAAAATACCTATGCGAAGTGATTATGTATGGATAATTGAAAGTGCACATGTACGTGTATATCTATAGCGTAACACACCGAACGTGTCAATATCATTAGCGGTGTCATGGATTAACCGCGAATAATCGTGTCGTTATTTTCATCGTATATTTCTCTTCGATCTGTGAAGAAAAGAGGCGTTGTGTTTGACTCAAACGCGTTCTATTTGCATATCACGCGACGAGCGTTAAACTCGTCGCGTCTAGTCGACGCGGATCGGCAAAATATCGTCGTTTCGCAATCAACTGTTGTTTCCTCATTTCGATATACGTACGAGATATTTTTACCTCTATTTACGTTGTTCAAATTCTTAATCTTAAAATAGTCGTTCCACGCACAACCGCTGTGAGAAGTATCGGCACGTGATATTATTCTACAACGAGGCAAGTTTTTCTTTCTATCGGATTCCTCGTTTCATCTTCGTCAAAGTTTCGTAGTCATACAAAAGCGCCAGCAAATGGTGCGAAATCCGACATAATTGGACTCGATCGATCGACGCGTAATCGCTACGATAAAGACAAACGGTGCGCCGATATTTTCCCTAGCCACTGTATCTTCGTTATACCGTAACTCTAAGATTCTCGTAATTATCCCGTAATGTGCGTTACCCTGCTGAATTTATTACTTAAAATTCGAAATTCTGCGCTAGCAGCTGTATTATCTGCGCGTTTCTTGCACGAGAATTGCCATACGTAACAAGGATCCGCGACGCTTTCGATCGCGTTCCCGTAGCGCTGCGTAAGATATCGCACGAGCGCGCGTTAATTATTCCGAACGCGCGTTTCCCGGCAAGTATCGTTAACCGGTGACTGGTGAAAAATGCCGTTGGTAGACGTAACAGCGTAAACAGCGGTGGAACGCAACGATATTTATGGGCCGGCGATGCTATCGTCGATCTATTCTCACGTGGAAAGCACCGAAAGAAATCGGCAGTCGTTCGAACCGAACGGGACCGGAGAGAAAGTAAAGGCCGAGGACTTGCTAGGCGATCGTGCTGCCTCCGAGATAATGGTTAATCACGATTATTAGGCTTAATGAATGGGCCCACGGTTCGACCGCCCCAGTCCACCAAAGCCGCCGCCTCTTTAACCAGCCTGTTTGACCGCTAATCGTCTAATTGACAGCGAATTACCGTGCAGTTGGCGCGAACTCTTCGATTTTTAAATGCGTACGATTTACGTGCCAAGCTGTCGCGAACTACCTTTAAAGAGAAGTTTCGTTTGTTCGGACAGAGATTAACCGGTTAGCCGCTTTCGACGAGCGTACTCGTCATGCGTAACAAGTAGTTAGAATTTTAGTAGTTAGAATAGCTTAAATCGCAATTTACTAGTCGTTTCGTTACAGATTAATTTTATATTTTAGCAGTCACGTATACCACGTGTCTGACGAATATACTCGTCGTCGCTTGCTTTTTGCGACACGTTTTAGATACACGCTTTTGAAAGAGGTGGCGACGGCTAACCGATTTAAAGAGCTGGTCGGACTAAATCTAAGATGAAAGGTCTTTGTCGCAGACGGTACGAACGTCAAATGACAAATTTTCGAAACGAGGAAAACTATAAAAGAGGTTTCTAACGCTGCTTCAAAACTTATTCTTCATGAATTATTCACACGTCCATTTACGTGTTAAAAATTCGTGGTTTTGTACACGAAAGTCATACATTATGTAAAAAGAAGAGGAGGCGAACAAAGAAGTACACCAATATGTGAAAATGTGTGCTATGCAGCATGTACGATAAACATTTGCATATAATGGACAGTATGGTGGAAGGGAATCCACGAATTTTGCAAGCAGCAGCCACGTTCGGACATTACCGACCGATGTTCTCTCTTTGCGGCATTGTGCGATAAACATAGGATTAAAAGCGTTATAGAAACTTTGTCGTAATAAAAAATTGTAAAACGCCGCATATTTTACGCGTATGCGTCCTTGTGGATTCCTCGCATCGACGCATAAAAATTCGCCGACTGGTATAACAAGCTTTATGAGTAACGTTTGTAAGACCCGGAGATAAAAATATGGAAATATTTGGCGATAAATTGGATCGTCGTTCGAATTCCATTGTGGCTGGGGAGACGTAGCTCGTGAGGCGGTCTTCTACCTGGAGGAACAAAATTGATGTATATCTTGGAGGTGACATCGTGCGTAAAAAAGGGCACTGGAAGGCTTCTTTTTCTCACGATTTCTCGCCACGGTTGGAAACAAAGCTTGCAGAATAATCGGAAGTTCCGGCGGCTAGGACCACACAGACCCGACTGACAATCCACGTGGATTTCACCGTTACGCGACCCAGTTTCCGGCGTATAGACACGGCCTGCCGAAAATTAATTTCCGGCCCGACGTTCACCTTAGCCTCTACGATATACGGAAGCGTACGAAATTCCAGGTTTCTTGGAAAAACGAAAGAACTTAATAAATAAACGAGATTTCTTCGACCACGTGCAACCTTTAATTTCCTTTAACGCATCCTTCTTTGCCACGATGAGCGAGCTATATTCTTAAATTCTTCCCGAGACTTTTTGCTAATTTGTCTTCCCCGTTTTTACCAAGAGGATCTGTTTTTGCAATTCCTTAAAGAGACTTTTATAGTCTCGTCAAGTTTTGCGTTTTTAGGTAGCTATCGTGACGTTTAATTGAAATGTACTGTTAACGCAGGAGCTAGGTGATAAAGAACGTGATACGATGAAATATCGTAATACTAAACGAGAAAAAAAAACAATTAAAAATCAGCGCGACGAGTTTCGTGTGTTGGTAGGAGACGGAAATATGCAAAAATATGCAAAATGCAAATAACATGCGAAAGTGGACAAAATGCACAAAGAGCGCGTAATATCCAAAAATGCACACGACACGCAAAAATACATAAATTATCCAAAACAAGATAGATGTTACGACATACGTATATTCGTGGAATTTTTGTTCGTGCATTTACATGAAACGCTCGCGACTCGATACAAATGACAAACAATCTGCGCGAAAAGTGATGATGATAGAGATTCGATCGCGATAGCGTTGTATCGTGACATTCGGTTACGTTCCTAAGTCTTGAATAGCCATTGAGTGGCACAGTTGAGATTCTTGGATTTTGTACGTTTTCATTTGCAATAGATAGGCGTGGATAGATAGCCACGATTTGAAACTTCACGGTAAATCGAACGATTTATACAGACGATCAGGTTTTTCGAAGCAACCTGTTCGTTGTTAGAGAGAGAATTGAGAGGTATCGTAAGGTGCAAGGTTTATTTGATTCCCGTGAGAAGTAAGAAAACCGTTCATTGGTATTCAACGCGTTGTTCGTATGTTTATTTCTGTCAACTAGTCACATCACGTCTCGTATGAACGAATTTATGTACCGCGATAAATGCACAACATGACAGCCGTTTACGTGTAAACATGCATCAATTAATTCACCGAGAATATGAACGTTGCGCTACGATCGCAGCTTTGATTAACTGCTTTCTTATTATCTGCGAGAGATGGACCCCATTATAATATTTTCCACATTATGGCAGGCAAATAAAGTTTGTCGGAGACGATGGTGGAACATGGTTCGGGAATAAATTATTCCTAATATGTTCAACGTAAAATTCTAAATTATCGAGTTGAAATGTGAATTTTACAGATTATTCTCTTCCTATGTTACGCGTACATTTATCGATTTATTATTGATTTCTACCAAAAGTTTGTAATTCCAACGAACTATACGCCTTGGTATAGTCCAAGTTAAACGTATAAAAATTCCAAAGAAAATGTACACAAGAATTTATAGGGAACTATAAAAAGCGAAAGTTATTTCGAAATATCTTGCAACCTAAGACTGCACAAAGTAGCTGAGGATATCTAATAATCATCAATCTCGGGATAAAAGAGGGATACTTTGGATTATGCAGATTTCCACAAAATTCGACCCTCTCCCCCCCCTGCCTCGTAAAGTTCGTCGTAAAGTACACTTTAACCAGAAAAATATAGCATATTATTTCTGTCACGAAACACCCACCTCATATTCTCGTAAGCTTCTATATCAAAAATTTACAACGAAATAGGTCTTTAATTTTCTGTTCAAACTATCCAAAAACTGCTACGTATCAGCACCCTCTTTACGAATCGACGCTGTCGCCTCGACGTCTTTTTAACGAAAAATTGAAACCTAAATGAATAGACGATTGTCCATCTGCTAAATATTCCAACGAGTAAGGTTTCTCTTTTTGTTTTTTTAGATTATTTGTATATTTTCGCTCGTTTCTTTGAGTACTGTGCATTTTTGTGATTCCGAGTCTGCCACAAACGCATGAAAATCCACGGTTCGCTAATGGCACGATAACGTAATAATTCGAAATATGTTTCTGTCCAGCTCTCGACACTACTGAACGTCTGTAAAAGGATTAAGAAAAAACCAGCTTCCTTATCCTCCCGTAAAAATAAGAGCTGAGCTCAAGAAACAGCCTTCTTAGCAAAATATCGTGTTGCCAGAGGTACGTAAAACTCGGGATAGAGAAAGAGGGAAGGAAATGCGTTGGAAAGTATTTCGGTCGAGGAAAGGATCGGATCACGTTGGTCCAGCGGTGATCTCATTCAATTAACGCGTTCAGATCAGGTTGCTGGCCTCTTGCGAATTTTAAAATCGCGTCAAACGCGCACGCACCTGAATCCTGTTACGGTGCCGCACCACTGAACAAACTGGAAATTTCCACGGATTCGGACCAATCCGATTCTGTCTCGGTACCACGATCTTTTCTTTCCGTGCCAATCCGCTTTGGCGGTTTCTTCTCTCTTCCTCGATTTTTCGCTTCTTTCAATTTATTTCGCCTGGCAATTAGGCCGCGAATTTTTACCAAGTTCTGGGAAATTCCTACTTTTGGGGGGTCGAGTGTTCTAGTTAAAACGCGTTACCGGTTTCACGGTTGAGAAAGAAAACAGCGAAATTTTCGATAGAGCGGCTCTGTCATCGGAATGAATAATTATTAGAAAATTGTGTGTAAAACTTGCTAAAGCGTGGAGCAATCGAGAACGCTTCGTTTACTTAAACGGTAGTTTAAATGGCAGAAAAATGGTAGTAGAACTAAAATGACGTCGCGTCGTTAAGAACTTGTTTCTCTATACTGACTCTGCAAGAAAGTATGCGAATGTAAAGAAAAAGATATTTTTTTCTTCTTCTGTATGACTATCGCTAATCATCTACTTACAACCATCAATCATTCCGACAGCAATGACAGTCTTATGCTTATTACGCGTGATTAAATATCTCATTTCAAGGTTACAATTCGTTCTTCGCATCTCTACCTGTTTCTCAGTCTTTTCCTGTTTTATACCTATCTGTTTGGTTTTTATTATAATTATCATTGTCGCCTTTAAAGATTTCATAAAATCACATTGTTTGATATGTAACAAATAAAGTGACGATTTTGATAAATTATTCGATAATGCCGTTAGTACGAAAAGAAATTATTTAAACGCTATTTTACGTAATTAATAAATTGTTTGCTCTCTACGATATTCGATGTATAATTATTTCTTATCCCTAGTAAGTATGAATAATAATAAATCAAATATGACGAATAAAATATATTTGACGTACGCGTAACACGTTGCAAATAGAAGTAATAAATATCGATTTGCCTATAGCCAAGAGAGACATTCAATTCGTACAATAATTTATTAGATCAGGTAGTCGATCAGATAATAGCGCACCTCTACGATCATTCAAATAATGTCCCAAGCGCAATAATATGCAGGTGTAAAGTGTATATCTTTTATCCATCGAACAGGTTGTTTTATCTCTAATTCCGAGCCATTAGGACTCAAATCAAACAACGTTTTATCGATATCTAGTTTACAAACCACTTTATGATTTTTATCATAGTAACCAGTGCCGGCTCTTATATGGGCACTGCGACACCGCAAAATCCTCTACGAAAAGAACGAAAAAATTGAAATATTCCGATTCCATCTATCGCATTTACAGCGATACGTACGATAATTAACAGAGTAAGCGTTTGGCACGTACGCGTTTAGGGTATTTATTTTTGTGAAATTGTTATTTCAGACTACGCGATGGTTAGAGTATATCTGACGATAACTATTTTATTTTTTATTTTATTTCGGTTTCACGAACGAGACTATCTCCTCTGTAGCGTATTGCACGTATCGCCCTATTTCGCACATTGACGAAACTATCGAGAAATTTTGTCAGCGCAAGCAAAGACGGATGGATTTAATTTTCAAATAAAAATAATTTCCCTTGAAACATCGATTTTTTTATGCATCGGGTTGGCAACTAAGCGATTGCGGATTTCGTCAATAGTCAACGTCAATGTTAGTTGCCAATCCAATATGAATTTATTTATCAGTAAACTGACACTGAGCTTTTATTTGTGACTTTGATCCATAAGACAATAGCTCTACGTTAGATTCTCAGAAGCCGCCACCGATAGTAACCACAGGGGGAGTGGAAAGTACGAACGAAACTTCAAAATTCAATGCTTAGCAAGCGTCTATTTCCCCATCTTCATAGAGAGATACGCGTTTGTATAAAAATTTACGGTCGGACAAACTGAACCAACAATAAGTAAACTGCGAATTCTTACGTACGTGTAGGAAATATCAGGATGTAAAAATACACAAAATGCGCGTGATATTGAAAGATACACAAATTACCGCTATTAAGTTGAGCTGCCGTAACTGTAAAATATGAATCTGCATAAACATCCAGGAGTGAAATAATCGGTATAAGACAAGATAAGAGAAGACCCTCTAGTCAAAAATTCTCTTATCTGATCCAATATTAACGATCGTGTCCACGTATTAACTGCGAGCCTCGAACTTCTCCACTGGATCTCTGTAAGATTCGAGTAAGATTCAGTTCTCACAACGAGAGAAAAAAAAAAAGAAAGAAAAAAATAAAGAAGCGAAGCGATGTCGGGGACACGCCCGAAACCGATGGCCGTAGTCGGTCTACCGGCGATTTACGATATCGTCTTCGTCTCCACTCCGCGTATATTACCCTAAATGCCAATCAAGGAGATACTTCGTTACGAGAACAGAAAGCTGAACAGCCTTTAGCGGCGTTAATGCAACGTTGATTCGAGAGGAACGACGTTGATGGACACGCGGTCTCCTCTTCGTTCTTTGCTCTTCTTACGGTTCCTCCGGGCTTTTTGCAATGTTGCTGCTGCTGCTCGGCCTTCTATATACACACGGCCGAGCGTTTGCACGTGGAGAGCGGCGAGCCGAGTTACAGTTACCAGGCTATATCGAATTTTAATCGAAAAACGAGATCGCGCCTCACGGCGTAGGCCGGTCTCGTTGGCCTAGAAACGACGGCCACTCGATTCCCCAACGAGAACTCTCACCGATCCAGCCACCTTGTGCAAGGGTGCGAATGATCTATTATAGCGGAACCGTGTGATTCCGATAAGAAATTTCTGGCTTTCAACAGGTTCTTATCTGTGGTTACCGACAGACTGCGGATTTTTACGCGTTTGCGGGAGATTCGAAAGCGCGAAATTGCACAGGATGATGCACGTAACAGCCCCTAATTTCCCGACATTTTCTAATATCTCAGGCTTAATATTTTGATATTCTAATAATATTACGAGCGCCGTTGATAAAATAGAATGGAATTTAAACGGAGATTCACATTTTATCCGCTGAGAGCAGAACCAGCGACGACTAGAGTACAGGATTCGAATATGAAAGAGCGTCAGAGCAAAACAGGGTTCGCCAAATGTTTCCTACGTATAAATAAGCGAAGCGGAAGGCAGTTTTCCCGAGATTGACGAGAAATCGAAGAAAATCGAACGCGAGTAAAACGACACGCCAGATGCGAGGAAACGTTTCCTGTTTCAGCGCTGATATCTTGGTCGTCGATATTTTTATTTTTCGTGAATCTAAGGAATGTACTTCGTACGTTTAGAAAATATCGTAGATCGTTTAAAAAGTCCGATCTTTCGTTCTCGCGTAATTTGACCTTTTGTTTGCCGGCCTATCGTGAGTTTATTCCGAAACGAACACAAGTTGGAAGATTCATATAATTCTGGGAATATAGCTGGTGCCATAAAATACGTGTTAGTACCTTTGTGACTTATTATGCTAGCGATCGAGGAAGTGGAGGATGTAATCAAGGCCAAGTATCATTTCAAAGTCTCGTGAAGTAGGAAGAGTTCATAGAATAATGGAAACGACGAGAATTGCGATGTTTGCTCGTGTTTGAATATCTCCAAAGATGCGCACGACAGTGACTATCAATTACGCGCGATAGTTTGTGAGAAATTTATATCGAATCTAAAACGACTAGAAAGTTCGATAGAGTAAAATTCTATTAATCATATAATAAGAGAAATTGTAGATTTTTTAAATTGGCAATTAAAATCGAATTTAGCTATTATCCTTTAACATTTTTTCCTATTATCGATTAATCTAACATCATGGTCGGAGATAATTATTGTGATTTCTAACATGTGAGAGATTTAATTGTTGGATTAAAAGAAGAAAAAAATCTAGATGAGATATGATCAAAAATTCAAAAGCTAGAAAATGAAAATAATTTGGTAATTTATACGAAGAAAATGTGTTAAAAGAGTTAATATAAAATAAGAAACAAGATCTGTTCATTTACGTCATAGAACTAACGTAAATGAATAACGTTACATCTACCAGGCAATGTTCATGGGAACAAAACGCTAATTTGTTAACACAGATATGAAAAAAGTATATTGCATAAGCATCGTTAAACGGATTAAAGGAATTTTAATTTCATTCGATTAAAGCAGTACGAACGTTACAAAAGTAACACATTAAATGCCGTGAGTTGCAACTACTCTCACGCAACGTACTACGTTCGCTAATGTGGCTTAAAGCATGTTGTACATGTGATTGAAAGCCTCGAGGTCGTAACGTGACAAGTTATATTTTCACGACGCGATCGTAAGCGTGTTAGATTAACAGAAATTAATAGAACAGAAATTATGAAATTTCCATAGAACTGCTTGAAATAGGCATTAGTCAATTTCATTTACACTTTCCTTAATCTGATAATAGGAACGTGTCTTACGAAATTGCAAATTAAGTCTGCAAAATAACGTATTCACCAACAACTATGAATCATACTATTTTCTAAGAAAGATCATCCGCTGAAATTAAATCGCATTTTAACCGACAGGAAAATCCTCAATTTCTAATTCGAGGTCCCAGCAGTCGGCGATTCTCAACGTTGGTGGCATAAGAGATTAAATTTGACTATGCGCGCACACGAGAAAGAGAGAGAGAGAGAGAGAGAGAGAGCATGGTACTTCGTGACAGAGAATAAAAATCACGGGTATTCGGCCGAACCTCGACTCAAGAATCAAGTCCATTGAGGTTAAAGACGTAATTTAACCGCGATTTCCCAGAACACGCCGCGAGGAAATTGCCAGTTAACGCATTCATCCCATCGAATACTGATGTCCATGAGATGTTTAATATGTAGAAACAATATTCAGCGGAGGAAGACTGATGCGGTAGGAGAACTAGAGTAGAAAGACAACTATAAAATCTTGAAACGTTAACCTCCAAAGGAGCCTAGTCATTAGAATGATCTCCTTCGCTCGGATGTTCGTATAATAAATTATATCGAATAAGCGCACTGTGCGATTCCTGCGATATTAAGATGACGAATTGCTACGTTAGCTGATACTTCTTGCATAGTGTATTCTCTGGAAACCTTACGATTGAATAGATTGAATAATAAATTTATACAGAATCCTACGATGAGTATAATTCTGAAATACTAGGAAAAATAAGCATGGATTTGCGATGGAATAATAGAAAAGGGCAATGAAAAATTATTTTCCAATGATAACTTTCTCCTTTAAAGTCATTTTCTCCTGCCACGTGTTCCATTCTTAAACCGTTTACTTTTTGCCGCGTCAGGATATTTAAAGGATCACCGTCTGCCAACATTCGTAATGAATATGGAACAGAAATCGATATATAAAAGTTTCAACATCGAAGTTACGGCCACCATTGAACAGATAATCATTGTCAGAAACAATAGCTCTGCCATCTCCGATAAAATTCTTTGCCCGTTGCTCAGACCTCTATGTTCCAACAGACACACGGTCTGCTAAGTATATAGCGACATAAGTTTCGATTCTATCTCGTTGCTACCTAACAACCTCGCTGGACGCCGTAACTTCCATATTAACAGCATTACAGTGTTACGCTGGTTGGTCCGTGTTGCGTCTACCAACGAAGGCGCCACGACTGTAAATCTTGCCAACGAATTACAGAATTACGACTACGGCTCTGCCTACGATAATAAACGCGAATGAAACGTTACTCGTTTGAGGTTACTCAGTTTGATCCGAAGCAGTAGAATATGAAAAAGCTGCTATCGTTATGCGCGATTTTTTATCCCAATTTTACGTTAAATGTTGTAACCAAATTAAAGATCCTTTTTACTTTACTGAGAAGAACAAAACTGAAATGCGAAGAATCGTTACGAGTTTCTCACGACGAGAAAATCACTCTGATTAATCGATATCTCGCGATACCATACCTGACGATCTAAGTGTTTTCTTTTCTCTCTCTCTTCTTTTTTCTTTTTTTTTTTTAAGCAAACTTTGTACGAAATTTGCTACACGCTCGTGATCAAACGTTGACCACGCACGTCGCAAGGAATCGATTTGTCCCTTATCGATATTCAATGATTGGAATCGAACGATACGTTCCTTTTAACTTAATTAGAATCGAGAATTCCAAGGGTTTCTTAATACACGCGTAAAAAGTTAGCACCGAAGAGGAGAACATTTTAGACACGCGCTAGCGTTAGATTTATTGCCTCGTCACGTGGATCGACGCGGACGCGCGTTAAACGATAGTGGAATTATTGCGTGTAATGGCAATAAAACTCGTACTATGGCGCGCTCTTATTGCCCAGCTAGAAAGTAAGGCTGCTTTAAATGCGGGATTTATACTTCCTTCGACTTCGCTCAGACCATTTCTGTCCAAGCACAGCTTCAGAGCTTAAAGGGTCACCAATCATTCTATCCCGACATGATTGATATCGTATCATACGAGATAAATACGCATCAGTCAACTCGGTTCGTCTTCTTTATTTAAGGCAATTTTATCGTTTTAAGGCAATTTATAATCTTACACTACATTCGCAGATTCCCAGTGTTACACTCAACGTTGATACGCATTTGACGCTGCCTCGTCTAACGCTGTTTGCGGTTTCCGGAAAAGAGACGTGTCCAGAAGGAAAAGAATTCCGACGTCTCGCCAACATTGTAGATTTCAGATTGCAGTTGGCTTTTCCTTCTGGACACGTCTCTTTCCCGGAAGCGGCAAACAACGTTAGATGTGTATCGGTGCTAAGTGTAACAGCGTGGACAGCGACAATCCACGCTGTGAAAGTCTCGAGACTCTACATTCGCAGATTTAACAATAGAATTAAATGTAAGGTTGAAGCTAAAATAAAATCCTAAAGTATTCTGAATTCCCAATGGCTTTCGTTCAACTTTTCGAAAGTGTGACACGAAACACGCTATAATACAGCGCTATAAATTTTACATGCATAAATGTAAAAGATACCTGCGAAGGTTAAAAAAAATTGCAAGAAGTTACAAGGTTAAAATTATTCAGGTGTTTCAAGAGCTAGAAAAATGTCAACTGAATCGGAAGCTACCTATGTAAATCCCGTTGTATGGTAATGATAATAAATCAGTAATAAAGGAATGACAGTATCCAGATGTACAGTGTACATATTATAAGAAAAAGTTGGGAAATTTGGACAAGTACTGTCATCGACGTTTTAGTTCCTGATGTTCGAAGAGAGAAGATTACGGTGAAAGCGACGATGAAAAGCATTGTTATTTTGAAATGTTTATGGCATTGGAAAGAGGACTTACGTTGAGATACCTTGAGGCACGAGCAGAATATAATTCGACATGGTATTAAGAAAATTTGATGTATTATTTGATATTATTTCTATTATTCGAAAGGCCGCGAATAATTATCTTCTTCCGTTAATTCGGATCCTAAAAATTCCACTGTAATAACTGTAGTGTGTTAAAAACTAGCTGTCGCTTCTTACGAGATACCGGACAAAATGGACAGGACGCGAAGGATACTACAAAAATCGCGAAACAAAATTACTTAGTCCTGTGGTAGGGCGATAAGCGCGTTGAAGCGAAGCGAATGGAAGCGCAGAAACGTCGTACCGAAAGAAATACAGTTTCGTACCGGACGGCAAACGTGGAAGATTGACACACGGCAACGACACCGTGGCTAATGAGTTACGGCCCGTCAGAACGAGCGGAAAAGAAAGCCTTAATAAATCTGCGCCGAGATTCGATCGCACCGAATATATTTCGCGTGCTTTGATGCTCACCCGGTATACCAAGCGGAGGAGCAACCGTGCCCCTCGAAGGATTTATGCCCGCGACGAGATACGCGGCCATGGACACGGTATTTTATCCGACTCGAGGAACCGCCGCGCCGCTTCGACGTCCGAATAAATTTTTATTCGTTAACGTCGCCGCGGACCGGCTCGATAAGTGCGCGCGAAAATATGGCGCACCTTGGGTCCTCTTGGCCGGTGGCTCCTTCTCCTCGTTCCTTTCGTCCTTTTGTATTGTATAAAATGTGACTTTTAGGTAGGGAGGAATGAACCTTCAGAAAGATATACAGGCCAAAGTTATAATTAAGATGTAGAGGACGAGAAAAAGTCGTATCGACGTTTTTATCTACGTGTTTTATTTACACACCATTTTCGAAGAGAAAATTGAAGTTCGATTTTCTTTGTGCCAGTTTGTGCGCCTTTGTTTCTCTCGGCTCGGTTAGAAATATTTGGTTGTTATTTCAGAATAATTTACGTGCGGCGATAGTTATTTCGCGTCGGCGTATTTCAACGAATGTATTATGTGTTTTATACGAAACATTTAGAAATATCATTGGTGTTTGTAATGAGGCTCGACTGTCATGATTGTATCGGTAAAGGTCGAAGAAACAAATCTGGAAATGTACATGGAAACTACGATCGAGTTATACGTTTCGTGGAAATCGTTGGAGTATCTCAACAAAGAATTGTTCGGTATAGTATGATAGGGTTATTGAATCGATATCTTACAATTCAATTCTAAACTTTGCAATCAAATTTGTTGCATACCACGGGATATTGATAGTCTTCGATACAATAACGAAAGAATGAGAAAATATATTCAATAAAATAGTAGTACGAAATAGAACGAGTACGAAATAGACTTAAATATAATGTTAATAATGTTAAGGATAGTTTTACTAAATATTACGATTTATTGATATACAGAATAATCGTGAAACGTATATTTACAATAAATATCTCGTCGTTCGTATATCTATATTTTTAAATTCGTTTTTAATTTCACCACCATAGCCACGATAACAGTGTCCCGTTACGGTGCTCGTGCAGTTTCAAAATGTTCTGTATAATATATTTATAAATAGTTCCTACGAATACGAGCTACTGTATACGGCGCAACTGTACGTGTGTATAATACTGTATACCGCATCTCTGCCTTACAACAATAAATCTTCTTTCCACCAACATATACGTGTTTAAGCCACTCAAACAGATTCTCTGGCTTCTTCCCGCTTCATTTCTCATCCTCGTCCAAATCATTCATTCAACACCGCGCATCTTAAACACCACCTACCGTTCCACCAAAACTCACATAATATCAATCATCCTTTCCAAATGAACGAGTGCCTCGCGCGTTTAACATCACGTCACTTTTACCTTCGTGTTTTAGAAAAATATCGATATCCTGGCGTAAAATCTCGCAAAACATCGGTGCTCGTTTCTTTCGCCAGTGAAAGGTCATCCGTTCCAGTACGGATTATTCATCCTCCGCGCGTTTATGCGCTTCCTCTCGAGTTTTATTCGTGAGAAACGATCGCCGTTCGATCCTTAAATCTCATTTTCGGTCGCGCAGCCAACCGTGACTCGTTAAACACAGCCCTTTCATCCCCATTAAACTCGTATAAAAGCGAAACAAAGGGGGAAAATCCGCCTCTTATCAAACGAAAACCAGTTCCCGATTGATTTACGTCGTTACATCGATCCATCCCGACTGCAATTACACGCAACCTAATAGCCTGTATTATAAACAATTCGAAGATTCTTGGTCTTCGTGTGATTTATCGGCAACCTGGAGGCCGGGTATCTACGAAGATTTACAAATCGCGGATAGCCCGCGAGGTTGCGCGATACCGCTTCTAAATACGATCGTTCGATCGCTAATAAATCAATCGTTCGTCGAAGATAAATCGATTCCGGTATTCTCGCATGACGTGTTCATTCTGCGGATCGCATGCAGGGTGAAATATTCGAGGGCCTGCCTTCTGGGTAATCGCCGTGATCTCGCTGGGCACCGTGCTGATTCTAAGCTCCTTGCATTTTTTCTTTTTTTGCTTTTTAAGCATTCTGGCGATTTTTATTTGGCCATTAACCGGCTGCTCGAGGATAGCCGTTTCTTACGTGTTGCTTCGTTTCACGTTCGTGGTGGACTTGTATCGTATCATTGGCTCGCTAATGATATAACCGAGGAAGGCAAATTTTTCAGGAAACTGGTTTCAGATAGACGATTATTCGTTACACAACCATTTAGCAATGAAAATATATGAGAATAACGATAAGTAGACTGCGAACGTTTTGCGAAAATTTATAGTTTGGTGAATACGATTTAAAAAATGAAACTTAACCAGATGTTTGTTCGATCCATAATATTGGGTTGGCAACTAAGTGATTGCGGATTTTTTCATTAGATGGTATTGACAAAATCCGCAATCACTTAGTTGTCAACCCAATATTAAACGTTCGGAAACTTCCGAAACGATAACGCGCGGATCGTTTACATTTTACATTCGTTCGTAATAAAACGAGATAAGAAGAATAGAATCCCCTTGACTTGGCCATACCGTAACGTCCAATAATTCATTAATACGCATCATCGAGTGCTTTCACCGTAAATTAATAAAGGTTATATTTTCGTTGCAGCAAAATCGTACCCGCTTAAATGTTATTCACGTTTAACAGCCAGCAATTATTATCTCATCGTGTTGTCCAATAACAAACCGTAGCTTGTGGCCATGGCCAGCGATTATGCGCTTAATGATCCTTCACGATTCTTCCGTAATTGTCGTTAATTCAGTTCCCTTTGAGCTACCTCGTTACTGCTCGCGTTATAGTGAGAAATTCGAGTAATTAAACGCGCCGACGCGACGTAAAGATCGGACAAGAGCCCGTGAAATTACGCAATCGTCATCAAGCATCTTGAAGAATGATCGTGTAACCAGCGGCTTGGGTATCGATAAATGCCGGATGCGCATTTCCTAACCTACGTGTCGAATTGCCATTTCGCAATTATTCTTGCCGATACAGAAGATCCTCGTTTAAATAAACGAGCCTTAATTAACTGTTGAACTATTCGGCTGACGGGCATTCGAAATTTATGCAAGATAAGACTATTACAATGGAAAGGCGCGTAACGAAGATCGCTCTTGTCCATGTTGCTCCAACAGAGCAATAAAATACTCTAACATTTTTCAATTTTAATTTTTATAAAAAAAAAACATTCGTTATACATTACGTAATCTTACGAGGGAAAAGTTATATCTAATTAAGTTATAAAGTTGTACACCTTACGATGCAGATTTTACAGAACAAATTAATTCTCATTAATTTTCCTCGCGAGTCTTTCTCTAGCACTTTTCGTTAAAATGCTTTTCACGCGTACATGGCGTAGCGACAGTGTTTATAAATGTTTCAAAGCGAGATCATGTTCAAGCTTAACTAAGTACGTCGTAAAGGCAGTTGTGCCTTTACCACGCTCAACGTTTGTTACTTACTTTATTATTCGTAATATTCGCCACAGAAGCGCTGCCTGATAGCGAGTGTAAAACAAAGGTGGTTTAAGGCTCTAAGCAGCGAATTCTAAATCGAATTAGGTAATATATCTGCCAGTTTGCTTTCCTTATATTTCGCGGGCAAGTAAACGTAAATTTATTACAGGTGGTTGAATTTTTACGTTCAATAAATTAACGATAGATAACATTTATGTAGCAAACTATGTAGCATTTATATCTTTCATACAAACTATTATATGTATCGGTCTTAAAATTTGCGGAGTTAAAAGTGGGTAACATTTTCTCGAAGCTTTAGCTATTGCAGTAAAAATACTAACGATAATAAAAGTAGTTTTTGCATGTATTCGTGTACAATATTAAAAATATTAACATATATATTATATTATATTGGAATTAATATAGGATACAAAATACGAAATATAAAATACAAAAGATCTTAACGTGAGACGTGTTCTCTAAAGTTTCGTTACTTAATTTTAATACTTTTTTAATCGTCGTTATAATATTTAATATTTGCGATATACAAACTGTGGATGTTTGCGCGAAATCAAATTTTTATTGACGCTATTAAAGGAATAACACCAAAGTAAAGATCTGTCTCATCCATTATGTACATTACAATGGTTACTATACGTTGAATATTTCATATTATTCGCATATTGTACAGATTCTATGTATCTTTGCTTCTTTCAATCTTTCATAAATTCGTAAACGTTCACAGTCTAATAATAATGTCTTTCAGCATTTAACATTTAATTTTTCTTTCAACATATGATATTTCTTAATATTTTTCCCATGATTCATACAGTAACGATACTTTAACCCTTTATGTCTCTATCACGCTTTAGGCAATTTGCGATATTTATCGCGTCGATACTATATTAATTTAAGGAATAATATGCAATACAGTTTCAGAACTGTTCCTATCGCAATTGATTCCATGCCAACTTTCACCCCGTAGTATTATATACGACATGTACCAACACGATGTGGAAATAAATCAGAATCGCCGCCCGATCGTAGTCTAGAAAATTCCAAGTACAAATGGTCAACGTGCCGCAGCTTCCTTTTTTCCTAACCTCGCGCCCCTACCATCTAGATATTCCAACTTATAAAACATAACCTATAGATACTTGGCAACGGATCTACAGCGGATACCGCAAAATTTTACGAAAGTTTCTCCATACTGTACCTCGATCGATGTTCACTTTCTCACGCAGTGAACTGCATCAATACCCCACTCTCCTTATTCGAGCAAACTTTCCAGCATGCAGTACGCCACTTGTTAGACTTCGACTGCATATCGTGCTTCGTATTTCACGGCGAATGAACTCCGACGTTAAGGAGTTTATTCACGCTAATGTTCCGCGTTTCCTTGCCAATACGCCCGCACGACGAGACAAACGCGACACAAAGTTAATGGGCAAATTACTCTTCGACGGGATAAACTGTCCGTACTGCTGAAATTTATATTGTAACGTGGATGCGCGAACCGCGTGAAAAAGAGCGCGCATCTGTGCTCTCGTTAGGTGCGCGCGCACTAATACTCGCGCGCATGCGCGGCGCGGAACTCGATAGCGCGGCGCGGCATAAAGACGAGCATTCGAATCTTACAATTAGTTTCGAAACGATTCGATTTGTTTCAATGCTTGTAATTCGAATCACTTCGAATAATACTCGATACTCTAAAACTTCTGAATGTTTTCGAAGGAAATTTTTAAAATTTTCAAAGTCTTGTAAGTCTTGAATGTTACTTTAATACTTTGTGTTGATGATACTACTCGGATTAAATTTTATTCAAAATACTTGTAAGATATTGACACGTCAAACTTTCAAGACTTGTTAAGATAATCGAGACCCTCAAGACTTCCAAGACTTATAGGAATTCTAGGATGCCGAATTCTATTCGGAGTTCTTCGATATTTGCTTGATCCATCACGGGGACGACGATTCGAGAGCGCGGGAGAAAAAGAATTAGCAAATTGTTTCACGGCGGCACAATAAATATTCATGGCCGTAGGTAAAACGACGAATATCCCGAACACCACGATAAATCGAGTTTACGGGATGAGTCAACGAGTCATCGGCCACTTCCTTTTTCGATACAAGCGGAACACATTGGCCTGTTCTTGAACGTCGTCGCCGTATCGCCCGACAATAAATAATATGTACCGTTCACGACGGCCGAAAGCGATATTACTCTCCTCTTTGTTTTTTCCTTTTTGCTCTCTGTGCTCTTCCTTTCCTTTCAACAGGACTAACCACTCCACCCGCTTAATTAAATACCGTGTTAAGCGGCCCACAAATTCGCTGCGCCTCGCGAGACAACGGATACCACGTGACATTCGCGTTAATGGCCAATTTAACGTTCGCCTTTTCAGGCGGTCCCGCGCTGAAAGAATATTGCCTCCTTCCCCGGAAGTGATTGTTTAAATTGAGAAACCGGCGTGAGAAAAGGGATTCAATTAAACTAATTTCACGATAACACACGCCGCGATGTAATCGGCCTTTGTCTTTGCGATATCGAAAAGATGAATTAAAAGCGAGTACAATCGATGATAGTAATGATTTTTTCAATGTACCAGCCACGCTTTTGTTTGTTGTTTTGTTTGTCACATTTTTGTCTCAAACGGGTTAAAAGATTATTCGCTAATCGCACGACTTATAAAATACACACAAGACCAAAAATTTAGCTTATCGGAATTGTTTGAGAATTGTTTGAAAACTTGTATCTAAATTAGTCATTATAATAAGCATAGAGAAATTTTTGGTTTATTTAATAAGATATTTTATACAAATTGCATCATTTAATAGCGTGTGTCATAATGCAAAAGGACGGATATATTTTTAGAACAACTTAATCGTTATTTAATTTTTGCTATACCTATGCAATAATTCTTTTACTTTGCGTGCTTTATTATACATGAATCTATCTAAAGTAATAATTCGAAGTATGAAGTATCCCGCTATTAGCGGCGCTCGTTACGCTTTCTTACTTATTGTTAAACAGTTTTTGTACCTTTATTTGTGGAAGCTTGGTTAGAGATAATTACTAGTATATTTGAAATCGTTGGTAGTGATTTACACGTTCGAAGATCTTAATAGCATGTTCATTCAATGAATATGGAATTTCTTAACATTTCACTAGAAACCAGAATATTTCACATTATTATAATTTATCTTCCCATTTCTTTCATAGCAAAAAATAATGATACCACACAGATGAATTAACGATAATATAGGTAGGTAAATTTTGTACAGAATTAGAATATAATTTCGAAGAATACAAAACTAGGCTATACAGACTACAATTTAAAATATTATTAAACTGTTAAATTATCGCATAATAAATATCGGATTTGAATTAAAGCATTTTAACCAGTATTAACCTTTTCCAAGATGGAAACTTTTAATTAATCCAAGAATCACTTTAATCGATATTTTCTTACTAATCATAATATAAAGTTTTCATCTGCTTCTTGTTTGGATAAGTTAGTTTAGAAAAATTATACAAAAATGATATTTTCCTACATTGCAATATGAAGAGTACTTCTTTAAGACTTCTCAAGACTAAGTGCTTCTTTATAACATTGTTACTATAAGAAAATGGTCGAACTGAGGAATTATAAGAACAATAAATTCTTTTAAATCAAACTCTTTTAAACAAAAGCTGAGTAGAAACAAATATTGAATATTTTGTAATATTTTAATAATCGAAACAAGATCTCGTCGAAGAGTAACCATTGTCAATCGATAATCTGATACGATACTTTAAAATCTCTGACGCGGCAAACTTTTCAAAGATTTTTCCAAGTCCTTCGAGAATACTTTCAATTCGCGTAATATCCCATCAAACATTAGTATGGCTGCGTTGATTGAAACCTTGCGAAGCGGAAACTGACTTTACGACTTACTCATGTGAGCAGCGTATATTTTCCATTCCCAGTTAGTTTTCATATCGCGGGATGCCGCTCAGATCCCGATCCCACAACATGTCCATCTGATTCATCGTCGAACAACGCGAATAATCATCGTTAGATACTCACGTACACTTTTATAACGAAAGATTAAGTATAATTTCGAATGTCCGCAATCATCCGAGACGCGGATGCTCGTCGAGGAAACGAATCCGCGTGCGACTCAAGAACGTAACTGTAAATTATCTTTCTTTTCCTCTCCCCTTTTTTCCCCCTATCGATTCACACCATTTTTCATGATTATACATTGTTCGACCGAAAGGTCAATGAATATTCGCAGAACTATATACGCCTTCTGATTGGACCTTGTGGCACGTACGAAACTTTCACGTCGTTAGTCCATACCTTTATTTTCGTGAGCGAAACGCGTATCGTTGCACGGTTCTAGTTCACAAATGGCGTTTTAATGTACCATATGCAGTGGATCTTTAAAATCGGCCCACTTGTGAACTTTAATTAATTCTTGATGGAGATGTCGCATGTCTGTGCGAAGCTTTCCACGCGATAGCCGAGTTACTTTATCGAATTTCAGCATGAAAAATTGGACGTCCTATTGAAAAAAGAACGATATTGACTAGAACTTTGTACTTGTGTGAAGTAGCGCAAAGTAGCTTGAAATATGTTACGGTTGATTTATATACAAATTATTTGTAGGAGTTGGAATTACAAAGTGGGCAAGTATGTTGTAATATTGCTTGGATCTGTGTTTCTATGTTGAGAAATAAAATATATAGTTTGTAAATTTGGATTCTTGTAAGACGAATGGAAGCAAACGTGAAAAAGAAGCTAAAATGTATGCTGAAGTTAATAAACTCTCGTATTAAGATATTAGCCGCGGGTATAATTAAATGTTTAATAACCTAAATGTAACATTTTTATACGTTTTTTTCGCAACTTCGTAATAATTTCTTAAGTTCACAATACGTATTTTAATACCTATGGTATTTGCTAATAAATATTTGTTTGACAAGTAAATATCGAGAATTCCTATTTTACAGATTTTTCGATATTATTATATAAATCTATTTTACATGTGAAACACATTTCCAGTATTTCATTTTCAACAACGGAGAAATCTAATGGCTAGAGCAGCATATCATGTTTACCAAACAGCAACGTTGCGAAACACCAATTTCCCTCGCATTTATAATTTCAATGCACATTCCCGCCATTTTCTGTCAGTCAATCTTGTTCTACTTTTTTCGTCCTACATGACTAATTAAGGAGGTAATCGAGTAAAAAGAAAAAGTGAAAAAAATATAATTCGAATGCAAATGAACGAGCGTACTGGTATTGGTAGCTGTGAATTTATGAATAAATTTTACCACGTTAAATACCGGACTTAACTATACTCGATCTAGTTCATTCTGGAAGATCAGAGATCGATGGATCTGTATCTGCAGACAATAGAACATTTCCCGATGTATAACGTTACGCGTTAATTACATTTTCGATTGAATCACGGGTCGCGTTAATCGTAGGAAAATTAATTCGTCATTTGGGAAACGCACGAGAGAGTTTTAGAATACAGGATATCCCGGAAGAAAACATTGCTGTTAGATAACGAAAGAAATAAGATAAATACCGGCCAATAAAACGCTTTAGAATCTATAAATTATTAATTTGCATGTACAACAGCACCTCGATTATCTGAACTAATTAATTACAGAAAAATCGTTTCATATATTAAAAACGATAATTTATTGCGCATTATTACATATGTACGTATGCTCCAATCATATTTCTCGCCTGCATCCTCTAATCTGCGTTCCCAATCTTTCAGAATTGCAAAATTACTTTACATTTTAAAAGCTGTTGGAATAATTTAAATGGCTATTCCAACTTTAATGCAATCGTTGCTTCGTTGAATAATTGCTGCGAAGAAAAAACAAAGCGGGTCGCCTCTGACACTCTTAACAGCTGTGAAATTACCAATTTCGACTTTAAGATTCTCTTGGAACAAGGACAGTCTCGTTTCTCCGTTTCCATTAGGTCGCTAGTCGTCGAGGAAGTATCAGACTCGGAACCTGACTGTCAAGCGGCCCAAGATAAATCGCAATAGAAAGTAAGAAAACAGAACTGTCGATCGTTCGGCTGATCGAGCTCTGGACATTTCGAGTTGCGACCACTGCCGAGGGTAGGCACCAACGCGGAAATTATTTTTAGACCGAGCGAAAAATCGAAACGCACGAAGGATAGATTGTACCGCTAAGCGGTTACTCAATCGCGAGCGGTGGCTGTTGCTGAAACCCGTGGTTGCAAACCCGTTTCAAGGGCAGGGTCGCGCGAATAATGGCGACCAACGAGACTAAAACGAAATTAAAAACGACCATCACCTTCGCTTTCTTTGTTCTTTGACTCTTTAACGAGCATATACAGAGCGTGCACGAAAGTCTCTTAACCGGTAACTCTGGTCTCTTTAACCCGTTCCGATTCAGACTTAAACTTGCAATTTTCATCAGTTATCTACCTTACCTTACGATTAGACCGTGGAAATTTTGTGCGTCCATGGGAAATTTGAGGATGTAAAAATATAAAATAGTATAGAAAAATATGCATAATATCCAAAGTATAGCAGTTTATATCATATATAGCAAGTTCTATTTTGCGAAACGCCACCTACACGAAGATCCGCTTCGTTCGTTAAATGTTACAATAATCGCTCCAACTTGAATATTCTTTATACTTTCGCCTGTTAGCGTCTCCAAATTTCTCAGAAATGCATAGGAGATCGATAGCCGAGTAATTTATATGAAAAGGAAATTCTTTGCGTTACCTCGAAGCGAAAGCTTTCCATCATAGCTGCAACGTAGCTGGTGTGGCCAGCTTATCGCGAACACATTTTCATCGTGTAAGCTCGATGTAAATCGAATCTACCGGTGGGTGTACGTCGAGCCCCATGGAAGTCAACGATATTACGAGTGGCCAGAGCCGCAAGGACGTCGAGCTGAACGGCAGGTATCGTAGATTTATGGGATTTATCGGATCTGCTTGTATCAATGCTGTAGATCGACATCCAGATTCGACGTATATCGTTCACATTGGATTATGAGCAAACGGATACACGTACACGTGCGCGCACACGTGTTGAACGTGCAAAAGTGTAATACGCGTAGAATGTGCTGTGCATAGCTACCTCCATACACGCCGCGGGAACACGGAACTCTTACATCATCGTCGATACCACTACTCGCAATTATCGACGTATCGATATACCCTGTGTTGCAGCCTCAGGAACTTTGTAAACGCTGTTGGTTCTCAACTTGATCTTCAGATTTTGAAGAGAGCGAAAAGAAAAAGCAATGGGAGATGGAAAGTTGAATCTTTTTATGCTTGGATAGAGTTTCACTTTATCCTTATTTGTCTTGAACGTTGTGCAAAGATCACCCAATTAGAAGGATGTTCCGAACTCGTTAGGATGAATGTCAGCCAAAGTCACGTTAACGCAATATTTCATTCGCGATCTTTCTTTGGTCAATTTACATTGTTAGAATTTTATTAGATTCGCGTTTATGAAAGAAAATGAATTTCACGAATTTTCCAGTATTATTTGTTTCGCTACTATTCCTTCCTCGATTTAAATCATAAATTATACGACACTCGACGAAATTGTACTGCGCGATAAACTGCGATATATTTCTCTTTGAATCACAAAAATCCACTTTGTACCTCTGACTTTTGATCCTATAGTTTATCCGTAATCTGACGACCACGCAATCTGATAACCAGTCGTTGCTTCGCTGGTGTTTTTCTTAACGATATTATACGTCTGTTTCACGGCTCGATTTTTAATGAATCGATCAAACGTATAGTCAATCGTCAGGTTGTACGAAATCAGTTCCACGAAGAGTCTTTTAATCCCCACCCTTTGCGCCACTCGATGAAACGGCTTAATCGGTTGAACGTAAAACGAACGGATAATCGAATTCCATTTCAGAAGTTGCACCTGTTTCGATAACGTGTCGGCGGCTAACAGCTTACCTGTGTAGAGTTGCAGACCTTTCACGGTTTGACGTTGACGCGTAATTAGCTCGTCGCGAAGTTATCACCGGTTATATTGTATTTGATTTGGTTAATTGGCTGTCGGGTGCAACAAACTTGAAAGATGCCACGGGCTTTTCGGTGAAAAATATCTTATTTTCGACACGCGAATTTATTCATTGGACGAGATACTTTCTTGTCACGCTTTTATTCGTCAAACTCTTTAATTAGGCGGCTGCCTGCAACGAAACCGGACGAGAAGAATCAGCCCCGTTGTAGAAAGTTACTTTGCTAATTACGCGTATGTCAATTGTACGCTCTACTCTCGAGATTTAGCGCCAACTTTTCGTTTCTTTGCCAATTTATCGATACAAGTAACTTGCTTTCTTTTAAAGTCGATTTTAACCATCAGTTGCTCTTATCGAATCGCTCGGTGGACAATTGACGACTATTTGGGCTAGTTTGGAATGAAATTATTCAATTTTACGGAATTAAATTAAATATCTCGCAGTGTATAAAATGGAATATTAAATGAAAGCGAATGCCGTAAAAATTGAGTAATCTAACAATAGGAGATCTCGTCTTAGAAAATTACGATAAAATCGAAACGACGTTAAGCGTGTTGGATTTTATTCGACAAGCAAGAAAACTGATACTTGTACGGAACATCGTGATCGATTTTGCTATCAAAATTTTCCGTGCAGTTGCAACACCAAATCGACTGTACCAAAGAGAAAGAAAGTCACAGTTGGAAACTTCCTACATTTCCCATCCGAAGAAAAAACTGCGAAGGCGCGGTCTTCCACGTTGAACGGTGTAATCGTGCGTTAGCTTTCAGCTTGACACGCGAGGATAGCAAACACACAAGACGAAACGAAAAAGGAAGACGAGGAAGAACGTCTAACGCATCGAACGTTGCTCGTTAGTCGCCGGTTAAAACACTTAATTTCTCTACAGAAATATAAAATTTCAATTTTTCTGAAAAATCATCGAGATGTATATTCTTTCCATCCATCTTTCCACGTGATACACGCGTTTACGTAATCACTATAATTTAAAGAGTTTCCGAAGCTCCAGGTAGCCGCGCAATTATCCAAAGAAGAAATCGTTAACGAACGCGAACACGATACCATCAATTACGAAGACTTCTACAATGTTTGAAGCTTCGTGGTTTCTCGGTGAAAGAAACGCTTTCCAGCCACACAGTTTTACGCTCCTTAATTGCCCACCTGCTTTTAGCTTGGGAACACTCGGGTGGAATAAGAAAGGCTGGTTAAAAGATGAGAAATGAAGAAAAAGAAGTCGTCGATACGCGAATATCGAATCTGTCACGAAAGTCAGATCGTTATCTGTTAATTTGGTCTTCTCCAGTGTGTTACTAAAGGCAATTCTAACGTGTGGCTATAAACATGTTGCAAGTCGTTATCGCGCTTTCTTCGTATAATACATTTTCATGATTCCACGGCGCTCGACGATTTCCTTGCAGCTCCGCATTGACGCACAATTAATCTCGGACCGAGCCATTAAGCAGAGAATTATGTAGATTTTGACTAACGCGATGGATATCTTGAGGAGAAATTTTCAGTTCGAACTTTTGAAATTATAGATGCAACAAGATACGTTAGATACCTCGAATGACCACGGATTTTTATGCGAATTATTTCACGCTTTGAATACCACGAGTATCTTACTTTGGATATTTTATGTTCTCGCGCAAAGAAGTGTAAACTCCGCGTATCTCTGAATATTACAATTTTCCGCGAGAGTGTAAATATCAAATTGATTACATACGTCCCAAGTTTAACCGTAAAACCTTAGCTGCCGTGCATAAAATGATGTAATATCGATAATCGTCGTTTACAAGCGGTTAACGTTGAAAATCTATTGGACAACTAAATTCGACGATCCAAAGATTCCATTTGAGGCTCGAAACTCGCTCGAAATTATCGGATTGGCAACTAGGTGATTACCATCCAATGACAAAACTCGCAATCGCTTAGTTGGCAATCCAATATTACTTCCTACAGAGACTATCTCGTGGCAGAATGGCTGAAACATGGATGGATGGCGGTCTGAAAGGTGGACGAAAGGACGCTTAAGGAAATGACGGGTAGAAATCGGTAGAAACGCAGCTCGCGGACGTCGGGGAATGTAAAGTAGGTGTAGCGCGCGATGGATGCACCGCGAAAGACATCTGAGAAAATGAAGATACCGTTACGAAGCGGCATAATTGTAGTCACGGCTAATGCGAGGACATGGAAGAGCGCCGTGATACGCAAGCGTAAGCCAGTTGTATCGTTGGCGCTGTACGTAATTGTCGGAAACCTCGGCAACTGGAATGTTCCTCGATGGGCGATCGACTAAGTTCGCGCGCCGCCAGCCGTCGGGAATATCCTCGTTTCGATTTGCCGGGAATCGACGCCGCAGGATTAACGTGCCACCGTGTAAAATATGAATTTCTGTTTTGCCACGGTCGGAGAACGTCGTAATTTCAACGACGATCAAGAGGAATCCGGTTGATTCCTGGGCACGCACGATGCGGCTTGGAAACGCTCGGACGTTTGCTTACTTTTTAATAGAATTTTATTTCCTTCGTCTCCATCTGGAGATTGTAAAAGGAATACGTGGAATTAATTTGACAAGTTTGAATTTTAGCTATGGCGAATGGACATCTTTTTCGATCGGACGATACACAGATTCGATATTTGAAATGAAACATGCTGCGATTAAATCCATCGAAGAGCGACTAATGTCTTTAGGATTATGCAATAGCTTGGAGAAGTTACGTAATCGGACGTTGTTTGAAATTTTTATTCGAGATCTTTGGGTTCTCGAATTTTAAACAGGAAAGAACCGATAGCCAAAGATTAATGAAACGACGATATTTAATAGCGGCGCACGCGGTGACGAACAGAGTATTTAATTGTAATATATCGTTGCCTCTGGGTCATTGGACGTCTGCACGTCGCTGTTAAATTGGCGTAAATTGGGTTGCGGTATGGTTGAGAAAAATTGCGTTGAACCATAGCTGAAGTTTCGAACGATGGAGTTGAAGTGCAGGAAGTGGAAGAATTTGCGCAAGAAGTCGAAGTTATTTTTACTTATATGGAGCTTTTAATGGTTCGAGCGATTATCTAGGTACGTTAGGTTCCGCGGTACGCGAGATAAGTTTGAAAAAACTTTCTTTGCAAAGTTTTATTAGAATTTGTTCTTAACTTCTTCCTCTAACTTCGAAACGTTTCGCGTTCATTTCGCAATTCCAGAAATTTCATCGACTTGAATCTTTCGTAAATTCGTAGTAAATTAACAAATTTTCTATTATATTTTCCCGTCGGTTTATTCTCTGGATTATTCACGAGTCAGAATAATCGTTGCTATCGATTAAAAATGCGTGACTGGTTCCACGCTGCCTTTAAAATGTAATCGATCGATGCTACAGAAAATTTCTGCGAAGCATATTATATATAAATTTTCTAAACCACATAAACATATAAACAAAGCGTGTTACGTATATCTACGATCCTATAGAATTATCCATTTCCTATTTATTAACATCATATCGTTTTTTAATAAAACTCTACCACGATATAACAGCAAATATTAATTTTACTCCTCCACTCGTATTTCCACATTTTATTCCTTCTGCTCGAAACGATTAATAAATAACCCTCATGAATAAATAATCAACGACGTTCGTTTGTATCCAACATTCGCGTTTATCGATATTTCCTCTAATATCTTTTTGATATCCTGCGAGTTCAATGTTCCCTTTCCACTCGTTTACGCAATCGAAGCATTCGTCTCGAAAGACACGCGGTATCAGTAGGAATTAATTTGAGGAATGTTTGAACGCGATTCGGGCCAGCTCCAACGTGGTTCGATCAGCGGTCGGGCGAAAATTTCGTCGAACGGGTTTCCAGTCTGATAATGTTACTCGCGACCTGTTTCGGCATGAAATACTTTCCATGCCGTGGTGAACACTAAATAGATAGCCGAGGAAAATGCGAGACGGCCGCACATGCGAGCTCGTGTATACTTGTGGCCGCGCAGCGGAAATGAATAAGGAGCGCGTGGACTAAAGGACTGCTCGCACGAAATAACGAACAGGTATACAATGTAAGCTCGTAATCCGGTGAGTTTGTATCTCGTAACGTGTTCGAGTCAAAGGAACGTCGTCGAGGTGAAAATACACGTAGAGGATGGATCGTGGTGTCGGTGTTCGATATACAGTCGTCTACGAAAGTATCGAAACGCTTGTGCACGTTCTATCGTGAATATATTGTACGAGACATTTTGAAATTTATTGGCGCTGTTGTTATTATTATTAGGTAGCAAAACACGCGATTATGATGATCGTATTGGTGATATTTTTTAACCAGTCTGATGACACGGAACAGGTATAGCTAACGAAACGATAAAGTTGTATGGTTTCTGTATTTTTAACGATTCGTGGATAAGTTATGTTAACATGTCGGTTTATTCTCCGGATTATTTATGAGTCGGAATAATCGTTATCGATTAGAAAAATGCGCGACTGGTTCCATGCTGCTACGTAAACATCGTCCAAACGTTTTTGCAACAAACCTTGTAAAGAATAAAACCTACGAGGTGAGAATTCTGTTAAAAAACGATTGATTTTTATAAAAAGTATGTAGATCCAAACGACTTGCACGATATAAGAGCAGATGCTATTAAGATCGCAAACCACTATCAGATTTCTCTGTCGAAATGAAAGAACGAAAAATATCCACTGGATAAAACGGAAAATATCATGGAATAAAACTGATCGACCCACATCCTCGTTTCGTTAAATCAATCTACGACTAATAGACTTTCTCGTTGCGAAAAGGAAAAGAGACGAAAATGAAGAGTCTTTCAGTTTATCGATCACGACTCACGACTAACCTCGTCTCACGATACCAATTTATAATCGAGCTCACCAGGTGCACGTATTCTATACCATCGTCGGCAACTATTAATCGCTACGTTGGTCGGCCGAGCTGCGAGCTTCGTGTTCCATGATCTCTCGACATTTGACACGCCGTGGCACGAAAATTCGTCGTCGAGGGAAACTAAACTGGTCACGGGGTTTCACGAGGTTTCACGGGGTTTAGCGCGTGTGCACCGTCCGGCCATGGTTATTGCATAAGCGTGCGGAAAATTTATAAATGGCAGGCGGTCTACACATCTGAAACGATCGTTACGCAACGGTACACGCCGCTGTATAATATCGAGAGATAAGTACCGGTTTCTCAGACGCGAACTTGCACCAAAGTTCGCCGCAGACCGTTATTTGTTTTCGATAATTTTACAACCATATCGATCGATCAGCTTGGAGAGGGCGGGAGGAGCGCGTAAACATCGCGCGTAATTCTACACGTTCGTTGCTACGTTCGATCGTCGACGATGCACGATTTTTCTTTAAAACGATTAAGATAAAATAAGTCTCGTGGACCGGAAAATTGTCAACGTTTCGGTCATTAATTTGCAACAACGAAACTGGATATAAATTTAAAGCCACGGAATTCTCGCTACGCCGAATAACAGAAAAGGAAAAGACGGATAAACGACGATTTTAATTAACGATGTCCGTGCCTTAATGACTTTTTCATTAACGAACGCGTGCACGACCGGTGTCACGCGATTCCATTGCGGAAAGTGGCAATCTCCTCTTGTTTTGTGATAAAAAAAAAAAACACCGTTCAACGCAACGTTTAATTAAGATAAATATTGGCGAGTCGGTCCAGCATGTGGGAGAGCCGGTCCCATGACGTAACTCGTTATTCAATGCACCGTGATTGAACTTAGAATTCAACCGCGTCCATCCACTGTCCTGCTCTCTCTCTCGCTCAACAGACAGAAAGAGAAAGAGATGCACGCCGGTGTCTCTGCATTCCGTTACACCGGGAATACTCTCTGGTCTTACGTAAGTAACGAGCCTGACGACGACGGCTTACGACGACCAACGTCGTGAATTCAATCGGTCGATCAGCGTCTTTTACGAAATAATCCGTATCGCGACATATTTATACGAAGCTATTTCGACCGATAACTGCGACGTGTCCTGAGAAGGACGCGTTGTAAAAATTGAAATAAGAGATTTTTCGTGTAAATATGAACGCGTATCTCGACGATGCCGTAAATATTATCGTCACCCACTTGCAAATTTGTAATTACTGGTCGATAATTAATGTAATATCGATTATTCTTACACCCTTAATTGCCGGTTAACTGCGTTTTAAAAGCAAAATTATTGCTGCGCGTATCAATTTTCTCGTTTTGAATATTCCTTCGTATTTTTAAAGTTTGTCCGTGAAAACCGGAAGCATCGTGCATATCGGGTTGTCAATCTGAATGCATAATGCAACGATGTTGGGATCGTAGGCTACATTATAAATTAATGAAATTCACGCACGTGAGAAGATAATACAATAAATGCGAGTAAAAAAATTACGCAACTTGCTCCTATTAGAAATATCCTTGCCCGAGAACAGCAACATGTTTTCCTGAATCCTAATTTCATTTTATTCGTTCGCCACTTGTACAAAACCATAGAGACACGCGTAAAATATTTTGAACCCATTAAAATGATTCTACTAGGGTGTGTCTCATTCCCCCACCTTTTTCTTTTTACCTATAACTAATTTATGCATGAAGTTCGCTCGTTTCATGAAAAATGTATAAATCGAGCTCTAAAAGAGAACACCCATTACGCCTTACGTTCCTGATTCACGTTTCCATTAATCGCGTAACTTTCCTCGTACTTTTTAACAAAACGAAACATCTATTTGCTGTATATATGTTTAGCAAAACCGTACGACAAGTTTTTCCAAGTTTACTCGGAATATCTATGTGTCCGTGCTATCTGAAACTTCGACTTTCTTTCCAATCACTCGACCGACCAAACATAGCGTATTATTAATCACGCGTGCAAATTATTTATGATATTCATTATCTTTGCTACAATATTATAAGATATAATAACCGCACGACAGTAATTCGAGCAAATAAGTAATTCACGTCACTTCGCTTGACGCGAATACATTAACATCGTGCTTGGACGTCGGATTTTTACGTGTTTTTATTCATTTTTATCCTTCCCTCGGGAAACCAATCGGGTAAAAAAATGAAAAAGTCGCGTTCAAGGCCTGCACGAACGATCGAGCGAAATAAGTATAAACAGGCTTGTGACACTTGTTACGTCGATTTGCTCTGATTCAAAAATTTGCATGATCGATACGATCGTAGGAACTCGCGCACTGCCTGTTGAACACGCGTTGAACGTTGCCTATTCGCGAAACCGCTGCTTCTCATCGAGAAATAAGTCGTCGAGTTTAGATCGGAACGGCGGCCTTAATATGAATTTAATGCAGCTATCAAACGGCTCGCCGTCTTTCCCCGCTGTTTCCTGCTCGGTTCACCGCGTCATCCTACCTGTTACTTGGATTATTAGCAAATGGTGCCGGATTTTTCGACCACCCTCGGTTTCCCCTGTCGCTTGCGAAACCCATGGAACGCGGTAGACGCGCGGTGAAACTGGAATTTCACCGTTCGGACAGGTGATTCGGAGCAAGATTCTGTAAAATTTGATGGACGTTAACGAGAACCGAAAGAAAAGTGGAAAGTGGTTGCTTGAGGTGTTTGGGACGTTATTTTTCAGATACGATCGTAGCAAATTTTGAGACCTTATTGCTATTACCATGGTTCCATGGCACTTTGCACTTGGCGAGCTAGAAACAGTGGAAAAAGTCCCGCGTTTAATTGTTTCTTTTATCCGTCTTCGTCTACGAGATACAACGAATTTTCTGTCATTTAATTGCCTTTACGGAGAATGCTCGGAATAATCAGCTTCCGTGTCGAGGCAAGTCCGTAGACGTCTTGCCGTAGATCCAGTTCTCTATGGTTTCTGGTGTTTCCCGAATTTCTCGAAGAGCCTCTTCTATCCTGAACCTTCGTGTTTCGACGTTTGCTCCGTTTACATAAAATTCCTCGTGTCTGAACGAAGGCGGATGGAACATATGTTCGTATGAGGATTTGTCATCGTTTTTAGGTGTACGATCAGCTCCCCAAACGAGCCCCGCATGTTCTGTTACTTGTTGTGTAACCTTTCGTTGTACGATTCGGTTGAAAGCGGTTTGTACGTGGCCAATGTTTTATCAATGTTATAGCCGAAGGAGAATTGCAAAGGTCTATAGAATCGCAAAATTTGCGATTATGCAAATTGCACCGATGCTTGCTGTTATGCGGTTAACGTAGTTCAGTTGGCGAAAGATCGTACGGTGAACTTCTTGATGCGGTGAACTATGATTTCTTCTGCACGACGTCGGCGTATTTAACTTAAAATGAGACGATATCTCAGGGCACACGATGGTGCCATTAAGCACATTTCATGTGCCATTTGTTTAAGTTAAATATTCGCATAGTAGGAGACACAGAGTTTATTTTCTTGTCGGTATCGTTTTTACTAATTATTATTAGTTACGTACTGTCAAATATGGGCACGATCGATCAAGAATAATTGACTGTACGAAATCTCACGTGAACGCGTAAAGGAGAAATACTGGAAGGTTAAGAGATAGCTGATAAATTACAGCGTAAAGTCAAGTCTAATAACAGCTTGAACCTGTACAACCCTTTTGCCGTAAATTTCAACTATATATCATTAGATGATCACCATAATCTTTAAGAATATTCTCCAATAAAAACATATTATTATCGTGTCGGATATAAGAACGTCACGAACGTGCATTCTATTAGCTCGCACGACTTAAACACATCAATGCAAATTTTAGTAATTAATTATATACAAACTACGGAATATAATTTTCAGGAATGTAATCGCTCAAAGAGAGGTAACCTTACAAGATACTCTGACGTTAAATTAGTTTCGCAAAAGAGACTGTTAACAATTAAGATACGAATAAATCTGTCGAACAACGATAAATCGAATATGCCATTCGTTCGGACAATTCTCTTCTTAAATTGGGAAAATAAAATCATTACGTCACGATATTATGGATACGTCGATTTCTTCGAATTACCCGAAATCCTAAAATCGAGATGGACAAAGATAACAACAAAAGTATTATACTGGAATTCTCTTTCGCAGCCAACAGCCACGATATTAGAAGACAGAATCGCAGGATGTAAATCGGTCGAAAGAAATGGCGAATGTTGAATTCTCAACAAGTTGAATTAACTAACCGTACGTCAAATTAAGTCCAGTATTTCTTCAACTCGTAACGAATAAATTGCAGCGGAATATCGCGGAGCGCATCCCCTGCTAAACATCCTGCTTAAACCACTTAACGTCTCCTCGATCTCATCAAGACAAGGCACAACTCTGCAACAAAGTAGCCGTTCGGATCTCGTGGCTGGCATTCCCAGCGATTCTCGTGCCGCTTCCGGTAGCTATAAAGCCAGACCCGACGAAAAATCCAGACGTCGCGCGCACATCGGCAGATCGTGGCCCGTGGAGCGTGGCGGTTGAAAAAGGCGACGGGGTTAACGTCGTAAATTTGTTATCTCGCAACGTGGACGTTGAATCGTGCAAGATTAACGGGACACGCGCATAGCCCAGTGATTTTCAACCTTTTGCGTTTCACAGCCTGCACGAGCTAATTACTGAAATAGCCTGGCACGCCAAAAATATATTATATTTGGTTGGAGGCAGAGTTCGTTCGTTACACGATTTCTATCGTCTTCATTCGACGATCTAAGAGAAAAGACGTCGACGTTCTTCGTTGGATGATCGGTGGGCCGCGGATTTTTCTACGCTTGTGCGAAATTTAAAGACGCGAAATTGCATAGAACGCGTATAATATGCGAGAATACGCGAAACATTCAAAGTAGCGCGATCGACGTAACTTTTAAGGGATGAAGGAGACGTCTGTCCAGGTTCTATCCCTTAGAAATATTTTCACAAAAATTTGAATAGAAATCCGTAGTTCAGACACAACGGTAGAAACATAGTAGGAACGTCAACCTTCTGCTTGAGTTGCGGCAGATGTCGAGATACTTACGACGATGCTGACATGTCAAATTGAAACAGGCGTATCTGGGTGGGAAGGGTGGTTCCGAGAAAAATGACTTTTAATATTTAACAACACGGCATCGATTTTGTACGCGTCGTCAGAGATACGAACTGTCGTATCTTCAGATTCGATGCAACCGTTTCTTTCTTTTTCTCCTCCTTCTCGTATTCTTTGTCCTCGATCTGCTGTCTCACTCGACATTTCGTTAATTTAGTTTCAACGCAGATACGGCTTTCCGGTTTAACATGCATACAGATAAACGATTTTCGTGCTACCTGGCACCGATGGCTGGATTTAAGCGAAAGTCGCAGATACGCGTTTTCGGCGTAACACGGCAGATGCGAGCAACTTACGAAAGACAAACAGCCGTGTGCGACCTGAGCCCGGAGTCGCGCGAGTTAACGAGGATGTCCCGCGAAATGGGCGAACGGGTGGATAAAATGGCGGGCGTTGGCCACGGTCACGCGTGTCACGCAGCCGAAAAAAAGGAGAGATAATCGAAAGAAGCCAGCCGGAGGGCGAGACCGCGCGTTCTTTCACGTACACTCGCGATGAACGACGCGGGATTTCGTATGCCGAAGAAAGAACACGAATCCTTCTTTTTCCGCTCTGTCAGAGCCGAGAGAGATAAAGAGCGAGACAGAGAGGCTGAACGGATGTTGAGACGACTTTAAATGCATCCTGCGTGCCGCCTCTGTTTCTCTCTGTGCCTTTTTGTTCCTCCTCTCATTGTCCTCTACCGTTGTTGGCCGTTTTCGCCGCGCCTCTTACGTCCACTGTCCTCATCGTCCTCTCTTTATTCGCCCCTCTTTTTCTCTCTTTCGTTTCTCTCGGCGAAACGGCCCTTTCTCCCAAAACGCGCAAAAAATGCGGTAATAAAGCGGCGGATCGAGTTTTGGAATTAAGCCGACGCGCATGGCGGACATCGGGCAAACGTAAATGAAAACGTGACCACGAACGAATGGTTCATGCAAAATTACGGCATCTCTGGGTTCCACAACGCCTCAGGATACGTTGCTTTTCGTCGCTTTGCGCGATCTCGGACGGAGAAAAGGGAATGGCTGCTCCTTTCTGTCTGATCCTATTCGCGTAAACAGCAGATTTCTCTCAATCGAATAACTGGCTTGTATTGTGGAAGTATTTCGTTATTTAGTATAATACACGTACAGATCGTGTGCATTTGCGAAATTTCGTATCTTCGTCGATGTAATTAAAAACACAGAATCTGGCTGGAAAGTTCTGTCATCGATTGGATGTTGCGGAGAGCACTCCGTTTCAGATGTTTTCTCCGTAACTCTTGTTTCTTACGTGTTTGCGTTGCGTGTAGTTGCGCGTCTTCAAATTTCATGAATTTCAATATCAAACGCCAGAGTCTCGATATTCGTCATAGACCGGAAAAGAAGAATACAAAATCTGACAGAAGTCGTTCCACTCTTCTCGAGAAACTTCTGTCTCCGTTTGATATTATCTTCTTGCTGATCGCACCACGACGATTACCGGCACACGCTGTATGAAGCGAAGTGCCGTCCCCCCCAAAAAAAGAAACGCCTGATTTCTCAATTTTCAACCGGGTCCAGACTCACGACCGCCCATTTGTAGTCGTTTATGGCAAGGCACTATGAATCGTCGGCGTCTACCTACTAATTACTAATTAGCAATTAGATCCGAGCGTGCGCGAGCTGCTTTTCTAGGACAGCAGCTCGCTGAAATCATCGCGTTCCAACTTAATCGTCGTTCGTGCTAGAAGCTTGACGACCCCCTCCGCCCCTCCGTGTGTGCCGCGACGCGAGCGCGTTGTCCGCTTTATTAATAATAATTACGGCTTTTCCGAGATTTCTGTCCGGTTTTCCTCGTCCCTAAGTCAATCTCGAAGGCGGCCGCGAGCTTTTAAAGGAAATTGGCGCTCGTTAACAAGCCACGTTGCATAGCCAGTGGCTGGGTAATAGGTGGAAGCTGCTTTAGGGCAGAATTCAACGGCGGAAAGTGATAAAAGTGATCCTGCGAACGTGTTGTAATAACGCCAGCTCCTAATTATTCGACTATCTGACTAAAGACAGAGGTGGTTTCTTTTTGGTTTGGTTTCTCGGCTACGTGCTTTGCTAAATAATCGAGCTTAATCGTTAATAGGCGATCGTTTCGTCCAATTTCTTTTTGTTTTTTAATTATTTAATTCGTACTTTACAATTTGTCCAGCTGGACGTTCGGTAAATTTTTCTAACTTTTCGTCCAATTGAACGAGGCACTCGACGTTACGAGATTACATCTGTTTGATCGTAGGTAGCCAGAAATTTGTTTAATCGTAAAATAAACGAGCTTTGCGCATTCGATGTGCGATAGTTGGTTATATCGGAATTAAATTCGTTTGATCGTAATTGGAGATGGAATTGGCGAAACTAGCTCGGTAAATTTATGGTTATTTGCGTCGTTCCGCTTAATTTAGAGCGAGTTGAGAAAAAGTATCGGCTCGTACGCCTCTCCGCATTCGGATATCTTTATCGTATCAAATATCGATCATGAAATATCTTTATAACGACGTAATGTACCATTACGATTTATATCGATACTTGTGTTCTTAGCGACTTTTAACACAAAGAAATAGCATCGAAGTAAAAGAAGCAGTAATGAATTGAAACGTCAACTTAAATGGTACCAGCATTTCGTTTCGCAAACCCATCACCGTAAACCTAGTTACATATCCATACTAAATACAAGGTGTCTCATAATATACGACATCCAGTGGAATTTAAAATTCAGCGCTCGCACACAACATCCTATATCTCAGCTTGTTTTCGAGTTATAGTTAGAGGGAATTTTATGTTCCAACGAGCCATATCTGGTTACCGATGCATTCTAGCATTCGAAATGATCACGTTGAGCTCGATGCGAGTCAATAAACGTCCCGTCAACATCTTATTCTCTTACTCTGGCAATTACTCGTTGCTCCCTCAATCTGTTATTCTAATTCGCTGGAAGCCATGTTCAACTGTGCGGTATCACTCGAGCCTAGAACTTCATTCGTCGAAAGAGTCATTGCAACACGACGAAACTCGCCACAACTCGTAGCACCAACCACGTGAAACAAGACGTACGCACTACCGTCGATGATTATGCGAAACGGCGACTTCAGAACTCGACGGACGTTGCTTTGATACGCGTAAATTCAAATTACGTAAAATCATATGTACAACGACTCGCCAAAGTATTCCGACACCTGTGAACACTCGCATATTTGCGCGAAATATTTCGAAATTTCGTTAGTATCGTAACGACAACCAACTATCGCGATGCTGTTGGGGAAATTTCAAACGATTCTGAACGTGTACACAGAAGTTACATTTAGTGCAAATATATATATCTTTTACAAAGTTCGCAAAAGTATTTTAACAGGTCATCATTCTCTATATTAACCAGTTGGTCGTTTTCCACGAGTATACTCGTCACGAAGAAATGACGATAGTCTGTATTACGACGAGCGTTGTCGATAATAAAATTAAAAAATAAAACAGTTTCGTTACAACAGCCACACATACTCTGTGTTTGACGAGTATACTCGTCGTCGCTTACTTTTTTGCGACAAACTTTAGCCACACGCTTTTCAAAGAAGTCGCAACAGCTAACTGGTTAATAAGTCTCAGCATTCGACGAAATCGCCCCCAACACTTAGGTGTGACTATTCATACTTCTTCTTTTGTAATCCTTTTATTAAATATAGGTTCGCAGTAAATGTCTTGCAACCTGTATGCATATTATCAGATTGCGTTTCAACTTTACCCTTTCACTCTCGCTAAACGTTACGTTCAAAGTCAAAGTTCGTAAGAAAGCGTTAAGTCAGATATCTCTAAGTTTCCAGTAAAAACCGTCAAGCTTTCCAAAAGGAAACACGATAGAAACTCGTCAATTTCCCGCGTCCTGTAGACTATAAACGCACAGTGGAGATATTTCCACGAGCCAGGCGTGCGTGTTTCCTCGGTGAAATTTCTTAAGCTTGTCCGACTTGTAGCAGATAACGCGAAACGCTTAAACGTCCCGCGTCGAGACAGATAACGAGAAACCTCCTGAATGTCGGAGACGCGCATAAATAACGCGGGACGTTCGAAACATCGGGTGGATAGATAGCGGAAACGTTTTGTGCGTCAGCGTTTTAATAGGTGGATAAATTCTCCTCGACGATCGATAAAGCTTCACCACTGTTTAAGAGTTCGACGTCTCGTCAGCTTCGGACGGACAGGCTGGAATCAATAAAGGTTCGAACGAATTTGTCACTGACTCGAATCGAGGAATATTTCTGAAAAAAGAATCGGAGATCGTCGATCGGAACGGGAAGAGAATGTGAAAGCGTGGCATATTTTACAAGTACCTGTATATGAAATTCCAAAGTTAAAAGAAACGTTACATTATCGATTAGAGAAACCGGTTGCAATTTTTCTTTTTTTTAAATTATATTTCGTAGAATTACGTATAGTCTGGAGATTATTCGCTCGGTTAGGAAGGTAGGAAAAATCGATCAAAAACAAGAAACGAGACAATGAAAGAGACGTTGTAATATCTTCTCCGACATCAAGTCGTATCAAGTATTTTCTTTTACCATTGTTAATTTTACCAAGTATTGTGATAGAAATTTGGCCAGCGTTTTTAAACTTCCAGCAATTTTTTAATATTTTTGTTGAAATGGTCATCGCTTCTAAGGAAACTCTACATCTGGTCTTTTTAGTTTTCTCAAGCACCGACGCCATCGACAGCGTATAGACAAAAGATTGGGACGAAGGCAGACCATAAACAGTAGACAGGCAACGATGGCTTCGGGGTTTTCAGTTATAGGGTAACACTGTTAGCGTGCGGATCCGGACCAGCTCAAATTATGTTCCTACTTGTATTAAAATATATTTTCTACCTTAAAATTTATCCACGCGTTTCTCTGTTTATACATCTAATAACCTCAACAATTTTTACGGCACGTTTAACCTCCTTAAATAAAAATGATTTTTTCATCCATTGCATCATAGCTTATGGAAAGGATCGTGTAAAGGGACCAATCGATATCGTACAATAGAAGAAGATAAAGTAACTGTTAATTTGAAAGTCTTAGAATATCAGATTGAAGATATCTACTCGGAGCATCTACAGACAAACTACGAATGAAAATGGCCAAAACTCTATTCCTCTTCTAGCCTTGCCGCAAATATGCCGAAAAAGGCCAATGGAAACTAACGATGCGAACACCATATACATTTGATACGAATATCTATGGTGGCTGTTAAGTGGGCGACAATCTTTATACGTTTGTAGCTCCGTGCCGCGAGAACGGTTAGAATCGATTGGAACACGTATTTACGTGTCGTGTAGCTGGCAAGCACGCAGACAAAAACTGCGGCTGTTGCGCGAATCGGTGCATTAGCGCGTATCACCATGCACGAGCTCGTAAGCGTACCGATCCAATTAGCTTTCTCGTTGGACGGCATTCTCAAAATTTATCCACCTCGGTTAATTAATTGCTGGACGCGCAGCAGCACGTTGGTTCGTCGTAATTCTGCTGATAACCTGGAAATATCTAGCAGTGGCAAAGTGAAGCGATAAAGTATTCTCATATAGTGGTGTTTCTTTTTGTCGCATTTTTATCGTCGTCGATCGCGAAAGTTCAACGTTCAGGGTAAATTATCCAATCGTCGTATCGATGGAAGATGATTAGTAATTGAGATTTATTTGAATAATTGACAAATACAAGAAGATATCAGGTCGTCCGAAAAGTTTCTTTCGTTTCATAAGGTGATAATAGATAAGCAACAATTTTTGTTTTATATTTAGGTATGATCCACTTTCTATTCTATTTCTATTATTACGTCCGTGCGTAATTCAATAAATTAATACAAAAGAAAAAACATTGCGCGTCTGTTAGTTTCTTATAAAAGGAAAGAAACTTTTCGGACAAGCTAATATATATACCGCGTCAAGAGTCAAATCTCGATCTATTCGACGCAAATCACTGTGAAATAGCAGTTTCGTTTCTTGCATTATCGTTTTTGCTGCGGTGTTGGATCGTTTTTCACCACGAGACGAGAATACGCGAATTTGCAGTAACTGGAACGCGATCGCGGAAGTATCGATAGCTTTTGCTAATTGAATGATCGCGTAAAAAGCAAATGGAATCGTTGCCTGTGATTCAACGTGTTCGTGTTTGATGCGGCGTTTCGATTGTGAAACGAGGAAGAGATTTTGCTCGGCAAACGAATTATGTATCGCTTGCGTTAAACTCGCTTTCGGTTACCCGGTTCCGCACGTAACGATTTTTCAACGGGTTCGAATGGAAGAGCCGCGAGAGAAATTTGTACCATTTTCTGATATTATCGTGAAAGTCCCGATCGAGAATTCCTTTTCCATTAGATCGACGCACAATGAAATTTCGATTAAATAAATTGCCACCATCGATTGTTACAAATTGTTTAGCAAGCTGTGCGTATTAAAATTTTAATGTAAATTCCACGTAATTGAAGTTTCTCTTTCAATGAATTTTTTCTTTCAATGAAACTTCTCGCGCTAAACCGTAGAGTTGCGAAGATCGTGCGTTTTACGTAGGAGAAAACAATTTCAGAAATTTTATTGCTATTTATTTTTCAATTAGTCTCTCTCTCCCTCCGAGTTGGGACGAACTTTCAATTACATTTCTCTTCCGTTTACACTCGTCGCCTACTTTTCCAATCGCCAAATTCAACATATTTCCTACTTGAGATTTACACTGAAAGCTTGCTTAAGAGTTGAACTTGACTTTAAAATATACCCGTTGTATTCCTTCTTCTCTTTATGCCTTTACTGTCTCGCAAATTTCATAAATTTCTTTTTCTCTTTCAGACGAGGTGTTTTGGAGCTGACACATTCTTCTGTTCCTGCCACTGGGGTACGTAACTTCGACGACGAATATCCAAAACTTCTTTCTACCCGACTTTATGCTCTGCGATCTTTGTACTTTTATAGCGTCGACTTAAATTTACAACATCGATAAGGGATATAAATTTCTTTTAGACTGACCAGCAGTTACACGGGATTAGACGTTTTCCGGAAATAAACATAAAAGTACAGACGTAATTTCTTTTCATTTCGATTCCTCTTGTGGTTTTTTAATTTTCTAGCTGAAAAGAAACCTGCCGAAAGAGGCAAATCTTCCCTCTGAACGCCAAATTTAGCGTATTTCTTTAAAAAATAAACCCGATCCCAAAGTACAAATTCTCTAGCTTCCAAAATATTTCTTAACCATTGGCATGACTTTTACGAACGGCGAAGTCGAAAGACTCGCAGACAATATGCAATAAACGATAAAAAAATTGAAATAAAAAGATTACGTTTCCACTTCGAGACTATCCTGTTTACGTCTCGAAAAGATGCACATAATCGGCTGTTAGTCTAAAAAGGATTGATAGAAATCACTCGGTTCTATTACCGTTACGCGAGAACCTCTCCTTGACTTACGATATTTAACCATTGTTAAAGGCACGATTTTCTCATTCGTTACGTTCTTCCTGCGCATCTTGGAGATTAAAAAATTCCATCCACGTAACACGACTGGCCTAATACACCGTTTCGTCTTACATCAGGCTGCTCCCAAACGCTAAAAATCTCTCGTCTCTTTGCATTTCGTCGTGCGCCTCTAACAGCATACTCGAACCGTTCGATCGCTGCGATCGGTCGCAATTGCGTAACAGCAAGGCGCGTACCGTTCGCGTAGCCGATCAAAACACGCATCAAAATACCTTGCCAAGCGGTAGGCGTGCGCTTACGCTTGTTCCTCTTCGAGGTGGCCTGCCACGAAGCACGTTCAGTAGCTCCTCCGAGTATCTGTTGCAAACTACCGGTGCAGCTGCGCGCCATGGTTCCCTCCTATCCGATGGTACCGATATTTATACGTGTATCTAGGTGCTCGTGTACTTGCCAGTTGCTTCACGCGATACCGTGCTAGATTTACCAGCGTTCGGCCTGCATACGGGCGGCTCTGTTCGCCAGCCAGCTTCGCTAGTAAATACTCGTTTCACGAGCGTGCTCGTGCTTCTATATAACGTACATGCAGGCCTATATAATGTTAATACCTGTTGCTTGTCGACACAGCCGTGTATACACACCCACGAGTCAGTGGAGGAAGAACGCGCGAACGCGGATCGATTGCTCAATATTTTCGGTCGTGGAGAATTATTTCGCGTCGTAGGATACTTTTTCACGTCGTTGTTACGAGATAATTCGTGGCGAGCTTGGTTCGACCATATTTTCCCGCTGCCGTTTCGCCCAGGCTCGTTGGAATGAAAAACGATCGGTAACCAGGTCGAGTGACACGATGACGGAGAGTCATCGGTCAGGATGAAATCCGGCAGCGCGTTGGTGTTTTTTAAGGGAGACGTTTAATGCCGAAACGCTGGAGGAAAGAGCGGTCAAGATGTCCAATTGGTAATTTTTCGTGTCTGATCGTTCAAATTTCACTTATTTATAAGAACTGATTTTGAGAGATTTGACAGCGAGAAGACGAACTTCTTTTACGTTGTATCCTTTTCGAGACGCGAGTCGATTACCAATGTCGCGTCGTTTCGTCTATGGTGTCACGGAAGAGTAAAAAGAGAACAAAATGACGTGTGTGCTAACGGATAAACCAGTAACTCATTGAGTTTGTACAGTTGTTTCGTGTCGACAGATACACCTGCGTATGTGGAGATTGGTACGACGTTGACGATATCGGCTAAAGATTGATCGAGGTGGTTGGCACGTGGATTAATAGAGATTGATCGGAGTAATACAGTTGGAATGAACTTTGAAGTTGATTCGTTCCTCAAACTTGTTTCTATATGTCTGAGTTGTTGGCAAACGTACCCAGCGTTGAGCAAACATCGGTAGATTTTCCAGATGTATCTCGAATTCCGAACGTATTATTACACCAAATGTGAATATCCTGTTCTATTTATCGTCCAATAGGTGTATGAATGAATAAACTTGGTGGCATTTAATCAATGAAAGTTTGATCAACGTTCTGTCTTTCTAGATCTTTTAATATCTCAGAGCCGAGAATTCCGAAACATTTCACAGATATTCTTCACGCAGATCTGGTTATCTTAAGGATCTGGGTATGCTTCCAGTCATTGATTGACACTTTATCTGGCTATCTATCGTTTCTAACGTGTAAAAGGCATTTGTCTACCTATTAAGCGCAATGCAAGAGGCGAAGCAGGACTTATCGAGATTTATCGGGGTATCGTGAATTTGCAGCGCTGTCATTCGCGAATTCGACACGATAAAAATAAAATGATATAAAGACCAAGGATCTTTTTAGACAAGTTTCTGTTATTCGAGACATGTTGATTCGAGTGGAACAGCAATGACCCGTCAGGGCAAGTCAAGAACCGTATGGAATGACTAGCGGAGTCGCGATCGATTACGTGTAAATACTAAGTAGCTTGTCATTCGAATTATTTCACGACTTTTTGCTAGTCAGAAATCATGTTTCATTATATTTGACTTTCCTCTTTTCCACCCTGTTTCACTTTACTTTTTCCAAGTAAACTAAATATCTTCCTCTATTTATTTTGTTTCTTCCTTGTCACGTGCTTACGATCGACCAAATGTTTCTGGATCAGACAGTTCTTTTAATCGTTTTAAACATGTTTTCATTAGCACGAGTGATAATAAGATTATTCTCTCGAAACACACGACAAATATTATCACTTTCGTGCAAGATCTGTGTATTTACAAACCAGGAATATTTCCTTCGTTTCTCTACGAGCTGATCTCTTTGACGCTGGTCCTCGCTTCACGTCGAAGTACAGGGAACGCGTTAATCTCTCCATCTCGCACCTCGCGAGCGTAGGTCGAATCATTATGCAACCGACCGCTCCGTGGGCCGCGATTTCGAGCAACCTGTTTACGATCGCACAGTCGCCGCAACGTAGCTGACAAATCTTTCTGAAATATTGGGAATATTCGCTCGTCTATCTACCAGTTACGAGAGAAATTCTATTCTCGGTCAAGTTTCATTTTCTATCTTAAGAATCCCTTCTTACAGTTTCACAAATTTTCCAACAAAATTTCCACGCAGAGGATGAATCACGCCACGCGACAAATTACGCTGTATCCTCGGTGGAACTCGATTTATCAGAACTGATGCCCGATTTATCGAATAGCATTCCCAAATTTCTATTACTCGACTGCAGACCATACGAATAAATATTTTTACCTTGCCATATAGAGAGTTTACCTTAGTCTTTCCACGACTGAGAGTTTCAAAGCGGATCTGCACATCCCGAGCGAACAAATAAATAAAAGAAACCGGTATACCCAGTGTAAAAGAAGAAATGGCCAGACGCAGCAAGTTATATCGACAAACCGCTGAAGGATCGCCCCAACAAACTGACCACAAAACTGCTGGACACCGCAGAAGAATACGAAAGATTAAAGAGACATCACACTTTACGTCTACATCTACTTCGTATACGTCACTGAGTGTAAGCTACCACAGCCTGTGCTGATTCCTCGCTGTAGACACGACAGACCGCGTATACCCGAATTCAAATAAAAGAAGAAAGAAGTCTTCCTACGTAATAACGTACTTTTATATCGATAACGATGCAATTTCAAATACAGTATAAAATTAATCCATGTAAAAATTAACTTGGATTGTACGGACGAATAAACAACGAAGATGTTATTATTCTGTTGAACAAATTATCCGAATGCGCCGGATAAATGGACGTTGGCTATCGTAATTTGATCACTGAATTTCTCAATACAAATCACGATCGTCCTATCTCGAACGTTCCCTCGCAAACTACAGAAAATTCTGCCAAAGTTGCCTAACTCTCTTAAACGATATGGCAACGTTATCTTAAAAATTCTAAATTACCAAGCGTGTGGCTTTTTTCAAATTCCCGATCCTCCTACAAAAAGACGGACAAAGATCCGTAAAGAAACGGTGAAAGAGATTGCAGAGCACAGTGTGGAGGAACTGAAGAGGCGTAAAGACGCTAGAAGACGAACCACGGGCAAATGACAAATTGTAGTCTATTTACCGCGCGTCGTTCAGCACGAAACATCTCGGACACGCTTCGATCCGCGTGGATCCGGTCGTATACACGCGGTAAAACGAGGTACATACTACGTATATACCGTGTCCAGCGGATATTTAGTTGTACACACAAAGGTTTACAGGTTGGCGGTAGAATCGGTGGGGATAAATCGCGTGGACGTCGAATGCAACGGCCAACGAAAGCTCGCTCGTTCCTCGAGAACTGCTCGAGGAATCATGAGCCGCGCGCTGACGTAGGATCATTTATTTGGAGGACACGGTTTGTCGAGCGCGGCGAGGGGATGCTCGATAAACTGCGTTATTTATTGCGCTCCTAAAGCGCAACTCGTTTGATTATTTTTTTGCGCGACCGAGTCTCCGCTCCGGGAAAAACTGTTTCGCCGCGGCCACGATGATTTATGGGGAACGATGCACGGGACCGAGTAAGGCCTCCTTCTTTCCTCGGCAATCAGTTTCGGGAAGCTTGTCGGAACGCTCCGTTACGCCAGCGCTTTCTTCCGTGAACTGATTCCACGGATTAGAATTCTTCTTGGTTTCTGATAAACCGCTGACGATCAGCGAATTTCAAATACAATGCGAGAGCAGGATTCTCTACGAGGAAAATGAGAAATGTCTGTACACGCATTCATCGATCGTATTAAATATTCTATCTACAGTGTGTTCGGTATTTGTTGATTTGTGACTTGTTAAAAAAAAAAAACGATACAAGAAGACAAATTTTCAACAAGGAAACATTCTACGAAAGAGTATCTGGTCTCCTGGCAGAACGGATAAAAAGTTTCCTCTAAACTCGTAAAAATATTGTCGTCGTTCGTTAAAGTGATAATATCAAAAAATGTCACGAAAACCAGCGAATATATCGATGAATCGTCCAGTGCATTTCGATGTAACTGTTGGTCAATTATTATCTGTCCTATTCGCCAGACATCGTTGTTCGTCGTTTATTTCGCTCTCCGATTCTTTTTCCTTTTCTTTTTTTCTTCAACTTCTCGAACTCGAATATACTAAAAGACCATGAGAACTATCTGAAAAAATTCATCACTGAAGAAAACGGAAACTTCTTCGTTTAAAAAGCGTTAACGGAATGTCAATTCTATAAGAATATATTTGCTTGTACATCTTTGTCGAATTTAGCAACGAACTTTCCAATACATTCCTCCAAAATTACGTCATATTCATACCGTCCAGTCATCGATCATGTCAAAGCTCTCAAACACACGACGCACTGACGACAAGCTAAATTTCTTTCCTCTTCAACATCCGATCAAACATCGTCCTACACGCGAAGCCATACTATCCGTGGCAAGGCGCACGAGCGTTCGATGCGTTTCATCCGCCACTATTTCCATATTCGTACGGGAAACTATTTTTCTCTGCTCTCTCCCTCTCTCTCTCTTTCTCCTAAGCTGGTGCGTATACATCGTGGAAAGATTACCGTGTCTCGTTGTAGGCGTTTCAGTACGTAGACGTCTCAGTACGTAGACGTAGCGCATCTGGGATCGGTGTCCTCTAACGGGACGCGATGCAAATTTCAGCCAAAGCCAAGGGTATAGATTCCTGTTGCACGTGCCTGCGGAACTTGTAACGACCTCCAGCTCGGGGGTGTTCCGTGGAAATCGATTCGAGTACGAGTACGTTGCCGACTCTTGCTAATCCAGCGGAGAAATTTGTAATGTTGACGGTACAAGTGTGGAGTTTGCGAAGTTGATACGGACGTAAGATTTGCGGAGGTTGAGAAGGATGAGTGGGTTTTGGGTTTTTACAGACGGCGGAACGAGGACGATATCAGAATCGGTTAATCCTCTCGAAAGAAGAAGAAAGAAAAAGAAGAAAAAATGCTGTACAATTCTCTGGATATATCGAGTGTGTCGTGTTTGCTGAACTAAAATTAGATTGGCCAAGTGGCTCGCGAAAGAACGCTTATCGTAGAACGGTCTGAGTATCGTTGAAATTATCGAAACGAGAAGCGTAATATGTAATTCGTTACAACGTGCGCGTTCGTTAATAAATATCCATCGACGAATATTTTGACGTGGCGAGAAGTAACTGCCAAGTGGCTGTTGCTTCTTTTGAATTATCCGAAGAGATAAACGTGACATACTGCTTTGGCTGGATGTAGCGTAGTAATGGTAGAACGCTATCGTAATACTAAGGGTGTACGTAAAGAAATATTATATCACCTAATTACTATATGTACCGTGTAAACCACAGAACGTTTAAAATCCTGAAGAACTCAGAAACCTGTTGCTTGGAAATTCGAAACGACGAAATCTTCAAATACCTGGTATTTCGCAAACGTCTTCAAACATCAGCAAACCACACCCACGAGCAGACATGTACCGAGGAAACCGCCGAAGGAACGTATCCTTCGGCCGGCTTCTCAAATCACATCAGCATCCACACTTTCTAGAGACTGTTCCTGGTAGAAACCCTGCAGCCCATAGATTGCTCTTTCAACCGCAGACTGCCCCATAGATTCAGCTGTACACAAGGCCAGTCCAATTTAAATTTGTCCAGAAGCGAAAGGAAATCTCGGTGTTGTGTTTTAACGGGATCGAATGCAAAACAGCCACGTTCCAGGCTCAAACGCGTTGCACACCTCCTGGCTTCTGATAAATTTTCTGTTTCTCCTCTCGAGTTTCACCATTGCCCGCCCCTCTGTTCTTCTCTGTTTCTCCACGCACCCATACGTTTCTCCGTGTTTCTCTCCTTCTCTTCGATTTTTGTTTTCTTCCTTCCAGCTTTTTCTTCGCCAGCGTTAACGTGAAAACGTAGAACCGACGATAATACGACGGCGGGACATAAACCTGGCAAAAGATCGAGACATCGCCACGCTGAAAATGTGTAACACGAGGCTCGGAGAAATGTTGGCCGTTCCGCGGTTTCCAGCCAAATCGTTCCATATCTGGTCGCCTGTTCTCTCTCGTAACGGGATCTCTCGCTACGGCTGCGTTCGCCTATTTTCCATGAATCTCGCGATACCGATCCCCAGGAACGCTGCGTGCGCAATGCATAATGCACGCGCAGTTAGATCACTCGGATCGATTGCGTTCGCGGGTAAATTAGGATTAGCAGAGGTAAACGCGTCGATGCATAAATCGTGATACAGGTTTTTGGTGCATGCAGCTTGGGCAGGAAAGTGTGGGAATCGAGAGTAGGTTCTTGTTGTCATTCTTTTTCTCCTTTTCGATCTGATACCTATGACTGCTACAGTGTATCCTACACACGCACTATTGTTGCATACCACTTAATACGTACAGATGAATAAATAAGTTTCGGATCGGCGGCATTAATTCGCACACCTGTAAACACGCGGCGTCTCTGTATCCTTTGAAATGGCACACTTACGTTCACCTATTTTCCATGAAATCCACGTTACCGATCCCCCTGATGCTGTACGTATACGCTGCAATGCATAATGCACCATGTCAGATGACTCTGATAGATCACTTGTAGATAATTCAGCTCGGTGCATGTACAATGTACCTTCGATGTTCTAACCGTGATTGTCGATGAAAATCACGAACGAGAGAACAGGAAAATTTCTTTGCGCGTGAGTAGGTCGAAATCGTAGAATTGTATACACAGAAAGAGACACAGAGAAACGGGGAAAAGGAGAGAGGAGCATACGCTATCAGAGAAATAGAAATTTACGTCGAAGCTGGTTTTTCTTCGCGTGCTGATAGCTTGGAAAAACTGAGATTCTAACGTTCGTGTAGATATAGTCTGTCGAGGCAAATAGAAAATTTAGCATATACTCGTTGGCAACGATCGTGATCGGCAGTTCTTGCTACTTCCAAGAGCACGGCATTCGTTAGGATTTTTACAATGTGCCGTTCTACGGTAATGGAAGTAGAATGTTGAAAGTATCTTAGCTTGAACTTTTAAGTATAGAAATTTATGTGTCTCGCAACGTACTAAAGAACGTCAAACGAATTCTTTTTGCTATAGCTTTCTCGAGCTTCGGACATATTTGGAGGTGCACGTAGAGAAACGTGCGTGTAAACAGAATCTTTATTCGAACCGAGAATTTGGAAAATTAATCGAAGAAAGTTTAAGAGACCATAGGATACACGTACGTTGTGCGATGCAACTGTAAAACTGACCGTTTATTTTGAGAACGGTATTTTTGGCAAAAGTTGAGAAAACGACAGATTTACGTTATAGATTTAGTGTCATTTTTTTTATTATCATCGACATCGGAGAAGTAGAACGGTATCAGTGTTGGACGCGTATATTTTTTGTTCATAAACGATTGATAATTTACGTGTGAAAATATTTGCCCGTTTGAATCGATGGAAAGCTTCGTTAATAAATGAAATTACGTAACCGTTTATTTCGAAAAGTTCGCTTCCTGTAATCCGTAGCCTGTCCAAACAGTCGACACAACGATAATGAAATACAAATGACAGCGAACGTAATCCTATCCTCTCTATCTCACGCGATATTGCACGTGCGGGCGTGAACAAGTTGTTTAAATGCGATTCAGTGATATACTCGTAAATTATTATTACACTTATCAGTCTTATCAAATTGATAATAACTTTACGTTTATATATGATTGTTGGCGAAATGCAAATTTAAGATGGAGGAAAATACGAGGATCTCGTCGCTAATTGCAAAGTAACTGTGTAACGCTTGCAAAGCGATAAACAGTTTGCTTTATTTCGCTTTATCGCTGAGAAATTCAACTCATCGATACTTAACGCTTAAACGCGATACTTAAACTTTAGAATAAGCTTCGACAAAATCTGCCCATACGTTTGCCACGTCCAGATACATCGGATTATTGTCCCGAATGTGATTATTTGCCGAAAGAACGACGTTGCTAACGAATTACTATAATGAAAATACACGTGCACAAGGTAATAAAATATAAGGATATGATGCAGTTATTGCCCTACATACCTCGTCTATATCACGAGCCTTTCAAAACACCTCCACATAACGATCCGAAATGAAAAATATGTAGAATGTTCCTAACATTAATCTTACAGGCCTATCGTTGTAAGTACCAAACAAGTAAATTAAATATCGAAATGAAGTAACAGTATCTTGTCCGCCCTGTTCTTATTTCTGAACAAAAGTCGATTAAAGCATAAAACATGCATTCTAAATAATCGTACGATTCATTAATTTCGAAAGTGGCGCGAGTCCATTCGTGACTCACGAAGAAAGGTATTGGTCTAATTAATTCTCAAAAAATGAAAAGAAAAAGAAGCTGTTCGTACGATGAATCTACCGTCTGTTTAAACCAAACCAAGTATTCGATAAACCGGTATCTCAAGGCAGAGAAGAATGAACTTGCAGCAACTTCGAAATAAACGGTCCGAACATACAAAGTAATAACCAATTGTAACGAATAAATTTATAAAATATAAACGACAAACGATGATCTCCCTCGAGATTCGAATTCAGCGAAGAAAGCACATTCGAGGAAACCTCGTTCGAAAGAAGGAAACGAGGCCTTTCATGGCCCGCAGGAGATGAGCAGAAAACAGCGAATGACCGATTTATTTAAATATAATCTGCATACGAGTAGGCAACGTATCCGTCACGGTCGCATCCCGCGTGCCTATCGTAACAAGTCGGAGCCTCGTTTTTTCCTTCCTTTTGGCGCATACAATGACGCCGAATTCGTAAGTGTAGCGTGGCGATCGCGAAGTGTTCCAGCGCGCGTATGTGCGTGCGCTGTAGAAATTGGGCCGAGCATCCGTTTCCTTCCAACGATCCTGTCTCGCGAAACGCTTTTATCTCGCTGCTCTATTACGATCGTATTAACGCATCTTCCCATTACGATCTTTGCGATCGACCGATGCTCGAGTATCGAACGAAAAATTGGCAACATCGTCCGTCCGAAATATCAACCGTTTCTTTTCGTGTTTCGAGTAATAGCCGAGCAAGTAATAACAGCGAAAATCGTTGTTTCATCGTAATGGAGTTGCAAACGATCGGACAGCTAATACAGCGTCGTGAATGTTAGGCTTTACGTAGCTGCAGAGGTTAAGAAATCAGAGGCCAGGACTTGGTTTTTTGCGCGTAGGCCGCTTGCCAATTTTCGATTACGTAAGCGCAAATTGCCGTGGATTAGGAGAATATTTTTGTGTTTTTAGAAATTTCTCTCGTCGTGCAGACGCACATTGAGATTGATGACCAGAAAACTGGCAAACAACTATATTAAGCTAGCAACCAGTTTAGTGATTTTCAGATTACGCGGAAGCGGCGTCGATTTTACGATTACGGTTACGTATACGTGCCAATAATTCGACATTTGTTCAGCTGTTTCCTTGAAACTACGTGACACGAGGATGCCACGTTTCAGCCTGTTTAAACGATAAACCATATTATTAGCTGTTAATAACGAGCCAGTTCGTCGCCTTTTTCTTCATCCGCGGATCGTACGGCAGATTTTTCTTGCGACTGTGGTCCCCGATCGATGGGCCGCTTTACGAGCACCTTGAATCAGCCGAATCGTCCCATTTAAATTCAATTACCTCGATCCTGCTGCGAAGACTACCGTGGCTCCACCAATTATCCATTTTCGTTCGTCTTCTGTCGACATCGACGTTCCGTTTGTTATTTATAGGACGAAGAAGAAAAAACGCTCGGTGCGATTCTCCGATCGATAAAGATGTAATATGAATAACCTTCTCGCTTTTAAATTCACCATGGCGCTACGTTTTATCGAAACGTTTATCGTACATACTCGGTGAGTATAGAAAGCCGGAACGTTCGTAATACAAAATGATTATTCGCAGAATAATCGTTGGGAAATGTCGGAGGATGGAAATTTGCAGCTTTCGTATACGGAAAAAGAAAGATTTCTATTTCTCGTACGTCAAAGTAAAACGGGTTCCTTGCCTTTGCCTGGCATTTTCTTCGTCATCGATTACGATCGGTTGTCAAATAACGAACTGTCAGACAGCGAGAGAAAGAACATAACGCTCGGACCCAACGTAATTCTGAATACACGCGCGGCTTAATTTTACACCTTCGACCTTTTGCGACCATCTACGAGCGATTACCTCTGTCTAACGAAATATTTTCGACGTTGAATTTAAATCAGACACCCTGTATAGCCATTTATTAAATCAAACGACGTGGTAACTCATCTACCCCACTTACTTAAGAAGTTTTAACGTAAAAAGCAAGAAACACTTAAGCAGCTGAATAAGGAAAAAAAAAAGAGCGTTCCAACGGGGCCGCAATTAAATTGTTTTTTCCGAAGGCCAGGTCAGAAGATCCAAGCGATCCAACTTCTCGTGTAAGTAAGAGCGAGACTCGGCCGCTTCTCTCTTAACTGAAAAACGAGACGAGGCGAGTAATTCCGCTCGCGAGAGCTGGATTGATATTTTGTCTGGACACGAGTTTAAAGCCGCTTCACCCTCCTTGGCCGCGTGTCCAATTGTTAAGTGGCAAGTAGGTTAAGGGGTCTGCGACTTAATTGCCGCCAGTTTTATCATTTTTTTAATTGAGGGGGCCGGAGTTCCTTTAATTACACACGTGCAGCGACAGAGAAAGCTATTCCACGAGCGCGCCGTGCTCCTGACAGCGTTACGTCTTTCTCCCGACGCGCTCGTCCGCCGCTTTTTTTCTTATTTTCTCTTTGGTCTCGTGCACTGCCAGAGCTGCAAACTTAGACATCAGATAGATGCTAGAGACGCGCTAACATTTCTTTTTTTTTTTTTTTTTTTCTTTTCTTTCGATCATTTCAAGTTCCAGGAATCCATAAAACGTACACAACGATATATAGAAGATTGCAAGAATATATAAAAAGAAAAAATCCAAGCGAATGAAAGGAATTTCTATTTCGACCGCGTCTCTGTAGTTACGTTCGTAAAGATACAACGGAAGTTTTGCCTTAAAACGCTGTGTACTCGGAGGGAGTTAAGCGAGCCAGAGCTTGGCGGCGGAAGATGGTTGCACGACGAGAACGCGAGGGCGGAAACGTCCTTTAAAAAGACGATACCTATCGTCGCGGAAGAGAAAAAGCCGCTTCTTAAACACAATGACAGTCGACGAACAATCGACCGCTACAGGAAAATAGAACTCTCGGCGGGGAGAGCTCGCTGACGTTGCGAAGAAGAAGGAAGAAGAGAAGAAAAAGGCGAGTCGAGGTCGAAAGAGTCGTCTGCAATTAGTAATTACTGCGGGCTCGGCGACTGAAATTATGTCCGTGAGGTGAAGGAATCGAGATACGGTCGTAGCACGGTAACTCGAGCTGCTTGCTCCAGGGAAACGCTAAAATCTTCAAACAGCCGAGAAGAAGAAATTGTCAAACTCGATTTCCTGAATAACGAGACTTCGCACGGAACGAAACTATCCTACATTCTGGATTTATTTTCACGCGCGGAACAAACTGCAAAGAAGAAGAAACAAATTTAGCGTTTCAATTCTGCGATTCTCGATTTTCTCGTTACTCCAGCGAGCCACGGAATTTCCTTGACCCTGTTCGCGTCATAAGTTACGGACCACTCCGTGTTAAACGTCTTGGACAGGGAAACATCAATTTCTTTCTACGTGCCACGGTTTTGATCCATGTCGGCCAAGGCGACCGTGATCGATCCAAATTTTGTTTGCCCCGTTTACCGGGCCAATAGCCTTCTTTTGCTCCTTTTCACGACGTGCCGAACAGGCACATCCGGTTCGACCGTACGAAAATATACGCGTTCGATCGGTTTTTGCCAGATCTCGCAAGAAGTAAGTAGGTAGATTCTGATCGGAGTTTCAGATTGAAATGCCGTCACACATGTTAGTAATGGGGGATTAATTGGCTCGGTTGTTTAATCGTTGAAATAACTGGTCTTTTTTTTGCGAACGATTTGAAAGGAAATCGGGTTCGAAGAGTTTAAGTCAAATTGATATTTACCGATGCTTTTTATTCGACGGTCTGTGTTAAATATTTATTATCGAGTAAATTCATACGCTATATGGGACGATGGATTTTTAGTTGGTCGTACTTAATTATAATTAAGAAGGTTTTTGATGTTAACGAAATGTCAGGTTTTATGTTTCCGCAGAGGTCAGTAGGATGAAGTTGTTAGCGTTGCTACGCTTAATATATACATATATATGTGTGTGTCTGTGTGTGTGCGCGTATTTTTTTAATCGTACACGACATGTACATCTGTATCTTAATTGTACACACACATTTGTATACAGCACACATATGACATACATATTTGATATATAAATACGTATTATGATTCGTTGTTGCAAGCCAGTCGAAGAAATCTCGAGTGCGTATCTTTCACTCGTAAAACGATCGCTTTGGTCAATTAAACTATTCAGCCTGTCGTTTAATTTTTTCCTCTCGTGTGTCACAGTCGGAATAGCTATCGATAAAACGTTTTACGCGATCGTAACAGTGGTCACCCGCTATTACGAGCTCGGATGTGCGTTTTATTCGCGGCAATAAAATAAAACGTTTCGCGCGCAAGTAATATATAGAATGCAGGATTTCGAAAGGTGTAGGAGGAAAACGTAACACAATTGCTTTATGAATTGTTTTTGTGTTTGAATAATGGGAAGCAGTGGCCGTGCTATTACGCTATATAGCAGGCTATTTATATATCCTACAACTATCCATTACTTATAGATATTTCTTCAGTCAGAGAATAATAATTAAGTTAGTTGCACCACGGATGAAGGATTTTGGCCATTCAGGGTCACGTAGTGTTTAAGTGCAAATCATGCCAGCCGTGACTCTCGCTTTTTATTTGTCATTGCAACATGACCTTCGTCTTTCTTCCTTTCACTATTCTTTCTATTTGTCATTCTCTTTTTTTTTTTATTATTACCACTTTGTTCTATGCAACGTGTTCTATCGCCGTTTCTTTATTCATTTTCATCTCGTTTGCATACGAGAACATAGCAAAGCGACAAAACCATAAAAGCAAGAATGTGGATTGTAATGGTTTCCAATTAAATTATTCAAATATGATTTCCTCGACGCGCAAGTTTCGCCTTGTCCGTGTCCCGTAATCACGATTATAATCTTCTTGCTGAAGTATACTTATTTCTTATTGATTATTTCCAACAGTTGTTATCATAAGTAACGAAAAATCGTAAAAAAAAAAAGAAAAAATAATGTTATGTTTAAAGAACGATGCTATGTCTAAAAGATCGCTATAGGATACACAACTGCAATTCGAGTCCTTCGTTGATCTTACAAATTACGAGCTCTCCTCGATATGAACGAAAACAATACCAAAAGAGCGACAAAAATGTAAAACGAAATGAAAAAGTAAAAATAGCAAGGAGACCACGGGACTGCGACAAACCTGGCTTGAAAATTAACTAACGCCGCTAACTCTTCAACAATACGAATATTAGACTACACGCGGTCGCGGTTGCATCAGCAAGAAACGCATCCTCGCAATCATCTGTACGGATTGGAAGGAATCGCGGAAAAGAGAAATCTCATACAATGTATCGTGCATCCGTTGTTTATCAACAATCGACTGCTATTCCCGGGGAAGGTTTACGCGTAATTAACAGGCTGGCCTTTGCAGGCATCGTTGCGTCACTGACACTGACTGCCAGCAGCTAGACACCGTTGACATTGACACGCCGTCGCGATTTCAAAGTCAGATCCGTCAGGATCGTTCGGAATATGCCGTGAGAGTTCTTTTTTCTTTTCTTTTTTTCTTTTTTTTTTTTCATGCAATCGGAATACCTTGAACGACAGTTACGAGAAAATAATGGCCACAGAGAGGCAGAGACGGCGAACGATTCCGAAAGGCGTCTCGCGATGAGAGAAAACCGAGGAAGGGAGAAAAAAAATTGCAACGTTTTTGTTTATCGCGAGAATTATCGTGGAAGGAAGTGTGTCAAAACGGAGAACGCTCGGACAAAGGTTATTTTGAACGTCGGAATAAATGAAAAGATGACGATGTATGCGTGGATATACGATGGCTTCTTTTTTAAGGTTTGAGGTTTCGAGGTTCGAGAAGGAAGAAAGAAGAAGGGAATAGCTTGGCATTGTTATTCAAATTTCTGGTTCTTAAGTACCTGCAATTGAAATTTTGTTCGTCCGTAGAGAAAGAAAACGTGATTGATTACGTAATCTTTTTCCTACGATCGAGATCTATCCCGAATCTCGTAAACAGGCTATTTTTAATATCGGCAATGATTCACGGGAAACTTTATACATAAAATTAAATTGCCAGAATGTAGACAATTTATAGGAATATTTATCGTACGTGTCGAACAAGCTTCGAAATTTTTGTTAATGTTGGCACGAGACTTGTTATTTCTGTATTCAGAAGGATCATTATCTAGCTATTCCTTTATTCTTTGGATAAATCTATCACACCGTTCTAGGGATAAAAACAAAAGAATATCTTAAACCTATCGATTATATCTAGAACCATCTTCTAGTTACCATTTATTGTAACTAGCGCATCTGCATATGGATGACGAGCGTGAACTCTCGTTGTCAAACAAGACTCTACCTGGAACAACTTCGCTTTTGTCACGTTGCAGACTCAAAAAATCACGAAATTGACAGATCATCGGTGATCTCCCCGCGTCGTAGTTTCAACCTTTCACAAATAATTCAAATTTATTGTACGAATCCAACAGAGCGACGGTTCAGAGTGTTACGATAAAAAAGGTGTTGAGTGCTGATTTCCGAGGATTCTCATACCGAGGTTTTGGTCCCTGTGGAGCGGTTATCGTCGGGTTTATGTCAGACTCGCCTATTCCGTTACTACCTGGTTAGTGTTTCGATGTCTGTGACGTGCAGGATGTTTTGTCTACCCTGTTACTGCTTCTGAGCGTGTGACACTTTCGTACGGTGGCAGACGATTTATTTCCACCGTGTCGTACACCGTGTTGTCCTTTTTTTTTTTTGTCGCGGAAAATCGCACGATGCGAATGAAGCGATAAAATCCTTAAACGTCGGCCAAGATGAGAAAGAAACAGAGAGGCGACAAACAGAGATGAGCTGAAAAAGTGGCGAAACAAGACGGACGATATAGACGAACGATCTATAAGGTAAGGTAATTCACGCGATCTCGATGATCGCTTGAGATAAAGGAAACCGAAATGATACGGTGCTGCGTAGCTTTTGTCCCTCGAGCGAGTAGAAAGTTGAAGTTGCTGTTTAATCGACTTCGAGGAACATCATCCGGGTATCGCTCTACAAAAGGACCTTCAGGAAGGATCAAGAGATTCTTGGGAATCCGTGGAATTCCGTGTGGATAGTACGGCAGTCTGTGTGTTAGCGGAAATCGATTCGGTTGGTAAAAACACGCGACTGCGTTCGATTAATCCTTAAATGGCGGTGTGTGTATTATTTACGATCGGTAGAAAGTACGTACACGACTTGACGATGATTTTTCATGAGAGGGGTTACGCGATACTCGAGTTTCTTTCTCGAGACAGGTACTCGTGCGATCGCACGCTTGATAAAATAATTCCAAGCTTTTAGTACTTCAAAGTAAGAAGAACTTCGTAGGAAACAGTCAAGGTAAAAGGACAGCCACGCTCGAACAATGTTTTTGTAGTCGCAAAGTGGTAATTCGCGATTAGAATGGCAAAAAGTATAATACGATCGAAAGCAGGTTAAAAACACGTGATACGAAATTTTCACAAAACCACCGCTTCGAATGCTGGGCGATGACGATGACGATGACCTTGATAAACAATTCGACCATGACCGTTCAAACTTTTTACCATGGACTACCGAATCGACCATCGACGATATAGAAAAACCGCGGAACAAACATTTCTCGAGAAGAAAAAGAACTAAAAATCTAGCGGAAAAATGCAAGGAGCAGAGCAGCCAACGACGATATTTGAGGAATCACGACGAATCGAGTTAAAGTCGCAGACCTGCGAACGCGTTATTATGGCTGTTGAGGTTATTCAGTATATAAAGAGAGAAAAACGCGTGGATAAAGCATAAGGTACAAAATATATATTTGATTTAATAGTGAAATACAGGAATACAATATGAGTTGGTCCAGATCCACACGCTAGCAGTGTTACCTTATAACTGAAAATCCCGAAGCCAACGTCGCCTGTCTACTGTTTATGGTCTGCCTCCCTGCTATTCTTTTGTCCATATGCTGTCGATGGCTTCAGCGTTTGAGAAAGCTAAAAAGACCAGATGTGGAGTTTTCCTAGAAGTGGTGACCACTTCAACAATGGCGAATAAGAAAGCACGAACGAAATAAACGCGAATCGATTCAGCTCGTTCTCTTGTCACGATTTTCGCAATGAAGATATCGTTATGATCGATTTTCATGTTTCTCCAACATAAAGAGAAAACAAACTTTCGACACATTCGCATCGATTTATCCGCATCGACAAACTTATCCGAACGACAGGAAAATTTTTCGACGAATTATTCCAGATTCGTAAAATGTCTATGAAAAATGAAAGATCCTGCGACAATCTTAACGTCAACCCTTGGCGTTTTGCACCCTCGGAACTGATTGCAAAAATCCACAGGAAGCCTTCGCTTCGTGTATAAAAGCGAAAAGCCGAGATATGAAAGCCATTAACACGAACTTGTTAATATTTCTGGGAAAAAGTCAGCGGATTGTTTAAAGAAACCGGAAACAAAATCGAAAACGATGTAATCCGCCTGCAGCGAGACTGAATGCTCGGCCGTATACGCAAGCTTCTGAAAGCAGACGAGTTCCGAGGAGAATAAGCGTGTTCCGACGGTACAAGCGTGTACAGCACGCTGAAAGGATGAGAAAGGCGTTCCGTGTATGTTTCACCGGCGACTTCGATTTCACCTTGTTCCGAAGTCCTTTGACCTGCGCTGGAGGCAACGCGTTTGGAACGTGCGACATAACGCTACCTTGTAGCGATAAATTAGAGCTCGTGAGCTCGTGCCGCGTTTACGGACTGTTTGACGTTTTTGCGGACACGCTTCCTCCTATGGTATTCAACCTGTTCCGTGTCGAGAGAAAAGTAAACGTTTTGGCATTTTACGCTGCAGCGTGCTCTCAAGTGCAAACATTTACATCGTCAGACATTTAATACGTCATGCACGTCACTGGCATTACACCTGCCGTCTGTCCAAGTTGCAGATGATCGGTACGTCGTAAGGAACTAATAAAGCGATTATTTGTATTATATAATCCCGTAATTGGGTATTATTGTTTTTATAGAAAAGAAAAAGAAGGACGATAGAAACGGACAGTGGAAAACGTCGGACGATATCGATGTAGTAGCAGAATATTCTGTTCAAGATGTTCCAAACAAATGTGCCGTTTCTTTCAACTTTACATAATATGCATATTACACGGTCATCTGTTCGCCAACTTGTACTTTTCTTCCTCTCACCTTTAGTATTCGCCGAGTATCGTCGTCCTTCAAACTCAAACATTCACTCTCGTAAAGCAACTTTCCACGATCACGCTCGGCTCGTGTATTAATTTCTGTGCAAACTCGACGAGAGAAGACGCAATCCCCTCCGTGATCCTACTGCGATTACTCTTAACCGCGACACGTGACACGCGATCGGAACGACATCGCGAAACGAGTTAGAATCATCGGCCGGATTCACCGAGCTTCGACATTAGATCGAGATCGGATGATATCGTGCGCTGCGAGAACGACCAACAGGAACAAGTAATCGTTTTTCACTTTTATTACTCGTTAGAGTTTAATAAGAAAGTCTAACCCGTTTCTCATGAATTGTGATAAAACACAATACAGGGTGACTCAGGCTTAGAACCGAGAGCCGTCCGAAGCAAACGAGTCTAATAAAAGAATCCGAAGCGGACGAAAATGTAACGGTAAGTAGCTTTAGCCATCGGCAAGAAAGCAACAAGAACTGTGCAACGAACTTCGAGGTAGTCGTGGTCTCTCGTGGAAACCGGGGAAAGAGAAGCGTAGCAACGGAGAAAGGACAAAAAATCGGTTCCTTGGGGCTGCTTGCAATTAGAAGACCCAACGAGAGAGCCGGCGGCGACAGACAACCGACGCGTGTAAAAGGATTTTTGCGAGCGAGCCGCGTTTCTAAACGACCGTTAGAAAGATCATGGAAAGAATGCGCGGCTCGCGGAACGCTCTATATCCTTTAAAGCGTTTTGTCGCGATCGGCACGTTTGTCACGGCTATGCTTTGCCGAGCGAGAGAAATTATCTACTCTCTAGCGATGCAACAATTATCAGGTCATGCTGGCCACGCTGTTTTTCAAATCGATGCCACCGTTTAAACCGGGTGTTGAACTGATCTTTTTTATCCGCCTACAGTTACGTTATATTCGCTTGTTCGTATAAAAAAGGATGGTTTAATTATCGCGTTTGCTTATGCTACGAGAAAAGCAATTGTTTATCGCGTAGAATAATTAAACGTAATTCCTTTCTAACGATAAACGTTTCATCGCGGTGTAGATCGCGAAGAAAAATATTTCTTATCTTCACGTTGCGCTAATATTCGGACGCTTGTTTGCGTTCCGCGATCTGGCAATTCGCTAGGAACAGGTGGAACTGCGAGATGAATTTGTTTCGCATAATTATTTTGTATAATTAGCTGCAGGAGAAATTAACACGAATATTTTTGTACGATACACGGTGATCGTGAGTCAAAGAGAAGCGTTTAAAGCGCAATAGCGATGTTTCGTAGCGCGATATTCAGAATACCATGAAGCCAGCTGTTCATCACCTGGCTCGTTGCAAGGATATTAAGCGTATCTCTTAATTTGCGAAGAAACACGAGGCACCTTGAAAGTCTTCTTCAAGAACGCATTATTCGTCGGCGTTATAACTCACGGCGGAACGCGTTGAAAGGAAAGTTTTAACGACTGCATCAGCTGCATGTGGAAACACCGAGGAAAGAGCCTCGTGTACTTCTCATGGCTAGATACTATGATACTCCACGTCGTTGGAAAGAACTGCCAAGTCTCGTATCGAACTCGACACCTTGTTTCATTTTTTATATCTGCCACGACTCTCCTGCGTTTGCTAGCGGAGAAATTCGCTTGATTTACTTTAAAGACAATTTTTATCAAACGGTCATCCGCTTCTGTGACCTGACGTTTCCGATTAATTGTCTCAATCTTTAACTGACGATCAGTGGTTTACCGTGCACCAAACTTTGCGAACGTCTTCACAGTTCTATATATCTGAACTAGAGATTTTTATATCAAATTCTCCGAAAAGCGTCTTTCTTTTTGCAGGATTTTTTATGGATTTGATGGATCCTTCTAATTATTTCCAATTATTTCCTTCCAAAACGAAAGAAACTTTTCGGACGACCTGATACATTTACATGAGATTTAGAGATGCAAAAATGGACAGGATGCGCGCTATATACGAGATCCTAAAAAATATTCAAAGCAAACCACTCGTTATAATCTTTAACAGGCGAAACGAATCTCTGCCTGTTCCATTCCTATTTCTTTGGCCGCGTCCATAAAAATGCAAATTTGCGGTCTAATCGCGAACACACGAATCTGCATAAACACGCGCGGTCTGATAACCAGTACGTGAACTACAAGCTAGCAAATAAACTCTCATCATGATGATCCATATACGACTTAGAAACAAATCGACGGTTTCCATGGTTCGTTAAAAAAACACTTTGACTGCCACGCCGAAATCACACGTTTCGCTCAGGACGCCACGGGATAATATTTTTATTATTCAAAGTATACAATGGCGAAATAATAATAAATTGACGATGTAAGACAACATTCTTCCCCAATGCACCTTTTATCTTATTGGTGGCCACGGGTGGACCACCGTGGCGTCTTGGTAACAGTCGATAGCGACGTATTGTAACGAGGCTTCGTTTATTTCAACAAACCATTCGCGTTCGTTGTTTCTTTGTAAGCAAAACGTGCGGAATATATTGTTGAAACGTGTGAAGATATTAGTAAACGGTGTTTGCTCGTTCTCTATATAATAGTAAGGTGTGTTCACACTTCTAACTTGAATTATACGATTATAAAGCAGCATGTACGATTATTTTCTAAGCTGTGTTTATAATAATATCCGTAGATTACCCCTCAAAGATATGGACGCAAACACAGTGCACCGTTAGATGCAAGATTTGTTCCCATTTTTTTTTTTTTTTTTATTGATGTTCTAATAAAAATGTTTAATCGTTCAATGGGGCACTTTTTATTTTAAAGTATCTTCTGTTTATCGGTTATATTCAAAATACCCCAACTGTCAATTTTCATTCAATTTTTACAATTGTAAGACGTTCAAGCGCTCCGGTCATCGATGACCACCACGGCGTCACAGGAGAAACCGTAGCCGGTCGTATACGACCAACGTGGCAGTCAAAGTGTTAAAATGTCGAACATACGTGGTTTTTTCTAGCATCCGATGAACACCATCTTCGAAATACTGCAGGAACGTACTCGATAAACCGTAAGAGATGTAAGCGATGGTCATCGAACTCGAGTATCGCGTTCTCCAGCGGCGAATCCTCGATCGAATCGCGCGTATCTGCGAGCGGCGTAATAATTGAAAGATTCAATTCAATCAATAATGCTATTCATCGTGCGGTTATAATGGATTGGAAAGGTACGAAGGTTAAGAAAGTGGGTTCCGCATGAACTATCAGCAATAAACCATATTCAGCGAACGTACCTTCTGTGCTTCTTTCGCGGGACTGGATAAAATCAACTGGCTGTTTCGCTGATCGTATCGTTGCCAGAAGGTGAGAAATAGATCTTGTGTAATAATACTTCAAGGCGAGAGATAATAGGACGGTCGTGGAACACAATTAGTGTGTCTAATCTTAGGTCTTATGCGAGAATCGTTTGAAAAAAAAGAAGAAAAATAGAAGAGAAGAAAAAATCGAGACACGATCGACTTCGAGGGAAACAATGATCGGATCGGGCTTCGACGATCGAGACGCAAGATCGAGATGAATGTTCGGCTATTTTGTAAAAGGCTCGTTCATGCTCGTATGTTCGTTCTCGCGTCAGAATTGCGTCTCGTTGTAATAAGATTAATATCATAAGATTAATATCGTGTGGTCATATTCGGCGATTCCTTCACAGCTGAAGAATGTTTTTAGCTCGATATCGTGGGACGAAATAGATCTTTTTTTTATATTATTCTAGTCGAAAATTATAGAGAAAAAATATCGGCCATATTTTTGCTTTTTTATAGAGGAAAAAGTTGTAGATTTAATATGTAGATTAATATTACTCAAATTGTTTTTTCTTTTTTATTTAATTTCAGGATTGTATATATATATATCTTTGCTGTCATCTTGAATATTTTAAGAATGTCAAAATGATCTTCCTTTCTTTTAAATTTCCGACTATTCATCAGCTATTTTTAAAAGACTGTTACCAGTAGAATAATAAATAGGATACGAGAGATCGTTGCTTTCTCATACGAAAGTTAGAATGGCGAACGATTTTAAACCTAAAATTAAGGTCGATAATCCGGTCGATACCTCGAATGAATTAACGCCCAAGGCGGAGGAGGTTTAATAGATCGAGTGTTAAAGTAATCTAGCACTGCATTTGGTGGTGTAACACGACGGTGGTAAGATCTTGTTGAGAGTGAAGTATTTCACCCGCACGGTACTGTATCTGATGATGAACTGTCTTAGTATGTTGCTGATTCTCTTCCCCAGACGTTGGATCTCGTCCGTCCGTCGTGCCTTCTCGACCGGAGTTTTCCCTGACCTCTGAATCTGTAGATGGTTGGTTAAGGATCGATGATATAGAATAACAAGAGCGAGAGATTGCTGTTGCAAGCCGTCAAATATATTTGGAATAAATTAAATAAATATAAGTATAAATACTGTCGAAAGACGCTCGTTCAATGTATTCGCAACGATAGCGTATGGTCTCTCGTAGATAACTCGATAACCATAATCCGGATAATAACTCGGACAATCTCGTAGATACTGATCGCTAATTCGTAGATACTCGGTATATACTGTAGATACTGTCGTTTATTTATACTGGTCGGGGGAGAGTCGGAAAAATTGAATTCGTCTTCATTCGACGATTGCATGTAGCGGCGACGTTGTTTTGCCCGGAGTTTTTTTATCATTACGTTCCATGCGTCAAGGCTGTGCCAATGTCCTGAGGTAAAACAACAGCATGATTTGAATTGTCCTCTAACTCATGTGCCGCTACAAGTACTTAGGTTTACAGCCCGGGGAGGACAGGTAACTCGGAATTTCCCAAAGAAGAGAATGTGTCTGTCCGTGCCATAAACGGACGGCCACTCGAAATTCCGAACAGGTTGTCTCTATTCTGGAATATAATATCTATTTAATGATCTTATCAAGTATAAATTCGTTTAGTAAAGTTACGCTATTTTCTGTACTGTTTTCACCTCTTAGACTTTCTTTTGTCCATTAATGCGTATTTAATGCAGCGTGTTCATTACGGCCGGTCATGATTCTTTTCCCTTTTATTTATTTTACTTTCATACCATCTACTTAAACGACAAAATATTGAGCATTAAGGAACCCAAAGATCTCGGATAAGGTAATGATTTCGTAAATAAGTACGCTTTTAATAACTTCTCTTCAGGTGTCAATTATATAGTGGTTCTTGATTAAACTGGCTCGACTTGTTCCCAAATAAACTTGTTAATCTCTTTTTGTAATATCACGCGTGTGAATATGCTAGCTTATCGAAACGACTTGTTTTCGTGAATCCTCGAGCACAGTTCCAATTTATCGTCGATCGAAAGCCTTTTGCACTTATTGTAACGGCGGAATATTCGCGATTACGCGGACGTTTTCAGAGAGGATAAACCTATTGGAAAGAGACTATCGATTTCCATAGCCGATAGAGAAAATATATTGGAAATTCGTTTCAATATCAATGAACAAGTTCGTTCGTACAAAAAGTGGCCTCGCGGAATATCGCGAGAGATTTCCTTGACTTATACTATAGGTCAACCATGTACGCTATTATTCTTTGTCTAAAGTGGATTGCTAGCTCAAGGCCATTTCACCGTCTGTGAACATGACACGAGTGACTCTTTCTTTTATAAACTGGTTACACACTCCAATTGTGCCTGGATATCGCGCTTTTTCTTTCGAACGTATACACCGAAACAAAATTTTCAAACTAGGTCGACAAATTACATTAAAACAATAACGAACGTAACGTAAGATAAGAAGGTAACCTAATAACGTTTCAGTGTGTACGATATATGCACGTAATAGCATTATTATATTGTAAATTTATATCCGGAGAAATTTAATTGGATATTAAACGAATTGCGTTAAATAATTCGATATCAGTTTGAACGCAATTATCTCGTTACAAAGTATACCTGTATAAGACCATATCGATGACGAAGGCGGCGATATACCGATAGCAGAAATTTTTAATACATCCGAGAATTGCTGCGAGAAAATGAAAGATGTTCGATGGAAGATTAAAATCGGGCCGAAAAATTATACCGCGATGTTAAAATTGCGAAAACAAGTTTACAATTTACCATATATTTTCCACGCTTTTATTTTAATTTAATACGGTATCGCGAAATTTGATCTGTCTCGCGTGTTATAGATATCGTTTCTGACAACCGTGATGAATTACCGACACCTCGCAGAATATGTTAATATAAGTAAATTACCTTGCATCGTATAATAAATTATGTTATGCGTTTCGTACGATTCCTTGTTTATTTCAGCCAGATGGCCATCCCACACTCTCATTATCCCATCTTACGTTTTTACAAATATTCGCCTCTCGGTTACCATTTCTCAAGATCACTTCCACGAATACACAGCCCTTAAACAGGTGGAGAAAAATTCGCGGCAACTTGAACACCGAACCGACACATTAACGTACGCAGAAATCATCATCTTAAAACTCGCTCGTATAACTTGGTCTTACGATCGCGTCGTAAACCGTACGGCCAACGAACACCTAACGCGGCCGTGGCGCACCAAAAATCCCATAAACAAGCGCTTAATCCTTTGGCAGAAGTCGCAATAATTTCGAAAACGAGTCCTACAACCGTCATTTCTCGTAAACGTATCCGGATCGATCGCGAAATTGAGATCACGTCGCCCTGGAACGCCGAAACCTGCTAATTTCAACGGTGTGATCCGGTTGTGATCGTTGTGGCTGCCGTGGTTTCCGTGATGTTTTCGACGGAAATGAAATCGACGGTGGCCGGATACTTGGCCCGTTGAATTATCTCTTCACGTAGCGGCCAGCCCCTGTCGAAAACGTACTCGGATAATTGGCGAGCTCGCGAGCTCGATATCCGGCTGGATACACGAAATCCTCGGTCAGTCTGACCCCATTACTCGCCCGTCATCCTCGTCCGCTCCTCCTTTTTTCGACACTTTACGCGTGCCTCGACAGGTCGACTCAATTTTCGACCGGCCGTTTCTTTCGGGCCCGTTTCACCTCGATCTCGTTTCGACGGATGACGTGCCGCGAGATCGTGCGAAGATATTTTTGCCCGTACGTTTCCAACCGATTATCTTTCCATGCGTTTCTTCTCGCAGACGATGCTGATGTTACACGTTCGAACACGTTGCGAGATTGTTTGACGTAGCACGAAGCGCGTATACCACTGTTGGTATTACGTTTCGTTGCCATGTTACGATTATATATATTCATGGAAAATTAAATAGTAAATGGGATAAGCCTGATCGGTGTGCGTAAACGAGAGTAGCGTGCAAGAAAACGTACCGCGAAGATTCACGGAAGTTTGACAATCTTGAAATAAAGTTACTCGCGAACGAGTGTGTGACACGGTGGTAAACGAATTCGCAAGAGTACGCGTACGAATCGATCAGGATTCGAGGATTTTGATACAAGTAGCGAGAAAGCAGACGTATAACGACGCGCGTGAGGAAAGTTCGTGAACATCCAGATGATCTCATAGGAGCGTAAAAATTTCTCAACTCGAGAGGTCGCCGGCCAACCGACGATACCGTTAACCAGCTTGAATAGGAAAAGCAGATCCGCTAAAGTTGTTCGAGAGCGAAGCGATTTAAGGTTAAGCTGACTCATGATCGGATTGCAATTACGATCCGCGAAAACCGTTCCGTCGATCGATTAGAAAATTCCACGATATTTTTACGTCTGTATTTATAACTTCGCTGAGATCGATAGAACCTCGATAAGTTTTTCGATAAGTTCGAACAAACGCGTTCGTTGTACGCGATAGTTCCGATTCGAATATCTCGCGATTCTACGTATTCGCACGATGTAAAAAGGAAAGAACTTATTTCCGTAGTTGGTATCACGAAAATCGCGTAAGGGTGGTTAAATTGCAGGGGCTCGAGGCGAACAAAAATGTAATACCAGCGATCTTTCACGAACGAGCGTTGCTTATTGCGGCAACAGGCAAACGGAAGATTGGCCTGCCGGTAACTCGGTAACTCAGCTAAATGTCAAGGATAGTTTGAATTATTCTTTTGCTTTTTGCGTCGCAGCGCTGCGAACGAGCAAACTTTTCTACGCTATGAACCCTACTACGATCGACGAATGATATTCATTGATATTTTCCACGCGAAACAATCGCACGATTGCCTCGTTGCAAGTTGAATAGCCAACGTTTTATAAGCCGTTCTTGTCATACTACGAGCGTGTAAACGTCGATCACCGAGCCTACTTTGATAAATTGAGTTTAGACATTTTCTAATTGCAGCATCCAGCAACCTTTCTGTTCGCTATATTTCTGTAATTTACCGCGTCCTTTGTATACGCAGTTCTGCGCTTTCCAGAAGTATGCACGCGCCTACCTACAAGTGCTCGTCGAAGACACGAAATTTATTCAAACGTCCGTACGAAAAGATATAAAGTACGGAGGAATGCAGATAAACGCAAAGTCACGGGACGCTCGCAATGAACACAACGTGGAAGACTGGTTTTTCCAGGCGTCGTTTTGCGCAATGCGATCTAGTTCCGTGGGCGACGATAGGAAAGCGGAGGTGGAACGACCCTAAAGTTTCAGCAACGATCGTTCGGTACGATCGGCCCGAGGCGAGTCGGGCATGATCGAATCGTGAATCTCTCGGCGTGGTCTCGCAACGATTTCACGATGCAAAAAATCTCGGACGGAGAAACGGACGACGAAATCGAATAACGAGAAGCCATAAGCATCGCCGGTTCCGCGAATTCGCGGCCTTTTTGTACACGCAGCGACACCTGTTTTCGCTTTTCTTGCCGATCGATCGCAAACGCCACTTCCTGTTTCTCGGTTTGCCGTACTTTGCTTTTTCTCCTTTCGAGTTTTGCGAGCAAATCGTTGAAATGGAATAAGTAATTAGACGATAGTTAACAATGTAGAAATAGCTCGTGATCCGATTTGGTTTACCGAACCTTTCATTTTTCTCTACGAATATTTCCATCTCTATAAATATATATATGTATCACTTTTATTTAAAGATTCCCTTTACTTTTGCATCTTATTCGATCGTCGGACTTTTGTCTTTCGTATCACAACACGATGATAAATTTATCTGATGCACAAGTTACCAATATGCGCATATAGACAGGTAAATTAGCCGCTGCAACTTAAAACTTTCTTTTGTCCGCTACCGTACGCCTAATCGCTCCGATCTGTTCACACTTACGACCATTACAGGTACTTCCTGTCGTAATCTTGATTCATTCCACGAAACTATTCCGTATCTCATGAGGAATGTATCGCGCCATAAATATCTTTACTAAATGCCATCGTCCGATGTATACAAATTATCGGTACACTAATCTAACGGCGTGCGATTCCTTTTTCTCCGATTCCATGCACGAATACAATAAAATCAGCGTAACGGGTTAACGTGGTTGTATCTTCTTTTCTTCTTCTTCTTCTTTTTTTTTTTCCTTCCTCTTTTTCATTCTTCCTTTTTCGTTTTTGGTTATTACTGCGTTTTCAATCACCGTGGTTGCTTCATCCGTGTAGCGGTGGAATTTTAATTACGTTGTAGTAAAGCAAGATTGATGCCACCGCGTACTAGATGAAATACAAAACACGTTGAGTAATAAATGCACGGTGATAATAAGCGCATGAAAGACAGTGAGAGTTTGATCGTGCAATATGATGATCATTACGCTGACATTCCTCTGGCTCGAATTAATGAAGCGGAGACACTTGACGATTATATACTGTTGCCTGTGATAGATCACCGGCAATACGACCATAGTACGCATTGTGCTGAACTTGTGATACATTCGATGTGTAATTGTAAATACGATTTCGATTACGATAGCCTACGAGGTATTAGCAACGAAAGGAAGCACGAATCTGTGTCACAATCCAAATTGTCGAATCGCGTTTGTTACAGCCCCGATGTTTCACACGACAAGTACACTTTCATCGACCTTTTGATTCTATTTTCATCTTACGATTAAATGGAAGAACTTTGATAAAATACGAAGAAAATATTCAATTCGAAAAAGACAAAAATGTCAGGTCCAGTGAGACAAGTTTGTTAAAAATAGCTGATAAGTCAACCAGGTTTTATTGGAAACCAGAGATGTAATTATTAAGATTTATGTATTGGGTTGTCCGAAAAGTTTCTTTCGTTTTATGAGGAAATAATAGACAACGTTTTTTCTTTTATACTATTTTGTCGAGTTACGTACGATCCATTTTGTTCCGTTGAGGTAAACACCGCGATATTGTGCACTGTTGTAAATAACACGTTTGCGAAAGAAAGTTTTCGGACAACCTAATAAGAAGCTCGATATTTTGTAAACATCGCGACGAGGAATATTTCGAATAGCTCGAAGGGGATGAAAATACATTTCCAAGAATAATCATTTTCTATAGACAAAAATACAGCTGAGTGATGGACAAGGATGTGCTTATTCGCTGGTATTTCGCTAGACGCGCTTTTTATCCGCGATGCAATCTCGCAAAATCGCTAATAATAAAGTCCCGTATATAGGAAGTCGAGAAATGCGTTGAAGAACCTTGTAACATACGTCTGATTAGAATTTTCTATCGATTACCAGACTCGTACGTACATCAGGCAACGAATAATCGTAAAATACTTCGTTGGAAGTATGACATAATAACTTCGTAACGCGCATGGTCATGTTTGTTACAGTTGCGTAAATCGCCCTGTATGTCGTGAACTTTTCTACGACAAACGTTCAAACGCTTTTATCGGCCAACGTGATATCGAATTTATTGGGTTGGCAAATAAGCGATAGCGGATTTTGTCATTAGATGGTAATAACAAATTTGTGAAATATCGCGGTGTTTATCTCTGGATCGTACGTAATTCGACAAAATAACATAAAAAAAAAAAAGTTCTCATTAGATGGTAATGACAAAATCCGCAATCGCTTAGTTGCCAACTCGATGGTCTTTCAACTCCTCGATTCGTCCCTTTCTACGTACATCGAAAATGGAACAAGTCCGCGTTTTCCTTCCCGAAAACTTTGCCTGAGATTATTTATCTCTCGCCTAAGTTATCGTTACGCAAAGCAGAACGTTGTAGAGCATTAATCAAAATGATACATCGTGTTTCGTGCATGATATACTCGCGTGGAGCAAAAATGACATCACGTTCCGAAAAAGAGCGTTGGCAATTTCGACAAGGCAGATCGTTCGTTAGATACTCGCGAGGATTAATGATAGCAGCGATTCGGCAAGTTCATTTTCTGTAGGACCGTGCGTCGTACCGAAAATAACGGAGACCCTTGGACCGACGGAGAAAGTGTAATGCTCTTAGCGATATCCGGCTATCGATCTACTTCGGAATCGATCGATCGTTACCAACCCCCAATGTTCTGCCGCGGCGTAAGCATGTACTCACGTACGTGATCATAGATAAAGATCCACTTTCGCCATCTGCGGTAACGGGATAAAATTCGTCGTGGCGATAGCAGCAGTGACGACAGGATAAAAGCGAATCGATGAAGCGAACAATTTCATTCGATTTGTTCCATCATCTTTTCTCCTTTCTTCCATTCTTTTTCTTTGTTTCTTCTTTTTTGTTATGCGTTTTTTATATATAAATTGTCTCCTTTAAGGCAAATCAAATTTCCAATAGATGCATAATTAGTTACGCTTTGGACGAGGAGACATACAGATAAGCGATTCTGATTGTAGAAATTTGTATCTCCATCTCTCGTGTAAATTATATTTTTGTTTCGTTGGGAACGAAACTCGAAGAATGCTTCGTTATTTTCAAGGAATATTCGAATTTTTATCGTAAACGGCAGCAGCGATAGAAATCGTAGACGTTTAAGAATTTGCAAAACCTTCGGAAGGTAAAGCGCGAATACTGAAAATCTTCGTGACGATATATCGGTTGATCTCCGATTTGCCTAAAAATTGCTCTTTATTAACGGGCTCCAGAGTCGATAAAGATCGCCAAGATGCACTAGGATCTACAAAGCTGCGGCGCGATCGCTTCTCCGTGAACGCGGATGATGTATCGCGATTGCAGGCCTCGGTTTCGCAACGCGGATCGACCGTTCCGTCCTCGGACATCCGGGTGGCGAGCGGCCCTCGATCAATTGTTATACGCCGTGGCTGGCATTTAGCCGCGCGACTCGCGTCTGCACTGTTGCCGCATTAATTTGGTACGGTGCGTTGCTGTAGGATAGCTCGCGGAAAAGAAGTTGCGCAAGCCTATGCCGCTCATGCCTCGTACCACCGGCGCAGCGCCTATACAGGCTGATCCTAGCGATTGGGTCATGAATATCTAGTCCTATGAATACTCCTTCCGACTGCGGTTACGAACAATGAAAGAAATATCGCGTGTAATCGATGGTTTGTAACATAAAATATTCACCGATATCATTTTCGTGGAAAATATCGAATTTGGAATTTCCAATAGATAAAACGAGTCTCCGTTGAAGTTGCTGTACCAACTACTGGGTTGGCAACTAAGTGATTGCGGATTTTGTCATTAGATGGTATTGACAAAATCCGCAACCACTTAGTTGCCAAGCCAATGCTCGTTTGATGCATAAAAATCCGTGGTCCGATAATAACGATCGATCTCATACTCCTTTAGGAAGAGGAGAATAAAGTATCACGCGATTAGAGGAAAATAGAACGGTGATAGACCCGGTTATTAGAATCTCGCTATACACACAATATTCATGCGCAACGTCCCCGGTCTTTACGTTCTCCCTTCTCTGTTTCACAGTGTATGCCTGTCTATCTTCTAGTTTCTCCATCCTTATTCCGTCTCTGTCTAAGGCACGGTTTCTCCTTCGTTCAGAGATTCAAGGGAGTCGATCTGCGTCGATCGTGCTCTCTGTTTCTATCCCACTGTCTCCAAGAGTGTACGGTTGATCGTTGTGCCGGCTAGCTTCGCTACGGTGAATTTATACACGGCCACGGTGCGTTCCCACGCCTAGAACATGCGAAAGAACACTAGCTCTTCGGCCTAATGCCCGCGTTGGTGCCGATCCTATTTCACTGGCCCGTCGCCTAAGAAAACGCGGAAAATCTGGGACACGGCGTCGCGGTATGCGCCATTGTCCCGCGATTTTATGGGATTCGATCTCTGGGTGCACCAAATCGACAGCCCGATGAATTTTCTTTATGAAAAATTCCACTACTATTCGTCTAATTTGTATCAATACGGTTATTCGGTTAGATCAGTTGATAAATTATATTTTAATAGCTTGTTACATAAAAATCTCTCCCTACGTTTCATACTTTCATTCGAAAATTTTGGTGCTATCTTTAGGTGAAAAATAGATTGGTAATATTTATAATTCCGTTCGATTGGACGTTAAAACTTCGTTCGAATGAATGGTATTCGTATAAACGAAGCTCTATCGTATAAAAAAAATAAATACCAAAGATACTAGAAATATTGGACAAAAAGTATTCCAACAGAGGGCAAATGGATTCCACCAACTGACCAAAATCTCAATTCTATTTTTCAGGTGATTCCCCGAACTCAAGGATGCGGTGGGCAAGGAGACACGACAGCTACCATCACTGAAATCCATCTTCTACCACCTGAAACCTGCGACTGCCAGCCTAATAAGGCCACCTGGAATCCGATCCAAAAACATAAACCACCACGAGGACGAAGTACCAAACCTATTCCATGGATCTAACGGAGGCATTCGCCCCAGGAGGGGGTGGGGAAGATCTGCCAAAGACCGATTTCTTCGACTTCGTCGTCTCTCCGCCACCGCACTGTGCCTCCACGGACGGCGTGTCCGACGAAGAAAGCTTCCTGCATCGTACCACCTGCAGAAGCATCGGCTACCTCCAGCAAGGTCACGAGGAACACGAAACTAATCGCGAATTGCACAGCTCGCCGTTCATCAAAGAAACCAACAACAACACTCTGACAGCACTACCCCCAGTCTCGACGATTACTGGCTCCCTCAGCCACCATCATCACCATCACCACGTGAGGACGCACCATAGCGCCTGCAACGTTCAACAGAGCAACGAGCAAACACCGATGGATCAGTCGGATTGCGATTATTGGGGCACGGACGAGAGCAAAGAGCAGACCTGTAATATACTCTTGGAAGACCTGAACAAGTACTGTTGGTCGGCCCACGCTAATGCTCAGAGCCACGGGAATGATAACGTGAGCGTTCATCAAGGTTCTAACGAGCATCATCAAGGAGTAGGTCGAGGATGCTCAGCCAACGACAGACAAAATACGGACGGCGCGATTTACACGTTGACCGTGTTGAACAACGAAGCCAACTCTATGGATGCATTAGACTGTTGCAAGAGTCCAGCGCCCACGTCCAGTGATTCTTGGTCTCTGCGACCCAATCTAGACCTGGACGCTATACTGAGCATGGAACCTGCGTCTACCGAGCAGGAACACGATCAGACCAGTAGCGTGACCGAAGTGTCGCGGACAGTCAACGACAGGTTTCATCCAGATCGTTTCTCCGTTGCATCCTCCCAATATGCTACAGACGACAGCGGATTTGTCGAAAGTAAGGAATTATGCGGCCGAGGATCATCCAGTGGTGGCAATTGCACAGGAGGCGATAATAATAACGATTGGAAGCTTTCTGACCAGAATCTGCAAGAAGCTGCGGCCGCAGCTGCGGCTGCTGTCGCGGTTGGAGCAGGTGACTCGGCGGAGAGTCTTCTAAGAAGCGCTCTTCAAGGAAAATTGTACACTGGTCCGACTCAAGTAGTTTCGTCTTCCTCGCCGTCTACTCAAGGATCTACTATATCCATGCCTGTCACGAGCAACGCTGGGTTGCAGATAGTGTCCGACCAACAACCGCAGCAACAGCAACAACAGCCTCAACAACAGCAACCGCAGCAACAACAGCAGGATGAATCTATGCATACTTGTACCGATGAAGATCTGTTGCTGTCCCAGTTGGACCAAACGACCTATCGTCCCGGTGATTACGAGAAGCTGAAGAGCATAGCCAACGAAGTGGTAGAGTCGTACTGCAGTTTGGAGCCCGTTTGCAACGTGTCTGCGACGACAACGGTTATGTACACGCTAGATCCAACCAGTGGGAGTCTGGGAACGATAACTCTTCCCGCAGATCTGGGCCAAGTTAGCACGGTTACAGTAGTAACAGCAGCTCAGCAGGATGTTCTACAGCAACAAGCTACTCCTCGAACCGAAGTGGAGCAACAGCAGTCCACCAACCAGCTTCAAATAGCTCCGTCCAGAGTGGTTACAACTAAAGCTCCCAAAAAGTACTGTCGACGTACCAACAGAAACAGCAGCAACTCGAACGCAGCCAGCAACGGCAGCAGTGGTTCAGAGACCGGTGGAAACACCAGTGGAACGCAGCAAGGCGCTTCCGGCGGTTCACCAGGCAGCGTCCAACGCAAGGAACGTTCGCTGCACTATTGCAGTATCTGTAGCAAAGGCTTCAAGGACAAATACAGCGTCAACGTTCACATCAGAACTCATACCGGCGAGAAGCCTTTCGCCTGTTCCTTATGTGGCAAGAGTTTCCGACAGAAGGCGCACTTGGCAAAGCACTATCAGACCCACGTGACGCAGAAGCCCAGTGTCCAACAGCAAGCGACCGGCAGTAGCACCAGCAACAGCGGAAACAGTGGGAATCCCAGTCCATCCGGCGAAACGAGTAGCTCGACGACGAGCAACGTGACAAATAGGAGTCAACCGCACCAAGTGTCCGTCGATCCAGCGGGGACCGCCTGTAATCCACCCAGTTAGTTGCATTGGGAGGACCAGACGGCCCACACCCGGTTCCCAGTGTCCAGTTGGACGCGTTCGATCGTTGCTACTCCATTCTCTATTCCCGGTGGCACGGTGCGGATTTTGCACGACGGTGATGGTCAACGAAGGATACACCGTGCGAGTCTTCCTCTATTACTATTCACTTCTACGTATCTCTCTTTCTGTCTCTTTAATTCTTGCTCTTCCCTACCCTCGTTTCTCTGTCTCTCTGTTTCTTCATACTCTTCGATTACGATCTTCGTTCACTTGGAGAGACCGCGCGGGAATGATTTACGACCAGACAGGTCGCGGAACCCCCGGCACAGAGCGAACCATGACCAAGGATCGCGAGATCGGCCAACGTCCATGGACTAATTTTTAGACAGGCGTCTCGCGATCTCGTCTTAGAGAGAATTTCCTGCTGATTGGGAGAACGATCCGGGATATTTATTCGAGTTGCACGCGGCGGTGCTCATGAGTTACGCCAGAAAGAGCGAACTGGTAGCCGCTGGTAGCTGATCCTCGTAAAGCGCATGGGCTTCAGCGAGCCACGCCGTGGAACGCTCCCTCGAAAGCTTTCCTTTCTAGGCGTTTCCGATATCGCGTGTGGTCGTTGAAAGAGATATAGCGATATCGTAAATTTGCAAAGAAATAGAAGTTTATGGACTTTGAGAATCGAGTAATTTGAGTCGTTTTGAGAGACTGTTCGAGGACACTTTGAGAGAGGATCTAGAGCTTCATTTAGAGCCGACTGATGTCAAGTCGTTGTCAGTAGCAGTTTTTCCTTTGCTTGCTATTTTCAAAGATTCGTTTCCTGAAAGACAAGATTACATCTATATTGATCTATATAACTTGAAATGAAAACTCATAGCCGAGATTGTGTATCGAAACTAAGCTTAACTCGTGTTATACGGATTTTCCTAATTAACGCATGCGAGCATTTGTTTATTTTCACGTTATGTTTGTTAAGCATTAACTTATTCCGAATTTATATTCTGCGAGCTAGTATTTTATCACATCGTTGGATCTAATAACGATGATCGAAGAAGACTAGGATAATTTAAAACAAAGGAGGTTCTTGTAATCGGTGAATTTATATTCTGCAAGCTCAGGTTTTATAACACGTCGTTAAATTTAACAACGATGATAGAAATTGCCTTTGAGAAACACGTGTCGGTACCACCGTCTAACCGAATCTAACGTTTCACTTTACGACCTCGCTATATCTCTTGCAGGCACTGTACCCTTGTCTCACGCGTAACAACGTTTTCTTAATCGAATGCCGTCCTTAGAATCGCGATCGAATCGCGTATCGTGAATTTATCCGCTAGAGAATGAAGCTTCTGGCGACTTCCATAGCTGTTCCTATCGCCGATATAAATTTCTACATGTATCGTTCGATTTTTCTAACGAATACGATCTGTGAATAGTGCACGCGCCTGGAAACTCGCATTGGTGATGCTCGTTACGAAGCGTGTTATTCCGGTCGATAAGTTCACGATGATTAGGTTAAGCAGGCGAGCATAGATCGCCCTTTATTTTTTTATTCACATAATTAATTATTCCTCGTTCGATATCGATTGATCCAGGTCGTTTAACGCGTCTTAGAGGAAACAATGGAATAAAATGTAAAAGTATAAAAGCGAAGAGAAAAAGAGAGACGAATAAAAGTATGAAAACGCGAGAAAGAGAGAACGTCGAAGGATTTTAATAAAGTGGTGAGGAAGGAGGGGGCGGGGCAAGTCTACTAAACGATCTTGAGCGATCAATTGATTTCAAACGAGCTATAGTCGAATCGTCGATCGACGGTGGTTCAACGCGAAACGATTCGGTGAAATTGTTGTTCCTAAAACGACTTGTTTGCTGTTTCAAACGAGAGAGAGAGAGAGAGAAAAAATAAACAAGAAAACGACCACGTCGACGATGATCGTACACGATGATCGATATTTAAAATACCGCTACGAGATATTAACGTTGAAGATATTTTACAGAGAAGATTCTTTTTCTTCTTCTTTTTATTCTCCTCCTTCTTCTACTTTCTTTCTCACCTCTTTTCTTCTGTCATCTTTTGTTTTTCTTTTTTTTTTATATATATATATATATATGTATACACACAGAGACATATAGTAGACTATAGCGGATGTAACGTAGAAATCGGTAAGTATCAGAGTATCGAGAGAGAGATATATAAGAGTTTAGAAGTAATTAGTAGCACGAGCTGTGATTTAGATACATACTCAACGCGCGAGGCCACGCTCGTCCCTGGTTTAACCTGGCGATCGCGTGTCCCGCCGTCTGTTATTCGTAAGAGAGTGAAAGCGAAACGTTCGACGCACGATTTTGCGAAGAATTTAACCTTCGAAACACTCTTAAAAAGCCTGATCGGTTCACACGAGCCTCGTTCGGATCCCACGGAAATCCCCCTTTCAGCTCTGTAAAGCTTCAAAGCGTTTCTATCGCGAATTCTCAACAATACAAAATGCGGCGCACTCGTTTCATTCGTTCGATAGATGTTCGAACCTGGAGCTGCCTGTGACATTCCGCATCATCAGAAAAACATCCTTCCCCTTTTATAGTAAATTTCATTTTCCATTTCTTTTCTTTCGCGGTTATTTCTTTGACCTTGCGGCCAATCGACGAATACCTTTTTCTCACTCAGAAGCTTATTAAATCGTGGAACGAATCTGTCCACTCTGTTAATACGTTTCTCGTTTAAACGTAAGAACCGGACACCGTACAAAATCAATTGGCCGAAGACTGTTTATTCGTATCGAGTTTTATCTCTTCGTGGTCGATGCGTTCACGCACCCTTGAATTTCTCACAAATACAGAAGAATTCTCAATATACTGTGCAATCGACGACCAAAACCGTCGTCAAGATATGGCAGGCGAAGGAGCAAAAGATTAAAGAGAGGAAGCGGAACCAAAATAATTCACAAAGTAAAACGAATTACGAATTCGTTCCAACTTACAGTTAACAGTCTCGAGTAAGCAATTGATTTTGGACGAACAGTGCGGCAATTCTTCCGTCGGTTCTTATCTCGATCCTCGTTACCAGTGGCTCAGAGAAGATAACTCCGAAAGAAAAGACAGGAAGAACAGGCTCAGCTATCAAGCAAACTTTTCAGCTGGAAACTGCCTTTGACCTTTCAACGATCGTTTCCCACGACTACATTTCCCTGCCGAATCGTTAAGCGGCCAAGCAATTAACGACCGTTTAATCGGCGCGGTTCCCTTGGTGTTCAAAGTCGCGTTGCTCATTGTCCTTTCGTGTTCACAGCCGTAAATCCTGTTCACTACCACGATGAGATATAAGCTCTTGTCTAATTTATATTTCAAAGCCTCTTTATTTTGTAATAATTCGTAGAGTAATTTTTATTTGGCTATTTATTGTAATGGTAATCAATCATTGGTTGTTATCTAGTTTTGGAGATTGAATAAAGTTTTAATACGAAACTATTACAATTTTCCAATTTCTTTCACTGTATCAATTTTCTCGTTGACTATTTCTACCTTCGTGAAGCATACTTCATCACCTGACGATGCATACATCAACATAGGACGCGACGATTTTGTCGATGCTGCGCTGTGGCTTTTCGAATCTAAAGAAAACTGACCATTGGAATATTTATACCGATTTCTAGATGCAAAATATCCGCAAGAGCAGCGAAACGATCCAACGCTTAAGCCGCTACGTTTGTTATTACAATTCTTAAATTTAGCGGTTCAAGCCACCGATCAATCGAGAACTTTTCTGCCGATTAATCTTAACCGATCGATAACTCTTCGAAACGAATCAACGTTTTGCTCGCAATTAAGTCGATGCTTTCTCTTGTTCCATCTAAAGCACACGGTATTTTCTTACTCTTCTATTATTACATCGAAGGCTAACAGCGTCTCGTGATATGCAACAAACTCGATCGTTTTGCGCAAAGCTGTTGAAGCATAGGTGACTCGATAATCCCATCTGGCTGAATGACGCGCACGATACAGTTTGGTGAATTCGTCAGCAAGTAAGAATTCCTCGTAGCCGTTTCAATTAATAATAATGACTGACAGAAGCCTGAAGAACAAGCTCTTAAAATCTCCGCCCTTGTCATAATTACAAGAACTCGTAGTTGCTGAGTGAAAAATTTCCATGCAAAGCTGCCAACCACCAGAATGTGATATCCGTATGATTGGCTTCGGGTACGAATAATGTCTTTGAACTAAAGTAAGCAAGCAATAAAGCAGGATGACGTAAACTAGGCAAGAACTTACCGCTCATCCTGGTGTATATCGTCCTCCTTTTTCTCCATCCTGCTTTTCCTATGAATATTCCCCGCGTGCATCTTTTTCTCTAGTTCTTACGCCATTGTGACGAGACGACGCGACGCCAGAAACGAGGCTGTCTTCGTTCGTATCGCGTTTTATCTTCGCTCGTAAACTTCGATTTCCAATTAACGATGTGCCGTTCACGATCCAAGGACGAGACGGTGTGAATTTCTTCTTCGGCCGAGTTGGCGAACCGAGTTCACGGGATAGGAACATAGATTCCGCCGTACGGCCTATTGAATCCATTTGGAATTTTTACTGTAGAGAGAGAGAGAGAGAGAGAGAGAGAGAGATTTAATTGAGCTTTTCGATGTAAAAAAGTGGATCCGGTTGGTGGTGAATGGCAATGATCATTCGAGGGGAAAATGAAATGGGAAATTGTTGGACATGCCTTAGTGGAGCAATTTCAACCCTTTCGCTATGGGAACGTTAAAAGGACAGCAACTGTTGCGAAATAGAATTATACAAGATGCTGTAATTGTTTGTTGGAATAATGGAATGTATATCTTTTCTAAATTGCTTTTACGAAATTTATTTTAACAGCTTGAAGGCGCGTTGTCAAATTACTTGGAAATTAGCGAGCGTAAAATCTCTCTGATCGTTTAATATTAGAACGTACCCCTTTAAATTGCAAAAATAGACCGGTTTAGCGATTAATACAAATCAGCTGTAGGCAAGTTTATAAATTACCAACTCTACCTGCTAACGTTGGCCAACTGAAACGTGTTAGAAACGTTTGATGTTTGAGCGTAATTGCGTCACATTTTCGTGACCGTTTGGTAACGTTTTCTTTCGCGAACGTCGATGAAATTTTTACGGGCCGATTCGTCGAAACATCGACTCCCTAGAAACCGTATAGAAATCGTATCTGATCGAACAACGATATCATCGTTGCACACGAAACACGGAATCGCAATCCTTTAGGGCATGAATTTCGGTATTAACGGAGAAAAGAAACTCGTTAACCTGAACGTGAAGTTGATATTATCATTGTGTATTAGGAGGAAGGTAGGAAAAATATATGACAGGTTATAGAAGTAAAATGGTTTGTACAGGACATTTGTTGCAGCGCATGAAGATAAAAGGTTTACTGCCTTTTAATGAAATCACCAGGCTATAAATCTAAATTACCTATTAAAAAACATGGCAATAATATATTTTGCTATTTATTACGTGTACTATCGCATACACTCGCTATTTAGATATCATTAGTCGTCTTAACGTTACAAGTCTTTCTAACGTTAGCACCGCTTTTAATCTAACTTAATAGACATACTAATCGCAGTGGAAAGTTTTGCATTGTCCGGCAAATTCGATCATCCTATCAGCTATATAATAGTTTGCAGCCTTTTTATAGTACACTGACGCAGTAGCAAAATGTGCAATTACACTTTTTTTTTTTTTTTTTAATGGAACCCTACAATTTTTCTTTCGTTCAAATTCAATTTATTAAATCGATTCCCCGTATCATCCTGCGTACAAAAGATAATAATAGGCTTCTGATGTAGAAATGAACTTTCAAAGAAGCAAAGGTCAGCTGACTAACGGATACCGTACAACGTATTTAGAGAAACGACTATTGCGTTGGCGTTTACGATAAATAACGATGTCGTGAGAAGGAGATATCCAACAATGTTGCCGCAGAATTTTATAAAAGCACGACTTTTTAATTTTATGATTCGTTTGGACAGGTGGTTGTACGAAGCTTCGTACGATCTCAGCAACCATCTATTTTTATAATTTACCAAATTACCAAGCAACCTAATTTTCTAAATATCCAGTGCATTGACAATTAGAGGGTCCTCTTGTTTGTATGATCGATTCGTATTCTACAAAAATTTACGATCGCAATAATCGATATTTTGTGAAAGACGTATACATTCTAAGGTAACTTTGGTCTCAAGATTATCGTAAAGTATACATGAACCGCTTACGAAATTTAATTACTCGCGAGTAATTATAAACGCTTAGAAAATTAGTACTTCTCCTTGCTATTCTTGTTTTACAATTATTCAATTTTCGTTTCCCTTTTCGCAACCAGCTTAATAACCACTTTCATAATGTTTCACGAGACCGACCATAAAAGATTTACATTTACTCTATATAATTTGAATGAATATTTCACGAAACTTTCTATTAATTACAGCAACAATAGCCTACTCGTAAATCGATATTAGAATTACAAATCTACGAGTTCTCATTGCCTAAGGTAAATAGAATACTAAATTTAAAGAAGCTGGAAATTTGTTCACGATCATTCGTATGACCGTAAACCTTTTTTCAATTTCTTTCTCCAAAATATTCTATGCTATAAGATCTGAAACTATACTAAATCTACGAAAAATCTTCACCTTGCAAATAAATAAAATATCGATATAGAAAAAGTTAGATTCCCATCTAAGATTACTGGCACGAGTAAAATATTAACGCGATATTTCTAATATCTTTCAAAATATTTTATCCTACGCAAGCTGAACAAGCGTTCGCGAAGATCGGTTGCGAAATCTATTTAATTTTCACGAAATTTACCTATCGTTTGAACAATTTCTCATTACACGCCGCGTTTCACGGTGGCTATGACTTTTACGAACTCTTACGGACATAAAGAAAAACCGTGATTTTTAGAAAATTTACCACGCCGTTTACGATCGTCGCTGTTTCGCAAACGACACTGTGCAAGAATTTCAACCAAGTTTTATGAATTCGAGCGCAACTTTCGAGGAATTCCCCGTCGTGCTTTTACGATTCCACAATCGATTCGATCGGACATTTTTACGAACTAACATGAAATGTACATGATTTTCAAAAAATTTATTCCTCGTCTTACTCTCTATATCGCGATCATTCGCAAAGCATTTATGGTTTCATACAGGAGACAATTTACGGCTCTGTTGAAATATACGTCGTAATCTTGCTATTATTTTTGCGTAATTTCGTACCAACGATGTGTCGTTTAAATTGTTAACCAATCGAGAAAAAAAAAAGATCTTCAAACATATTTTTTCGCATTCACGTCGCATTTTTCCTGTGGCTTCCAGTTAGCGGTTAGAACAGTCGGTTTCTACAAAACGCTCGGTTTCTCTAAAAACAACGTCCACTCTCTTTGCATCTTCATTCGCGGTTGGAAAATTAGACCAACAAACACGGTGTATTTTCAATTTTTCCTCGCACTTTCCTCCAACTTCTAGCCTAAAGCCTTGCAAAGTTGATCGACGAACAGAGTTTAGAAATGTTCAGGACCACGTTCGTACGTGTTTCGCGAATCGTTCAGACTTCCGGCTATCACGCCGTACATATATGGAAGGCAATCTTCTCGAAGAATCGTTCGGAAAAGTTGCTTCTGTTGCAAAGGACGTCGCTCTATTTGTGGTCATTCCTCTTGCGGTCGCGGAAAACTGGTAGCGGTTGTGGTTAAGCGGACGATTTGACGGATACTGCGAGACAATGTTATTCGCAGCGGCTTCGCTTGTGGTCATGAGATTAGTGTGCAACTTACACACAGGTTTTGGAATTGTTTCTCTGCGGATTGATTTTATGCAGGTAGATTTAGTTTCGTCGGGAATCAGCCTAAGTGTCTTGTAGATTGCCAGTGTTGGTGGCATTCGTGGGGTTTAGAGGTGCGTTTCGTGTGCCAAACGTTTAAGTACATTTTTCTTCTCGACTATTTCGTTCCACGTATAAGCATTTCGACTTTGTGGTTACGTATAACGGCGAGTATGTCAATACGGAAGATATGGAATTCTACTAAATTCAGATTGAGTTAGGTCGTTATTATTAGACGAAATAAAAATTTGGAAATTATTTCGCATTTGTGCTGCTTCGAGGTACATGTGTGCATTTTGTAGGACTTCAGTGTATTTAAAAGTCGTCTTTCTATTTTATACAAGAAGAGATAAAGATCAAACTTTTCGAGATCAAAGAGATCAAATTTAATTCGGTTTGGAGAACACTGTGATGGAAGATAAATTTTAGTGAAAAATCCTGTACGCAATTCATAAAATCCTCTACATAAATACGAAGCTTAGGTATCATTTCCTATATATTTATCTCGTAAGGGAAGGGGAAAGTATTTCGTATCGCTTTTTTCCCACGAAGTATCTCGTGTTATTTTCAAAGGATATTCTACGTGAAATAGAAATTTTGCAGATTGATAGCGAATGTCCCTTCTTTCTCCCGTTTCCTTCTCCTTTGCTCACGCTATTATTCAGTAGTTATAAATCTTCTTCAAACACTGACATCCTCTGCCAACTTCCTTTGCACGCACCTGCCTCGATCTACCCAAGATTTATCACCGCGCCTATCACTGTTTCAACCACTAACAGCCTTTCACGACGGCAAATTACCCTAATCTGATCCACATTCGCAAGTGGAACATCGGCGACCAGCAACGACCCCAAAGTCTATCGTTCGAATCCTCGAACATAGCAAATTTTATCTCGCGCGTAATGGAACCGGTCCGTTTTATCGGTTATTGATAATTTACTACCTTGTAGTTATCAAGCCGCAATTTCGCGGCTCTTCGTCGCGAGCCAACAGAACCAACTAGTTGGTCTAGCCGAGAGACGTACGGAGATTAAAATTTTCAGAACGATTTCCTTTCCGGGTTATGTTTCTTTTCGTTTCTACCGGTCGCTCGCACCGTTTCGCTAGTTTCCGCAAAAAAAGAAAGGAAAATGTTCCATAATCGACCGAGCAGGTATCGTTTTCTCGCAGGTGCACGCGATGGTATCGTAGATCGGTGCTCGTAACTTTGTCAGAAACTGCCTATCGAGAATAACAGAAGGCAACTCGCCTGGCCTTTGAAGTATAGTTGCAGGTGAGATTTCCATTGATCTTCTAGCTGCCTGCTGCTACGTTTCACCGGTATCATTAGTCAGTTTTATGAACTAAATCGTGACAGAGAGGAAACCGATACGACCGTGACACTTTGGTCCGGAGATCGCGACCGATCGCCATAGGAATTCGACCAGCTAGCGATTTACTGTTTCTCATCGTGAAATATTATCAATAGCGTTCTACACGCCGACCGTTCTTTACCGATTCGGTCGGATAATGTCAAGGTAATTGCTGATCGAAGGATAGGCATCGGTCGCTCTTTAACTTCTTCCATTCCATCGCCTTTGCCTCGCAGCGATTATCCTCTTCGAGATAACGCGTGAACGATAATTAACTGTGGAGCGTACGTTTCCGTATAGTTGACATTTTCAATGGTCCAAGTGGTCCGCATTTGAAATTTAATCGATAAATTAGAAGGATCATAAAATCCACTCGACATCGACATCTGTCAACGAGATGCTGGAAATGGCCGCGAAAGACGAGAAAATTCCAGGAAAAGATGTATCAACGTCATCCAGAGCATCGTTTATGATATTCACTGAAACCAGACTGCTCTCAACTCGCGCGTTTCTTCCATCCACGTTACATCCAGTAGCCGAACGTTAATGTAGCAGAGTTCCTGCTAAGTTTTCTCGTTGATCGAGTGGCTGACATTATCGAAGGGTGATGTGGTAATTCGCCGAGCCTGCTATTAATGACGCGTAGCCAATTTACCATTGCAGGCTGCCATGACGATTGCAAGGTGACCAGTGACGTCGAGGTCCGTTACTTTCGTTCTAACGATATCTCGTTGCACTAACGACGGGAAATTCTTTCCATCTTTTCTTCCAGTCTATGGGAGGGAAGACGCGCTTCGCGTCATCCACGATGAATTAGTCAACTGGCAAGAACGTGTTGCTGGCTGATTGCTGCCTCGGTTAGCGGCGAGATAACTCTCTCGTTGTTAGTGTGTTATCGACTCGTAATTCGAAGGTGGGCTGTTAACGCGATCGGTCTTCGCTTCGCTGTGTTTTCCAATTTATCTTTCCCGGAACTCGAATCTTTTCTATCGTCGCTTTTCATAAAAAAAATCGCGAAAAAATAGGAAAAGAGTCACCTATGCTTCGCCGTATAATCTTTTCTTTTATCCTCGTACGCACTCCGACAACAATTTCAAGAATTAATTAGCAAACGGGTAGTCACAAGGTCTAAATAACCATGACACCATGCGCGTGGTCGTACCAAATGGAACCAAAGTAAAATCTGAAGAAGGCGACCCATTGCCGTTAAACGCACATTACCATCGAAACCAAAAATTGGATGTTTTCTACGAAGCTAACGACACCGATGGAAATTAACGAGGTAGCGCCAACGACCTCAGAGGATAACATCCGAATTCCGAAATGGGAATTGCTATCGAGCGATCGACGAATCGATGACAGTTCTGCGAATTTCTACGAATTTTATGAGAAGCGAAGCCTCGTTTCTCGCGAGTGTAATCAGTTCGACAACGTCGTACCGTGACTTAGCGAACGTTGCTTTAGCAAATTTCAAAAGTAAAAAAAGATACGAGAGCGGTAATTGAAAAGGAAAAGAAAAGAAAAATCGAGACAAGGAGAAATCGTACAACGAAAGAAACTATCGCGATTTCACGATGAAGTCGATGTCCATGTGCCGAGTGGGAGTTCCAGGAAAGCCCCCGACGTATAAATATTCTAATTAAGCGCATAATTAGCGAACAGCGATGAATTATCGTAAACGCCGGCCAAACGTATTTTCATACGTTATCGCGGCAACAATATCTTGTCCCGATATCTCTTTATCGATTTAATTAAGCCGAACTACTTGGAACACGCCTGTCGGAAAACGTACAGCCGCTGACTCGATCATAGCAACTCGCTTAATTGACTCATTCTTGACTATCGCCACTAGGAACACAGTTGCGATCGAACGTTATTCGATTTGGCTGGCTAGATATCTGATAACGACGTCTGTTCGTGCATTTGCAAGTTTGTAAGGTTTAAACGAAGGCCATTCGGAGAGAACATTATCTCGTTGTTTAAAGGTTAAGCAAAATAGCGAAGAGGGAAGTGAAAATGCAACTTGTGTGGTATTAATGGAGAGCGTAAATTTTAATTGGAATTAATGTGGCTGCAAGGTATTTCTATCGTTATTTTTCCTTTTCCTTTTCTTTTCTTTCTTTTTTTTTTTTTTTTTTTCTTTGGTGCGTGAAACCTGGCTCGATGTGAATTATTGCACAGGTGTCTTTGGAAAATTTGTTTCGTAACGCTGGCGATTTCAGTGTAACGAAAAATGATACCAGACAGAGTATTTTCGCGTTATGTTGTTTCCACATCGAGTTTCTTTCTTTATTCTCAAATATTCGCAATTGTATTTATAAGAAAAGCTATTACCAATTATATCTAAAATGTTAAATACAAATATTCTTTGTAAATTTCTCTTTTAAATACTCGGTACATTTTACGTCTTACATAGGCGATCCGATAATTTACAATTACCATATGTCGTGTGAGTCGATGAACTTTGTTCGTTACAAACATGGTTTCAAAATCTCTTGAAATTAGTTGCGGTATTATCTTTCATTTATACGACGTATCTACACCGTACCCTTTGTCGCGAATTCTAAGTGTGACACGAGCAACGACTCTAATTATTCAGGAATGAAAACTGTCCGCAATGGGCCGACTTATGACATTTCAAACAGCATAAAATGAACTACGAGGGAGCAGTCTTATGTAAAATTCATCGATATCGTTCGATGCGCACCAAATATTTTAACCTCGTTAAAGTTTACTGTTTAGAAAACGAGATGCTCAAATTCTTTCCGTACGGTTTATGAATAATCGCTGGTAGAACAACGTGTAAACTTCACCGATAGTATCAGAACTAAATCAGGATGAGCATCGTGCGTTTATAAATTGTTACATTAGAAGAAATGTTTTAGTCTAACAGTTTGAACGCTAATTCGATTAACGGGTTGACTGCAGCTCGAATTTGATGTATTTTATTTTGTCAGCCGCGACACATCGAAATATATCGTACCACAACGTTTCAAGTAACAGCAGCAGCAGCTTGAAAGAGGAATAAGGCAGAAACAGAAGAGAAACGCGTGCAATGGACGGCGCTCCAATTAATGGGCCGGTCCAAGGCGGTCAGAAAAAAACGTCATCGAGTTCTATTTACGAGGTAGATCGATAGCAGGCTACGGCTAATCGGCGTGTGCTCGTGATTAAGCCTCGTTCCTCTTTCTTTATAGCTGTTCTTTAAAATCGCGTTAGTCGAAGCCCGTGGCACGGACACCATTGACGGCAACCATACGCTTCTTGGGGCCTGATATGATGAGAGCCGCCTTATAAGGGTTACAACCGGTGTTTAAAGTCACCAGCGGCGCGGCTTTCACCAATTTAAAGTCAGATTGCGACCCACCCGGCTTCTAATCGCCTCTCATCTATACACACAGAGAATCGTACGCCCGTAATCGATCCGCCGATTTCGCCTTGTAGCCAAGAAGACGGCTGTGATTCGTTGCTTTGCTATTGTGTCGTTCTAATTGGCCTGGTTCTTTAATCAGATCGATCCTTTTAATTAACTTGTTGTTCAGACGCTTATAGAGAACGAGCTGAAAGTAACGAATAAAAGACGAAAGCCTCGGAATTCCTGCCTTTAGATACGAACGATTTATGTATTTTATGAGCCATTGACGAATGTCTATAATTCAAGAGAGGAGAACGAATCTACACGTTAGAACAAATAAGAAACTTCATATGAACGTACGTAATGGATGCGATTAACCTTGCGAATTTGAACAAAAATGTCTAATCTGTCGGCTCGGGAAGTCTAGAGACACCAAGAGGAAAATAATTGAGACACATGTAATATATGCTGCAATTTCAGTCGTTCGATCGCGAAAAGTTTGATTATCCGATTTCTCGGTGATTAAGCAGTTCGGATAGTCAAGGCTCTATTGTACATTTATTGATACGAGAAAGAAAAGTATCGAGGAACGTGGTGAAATCTCGGAACGATGTATTCGTCCCGGTTGGTCCCAGGAATTTTTCAACGACATCCGCGGCCCATTGTGGTTGACTAATATACCGCTACAGCGCGTTAACCTTCCAAAGGTAGGAGGAAGGTGCGCCACACCCCCGTCTCTCTTTCGCCGTGAACCACGAGAGCAACGAGAGATACAGCAACAATGGCCTCCGTAGATGGAAGATTGCACGGAAAGGTGCAACGTTCACGTGCAAAGGTCGCCACGGTTGAATCGGGTAAACGAGGATAATGTCGTGGCCCGACTATCATAGGTGAATTTTATTGCCGTGAAAAAGAAGGCTTGCCGCATCTTAGACGCGTCTGCATGCGAGATCTGCTCGGACCGTGAGCCTATTGTCCGCGAATAGAAAGAAAGAAAGTCTTTCGTGCAACGCTAGGATCTAAATCGGTCGAGAACGTTGTGTGCGAATTGCGAGGTCGTTTTTCCTTTTTTTTTTTTTTCTTTTTGTTTCAGATCGTCTGGATTGTTCCGTACATTTTTGCTACACTTTGTTGTAGAGTGAGAGTTGCACAGAATTAATTTCCTTCGATTGGAATGTACACAGGTGCATACGAATATTCAACGGTTTCTATGTGGATAATAAACGAAAGCCATTCAGACTTTTCGCAACTTGTCGAATTAAATTGTTGCAAGAATGTATGAAAAATTTCAAACACGATAGTACATCGTACTAAAGCTACTCTGTAAACGTGATGGAAAAGTAAAGAAATGTGATGTTTGAGACGTGATATTTACACACAAGTCGGTATAACGTTATACTTAGAGCCGCGTAACAAAGTCTAATCGATGTAAATTAAATCGTAAACGAATAACGAAATTTCACGTAGCGAAATTATTTACAATTCGCTTATTCAATCTAAAAGTGCAATCTTAGTATCTATATACGAAACGATAGATCGTAATGTATACGTGAAGTTATTCGCATTATTTCACTCTCTTTCGTAACGTGCCCAAACTGTGTACAAATGCAATATGGGACGCGTTACCTTACGCGTTTACGGGACAAGATCCTTAAGGATTATTAATGCGTACCATCGTTTACGCCAAATAAAAATCCAAGAAGTTCGTGAGAACGTAACATTTTCAGCAACTCTAATAACGTATCTTAACATTGCTATCTTCTTCTACTTCTTCTTCCTCTTTGGCTAATTCTCGACACGTTGAAGAGATTACAATAAGGAGAGAGAGAGAGAGAGAGAGAGAGAGAGAGAAAGAAAGAAAGAAGAAATATTGTTAATTGTTCCTTGAAATAAACTGTGAAGGATGTTAACGACTTGAATAAGCAATGGAGGCTGAAGCGAATTTCCTCTCGGCACAGAATCGATTCCCGCCAACTGCGATTCATCAACGACAATCGTTACTCGTGATTCGCTTAATCGTAAGCATAATTATATCGTTACCGCGTGATTCAACGACGACAGACGTTGAGAGAGCCGTCGCGCCGATTTGTTCACGTCGAATAATACTCAAGGTACCGTTGTATTATAAAACGATCCCTTCCAATTACGCTGCACTGCGTTCTTAATTTAACGTTACTCCCCCATGTGTTTATAGATATATACATATGTTATAGATAAATATATATATATATATATATATGTATCATCTTTTTCTCTCACACCCTATACCTTAGTTAATAGGAAGCCTAATCTTAAAGGACAACGGAGAACTTTGATATTGTTGGCCGTTGTCGAGATGGCAAACCCAATTCCAAGGTTACCATGGTAACGAGATATATCTGTTACGAGATACTTTCAATATAAATAAATAATTAAACGAATAAACTAAATAATACTCAAACGGGGCTGCACGATGCCCGATGAAAAGAAAGCGACAGGCCAAGCTCGCGCTTTATTACTCATAAATGGATTCTTCTTTCTCATTGAATTATATGGTAATTAAACGAAGATTAACGAAAGAAAGGAACTTTAATAAAGAATCTCGACTATATGTATATAGGAAACTGTACGTGTTGGCCTATCCAGTACAAAAGACAGATCGTTATAATATTATAGATCACAGATTATTGTGTTATGTGAATAATTACATTTTATGTTGTTAACGAAGTCGTAATATATATATATATACACACGCACACACACACACACACACACACACATGTTTCTATACGTATACAGATACATATACACATATGTATGCATTTAACGTTAACACAGCTCTCTCTCTCTCTCTCTTCTTTTTTCTTAAATTTCTTTTCTCTATCTTTCCCTGCTCCATCTCGTTTTACTCTTGTCTCTTTCTCTGTTTCTTACCTTTCTACTTGTTTGCTCTCGCCATGCAGCTGGAGAAGACTACTTGTAGAGGATCGTTTTTGTTTTGTACTTAAGCGTGCTCGTACGCACCCGAACTATGTTTTGTACCACGTGAAGAATGGCAATAAAGTAGTTGACCAATTCCTTTTTTTAATACTGCGTGTATGTATCTTCCCAACTGATCCTTATCGTGAAGTACCATCCATCCGGGCACTCCACGTCGTCTCCATACATACTCCATGTTACTAGAAAGCATCAGATTTGCAGGTAATATTTTTCAATTCAGTCAGGCATATTGTCAGATACAGAAATTAGAGATTAATATACTTGGGTATTAAAGATTAACGCTTAACTATAATAATTTCATTTAATAGTTATTATTAAATAGTATTTTCAAAAATATTACTAAAAGGAAATCGATTGAAATCAAGGACTTCTTTCTTGTTGGAGTCTGTTTCTGCATGAGCTGCAGTACGATACACAAGCTTAAACTCACGAACGTGGATAAACGTGTGCTAGGAAATTCCTAGCCGTATTGCTTTCCATCTTTTTTTACTTCTTCTTTTGATATAAAAGGTTTCGTAAAAGACGTGAATAAAAAGAAAGAATTACGTTACAGTTTAATATAAACCGGAACTCGTACTATTAAAAGTACTTGAAAAGTAGCTCCAAAGAAATTTCACTTTACTCGGAATACCGTTTATTATTGCCAAGCGAATTTGATACGCACGTGCGCGTGTTCAAGTTATATTTTCAATTTTATATTTTCTGTCTAAAATATGCGACTTCTTGTTTAGACATTATTAAAGACCATGATAAGTAAGAAATTCCAGTAATTCGTTTCTTGCGCTTCAGGTATCTGAAATTTACTCAGGAATGAATTTACAAAAACAAGGTTTATTTGAAAATAAATATATAAGACGATGGTTAAGATAGTCTATAAAGTGGTCCATTTATTATAAGCAGGAAACTGGAACACTCGAAAGTAGAGTAGTTTCCACAAATTGTTTCTTATATTAGGACGGTAATCTTAAAATATCATACAAAGTACATATATACTTAAACAATATGCAAGATTATTCCAATGACACACTGTATCATGTAACACAAGAAAAAAACTCTGAAACATTCTACATTCTGTATGAAGGGGAAAAAAATCAACCATAAAATAAAGAATTGTTTCTAATTTCTATTAATAATCACATAGTGCCAATGTATAATGAATTACGTAGAAAATGATTGTCAAATATATAATAATATTCCGTGGAATAATCTTAATCTAAATGAACAATCTTACCTAATTAACTAGAAATCGTAGAGATCCTATTGAAACTAGCGAAAGAAAGGGAAACTGCAGAAATTTTCATAAAAAATATATTATTAAATTGCCATTATAAGTACGAATAAGTTCCATATAATTAAGAAGCACACGTAGATTTTTAATATGTAACAAACGTTTAGTCACGCTCCATACTATGGGTGAAAAATCGCTCTTCACGTGTAGCATTTTTCAAAATAATTTATTCACCAATATGAACAAGTAGATCGTGTAGCAGGTTGTCGATGACGATACGAGCGCAGATCTTACGACACATTCGCAGGGATTAGATCCAGTTTCAATGACATATAGAGTTCGTTAAATAGGCAGAAAATGCTTTATGTATATGCATTTATAATATCTGTGTCCGACTCCTTAAATTAACGAATTTCTTAAACAAGCAAACGCGCTCTGGTCGTCGCGCGTTCGCGCCACATAATTTCATTCTAGAGCTTAGTAAAAAATATTCTTCGCTTTCCTAGACAATTTGCAATTAGATCGGTCTTACACGTGTTTCTTTAAAAGTCGTCCTTAAGGCTCAATGATCACGGAACACGGGAAGCCTCGCTGTACCATTGACTACCGTACCAAGCCATCCTTATAATCCTCATAAACTCTTCAAGGCAAGAACAATTCTTCTTAATATAGTGTAACGCATAACTCACCTTCCCATTGATTGGTTGTATAAAACTCTTTGTCTTTCGAAGACTTTCGAAGATTTGTAATAGAAAAGTTAATATCCATTATAACGACAATTATTACGGAGCAACGAATAAAAATTATTGAATTTTATTTTCAAAATCGACGCTCCATTGTTCTAACGCTGTTTTAACGAGCTGCCAGGTACATTTTCGATTCAATGGGTGCGTTAATTATCAGAGTAGCAAATTTTGGGGCAGTGGAAACTCAAAATTTGTACATCAACGAGAATTGAATTCTGTAAAGATTATAGTTTGGTGTAATGTCATGTCGCAAAAAGAAATCGGGTCGTATTCTTTTTTTCTTTTTTTTTTAAGACTTGCACTTGCTCCTCCATTGTAGGTTTTTTTAAAAGTCTGAAATAAGAATTTAAAAATATATAATAAAGAAAGTTATACAGCTCTTAAATGGGAAAGTGACTTATCGATCATTCTTTATATGTTCAAGCATAGTGCTGAAGAATTTGATTCATTGCGAACATGTATAACAGTATCGCGTTTATTAACTCTCACAACGATAAGATTTCGATTTTGAACGAAATAACATGGTCGTAATAGCCATAACAGCTTCGTTATTTAAGATCGATATTAGTCTCGCTTAAATGCAACGAGTTATAAAATGTTTCATAACGTAATTATAAGGACATTTATCAACGTACAAAGATAGATACCTATTTAAAAATATTTTCGGGAATATTTGAGATGAATCGAATAATTGTAAAACAATGGCGGCCACCTGTGTCCCGCGTAAAGTAATCCTGGAAACTCTACAAATGTTACTGCACGAATTCGAATTATTTTCAAATAGACTGCACGATACAGATCGATCATTTTGTATCACACGAAAATAGATAGTATTGTCGAAGCACGAGTCTTATCGAAGAAGATTGATAGTCAGAATTCGTATGTCATAGGAATACATCGAGGTATCGTTTCTGATGTTAAGATTATCGATATCCGGAAAAGGACGAGAACGCCACCAGAGTAAAATATCTATTCAAAGCGTGTGTGCCTACTTTCACGAATTCGTGGTGCAAAAACAGGTTGAACCGCTAAACGTTAAGGTACGTATCCAACGATATATTATATTATACGTTATTAAAATCGCTGTAGTGCAAATAAGTTCGATAAAGTAAAGAAATCAATTGCCATCTTCTTGAGTAACATGTTCCCGATACGAAGAAACGCAAACTATTGATACAACGCTGATAAGCTTGTCACCGTAAAAAGATCAGTCAACACAGAAATCCTGTACGTTCTTTAAACGACGAAAAAGAAAAAAGAGAAACAAAAGAAAAGAAAAGTCACGTGTTAAAAATTAACAAGATTTCTCCACACATTTCTAAAAATCAGTCCGTAAAAAAAAGGAGATAAACAAAAATAATCACTAAAGGAAAAAAAGAATCACAAATTAGCTTTTCTGTTCTCAACAGGGCATATCGTGCAACTTATTAAATCACGAGGAAACATCAAGTTGCGAGTTCAATTCCAACAACGTCCAATGTCCTACACAACTTTGTGCACGCAAGGAAACATCCAAAAGACACAAATTGTTCGAATCGTTGTATCATATCGATCGATATCCGCGAAGCCAACTCATTTTCCACGACTGACTTGACTTTTTTTTTACTTTTTTATTTCGTTTTAATAGACGTTCGATTACGTAGACGACATCGCATAGCCCTGATTAATAGCAATACGCAATGGAAAGTGATAGTTTGTAGCATAGGGCGAAACACCGGCATCGTGGATCGACGCGTCAGCATGTTACGCAGAGAAGAGGCAGAAATCGATGTAAACTCGAGATGCCCAACTCTAAGACAGAAGTTTGTCTTCCGGAATGGTCGGGCTGGTAGCTGTTGGCGCCGAACGTAACGATTCCGTGTCTCGGAGCATCTCATTGAAGCTTTGCATTGAGCTGGATCTTGAAGGCACGACTTTCGTCTGAAACATAACGTACGATATTAACTATCTTCGGCGTCCGTTTTCAAAAGCTACAAAACAGCTATCCCAAAATCTCTTTTGGCCCTGTTCTATTAAGTTGTTACATACGAACAGCCTTTCTTTCACTAACCTCTGTCATCCGATCCGCATTTGTTCTTCGTTCTCGCATTTTCATTCGCTCTTTCATCAATGCAAAATTCCACACACAATACCGTTCATCCTTACACGCATTCGCGTACTATGTTTTCTTTCTTTCGTTTAACGCAAATCAGAGTTAACGTTATTCATAAAATACGTCATCGTGGTCCTATTAAATTAAACAATTTTCAACTAACTAAGAATAGCCACTCTAAAAATAAAACATTTCGAAGCCTAAGAGGATCACGATACACAAGTTGGAAAGGACAAGTTGAATATACGTAAATTAAAACGAAGAATGAAATCTCACACAGCGAAATTATTCACGATTCGCCTAATAAGCCTAAAAGCGTAATCCTAGTATCCAAAGACGAAACGAATCGTATGAGTCAAGTTATTCGCATTATTTCATTCTCCTTCGTAATATGCTCAAATTACGTATAAATCCAATATAGGACACGTGTTATTTTATTATTAGGATCTTTAAGAATTATTAACGCGTACGATCTTTTACGTAGAATAAAAATCCAAGAGATTCATGAGAATGTAACATTTACAGGGGACTCTAATAACGTATCTTAATTAACATCGGGTCTTGGCTATCTTCTTCCGACCATCGTGGACACGTTAAGGAAACTAAGAAGGTCACGACCCACAGTTTGACAAGCCAGGCTTTACAAGTTTTGTGTTATCATTTTTTAAACGAAACTTGGTGGAACCACGTGTCGCTGTCTACAGATAAAACGACAAAAAAGATCTTGCCAAGATTAGGAAGCGCTGGAAATTCGCATAAAAATCAACGATCTAGAAATGGGCCGAAAGAACGCGACAGGGTCAAAGGAAGCTCCTCTAAAAGGCTAAAAGAAAACGGAAAATTGTTTCAATCGTCGGTAACAACCTTCATGTTCTCGTATGCAGATCCAACTCGTTCCTCCAAGGAACGGAAGCTGTCGGAGTTACGCATCTGGCCGAGCTTCATGGATAATCCACTTCCGAAGCCGCCAAGAATGCTGGTCGTCTTCTCAGCCGTGGTCTTGAACACAGACTCTGTCTTCTGGAATCTGTGGAAGGAGGAAAATGATAAATATTCATTTTACGCGGAACTTGTTCTGTCCAGGCAAGGTCGCGTTGTCCGTGGTCACAGATGCTTTTGCACGGGACTTGGATAATGACTCAAGCTCGATGTATATGTCATGCATTTTACTTTCACACACACGGCAAACTCCGCAATCTCGTAACTACACATTTACATCGCATTATTCACAAGCATTCCGTGCTCGTCGTTAGATTGTCATTATTATAAAAGCTTATGCTTCTCTGTTATCGTTACTTCTACGCAAGCGGCTAACAGAAGACGCTGTTTCGTGGCAACCCGAGGTCGATACACCGACTTTCTATCTTGGACACTAATTAGCTTAGCGGTGCGTGCCTTTCTATTTTTTTATCTGATTATTTCTCGAGTCTTTGTACATATTTCGTTTCGTCTACATTAGAGCAATTAGAACAACCTGAAGCGTTGTGAATTTTGCGCGAGTGGCGTGACAACGTGCAAGGGAACATCGTGGCAAGAGGAAGTTATGTCTAATACGTATAAATCGCGTTAATATCGTGATCCAAAATTTCTCTCGGACACAACCCTCAAATGGTGCGGTGCGATCAGGTCTCTCGCAAACGTTAACGTATGCCGTTCCACGTTCAGCACGTTATACTTCTCGCTGATTGCTTTTGGTACTCTTGTAATGCAGAACGAGGAATGTAATGGAGGATTACAGGAGCCACAGGTTTTACTCATCTTACGGAGGAACGATTTTGAAATTCGAGATATCGATCAATTTCATCTTAGTACTTTCTCTTTCATCGTTTAATTTTCCTATTGAAATATGTGGCAACAACTGTTTACCACTTTCTCGGACGTTTTAGAAATATCGATCGTCATTACGTTATATCGTTGATTTGTTACGAAACTACGTTTATCAGCTGTTTCTAAAAAGCTCGCATCTTTGGGTTTAACAAGATCTTCATCTGAGTTATGTAATCACGTAATTTTGTGCGATATAATGTAAGCACGTTTTCCCTGTGTGTTCCTTAATTGTTAACGGAACTATTTCTCAATCAATTATCTACTTATTGCTCGTTTATCGACGATCTGACTCGCGCTACACCAGTTGAGAATTCTAAGAAAGAAGGAAGAAGAAAAGAAAAGAAAGGAAAGAAGTAAAGAAGCTTATTTTAGTTGAAGACGATTACGGTTAACAGTCGATGGAAGAAATGTTGGATCTGAAAGGATAACACGATTGCTTGTGTACTTACAAAGTGTTCTCGGTGACCGCCTTGCTGAACTGACCGAGTTTCTCGCCGACGTTCTGATAACTGAATGAGAACCCAACCAAAAGTCAAAGAAAAGTGTTCTACATGTCTGAAGAGCAGAAGTAGCAGAAAATAAACGAAAGAGGTACGGAGGGCTGGCAGCCGTCACCTTACGCGCAATTAAAAAATCAACTTTGATTACAAGTGTGCGGATATCCATGTTGTCCGGATAAAGTCGAGAAAGTAGAATAAAATTTGTTCGTCTGACGTGTGACGTTTCGTTTTTTGAGAAAATGAAATTCGGAAGACCAATTTTTAACTAAACACGTTTGCAACTCCATTTTCTCAACAACCAAGTCTGCCATAGAAAAATTTCATTTTACGTTCCTGACTTATTTTTCCATGTTTATTTACTCCTATTAATTACTAGCTCGTGCCCAGTTGGTAATCAGCCGAGTTCGCGTTAATCGATTAAACAAACAGCGAAATTCAATTTTATCGGATACGGAAGCTCGTATGAGAAAATTTAATTCTATTCTTTTCCTATTATTTCGAATTTGTTTGCTCTCATAGAATTAACATCGTTATCGACTGTACTACGATTACATACTGGCACTCCCTTAGTATTCTAGTATAGTTCTATCGTACCAAACTATGAAACTTCATCGCGATAATGTCAAAATCCAGAATCGAAACCGCCCCGTTTCTTCCAATACGTTTGAAACCCCTCAGATACAATGACAATTCTGTCTATCCGCACACATCTAACTGTAAGTCGTTGATGCACGTGTGACTGTACAAAAACTTGCGTATTATGCATGCGTTTCGTCTATCGCGGTATCTGTACAGGTGATTTAAAAACCTGTCGAACGAAATAATAAAACGGGATCTCTTAACAACGGACATCTATTTAAATTGCGCGACAATTGGGAATGCTTTACGAAGAGACAAACGAACCGTTCATTTGCCAAATTCGATCAACATCACGAAACAAAAATTAACAGAGAAAATTGACGAAGTTATAAAGATAGTTTGGCGGTGAAATCTCAAAAATTTCGTAGGGTAAAGTTGAAGTAAAGTGATCATTTTGGCCCGTGAACGGCACGAATAGACGTATCGATTCCAATAAGGACGAAGTTACAGCAACCTCGATGTCTTTCTAGTAGCGACAAGCTTTCATAGCTCTAGCTCGAACCGCACAAATTGTTCGCGTGTGGCATTCGTAACTGTGCTTGAAGTCTCAGGCATCAGCAGCATGCGGTAAAACGAAATTAACCTGTTAACAGAACAGCTATGGTATAATTAAACCGTAACTGCTAGGTAAATTGGAAATTATACATTGGCTCTCTTCGACAGAATTTTCAATTACCCTAACAAAAAGTTGAATCCTTTGTACTCTATCGGCGCTGTCACAGTAGCGTTCATTGATATAGTATTAAAAAGTTTCGCTTTGTTTAACGATAAAAAAAAAAAAAAAAACGGGAAAGAGAAGTAGGTCGCTGGGTAAATACGTTCAAAGATATTCATAATATTTTTCTTGCGAGAACGAAGCTTTCGGTTTTAAAAAGGAAGTTTCACTTTGTTCGATTTTCACAGGTAAACGCATAGAAGAGGAAGACTAGAAGGTTGCTATGCAAAAAAAGAATACATAGACATTTATAATATTTTTCTCTCGAAACAGCAGCTTTTCGTCTCAAAGAACTTCATTGAAAAAGTACGCTGAATTAATCGTACCGTAAAAATTGTCAGACTACAAAGGAAAAATGATAAGCGTAAAGAAAGCGACGAAGACTATTATATAAATCAATTCACAGACGTTTATAGTGTTTCCTTCTTTTCTTTTGAAAATGAAGCTTTTGATTTCAAAGAGTCACGAAGCATATTGACTCAATATCCACGGAAGCACAACCATAATGTAATTCGTACGAAGGAAATAGAGAATTTTCTAGCTAAATAATTCATCCGTCGTGAATATTCTTTCATTCGATCATCGAGAGATAAATGACTAGCTGCTCGATTAACAGGTCGGAGCAAGTATTTCATTTAGCGAAATTAAATAACATAATCGAGTATCAATTAAATACGTAACGATGAAATGGTTGAATAGATCATGCTGCTGACAAGCCTGCGCGTGACAGCGCTGGCAAAAACCCAGCCAGAGACTTCGTTCGTGCAAAATGAGGGTGAAAGATAAAGAAAGAAGTACGTGCTTCTGCAGGACTGAATAAAAACGTACACTTGACTCTCCTTAACGTTTTTCAAGCCCTGATTCATGTCGTCGGTGATCTCTTTCCAAACGCTGATGCCCAGCTTCCTCTTCAGCTCTTGAGAGACTCTGATCTTGTTCGCCAACACGTGCCTTAGGGTTTGAATCTCCTCTTCCACCTACGACACGCGGCTTCTTCAGCTTCTTCGCGAAATAGTTAATCGTTCATGCTCGAATTTCTCTTTTGCGCTGAGACTTTTCGGTAATTAAGCGTAAAAAATCCGAAAAAACACCAGATCACTATGTCGAATATATGTATTATTTGCAGTTTATAAAGGGAATTGCGTTATGTAAATATTAATTCGCCATAATCGATAGAAGTGACATTTTTATTCGTAAAATTATTGTATTTAATAATTACAAAAACGATTGCGTTTATTAATAATTGTTTTTCCAATGAGCAAGGGAATTAGAGAATCAACGCAAATGTTCTCCAATGAGATATACTAAATAGTAGTAAAGCCATAGTTGTGTGGAGGATGCCTAAAGGGTTGAATAAAAATATAGCTGCAATTTTTTACAAATTTACATAACCATCGTGGTTCGATAGCGTGATCTTTTTATTTGAGATACAAATGCGTATATTTATGTTATAATTAATAATTTTCCAAAATCCATCTTCTATCTTTAAAAACGTCTTTGAAAAAGTACAACTAGTTGAAGAATAAGGAGCTTGAGTATGTATAGGATAAAACTGTCTTCTCGGAAATAATTGGAATGGATCTTGTAGCCAGTGAATTTCTTGCTGGTCATATTTCACAATTCTAGCTATTTCAGTGCTGTAGACGGAATGAAAAAGCGTGGCGAGTACGTACCTTGGCCAGTTCCGCGCTCCATTCCTCCTTTTGACGATTCTGTTCTTCCAGAGAGAGTCCTTGCAGCTCGTTCACTACGTTATCTGACGTTGGCGAGATATAATCGGCCGAGTGAAGAGTCGCGTCTTCTCCTGAAACCCCCAAAAAGCATTAGAAGAAACAGTTTCGTTGCACGAACGTTAAAAAGAATACATAAGATATTCAAAATACGCGTAGATTCCATAATGGTAAACGGGTGGAACAATGAACACCAAAACCATTTAAACAATTATTTAATTAATTCTGACCGAAGTCAGCTCTGTACGGTAGAATATAAACTTAGGACGATTGCGAAATTTCGATCGTCTAAATAAAATTGTACATGCTATATACGCAACTGGACAAGTCCAAAAGACAAGTCGTATCAGTATCGTTCGTATTCGATTTAATTTATTCGATTTAATTCATTGCTCGATTTTATTACGAATAATCGGTCCAAATCGAGGAATCGGTCAACGTGATCAGACTCACGGATATCATAAAAATAGGACGTAAAAAGTTACGCAAGTGTCCGACCGCCGCAATCGAAGGCGAATGGATCATTGCCATTTTATCGATCGTGTTACGATTAGTCATAGCCTCTCGAATCGCAGATGCTGGTCTCTTCTTACATAGAGAGTTAGTTACGTTTTTACTACGTTAGCTGTTTCAGTAGTCTGTTTACGTTAGTTATAACTTTTCATGAAATCATTGTGTGAGGTTTTTACGTTTTCTAATATTGGTACGTTTAGAATCTAGCTTTTCCTGGCACAACTGTATCTAATCTTGCGTATCTATCGATAATGCTTCGACAGAATGAGGATAAAGCGAAAGAAAAACGTTTAAAGAAGCTCGTATTATATTTAAACAGGAAGTTAATATAAAATAAGAATGTATAAAATACGCGCCACTAACGATAGCAAGAGCTATATGTGCACGGATTTCCGGTTTACGTAAACGATTGCGCCAAATTAAAAATGTTCAATTAACGAAAAGGAAATCCGGAAATTCCGCGCAATAACATCGTGAAACTCTGCATTTTCACGTGAGATATAATTCACGCTGGGTGAAAGTAATAAAACGCCCGTGAAAATCCGTGAAATCGGTGGATAAAGTAGTTTTTCTACGTTTGCACTGATAGCACAACGATTCACGACGATAGTAATTTTACCGTCTCTAATCTATGATTTATATGATTTTTCAACGATTGTAAAATGATGCGAAACTGAGATAATTATAAATTGACACGTGCTCTTTCTTGCAGCAAAAGGTCATAGTCTTCTTTACAAGACAGATAACTAAATAAAAACATGTATAAGGTGAAGTTGCTATTTGCGGCAATAACGAAAAAACAAGACCTCGCGGTCATTAATAATGATTTGTAATATAAAGAAAGATTCGCAGTCAGTTATAAAATTTATTTTGAAAAGTTGCTGATTTTTATTTTACATTTCGGCCTGTGTCTTTGATGGTAGTAGCGATCGTGAACTATGTACGTAAGTGTTAATCTCTGTGATAATTAGTCACCGAGAAAGACAAACTTCATGTAAAGCGTGCAAAATTTGTGGCAACAATTTTTACGATTCTTTGAAAACCAATAAAACGTCTCTCTGCTGATACAAAAGAAGCGGTTTCAAAGTTATTTCGATGTCTGAATTTTAGGCTGCGAAGATAAGAAACGGATTAGATAAGCGGCTCGTCTTGTTATATATAAACACACGATTTTTCTACGAGACACGGAGCCTGACGTTAAGGGATTAGTATTCAAGAGGCAGCGCTTATTTATACGATGAGACGCGTTAAGTGTAGCAAACAAGCAAGTAGCTTCGAAAATGTCGATAATATCGGAAATTATCTTCAGAAGAATCGAATATTTACGAACGCGTCATAGATTTCAGGACATATTTTTCGATTAAAGGTTCAGAAATATATCATCAGCCGAATCGGTGAATTTCTTACATAAAATTACAAATTTCATCGTATAAATTTCACGTCAACTCTATTTAAAAATAGTTCTTGGTACTATTAATGTTTTCCTAACCATACGTAGATAGAAATAAAAAATAGATTCATCGACTATCGAAATAATATCTTCGAAAGCTTAAAATACAATCGACCTACGAGTACGCGTTGCGTTTCGTCGCAAATCTTCATTGATACAGCATTCACAACATACAAATATAAATTTACGGCCGAAAAGATACAAGCTCGACATCACTTCGTTGTTCCAATGTTTTTTTTACGACGGAACAAGTACACGAGGGAAATTTATCGCGACAGTAATATCCTTTGCCTCTAAATAAAATACAAAAGTAGTTTCTTGTCATTACCAAAATGGTAGCGTAACGTTACCCTGGTGTACCGTTGCCCATCGATATTCCGTGGAAGCAATACCACGAAACGTTGATATAGTTCTCACTTTCATATCTTGCAACATCGTTCTACTTTTTATGGCCGTTTATATATGCATCTACCGGTTCCAATTCACAATTCGCGCAAGAGCGATAAATATCCCCGTGAAACAAGAGCTTGGAGCCGGCCCCGAAAAAATATTTTACTTCGAACTTCAATCGGACGTCTAAAACACGCATAAGCTATAAATCTGCAACGAATACGTGTATTTAAGGCAATACTTTGATCCAGCTGGGAATTTTCAACGCAAGCGCATCGCGTGACCGCCATCTATCTAAACACGATCTAAACGAGCTCGATCTCGACCGTAAATAACGCAATTATGTACAACACTCGTAAATTTATAGGGCGCCGGATCTCATAATCGAAACACACATATCCAACGAGGCGATGTGATCGACGTATCGATCGATCTGATCCTGAGCCTGCTGTTGTTAAAAGCAACGATAAATAATAACGAACTGTGAGTTTTACCGAATACGAGGAACAAAACGTTCGAGAGAAGAGCCGGTACACGATACGATATTATTTACTTCGCTTCGGAATAATTTATACGTCGGACTGTACCATTCTCGTGAATTATATGCTGCACCTTTTACCAACTCGAGGAACTTCTTGTAATTTTGGCTGTTGCTGATCTTGGCCAGATACGGTTTCGAGAAGTCTTGGAATATCACTCGAACTGATTTCCTCTTTTTCTTTCCGCGACCAGTGGCGCCGTCCTCGCCGTCAGGCGTCAAAAACTGCGTCTCCACCGATAGATTCGCATCGTCCACCACGATCTCGTCTATATCACCGTTCGAGTCCCGCCAGCAATGGACAACAATTTCGTCCGCATCGTCGCTCAGCTCGTCTATGTCGTCGAAGCTGGGAGTTGCAGTTAAATTCGAATAATAAACGTCTTCCTCGTACTCCAGCGACTCGAACTCGTGTTCGTTTTCACTCGGGCAATCCTGTTCACCGTGGTCCGTACACACTCTCGATCTCGTACTTTGTTTCGAAGAACCTCGGCGATCTTCGACTTTAGCCTGGTCCTGTTTAACGTCCGGCATATCGGTTTTCATGTCAACGGAGTTACTCGTTCTTTTTTCTTCTCGAGGTATCGAAGTGAATATTTAATTATCGTTCGATTCGTTCATTTGCTTATCTGTTTATTTATTCAATTTCGATCGAACACGTTAGACTAGTTGTCAGCAAGGTTCGTAGAATAAACGGACGAATGAAACGCGAAACAGCCACTTTTGATCAGTTCGTTCGACCGAGATTTAACGTTGCAAATAGAAAACTCCCACGACATTGCGAAATTGTCAAACGTTTTTATATCTAATTATCCTCTGCATCGGAGATCGTTGATAAAATGCTTGTCATGTCGAATGAAACGTCCTCTTACTGGATATCGCGTCTTTGTTCCTTCGCTACCGGTAAAACGAGTTCCTTCTAAAAACTGTTTACCGTAATCGCGCCAGTCCCGCTAATAAAACCATTCGCACAACTTATCCGTAGATCACACCACAGCGATCATCCCCGTAACGACCTATGAATTAAACTAAAGCTTTTCGTCGGAAGCGCTGGTCTCACTTTCGCGAACAGCACGGTGACCAGTCACGCGTCTCGCGCGTAAACAATTTCGATTGAAGTTAGGTGTCGTACACATAGAAAATTCCCGCGAGAAAACTTCACCTCTTAAATCCAGAGTTTTCCATTCGAGTAACGACTAACGACAATTCGCTAAAATCTTTTTGCCAACGATCCGAACGACCACGTGCGTCGATCGCCGCGTGCAGACGACGATCACAGCTGGCACGATCACGCTTCGTTTTCCCGACGCGAACAGATCGCGAGTTTCGAATTTGGCCAACCACGGCGCTAGTATCACCCGGCCACGTATCCACGAAGGAAAGAAATCGCGGCCAGTTATTTACCTGTTCCTCTTTCGAGAAGGTGAAAGAGGAAGGGACCTAAGGTCCCCACCATTTTCTACTTGTTAGTCCCTCCGTCTTTCCTTGCAACTGATGTTGTCTCGTCTGGCGAAATAAAATCTTTCTCGTTCATCAATTTCCATTTCTACTTCGAATTGGTAACGATAATCGTCCTAAACTTGCCATTTAAATATTTAACGGACGTTCATGATACATAATCCTCTTTCAAGCTCGCCATATGCGACGCGGAATATGTCCAGAGTCAACGATTAAACAGCAATAACGCTCGCTTTTATGTTCATTGACCTGTTTCTAGGTATTTCGCGCACCAGGAGAAGATGACTTTTGTTACGAATTCGATAAATCGATTGGATTATTTTCCTTTCACCGACTTTACGTCGTGCAACATCGCGTAAGTGAATACGAATTCGACTGGCATCGAAAGGTAAAAGGACGGTGTCCGTTAGTCTATAGGATAAAATAATTTTTGTATTTTTAGCGCGTGATAGTGCGCATACACGCTTTTCAAGGATCTTGATCGAGGATAAAAAAGATGGATTGGGGATAAAGGAAAAAAATACGCGCCTATTCCTACCAAGGATCTCGTTGGATGAGGATGACGGAACGGAATCTTCAACGGTTCGATGACCCTGCTCGGATATTGAATTTCCTCTTGCGGTACATAAAAATACGGATGAAAAGTGGCGTTAAAAGGAACTACCGGTTTGAGAGAGCTTTTTGGTTATATAAAATTTTTATAATACCGATAGCATCGATAGCGAGTGAAAGTCAATTACGCTTATATAACTACTTTTTTTTTACTATAAAAAATGCTCTCAAAGGTATTAATTTTAGATCCTGTAGGAAACGTTCGTGTTAGATTAAAATGTAAAATTTCAATATAGAGTTATTTTCGTTTAGAGCTTATAGAGTTCAGTACTGAGTAGGTTGCACGCGGTAAAAATGTGCAATGTAACAGAAGAGACAGAATCAGTTCTAAAGTAGCGTTAATTTAGTGCTGGAAAAATAACACAATAATCTCCCATCGTAGACAGAAAGTATTTCACCGGAATTCTTACAATAAATTTTCCAATTCATTTTCAATTAAATTCCATTTTAAAACCAGATGCCACCGTCAGTGAAGAATTGGGAGCATCAAATTGCAACACGACATTCTATCCACCGACAATTTGTTAAAAATTCATATACCTAAAAAGCTATCAACCTTCTTATAAAATAACAAACGGAGTAAAAAGAAATGATTAATTCTCAATAAACATGAAATATGTTGAATTATATAAATATAATAGCGTTTAAAGGTCTTTAACACGGTAGCTATAAAAACAGAACAAAGAACAAATAGGAAGCGTGACAAATAGGGATATAACACGTATTTTCAATACCGAGAACTCAGAACGAAGTTTGATAGGACGAGATCTACGTGGAACCGGTTCATCCGCTTCTTTCGTTTCGATGTAGTTCTAAACGTGACCCTCCCTCGGTAACAGGAACCTCAAGGTTAACGGCTGGTTGTCGTAATAATGCACGGATGAAGTGACCGATCGTTTGGAAATATTAAAAATTCCATTGCCGTTCTACAATCGTGTAATTATTATTTCGCTACAGATATCGAACCGCGATAGGTGTCGAACGAATCCTGCTTTCCATTCCTGCAAACGTGATTTATCGAAGTGGGTCGCAGAGTAGATTCGATATAGTGACCCAAGTCCTGCTTTTGTATAATTGTGTTTAGTATAAAATAGTGGATGCAGTAAACCTTAACGATCAAAGACAGCTTACGCCTATCTTTCGATATTTTAATATTATGAAAAAGAAAAATGACTAGATCAATATGTACATGTTTATGGGCATGTTTTTCTACTGATGTTAAACAAATATTTATTTTATATTCGGAAAGGAATAGCTTTCTCGTAATACAAAATATATATCCCCTGTATATTCGTAAAAAATATTAGTTTCTTAATGTGGGATATAATATTGCATGTATATTTATATATTAAAAGAAGAATTGAATCCCTTTCTAACATCGTATGAACGTGTGTTCGATATTTTGCGCTAGCAGGGTAGTTGCAAAGCTAAACTTATTTTTATCTTAATAACGAGGAGCGTCTCCTGTTCTCCAGCGGAACGTTTCCTTATTTCACTATCGAAATGCAGAAGGTAGAACGAATACTTGGGATTTTTCGCGAAGCAACGAATCAGTTCGAGGACCTTACGTGCCTTCAAGTCGACCGAAACACGCGATGTCGGAATTACGGTGGGCAGGCCCGACGTTAGTTCAAGTAAAGATCGATAAAACTGCCGTGTTAAGTATTCGCGATACTAACAGCTTGCCGTCGAAGTCAAAGTGGCAAGTGAACTTTCTCAGCGGTCTGAAGTTACGCTTTATAAGTTTCGCTTTGGCCGGTATCGATGCTGCGACCATCTTTTAATAAATTGCTCGCCGAGCGAATTTCGCTCAACCGGCCTTCAGACAATTCAGCTTACGTGAAAGCGGAATGAAAAAGAAAGACAAAAAGATAAAAGATGAAAGTGGAATCCAAGGTGTAATTTGCGCCGATGAGTACGCTTTCTAAGCGAGAATATCTTTTGACATATTAGCTATTGAATCGAAAACGCGGGAATTCGGGCGGCTAGAGAATTGTGGTCTTATTAAGAGAAACGGGATCTTTTTTAGAAACGTGAAATTAATTCTACCTCGTTAGAAAATCGAGAATATTCTCGCAACTAGCCAATCGACCGCGATGAAGATTTTGCCATTTATTAAACATTGTAAAAAGTACTAAAGTACTTTGGATATTTTATATATTCTACAATATTTATATTATGTGCATTATATTACATGCTGTGTATTTTTATCACTTTAAATATGCTCACAAATGCATGAAAATCCGCTGCTTAGTGATGAAAGTATCAATGCTGGTTGCAGAAATTCTCTTCGATAACATTTAATGTGAGGAAATTAGTTCAATTATTATTCCTACATATTTAAATGACAGGTAAAGTTTTTTAAACTTCTCCTATGAGATGTAATGTATATGTACGTTTTTTAGATGAACAATGTGCTGTAATTTATGCATTACACGCGCCAGATGGCACGTTGCATGGGCAAGCAATAACAGCAATATTATATTAGCACGACAGAGGAACGGCTATTGAATGTGCAAGGGAAAAGCGGACAAAAAGTGAGATATTAAACGGGACGAGTGCTGTACACTTAAACTCGTTGTCGGCAGAACGTTTTGCCTTTAATTAATTTTCAGTGTGATTGAAGACGGCATCGTGGCTTTGATTTTCTCTCGTTTTCATATTCGAGGAGCAGATTTTTCTACGCTATTCATTCAATCATTAATATTTTGAGAGAAAATAAAGTAAAGTATCTTGATGAATTTTAATATCGCGTTAAATACAGGAAATAAAGTTAAGACCTTATTGATGATCATAATATGAGTGAAGTATGTATATCGCGTATGTATTCTATGCTGGATCACATATTGTTCTAGAACATTGAATCTCTTAAGAATGAGAATACTTTCAATGTTTGGTTATTACCATTGAAAATCCTTGATAAGTTTGATAAACGAGAATATTTTTTTAACACTATGTTGTACTATATATAGAAGCAATTAATTGAGCGTCTGTCTCTAACTAAGAAATATAAAACGATATATATTATATAGTCTCGAAAACCGCGTTGCTACTTCAGCTATTTGGAATTTTTGTTTTACGGTCTACGGATCACAGACATATTTGCGCATCCACGTGAAACCGAATCTGAATTCTACTCTTTGACTTAGAAACACGAAGTCGAGAGAATATCATGAGTTCACTTCGTATGGCAACTGAAAATCGACGACAATACTTCTACTTGCTACCATTGCATATCGAATTGACACCAAAGTAAATGTTGTTAATAAAAAATTAGATATCCGCGTGAATCTTAATACGCAAAATTAAATTAATTTTAATCTTGCGATAACAACATCTAATCGATCTCTTTCTGCCATTTTTCTCATAATGAATTCATGGTGGAGGATACAAAAACCGACAATCAACTGCTAAACAAGTGTATGCAAGCATAAAGATGAAATCGTTTAAAGTACACGTTACAATGGAGCACGTAATCGAGAAACCTTCAAACTATAGTTACCTTCTAAATTTGCCACTGAAATTCTAAACGGCAATTATTTCTAACAAAGGTTTCAGTAACGTTCATGACTAAAACAATTACACTGGAATGTAGATTACGAATCTGTGAATGTTGACTTTCACTTCTACTTTTTATGCAGCTGCACAGGAATGAAGAATGAAAAAAAAGACAATATTTTCTTTATAAGAGTAAACGTTAGATTCAGCTAAAATCAAATTCTTATTTCTCTGTTATATTAGAGAAACTCTATGTTAACTTCTCTTATTTCCATTAACACGTTGAGAGTCTTTTATCCCACTAAAAATTTCTTTTGGATTCAAATTAAAACAATGAGATTGAGATATAAGAAATTGTAGGACCGTAGGAAAATTAATAACAAAGACGAAGTATAAAAATCTTAAATCTTATTATTAAAATAATAATTATTATTTTACGTATTGTAAAATCAAATGCAAGAGAGTCTTCGATATTTTCCAGTGAGTTTTCCTTTCTATATATCTAAGAATAAAAATATATATATTTCTATATATATCTTAAGTAACTTGTTTTGATTTAACAAAAATGTAACATTGTAAAAGTACAAGTACAATGCAATTTTACCACATTATTAAATTCGAATTGTGGCAAAAAATAACTACGTCGCAATAAGCAAAAAATAATCCAACAGTATAGATAATATTTCGTAGTGTTTTATAAGGTGAAAGAGTAATGGTTGATAAAAGCACCGAGCATAACAAGTTCACTTACAATCAATCAGATTATGCAATAGATCAATGTTTGTACATAACCAATTATCTTCCTTACGATTTCAAGAACAAGTATGCATACAGTAGGAAATTTATGTTGTTTCACGAAGCGTATATGAGAAGCAATAGACAAGAAATAAAAGTTATTTATATCAAAAAATGGAGTCATAAATAGGACGCAGGAATACAATCTTGTTTCTTTATGAATTTAAAGATAAAAATTGAAATATAACAATAATTCAGATATATTTCAAACTTTTTAATTGAATCGTTTATTTTACGTTAACTAATTAATTACGAAGCTAATACAATAAAGTAATAAAATATGTAAGTACATATATTGATAGTTGTAATTTTCAGAATTAAACAAGCGTTTATACAGCGAGAAGAATAATGAAATAATTTCGTAGACTTCTTGTCAAATATCTGTCTGTGTTTTTAAAAACAACGAAACAATGAAATATTCTCTCTCTCCTACATCATTTTGCTTTAGTAACAGAATTAAAAAAAAAAAAAAAAACAAAATTAGTCTCTGTGTTAATAAAATATGCTAGCAAGTCAATATATTTTCACAAGTTCGTCTTTTAGAACTGTTCCATTGCTTCTGACATGTCGTATATTTTTCGGGCCAAAGTATACAATGACGTATCGGAGACTTGGTTCAAAGTAAAATAATCAACAATTTGTTTATTTTACAGAAAGATACGAATTGTGAGGTTGACGTACATAGAAAATTGATCGTGTGTATTTTGAAATTTCTAACAATAGAAGGAACACCAAGCCTACGAAAATACGAAGTTACTAGTACAACTGCTGCATGAAAATAACCACACAGAATTTGCTTTCACGCATTGTGTGAAACAGTGAAAGCAATAATATGACGGAAGAGCAGTCGTCGAAACGTCGATAAACCAAAAATCGTGTATTGTTCGACAAGAATCGCGTTCGAATAGAATTTCAGCGAGAAACAAAATCGATCTGACCTTCTCCACAGAAGGGTGAAACAGGAATAACTGTACAAAGCATTTTTTGGCGTGGCGGTATTACATTGCAACCAGAACGACCGCGCGACGCGATTTCCGCGAACACGACACTACAGCGGCCTCAGCTTTTGCAACTTTCTCTTTGCGATTCTGTTCATTGGAGAATCAACGAATAAGAGCACTGGTTTCTACAGAATATTACAAAAAAAAAAAAAAAAAAAAAGGATCTAGGACTAAGTTTATAGTATTCGCGGAAAACCGTAAAAAATGTACGCTTCTCTCTCGAATTAACATACGCAAAACATTAATTCTTTCTGTGAAAAATACAAAGCCCTTAATATCTTAATCCGAAGATTAATTCTTTTTAGCAAAAATACAAAAATTCGTTTCTACGTTTCTACGAAATTTTCGATACAACTTCCTCTCGTTTCGATACCAATTATCGCATTCCTAATGATATGAATATTACACTACGAATTAATATTATCAGCGAAGTTTCAATCTCATTATCGAGATACAAAAATCATATTTCGCTAATTCTTGACGTGAAAACTAGTCGATCCCAAGTATCAAAATAATGTTTAAATTTTTTAACAAATTTTAAACTACGACGAATATTCATGTGAATAGAACTATCCTTTATCCTTCATATGCTTTATCCTTTGGATCACTACGAGCCAACTGACGATATTGACAATAAAATGTTCGTGAGTAACCGGCGGAAAGGTTCACCGTTACTCTTCCGATTGGTTCGCGGAAAAAAAGGCGAGCGTTTCGCGTAAATCAGTCGTCGCGATACTTCCGCTCATAGTCGGTTTACGCGCGGTAAACGGGAAATATTTGCACTGAAAATAACGGAGCCGTTTATGACAAACAGTAAGGGAAAGTATGCGCGAAACTTGGCCGTTAAACCATGAAAGATAAAACACTACGTGTGGGCCTTTTTAATGTTTCGCGTAGGCCGCGAAAATAAGCTCGGTTGGAATCTAGAATCTCGAAAGGAGCGAGGAATAATTCTGCTCGATGGATTCTTCGTCTTTTAGATCGTGCGTTGCACAGCTCATAGATCTTTGATGGGATTAAGAATGAATGGTCAAGAACGTGGAACGAAATGGATTCGCGGTAGGTACGAAATGAGTTCCTCGTATTGCAAGTAGTTTCTGCTATTCTTGATATGTTCGGTGTTTCGATTAATGATATATTTTTTGATGTAGTATTATTTTTGTGAAAGATTCAATTATATATATATAATATCCGAATTGATTATTTAAAAGAATAAAATTTCTATTGTGGGTATAGTGGTTATAGAGAAAAAAAAGTCATTGGATATGTTTTACAACGAAGCGTTTCTTCTTATCAAGTAATATACTTTTAATGAAAAATATTTTTTGTGATACTTTTGCAATGTTTGCAACATTTATGGCATTCCTAGTATTTTCAGCATTTTTTATAACCTCTACGCCTATAATTCTACTGCGTTCAGTACTTTATGGTCTTTGGCATCCCTAACACAATTCGCTGATATTACGTAATGTTTCTATTAATAGGGTTGACTAAAATAGCACATCTATTTTATTTTATGAATCGCAAAAATATTGTTTCGATAATTTAACAAATTTTGCAACTTTTATACCATCAATACTATAATCTAAGAGATTTTTGGTAACATGTATCCTAAAAATATGAGATACGATAGGACAAAGATAACGTGTATGATGTACTTTGTATTTTATCAAAACATTTCACAAGAAAACAGGTACTCCAATTTTACGTGGAAATCGAACCCAAGCCTAAATTACAAAATATATATTCCAATTTTTCAAATTCGTTCAAATAATATAAAATATCCTTCAAAATTAGTAAAGTAAGGAAAGGAACCTACCTATTTATACCGAAACCTAGTTACTATTTTCAGAGTTACAAAAATACGAAAATGATTTTTAACTCAACCTAATTAATTGAATCAACCTTAACCAATTCCATAATCGCAAGAATAATAAAGAAATAAGAGTCGTATAAGACGTGTAATTTTCATATTTTTCCAACAAAGATTGATTAAGTACGAACAGTAATGATACGTGTAACCATTAAAAACAGTGTATATGTGTAGCACGTCAGGGCGATAATAATTTTCGCGATAAGAAGTTAACAGCGACGAAGATATTACTACATGAGAGCTACGCGATATAGTTAGCGACATTTACCTATCATCGCTAAAATATCATTATCTTTCTAGCCACTTACGGCTACGTAATTATTACGAACAAAATACAACTCCTAACCGCGTACTCATGTTTCATTCACGAACCAAAACGTGCACCATCTGTTAACAATGTTGATAACGAAACTAAATAAGCAAAAAGATAAGAATATTCAATATTCCAAGAACAATAAAGCGTTTAACATATTTCAATTTTTCATTGTTCCCAACGCGTATTAAGTAACAGCGCATTTACATAAAAAACGGAAAAATGACGAATAATGTACGTATAAGTAAATGCTGCTCTCTCATCTCGTTAAAGACCACCTTAAACAAAGGCTGGACAAATTCTAATCACGTTAGCGTAATTAACAAGCGCCGCGAGACGAGAGTAACACAAACCGGTATATATATAACGTGTCATGTATTTGTCCGCGTAATTGGAGAGGTTAGGGCAACAATTGTTCGAACGGTGTATGTTCTGACTTCCTTAAACACGTCATTAACTTTCAACGATAAAATCGTAAATGTCGTACAAATAAAAATAATGTTACATGAAATATAATATTCAATATGTTAAACATAACATTCACGGTGTTGCATAAAATATAATATTCAGTGTAAAAATCTCAAAGTACTTTCGACAATTATGTGATGCAGAATGGCAAGTGATATTTTTCTCGATATCGGACGATTATCGTGTTAGATCGATCGCGCGTCATTCAGTGAGATAAATGGAGCGATTTTAAAGGCTACGCGAAATGTGAGCGATTCGAAAAAAAGTCAGCATAGGTTAGAACGCGTTAGCCAGAAATATCGTGCAATTTATATTCTACATACATGAAATTATATTTCTTGTAAAACTGCTCTTTGAAAGAGAAGAATGTTTGAAGTGGACAGCGTGTCACGCCGAAAATATGGAATGCGTTGTTGCAGAGGAAAATAAGAAACGTAAGTCGGGAAAAAGTGGCGTCAGTGATCTCACCTGTTGGTACGTTGCTCATTTTGTCGAATCGATGCGCTTACGTGGATGTTCCCTCTCGCTCGCACACGGATCCACCACTCGCGGTTAATCAACGAAACAATAATACGGACACGTTTTTCCGCGAGAACTTTCGAAATGTGGATACTGTGACGTGTTCACTGCTACCGAACCGAGATCGATTCTTTCCGAATAGCTTCTGAGGAACGGCACCGCGGCCATATTGAAAACAGTCGGCGAGTGGCGGCGCCAAGCGACCAAACAGGAACTAACATGCGCGCAAAACCGCGTTTGAATTTGTGGCGGTATTTCACGATTTCTGCGATATCAAATTGCCTACGTACACTGTACAGTAGCTGCAAAAAGTATTTGCATATCATTGTATCTATTAAGTTATTTACGTATTAATCAATTAGGTTCGAGCATATTAAATTTTGTACCATTTAGTAATACTTTCATTTGACTACAAAAATTTCATCATTCTATGAAAATAAAATGCAGAACCTGATAAAAAAAGCTCTTCATTGAAAAATAAGGATATATGCCTCTAGTTTCTGTAGCTACTGTACGTTGATATTGAGATATTAAAAATGTGAAGAAAGTGTGCGTATAACTGGCACTATACATGATTCATGAAAATATTTGGACAGTTACCGCAGAAAATGATAAATATATGTCTATGACATTGCGATAATAAAAGAAAATGATAATTTTTCTTTATAACATTTATTTCTAATATTTATTTATCTATGTACAGATACATACATTTGCCTATGCAACATAAATACAATTATATTCTACAGTCCGTGACCCCGATAGTATAGCTCTTCTAAATATTATTGGCGCTCTTCAAGTAGTATATTTATATACTGCCGTTCTTATTATTAGTGTAATGATAACAATTCGCGTTCGTAGTCAATGGATCATACCGATCATCAGAAACGTTATACAGAAGCGTAAGAATGTCTGTTATTACGCAGAGATCAATTCCTATAAGTGTATGTATAATCCATGCGTAATACTGTTTCGTTTTGCAGTAATACTGTCGAGTACATTAATTAGTGTCTATGTGCTGTGATGTAGAGAGACTAGCTTATCGGTGTTTATCAATAACATCTTTCTTTCCTTCGTCTACGCGACAATAGTCGAACAATTGACTTTAGTTGAAAATGAACTCCATATATTCTAAATTATCATTACAAGTATCACATTTTTTTTAACATATTATTAGCCAATAATCTATTAATTCATTTAATCTTGTTTCTACGTTATTTAGTACAGGCGAAAAATTAGAGTTGTTTAAATTATTATTAGAAATTTAAATCAAATTTAATATCAATGGCGTATGATTTTTTAAAATAATATGTAAATTATTAGACAACTAATTTCATAAAGAAACCGCTTTGTACAAAGATACGTATACGCTGTCACATTCTAAAATAATATCATAATCCTTCAATATAAAATACGTATTTAAAATTATATATAAATATAAATAAATTACGAAGAAACGTCTTAATATTAATTTCTATTGTATAAGACATATCCAGTAGCAATTAATTGATGTATAAAGTAGCCGGCCAACGATATAATATGTACAAACTACCTCATGTTCTACTTTCTCCAAGCTGTTGCAATCATCTCAATTTCATCCCTAAACAAAGGTGATTTATGAAATATGAAATCGATAAATAAAGTAAAAGCAGTTGGTGGTTAGCTTGTAAGATTCATGAAATACAATATACATACAGTTGTAATACACACGTACGTCTACCAATTATGGTATCACTTATGACAAATATTTCGTCAAAGTTGATCAGGCTCCTCTATAAAGCAACACATTTGGATGATTTTATACGACAAACTCTAAGATTTGATGGATGTTAGCTTCTCAAAAGCGACGAACATACTTTTAGCTCATACTGGCCTAAATGTCCACATAGTTTTGCGTAAACAAATCGTTAACAAACCGCGATTACAAACACGGCCGGACGACACTTACACGCTAACGATAAGCCGAGCTAAACTCTATGTATGCACCGATGAAACTGGCAGAAAATGTGTGAATACGTACGACTATACGTTACACGTTCGAGAAAAAATTAGCATGTTGTATTAGCATGTTGTGTTGGCACCGCTGAGTATCAAATAGCCTGACCTACGTTATTTTTAGATTTCGAGTCAAACTATCTACGCTATTTGAAAAAATTAAATTGTCATACGATCGTCATTGGTTAGTTGATCATACGCGCATAAAGGCCTTCATGGCTTTTAGCTGTCGTAAATGAGCCTACTGTCGAAATTATGGAACCGAATCGGAAAATTCTGTAGATAATTTTTATTGTACATTTCTAACTCTGTTCGAGGATTTTTACGAACGGTAAACAATTATGGTTGAAGTAGTAAAAAATAAAATTATAAAATAAAATAGGGTAAATCAAACTTTAGTCGTCAAAATATTAAAAGTAACGGTGTTGGAAAAATTAGTTACATCGTTGACCTCATTCGCAAATACGTTCCAAGATAAGCTGCAGATTTCTTACGAATATCAAATGGAGAAATCTGCAACGAAGGCAACTTTATAAATCCTAATTCATTTAAATTTCGACAATTTTTTTTCGACCAATTTCCAGTAGTATTATCACGTGCTTCGAATCTATCAGTAAGATTTTACAATAAATATCAAGAGACATCATTATGCAATTAACATACGCAGTGAACTCTATAGACACAAATTTCGACAGATAGTAACCTTGAAGAAATCCCTATACGTATGATCGACCATTACCATCGAGCGAAAGTCGCTTCTGAATGGAGTCAGATAATGTAAAAAATGTTAACAAATCGACCAAAGGTCTGAACAACGCCAAATCAACTTACGAAGAAAGAATAACGATTAATATTAATTTATTGCTCGTTCGATGCGTGGTTACGAAGCTTCCCCGGAGACTTGAGCTAACTATTTTGAGCTAACTTGGTCGAGCGATCGCTCATTCCGCTAGAATTCACCGCCTCGCGCGTAAAATCCTTCTAAATCATTAATATTTAGATACAAGTGTATAGTACAGTCGCTGTATGTACAGAAACCTACTAGTCAAAACTAACGTATCGAGAAGGATGGCGTCGGCTATGGGCCGGGCCGGGCTCCCCTTTCATTTAATTCTCTTTTTGTTATAAAAATAGTGTCAGAAGTGATCTTGTGTGCTACGTGTAATCGTAAAAACGAATGTGTTTGCGTGAAAAAGATACGATCGCTGCGATCTCTCGATGGTTCTCCTGGAAGGAAATCGAACAGAAGTACCGTTTCTCTGTATGTCCTGTGTGTGTGAGTTTATACGAAGTGCGACGATACAGCTTCAGGAATAATTCTGGGCGGAAATCCAACAATGTAGACAATTACCTTCATCTGCTCGTTTATTATTATTTAACATCGATACCAGAAATTATGTTAATTAAGGATAACACGAACAACGAATCAGGAAACGATCCTAGATTTTAGTTAAAAAGATTAGTGCAACGGAAATAATTAAAAAAAGAAAAACGGTAATAAACGAATTATTCTAGAAACATTACTGTCATATCTCGTACATGTATTGTGTCTGTCTTCGTGTCATAAAAAATTTGCGACTATTAGTTCACCACAATTTCGTTCATCAACCAACGGATGGACTTCGTGCTGTTATCCTTGTGCCATGGGAACCACCTTAACCGCCCATGCGAAGCTTTTATAACCGTTTACCGGCCGCCACTACTCTCGCAAAGAACAGCCCGTATAATGATAATAAATTTACGTAACCCACTTTCCTGAACGAGGAAAAACAATGAAGGCATAAAGAAAACAACAATAATTCGATTTTCTTCAGCTTCGAAATGATAGACGAAACATCGTAACCGAAGAGAGTAGTTTCGTATGCTAAAACAGCGATCAGCAGAGATCGTGTCATCTGGTTCGTTTCTTCGTGTCGTAAATTCTGCTATGCCGCGTTCCTCGATGGCACTCGAAGATAGAGCGCTAGAACACGTATTTGATTACCTAAAAAAGACTATGCACGTACGACCTGCATACGGAATTGCTCTACGAGGCGTAAGCTTGCTCGTCCGGTTCGATCCATCCGACAGTAGATCGGACATTAGAGATTCACTGGTATTTTCTCTTCGCGGCGCAGCTTGGGTGACACTTTCTTTTGGATCGCGTCGAAAGAATCTGTGGAGGACGATCTCGTGTAAGTACGAGAAAAAATACGCTACCGGTCAAAAGTTTGGAGCTCTCGGATGTTTAAAAATGTATCGAGATAGTGGAGATTATTCTATTTGAGAGCACCGATCCAGTGATTGTCGAGTCTTCGATCGGAAATCATTTGTGTTACAATTTTTTTTTTTTTTTTTTTTTTAGCACAATAACGCATTTTGTGACATTTTTGTGACATTTGTAACACAATGACATCGGTATCTCGATTTATTGACGAAAATTACCGAAGGCTTTACAAAAACCCTTTTAAATTTCAATTTGCAATCAACGACGCGAATTGGCCGAAGATTCGGTACAACTGATTGGAAAATGTTTTTCCAGATTGGCAAAGCGATACCAGACTTTTGACCGACAGCGTAGATTTCCAGAGTACTGGAGTCGCGTTATCGAGATAAGCGTGTGTGTGCCTGTCGTTTAAAGCTGCGCGTTGTACAAAAGTTTCGCTCCTCGTAACCGGAGCATTTATTTGTCCTAGAAGTCTGGCGCGGTTCCATTCTCGTTGATCGATCGTACACCTGTCATCGTCTTAATGGAACACAATGGTACTTGTCGACAGAAAAAGCTGCTCTTTACTCGCATTGCGCTTTATCCTTCTGAAACGCGTATTCTCTACGTGCTCGAGGACAGTGTTTTCACAAGTGTGTTTGCGCATCGTGCTTGTACCTTCTGTATGATTGACTCTCTGTCATTCGTAGATACATAAACACATACGATATCGATACAAGCGACGAGACTTCGGCTTCCTTAGATTGTTTGAGTACAACAAATCGACCAACGATACAAAATTCGAACGGTATCAAGGTTGAAGGGCAACCACCTTGATTTAAGTATACCGGCAATTTGTCTGAATATTCCTCGCCAATACATGCGAGCGAACATTTCCATTCTGCTACTCGTTAAGTATTCCGCCCGGATGAGGGTTTCCACGTATATTAAAAGATATCTTCCATGTTGCCGTAGCCACGATCCCAATAGCCTCCGCGGTATAACCAGTCCATTTGGTTTGTGTATGGATTCATGCCCAATTGGAACCACCTGTGACATATCCGATAATCGATATTATCTTGAAAGAGCAAGATAGTGTATATATTAATTTTAGAACGGAGTGACTGATACTCGATAAAACAAAATTGAATGAGATTAAGCTTGACGAAGTGAAAGTTTTAGAATAATTTTGAAGAAAGCTGAGCGATTTTAGATGGCCTTTTAAAATTTAGAATTTCAAAGTTCGAAGGAAATATTGCGCGCATGAGGGGACTTCGGAAGATATTTTTAACATAAAATAGATTCTCTAAGCATCGTCACACGGTTTACACTCACGAACAATTTCGAACATCCGCTCCAACTTTGCTTATCTATCTCACGTGACAATGATGTTACATAAACCTCCGTGTAAACGAACGAACGAATTAAAGATGTCTCACGATATAAGAATAATTGTAAAACAAGGAAATTCAATAAGCTAGAAATCATGAGAAGGTATTATGATAATTTTGAACGAACTGAAATATTTATTTTTCTTGGTACTTTACTCTTTCATCGTGCCTAAATAAACTAATCTAATAGAATGATTACATCAGATTGATCGATATTATATATTTTTCCTAACTATAAAAGCACAAATTCTCCTCTAATATACAGATTCGATAATTACCATAACATTTCGTTACCAATTACCTAGCACAGGAAAGAACAGTCGTTCTGGATAATTGATCGTGAGGACCCAATGTTTAAAACCAATATAAATATTCAAACGGTTTCTATGAATATTTAAACAACGTTATTATATGTATTCTCTAATTATCTATAGAAATCAATTAAACAACGAAGTCACCCTGCTGTACCAAATAAGCGAGTGAGGAAATCAAAGGTGAAAAAGTGTTATGCAATATGTTTAATAAATTATTTGTGTGACGTTATTTGTATGACGTTATGAGAAAGATCAAGTAGAAGATCGTGCGATCGTTCGATTCTTTCAAGCAGTACAATTATTTTTAATTATTTATTACCTGGGTGTCCAATCGTCTCCTTTCTTGTGCTTTCGCGATTTCCGTGTATCTCTTTGCTTCTCTTCGAGCCTCGTCTTCTCAGCCGCAGCTCCATCTTGATCGCCGTTCTCCAATTTCCTAATATCCGGCCTTAATCTCGAATCCGTCGGACATATAACTTTTTCTATTTCCGGTGTCAGTTCGTTTAACGACATTGCAAACGTTGTAAACTGGTAATACTGGAAATCGATCCGACAAATGTTTTAAACGTCACGCTAATACGGTGACTCGCGAAAGTATTTAATTACACTTACCACGGAATTTTTCTATGGATATATTATGCGCATTATAAATTTATATGCATTATGAACTCTCTAAAATTTCGTTAGCTCTGTGACGAGACACGACTGTCGTCGTTATAATAGTATTTGAAACCGATTCGAAAATCTATATGGAATTTACGAGACATTAATTGTAAACGTACAATTAGTAAAAAAATTAGCGTACTAATACACGAACAGTAGTCTGAAACGTATAATTAAAGCTAACAATGGTCTCGTTACACGTAGCTTATTAGTACAGCGAATAATTGACTGTTCAAGTGGTTTGATAATTTTTGTAAAGTGTATGCTTTCGAAATATCTTGCAACTTGTTGTATATCCATTTTCAGATTCGTTTCAAATTTCACGAATACAATTACGACAGTCGTCTCTCGTTACAGTGCAAACGAAAGTTCAAAACGTTTCTGGAAGCGTCCGAAATACTTTCGTGAGCCACGGGGCATCGAAGGAAATAAATTTAGTAAAATGATTAAATGGAATACAACTGCGGATATTTAGGCAAATTCACATTTTTGTAAATACAATTAAAAGCAGAGATTTGTCACGTCTATTAAATATCGTAGTATTCCACTTTGGATATTTTATACATTTTTGCATATTATATACGTCCTGTGAATTTTCCTGCCTTCAAATTTCCCACAAATGCATTAAACACCCGCAGTCTAATAATAATGAACAACGTTTTATTTACATCTGCGCTATTGGTTGGCCTCGGCGAAGCTTCCCAAAGAGTAATCGATCCAGGAATATCTTCGATCGTTGGAGTATCGTCTCCGTCTATACTTGCCGATGGATCGTCGATCGCATCCTTAAATGACCGTGAAAATTGTTTCAAGAAAATGTATCGAAATATTCCAGTGAAACATAGTAAATCAGAATACGTTAAAACGAGATAGAGCGAACGCTTAGACAGCAGTATTTTATTGGAATCAAATATCATAGAAATATTTCATTAGAAATAATCTTAATACGATATTTCGTAAATTTTGAACGTTCTAATAATTATCAACTTTTAGCCGCAAGATTTCTTCGAAGAATGACACGATATAATTACTATTCGTAAATTACGTGAAACATTTGCTAATCCTTTTTATCTTTTTTTTTTTTTTTTTATGAAGAGAACTTGTTGAAGTTGTTGAATATTCAAAGCTTTAATGAATGAAGGTACGTATAAATAGGAATAACATCTGATGATCTATATATAACTGGCTTTTAAAACAGTCACTTGAAAGTTAAGAACACAAAACCGATGAATGAAAAGCAAAATTTTTACCGCAAATCTATAGTATAACGTAACCAATGAATTTGTATTCATAAAAATATGAATACTTCGCTATACGCGTGTGTTTTATCTTTTGATCGTAATTATCTCAAATTTTAGAGAGATTTCCCAGAAAACATGAATACTTCACTACACACGTGTGTTTTATCTTCTGATCCCATTGTTTCAAATTTTAGAGAAATTTCCCAGGAAGAGGAAGAATCGTTTCTATCTCTCGATCATGCGTTTCAAATTGATTTCGCGTTATATCTAAAGTGTAAAAGTTACTCGTACACGTTTGACATTTATCTTAAGAAAGCAAATCTCCTTTCAAATATTGGAATTAAAATTTGTAATAAATAAATACGAAATCAAGAGACTACGATACTTGTTCATAAACACTCATAGCAGGCACAATTCATAAATCCAAAATCTTGTGCATCTATCCCTACATTTATTCCACTTTCACAAAAATAGAAATACATTGAGTAGCTCAATTAATATGTAAAACTCATAGTAAAAAATCATATCATGATCATATCATACTAAAAGAAATACTCTCTTTGAAAAAGACTTCAATTCTACTAAATTTCTATCAAATTCCTCGATTAATATCCCAAATACCTGATGAGAGGGTTTGAACGCTCCGACCTTGAGGCTGTGCAGTTTCGCGAGGACCTTCTTATGGCCAGGACTGCCCTGGGGACTCTTTGCCTCGCGTTTCACCTTCTCCAACGCTTCTTCGTACAACGCAGGGTCGCACACCATCATCCTCTCCGTCCATTTTCCATAAAGAAATAGCAGTTTCCTTTTTCTAAACGATAAACAAATGAGACTTAAGTCCAAACCAACATTTACGAATAGAAAATAACGAAACTGTTGTCGATCGAAACGCGTGTAAAACGTGTGTACGGTCTATCAGCATGCAGCTCGGTTTGCTACAGAAAATCGCTGGTACGTTTGCGAATTCAAGTGATGATAAACTGTTACCAGCTTACTCTTGATCCGTTACGAAGCCTTCGACTCGGTGAAGGTCCTTGGCATTGCAGCTGGCGCTTTTGAAACACAGAGTCGCCTTCAAGTTCGCTCCGCCGCTTTGTTTGATCTCCAAGGAACCGAGCTGTTCCATCCATAATTGGCCTACCAGCACGTTGTGCAGTATGCAATTGATATTCTGCCAAGTATACGCTTCCTTCCATCTGAATTCGTACAAAGTGCTTCTTTTAACGTTAGAACGCCAGATGCGATCGGCTTGGCCGTCTCTATTTACTGGATTTTTGTTATTTTGACGCCTTTAGTCTTAGATCTTTGTTTGTTTGTTTCTTTGAAACTGGCCGTACAGAGCTTCTAGTACAACGAGAACGATGATAAGAAACCGTAATGGAAATCTATATATTTTGTATTTTTTCCACGAAAGAGTATACCTACGTATGTGTATATTGCTGTATGTACGTGGTCACTTTTACAAATTACTCGAATGTGCAGGCAAATTTTGTTACTGTTCGAGGACATTCGAAAGTAATTCTATTGGGTTGGCAACTAAGTGATTGCGGATTTTGTCATTAGGTGGTATTGACACAATCCGCGATCACTTAGTTGCCAACCCAATATACGTAACAATAAATGAATCGGCTACTTACTTAGGAAGCTCGACGGTGACAATACCCTTTGGATGTACTTGGATAGATGTGCCCCAGAACTTCAATTTCGGGTGTATAGTGCCGTGGAATGTGAATTCCTCGCTGTCCGCGTGGAACGCGGATACCGGTGGATGATGCGACACTTGTTCGCAGACTATTCTAAATAAAGACACAGAGTAAACATGTGTGAACGAGTTCCTACATTTTCTCGATAATGTTACAAATTTGTAGATTACGCTGTTTTCATGCTTAACGGCAAATAGACTTTAATTCTTTGCAGTTGTCTAATCGTTTCTGGGATATTCTGGAAGAATAATCTCCCAGATGCTTCGTTGCAATATAATCGCAATACGAAATGTATTAGGTTGTCCGAAAAGTTTCTTTCGTTCCATAAGATGATAATAGATGAACAACAATTTCCGTTTAATATTATTTTATTGATCTATTTCGTTATATTTCTATTATTATGTTCGTGCATAATTCAATAAACTGATATAAAACTAAAAATATGGTGCCTCTATTATTTCCTTATAAAACGAAAGAAACTTTTCGGACAACCTAGTATTTCGATAGAATAATTCAATATTAAAACTTCATTCTGAATTAAGTACTTGTTACCTACTCAACGAGAAGGTTAAGAAACATCATCGATCGAGAAATTTCCAAACTATTAAATTTAATCTTCGGTATAGCAATTTAATTAAAATTCATCGAGATATTATTATTTGATAAATTCATCGAATCACAAGTCGATACTCGAATAATACCTGTCAGAGACCGCCTTAACGATTGAATACTCAATTAACTTCAACGTAGAAACTAAACTAAACTGAAATGTTTTTGATAACTTGGGCGGTCGGCTGCTTACCGGAAGTCCTCACGCTCCAACTCGTACGTTTCACCGAGTATCGGATTGAAGGGTTTGCCAAGTCTTTCCCAGTTCGAAGCCAAAGCACTTACAGCGAATGCAGCGACGTACTACGACACAGAGAATATTTTTTACGCTTAATGAAAAAGATTCTCCTTCGAACAGCTTGCGCAACGTAATAAAAACTTCCATTTACCTGCAACCTTCCAATTGGAGTTTCCTCTTGAGCCGCTAGCTTAAGCAATTTCGCGTATTCCATGTACTCTGCGACACGTTGGAGGAAGGAAAGTGGTTCGTTGAATATGACCGGCATGGTGATCTTGCTGAGGTCTTTGCCCAGTGATATCACCGAGCATAAATTCACTTCCGAATGGCCCGGAACTGGTAGCGTTGTTCTTAAAAGAAAACAGTCATTATAAAATTTCATGAAAAATTTCCACTCGATAAAATTTGTACTACGATATCCAAAGATCTACAATAATACCGATATCTACCGGCGATCTATAAAAATCTTCGTATATTCTATAAAAAGATTATTCTTTTAAATGAAAATGTAAAACGAAATTAAAATTAAAATTAAGACTGAAATAAAATTAGAAATATCCTTTATTATTGATGCAACATTACTTATGCAAGTAAAAGAATGTGCTACGATATTTCACTGCCAAGTTAGTATTAATTAGCACGTACTGTAGTAAGTAAGACGACTAGAAACTGTTTTATTATTACTGAACTGCGTGTATTTATACAGACTCGTATCGTATTTGTGAACATAATTAAAGAAATGATATATAAACAAAGCTCGTTTCGCCTACTAAATACGATCAGCGTTCTACTTTGGATATTTTTATTTATTTTTGCATCCTCGAATTTTTTATAAACGAATGAAAATCCACAGTCTGATTGTTACTTTATATGTTAGGAGAATAAATATGTTATCGTACAATGTGAAGAGATATCAATTTGGTCAACTCCATCGACGATAATTATTTGATTTCTAAAAAGTTGAACTCCAATTACACCAATTAATTAATTAGTAGTTTAATAATGAATGCTTTTCCAGCGTGAAATGAGAGAGACTCGGGCAAATCGTTAAATAATATTATACGTTTCATATTTTAAATGTTATCATACATATTGCGATACGTGCTTTATTTCCTGAACTTTTCGTTCTTTTATTATATCGTCAAGATGTGAGGAATTTTTCAAGAAATAAAATTCATTATTTTCATTTCTGAACAGCTCACGTATATTTTATTTAAAGAAAGAATAGTCTGTTTATAATACGCATAGAAATTTTGATGACTGATTGGCACATTCCAAACACAGATTTATATTTTAAACGTAAACCTATAGATCACAAAATAGGAAATATTTGTCTTAATCGATCTTGCTAATAAGCAGCGTAAAGCATGCATGTGAGAGCAGTGCGCAAAATATAATCGATTGTCCTATAAACGAGTTGCTTTAGCAACAATAATATTTAATCGGAATCAATAAATCAGCCAGAATCTGGTCAAGTACGGTCGTCAATTACGTCATTTAAAACACTAGCAACACGCTTATTCAACTTACAGTCGATGTTCGTGCAAAGAATTTTCGAACTTTCTTACGAAACATTTAACTTATCTGCACAATTATCTCAATAATCGTCTATCGAGCCTGATAAGAGCTGTATAGGATCTTTAAAAATTTTGCAAAACAATAACACGTCCGTTATTATTGATTTTCTGATTCTCATGTTGCTCGATGATTCGAAGCATATTATTACCTAACCATTGCATAATTGAAAAGATACAATCAACTAAACCGAAAGTTATAGATCTTTCAAAAATATAGTAGTACGTTCACGACATCTTTTAGAACTGATACTATAGAAATCGATACCTTTTGTTGAAAGTATATATCTAATTTCAAAATTAAATAGAACCAAATGAATTAAATTAAAAAGCCAACGATATAATATCACCGACAACGATATTGGCAATATCGTCAACGTGACGATACAATTTGACACGCTTCTGAAGTTATTTGACAAATAAAAGATGTAACTCATCGCGTTTTTCCTCTTCGCACACTGTCCCAATTTCCACGAGTCATATGTCAATATCGAGCAACAGTCGCGACGATCGCTCAACAAAATCGTCGTAGCTGCTGTTCAGGTACTTCGTCGGGAAACAGAGAGCGGCTTCGTGGCCGGCTGAGCTCTGATTCTCGCAGCAAGCATTCTTTAGGAAAAGCCTCGAAGCGACCAAGCGATCACGCACCTGTACGGTCTCTGTGTTATTTCGTTGGCCATCATATACGAGCTTATCGCGATTATCGAGCGTGGGCAACCGTGTTCCTCGAAACCGTGGCCTCGAAGCGGCTCGTCCCGTCTCTCGGTCCACCGTCTCTAAACGACGACGTCACGGCGACCAACGACATCCAGATAGGGATCAAAGATTCGTAAATCGCGTGGCTACACGACGCACAGCCGCCCTTTTCTTTTTTCTTCTTCTTCTGCTACGGTAACTCTTTCATACGTACATTGCACGGTTACGCGACGGTATGCAAAGAACCAACACGAATGAACGAACGGCGGAAACTGAAGATGGGTGCACGAAGACGACCCTTCGCGTTCTCCAAAGATGCAATAGCCGGCTATCGCCGTAACATCGTCAACTCGGATGCTAAGAACACGATTTAGAAAAGATTCGTTGGAAAAGGTAAGGTCAGTTTCAAAGGGATCACTGGATCGCTTGACATGTGATCACGACGATATAGCGCGCCTGTTTGCTTGCGAATCACGGAACTCGCGATCAGCTGTACACCCGGAGACTGCACACGTTGAGCATGCGGGCGTGACGAGAGCTCCGGCGCACCCTCTTCACCCTCGCCGCGTCCTACTCGCACCCTTCCGGGCTACACGCTTCGCGCGGCATTCCCGTCTCACTCGTGTCGCGCTCGTTACTCTCCAGAAAATATCAATAAGTTGGAGCATGGTTATTGTGGCTCGTACAACGTTCCGTTCCGTTGGACGGGGACGTCTTATTCGCTGTGGCGACCGACACGCATGTGCACAGCAGGACGCGGGAGAAGCTCGCACAGAGATTTGAATTTCAGACGCGGCGGTCTTTTTTGTCAAAGGCCAATTCTGTTCGAATTAATATAACGTTATTTAACGTGCAATTATTGCTGATCAAAGCTGTATCATTAAATTCTAAACGCTTCTAGATCGTCCTAGATTCTAACGTTATTTAAAAGATATCGAGCTCGAATGGTCGGATTTGAAACTTTATTAGGAATGCAATCATGCAATTTTTTCGTTGCACTTAATTCTTTGATATTGAATTACCCAGACAATTATGCATTTTTATATATACTCGTTATTATTAATATACATAGTTTTTAAACAATTCAACGAGTTCGATGACCATAGTTATAATCTAATCGTACTAATACAGAACCAAATACAGCTCCACGAGCAGAAGATACCAAATTTATTAAATGATCTCAATAATTAAATAGAATACTCCGAAACTAAAGTAATAAAAATTGTAATTTAACAATTTCCTTTTTCAAAGCTAAACCTCTTCCATAAATGTCACAAGTACTTATATTAGGCTTCCTGAGTGACCCTACGTTGGCACGATAAGAGTTCAGTGGGCAACAGTTTATTTTTAACGCAATTTCTAGCACGCTGACTATCACCGGAGCAATTATACCGGGTTAAAGAAATTCTGTTTAGCTAACGCGTTGTAACGAGATGACAGCCGAGTAGACGAAAGGGCAAAAGTTCGTCGCTGACCCGTGTGTTTGCAACTAACGTTTATCGATTGCAGTACACGATTACTTAGCCGATACGAAACCGTGCACGGTTTAATCGATGCGGTAACGAAGTTGTTGGCGACATGTCTGCGTAATTGTAATCGAATTTCCATAGCTCCTAAGAGCGGTGCGCAATATGCCGTCGCACAGAAACGAGAAACCAACCCCTCGAGGACTCGATAGCGCTTCGATAAATATCCTTCGTGCTCTGCGTCTATTTCCCCAGACAATAGCACGCGATGAAGCTCTTACCGCAGTTTCAATGGACTATGTACGATGAACGTTAATTAAAATTCTTGTCTGTTTTCAGGATATGGCGGCGACTGGCTATTGGTAATTCAGAAATTTGATTCTATATCCAGGCTAGTCTGAAAATTGTGATATAATCGAGAAACGAACTTGTTAACACGATAACTGTCACGATGATTATACCAACGTTAGTAAATTTTTTCGAACGATTAAAATAAAATAACTCTCACGGATTAAGAAATTTTCGACAATGTGAATGATTTTGATTAAAGATCACAAAAAGGTTAATAATTTTTGTTAAATTTTCTTATCTTAAGTATATGATAAATTATATTTTTTTAATAAAAATTATATGTATTTTCCTCGTTAGTGAAGTATGAAGCAGAAAAAAACACTAAAGAAATTTTTATGAATATTCTTCACGTTCGTAAATACGCATCGTCATCGCAACACGCGTTTAATTTAATTATATGCATAACTCGAAACGCAATTATGTAAATTCCTTGCCGCTGTCGTTTCATTTTGCGCGTAAAAAGTGTGATCAATTAAAAATTACAAAAGTTGATAAATTAAATATACATTACTGTATCGTCATTTTGTTATTCTCATTATATATCATTTAATGCTTATAATCATGTATATTTCACTATCGTAAACGAAAAAGTTTTCTAATTCTTTATGATACATTCAAGAGATCTCTTTTCCTCCCTTTTATACCTACATCTTATCAGAAATTGTGTATTTTACATATTTTTCAACATCCTAACAAACTTTTCTTACAGAAGTTTCTTTATGTATTCGCTGAAGCATGCATCCCTATTAAAGTAAAACGACATTTATCCTTTCTTGTTATTTTATAAAAATAAATTTCTCAGTTCTTCGTAAATATAAATAAATATTAAGAAATCAATTTAAAGTTGAATGTAGATTATACATATGCAAATAAAGGAATCATATCAAGTTGCCGCATAAGTAACTTCTTATTGAATTCAAAACCAGATTCTTATTGTTTCCGTAGTAGGTACTTGCCTCGAATACAATGTCATCATGGAAAAGTATAATAAGCATAATTCAATTAATCCTGTGCTTGATAATGTTCGTCTCGAGAATCGCGTAATTACGTACATAAAGCAATAGGAAATATGGATCATTTGTGTGTACCAATCTACAGATTTGTCCCAAACAGCAAATTCAGTACAACCGGAACAATAGTGCGTTACATAATATAAATACGAGAAACAGGAACTCGTACACCTGCCATTTCCATTCCCAAGAAGATTTCATTTAATTCTCTAAACGGGTATCTTCACGAACTATCGTGCAACGTACAAATAGAACGCGAGTCATAGATCGTTCGTGAGCTTCGTCGCGGCGTGACTTTATCTGACTCGCAAATTCCTGAGATTACCGCATAATCTTCTCGCAGTCGGCTAATTGGAATGGATTAATGGTTCTGTGTGGGAAGTTCGGTGGTCCGACTTGTACACAGGCAAACGCATTGGAATAAGAATGAACCGAATCTCTATTGATTCACCTGGAAACCAAATCGATATCCGTACGAGGCACAGGGGCTCACTTCGTTGCAGATCGGCCAACTTTCGTCGGATCAACGGAGAGACCAGTCAGACTCGCCGAATCGACCATCGAAAAATTCTCCAGTTCGAGCTGCGCGTTTATGGCGATCATCACGTTCCCTTCTTTCGACCATTTAATTTCAAATTTTAGCTTTATCCTGCGTGAGTAATCGTTTTCTGTGATATTTCGGTTCGATAAAGTACACTTGAAGAAACAATTAAATATATTAATTATTCTAAACACTATGGAAAATCGTTGACTCGTGCAATTGTTCGTACTGTTTTTATGAATTTTGCGATCATTGAATTGAAATCGGAAAATGAGAATTGGTTGGGTTTCATTCGTAAATGATTCATAGGTAAATGATTTATAAAAAAAAAAAGTCGATATTTTTGTGTGAATTCGTAGTTTATGTATCACGATGACTAGTCAGGAAGGAGAGAAAATTGTGGATACGGAAAATGACCTGGATCATGATAAAGAAGAGCTTACGACCGAAACGAAGGAAGATATTTCTACAGCGAAACCACGTGCTAGGAGATATCTCACGAAACATATGAAATTATACCCGGAATTGTACAGAAGCGATGTCTCGATACATCCAAGTTATACTACTCTTAAAAATCTACCTTAGTAAGGATTATTTCATTCGTGAAAATAAATATCATTATTTCTACTAGATTATACTTTGACTTGCAATTAAATTGGATAGTTTCTTAACAATTTCTTCTGTCCTTCGGTAAAACTTTATATATTTATTTCAATACAGAATAGTTTCAAAAATATTAAAGACAAATTTAGTTTTCTTACTTTGCTGTTATGATACTTCGACATAAATTTTTACCTTTTATTTTATATTCTCAACAATTCAACGTAGGTAGCATCCTATTTCAAGCCTGATATGCTCTTCTTACTCTTTAATATCCTTTCATCCTAGATATTCTTAATTTAATTGATAATATTTGTTAATCTCGTTGTTTACTTATTTTTCTAAATATTTTCTGTTAAAACGCGTACCAAACATTTAACGATTATGGCCGTAATTATCGTTGAACATCCAGCAACTAAATTTTAATAGCAGTCAATACCGTAAATATTCAGAGAATATTACATTATAAAATACCTAAAAACATTTTAGTATCTCCTCAATATTTCAATATTTAAAAAATCGTCTTTCGACAAAATGTTTAATCTGTTAAAAGTTACGTGGTCTGCCGACGACGTGTACAGAGGACCAAGAAGCAGATCAAGCGTCAGCTGAACCGCGATATCATGCACTTTGCGATGATGCAGTTGTTCGCCATCGATAGCGTCAGGATCGACCGTGTATTCAGCGTCGGGATGCCACCGAAGACATTGATTGTCCCCGATTTGCTAACCGTGAACGAAAGACGTCACATCAACGAACTTCTTCGCGACACATAACGAAACAGCATCTCATTGTGCTCCCAACGTTTATTGTGTACGATATGTATCGACATGTGCGATCGAATAAAATTTGCATTGATACATTGAATAAAGTGGGCGAGTCTATTTTCTTCCTTTAACAAAAAGGTAAACAGACTCCCGAAGCTTTCACGCGAAATCAGAAGAGAAAACAAATTCGATTCGACTAGGAGGGAAACAAAGAAATTCTCTTATTTTACGTCTATTGAATGGTTAAACGTGACGTTTTCTCGGGATAATGATAACATGAAAATATTATAATACATTTTCCTTTTGATTATTTGTATTAATTCGATGAGAGCAGAAACGTAGGATGTTTCGTAACAAGTATCAGCATGGACTCATGTCTGTTTTGTACAGCTGCGGATCACGTCCGCTAGAGTTATGGGATATGCACGTAAGTTCATCAATATAAAGAAAACACAAGGAGAGATAACTTTATTTTATGAAATTAATAAAAATAGTTCCAATGTCAGATTTATCGCCATTAAATTTCTCCAAATATTGTATCTGTTCAAGTTAGTAAAATAAATTCCATTGCATTTAATCTGTTTGCTCCGAGTATCAATCGTCTCGAACAGGTGAAAAATGGATACATTCGAAGAGTAACAGACGACGAAGTGAAATCTCTAGCTCTGGAAATAGCCGGAACCAACGTCACAACAACGTACATCTTCTGCCCATGTGGTCCCAAGAAAGTCCTTGGCATTAAACTTCCGTTTCTCATAATGATTATCAAAAACATGAAGAAGTATTTCACGTTCGAAATAACAGTAAATGTCTCACGAGGAAAGCTCTTTACTGATTATATTTTTTTCAATAGCAGTGATAGCATTTCGTAAAACTACAACGAATGTAAAAAAGAAGTATATTTCGTTTTTGATTCGACAGATACTCGACGACAAGGATATGCACAGAAGGTTTCGCATGAGCAATTTTCAAAGCACCACGCGAGTTCGACCATTCTGCACGTCGATGCCGATCGGCCTATCCGGTGGTTGGAATCAAATTCAATTTAATCTCGCGGACTTCACGCGGAGAGCGTACGGGACAAATTATGTCGAAACTACACGCATACAGATCCACGCAAACTGTAGGGTTCGACGTATCTATTTTGCGGACAGGTAGGAAATTGATCTGTTTTTTGCGATATTGGTATGAAACGCATGAAATTAATAGCTATTTTTTTTAAAGAAACTTTTCTTGCATCAAGTTTATAGAATGATAAAATATGTTTTACCAAACAGACTTTATTCGGAAGATGAATTACCCGAAGATTTTAAACTCTTCAAGCCACTTCAGCGAGTGAAATGCATGCGGGAAAAGGATGTGGCGAAAGAAAAAAGAGAAAAACCGGAAAAGATTGAAACCGAAGAACCACCACCTTTCGAAGCGGGCGAAGTAGCAGAAGAAGCAGAAGAAGAGCCTGAAGAAGAGCCAACGGAAGATGAATTGGCCGAAGAAGAGATTGTTCCTGTAGAAGACGTGCGAAGGCCAGATGAAATGGTGGAAGAGGATGAGGAAGAAGAAGACGAGGATGAAGTAGAACCTGCAGATGTAGGTGATTACGGAGACGAAGACGTAGGTGACGAACCTGTACCTGCTCCAACAACTCCTGGGTATGCCACAGAAGACGAAACTGATGTAGAACAAGATGAAGGCGATGAAGATGAAGGATACGGAGTTCCATAGCGAACAGCCCTCGACTTTGTGTAAATAAGGCGAATAAAATGTGTATATTTACGAGGCTTAAAATAACATTCAAATAAATTACCTTCTAAATAAGTTGGAATTTGAAAAACTCTATTAATTTATTTAGACAATTATCCCACTTTTATCTTTATTATCTTATATTGTTCCATAGAAATATTTTACAATACTGAACAAAAAGTATCTCCATTATTCTTCTAATTTCTGTTTGGGAAATATTTAGGAGAAATATAATATACAAAATATGATGATTTATAATAAATATTGGGAAGTATTATTATAAATATGCAAGTAGAATATGAATTTGTTGAATTCACTATGTACACATTTATACAATATCATCCAATAAAAAATATACAGTTTCATTGGAATATACAAATTTCAAAAAGATAAAATTTAATTGAAGCGTTAAGTGAAATGATAAAACCATTTTGATAGTATACACACTGATTCAAATGATAAAAACAGAAAATATAAAATAATTTATCCAGCGTCCCTTATTACTATGATACGTCATAATCATCTTCTCTTTTTCTTTTCATAGAATCTTCAATCTCTACTTTGATAGGTGGCATTGTTTGTCCTGAAGAAATCTGTATTTTTGGCTTGGCTACTTGTGCCTTTACGGTAGCTCCACCAGTTGTGGCTATAAATTTAAACAATTAATATAAATAAAAAATGAAAAATATAATAGCAAATATTATTATTATTACATACACAATTTTGTATCTTACGTATTAATGAAATATGGATAGAGGGGATAGATGTTTGGGAATGCAAGGTCCGGAAGGGATCTGTGATACAATTAACAAATTAGTTCCTGTTATATATTCTTTACTTTTACTTTCCTGTATCATTTACCTGTTGTAAATTTCAGGACAGGTTTTGGTATTGAAATGCTTTGAGTTCTGGCAACTGTTGCAAGTGTCCCAGGCCTTTTAACTATGGAGAGGCCAGATTTACTACTTTCTACTTTGTTCTTAGACTGACCACTTTGGATGTTATTTCCAACCAAAGAATGCAATGGTTTCCCAACTACTTTCTTCGTTGAATTCTTAAGTTTATAATTTGTTGCATTCAAGCAAAATCTGTCAGGTGGTAATCTTAAACCACTGTTTGATTTGACAAATGGCAATGGTATATTGTTTTTGGCCCGAGCAACATCTAATAACACTTCTCTTGGTGGTGGATTTGTAAACGTACGTTCCAATTGCATCTTAACTGCTAATCTAACGTCATCCAAATCGATAAACTTCTTTTTAGCGTGATTTGCGTAAATTCTACTGTCGTCTAATATGCAAGTAACATAACCTGTGAAATTTAAACCGAAAATAACTTTACAGCTTACTTCCAAATGTAAAATCATAAATGCAAAATCATGCATGATTATATACTTCATTGCATCTACATTACTTTAAATAAATTGTAAATATAATAAATTACTTACGATACGTAAATTCGAGCAATTGGTTTATAACCTTCGAATCGTAATCTGTAATTCCCATATCTTTCATAATTGACATTATAACTTGGGCATCTTTTGGAATATGTTTTACGTGGCTCATATTTTTCGCTTTTTCCGCCATTTTAAGAAATACTCTTATAATAGTACTCTCTACAACAATTCCGAGTCACAACTATATGTATCTTGAATTAACTTTCCAAGTCAAAGTTCGACTAAACATTATGAAATACACGCCAATATCATGCAGTGCTACCATTTATAAAATTCAAACTTTACAAGATCAGAAATTTATTATTTTCAAATTTTGTAATTAATAATAATTATCCATTGCTGTCATCATTTTTACTGTTAAATATTGTTTTCGAACATCAAGAAGTAATTACATGAAAAGACATGAAAAAATTTGTAGTTTTAGTGCGGTAGTTAATGTAGTTAGTGTGGTAGCCATTAAAGCAGAATTCATCATATTACACTTAAATTTGTTTGTTGGGTTCGTGAGTTGATATTTGTTATTTTGGGCGAATGCATGTATGCATCTTTGAATTACCATCTACCAATCTTTGAGGTAAATATATCTCGCTGTATTCAATTGATTTTATGCGAATTATATATTCAAAGATCATATTTAGTTTCTATTTCATTTTATTTTACATTTTAGACATATGGTCAAAATTAACAGCAATGGCATCCTTAGGGGTAGTTGATAGACATCACGAACAAGAATTCTTATCTGTAATGCAATCTTATGTCCTGTGGGATACTGGTGCAGGAGCTGATTGTTCCCAAAGTAGTGGCTTGTGTGTGCTAGGGCTCATTCGTGCAAAGCATGGGACAGCAATTACAGATTACTTATTTGGCCAGTTTAAGGACACACAGAATGAGGTATAATGATTTGCAAAAATATAGTGTAGTCATAGAATCAATTGAGCAGTAAAGTAATTCCGTGTTGAGCAATGAAGTGACAAATTAAAAGATAAAGCAGAGAATAGTAAACTTGAACTTATTGATCATAGTTTATTAATAGTTACAGTATCAAATATTATGTAGAAGGTAAAGTTAAAGACAAAATTAACATTATATACATAATGTTAAATAAAATAATATTATTGTTTTTTTATATCAATTTGAAACTGCAGGATATGGTATATTTATAATCTGGAATGATTTTCTTATAGATGACCTGTCATTGGAGCTGTTTAGGACTGGGTCTGGCTGCTACAGAATCGCATATGGACGATTGAAATTCAGAGTTTATCAAAATGATATTATTATGGGTTAAGGGTTCCACTATAGGCATGATCGTTCTTGGATCCAGATCAATGCAAGCAATTGAGAATATGGTTGTGGTAAGTTGAAATAAAAGTTTATTTACATATATTTTGATGATTAATATTATCATCTGGTATTTACTTCTCAACTTGAAGAAATATGTTATATATTCGTGTGAAGAATAACTTTATCCACCAGGTGCATATGGATACTGATTTTTAGTTTGGAATGTATAGGTTCCTTTAGCTCTGTAAAAGAAATTGATATGTATTAGTATCAGATAATTAAATTAATATTAAAAAGAGTAGAACCCAAACAAAAATGTTTCCCTACTAAATATTACAATAAATACTGTACTTTGAATATCTGCATTCTATGCATTTGCGTATCTTCATATTTCTCAGAAATGCGTAACGCTCTGCAATCATAAATTAATGACAGTAGTAAAATAAAACTCACTTCGGGTCAAGGGTAGGACCACCCATGTATGCCGTTGTCCCATTCTGAGATACACCGAGGAAGCCTTTTGATTTCATAACAGATTCACTGTAGTATTCGTAGCTGCGTGAATGTGCGCAAGCTCCTGTGTTTCATAAAATTTATTTTTAATATTGCACACACACACACACACACACAAAGTGCGCAACTAATATCTTTTCAACTGATACCTGTTAGTAACTCGAGACTCTATAGTATGTTCCTTACCTATCAAGTCATTGACGCATCCTGGTTGATTTCTTCCATCATTGGCAAAGAAATCAGAAGTACCAACAGAGATATCCAGACCCAAATATCCGGCGCATGTGTGAATAACTTGAACATTTCGCGCATCCGATTTATCAACTCTTCCATCAGGCCCTTTGTGTTCAAACATTGGTTTGGCAGCGTCGAGTGCTATAATGGCAAATATTTAGGGATTTAGTATAATTTACTGTATCATGATTGCCGGATATAAAATCAATTTGCATTAAAATGTATAAAGATTTAAAAATTACTTTTTTTCTGATTTAAGTTAATCTAAATGTACCTTCGATGTTTTAAAAATTTACCCTTCAAACTTGAAAACTTCACTAATCTTTCTGTTTATCTTTCATTTGCCAATCTCAATCAATCTATCCTATTGTTTCCGATGTGACATTAAAAACTGCGCTCCTCGAACTTCGTGGAGAACTTTAGAATACCATTTTACTAATATATCGTTACCCACCGATAACTTCCGCAACTTGGCTCGACCTAGTTCCTATCTCTAGTGCACTTAAGCCTGCGACATGAGCACCGAGGGAGTGTCCAACAATTTTCAGTTTGGACGTTCGTAAACCAGCGCCAGTTTGTAGGAAATTCACGAAATCAGCTACGCGGAGAGCAACGCGTGGTACGCTTTTTGCAACGACGGAATAAAGCAGGTTTTTTGCTATTTTACCCCAATCGACGATAATGACGTTGCTATCCCAGACATTAAGGAAAGCTGAAAACAAGAAATATTGTTCGTCATAATATTAAAATGTTAAAAATATGACCATTACCGTTCGTAAGTTGTAGCACACCCGTTGATATTCACCACGAATTGAATACTTTTTACTGCTCATATTTTCTAAATGTTTTGTTATAAATCTATTTCTTTGATCCGTCTTATAATGTACGTAATGTAATTATATATTTGTCTTATAATGTAAAATACTGATTAAGTTCAATTCGGTAAAGTCAGAAAGATTCTATGTCTCGAAATAAGATGAAAATCAAAAAATGAAATTTCCAACGTAATTTCGTTGTTCTTTCTTTTATTCTTACTTCCAGTCACAGAATCTTCCCTGATTTCAGTTATATCACGAATTTTAGCTCACAGTGTATTTATTATATCGATGAAACTTATTTACCATCGCGTACGAGTGTACATGACGAAGATCGACCATTGGAATTCCAACCATGAGTAACTATGATGGTTTCCCTGTGCGGATTCCAATGACTCTTTCGTACAGAGACTATGTCGTTTAGATTTATCACATCACCAATTGTAGGGTTATCTCTAGAATAAAAATTAAATTCTTCAATGTTAATTCGTCGAACACGGGATGACCTACTTGTAATTGTCTCCTCTGCAAAAAGATCTGTTATTTTACAAACTTATTCTCATTTTAGCAGACGAGGAGCAACTGTAATGTTTTAACATAGAAAAGAAAATTAATGAATAACGATAAGACACATTTTGCTCAAACCGAAGATTCTTTTTAATGTTTGAAATTTTTAATGTAATGGGTTGAAAATAATTGCAATACGAGGTTCTCCATAGTTCTCTATAGTTTGTGCATAAGGGTAGACTGACAGGCGAGTATTATAGTGATCTTTCACAGCGAACAGATTAGCTTTATTATAATTAGTTTAGTACAAATTACTTTTCTGATTAATCAAATAATTTTAAATACTTTTTCAGTTTATCTCTCAAATATCAATTATAGTGAGATAGTGCATAAAAATGCACTCGTGGAATATTTAAATATGCAAGAATATACATAAACGTACAGAAGATATTTTCAGTAAATAAAAAGGTTACCAAAAAATAATTCTAACCGTGTGTAAAGGTTGAAACTGATCGATTCCACATTGATACCTAAAATGGTAAGTTCTAATTCAGTTAGTGGAGAGTTATCGATTTTAATCAGATACGGCACTCCTGTTTCATCCGAAAAGATCGTGTAATTGTTTTCCGTTAACACCGTGAGCAACGCAGGATAAACTGAAAAGAATATTTTTCTCGTTAATCAGTTACTCGATTTTTCTGTGTCTAGATCGAATAATATTCTGATACGAACTTAATGCTATTCCCGTTGTCATTGCTGTCGTTGTGGTTCACTATGCACACCGCAATATAGCAGCCCGACTTCTTGGCTTTCGCGTTTTGCCGCTTCTTTTTATAGGTTTAAGGGAAACAATGGTAATCCACTCGAGTATTATACAGTTGATAAGTGACTGATACTCGATTGATGGATTAATAGCGAGTCACATTCACGAATCAACTACGAGTAGTTAGAAAAATAGCGTGGATCTTCTATTCTTAACGAAAGCACGGTCTTAAGTAAGAACTTAAGTGTGAAGACGTTTAACTATTTGTTTTACCTATACTTTAGACATATTATATGTATTAGAATTTCTTTTAATTCCTCAAAATCTGAATTCTAATGTTTAGTTTGAATCTTTGATTTAGCAATGCTTTAAAATAGGTTTGCTTTCAATTTTTCCATTCACTTCGCGAGTATTTAGGAAATTCGTTTCATTACTTCGAAAGTAGATAATTTAAATTTGTTGATTTAGAGCGTTAAGCTTCTTTCTAAACTGTTCAATATTTAAATTTGAAGTTAAATAACACGCAGTAATTTCAAGTAATGCGAAGAAACAATACCGGTGATGTCTCTAAAGTTAGTCTTTTTTTTTTTTAATTGGAGCTCTCAATTACTGCAGTCTTATTTCTGTTCATCTGGTAGACGCTCGTTAAGAAAACTACTCAATGAAGTATTACACTTTGTGTCATTTCTTTATATTCGTTTTCAAGCTTTTGGGGTCACTTGTGAAACAACGTGAACAATATACAATGTAAATAATTGATTATAATGGAAATTCTGGTTATACATAAATAGCTCTTAATTCTTCAAAGTTCCTTGAACAATCGATAAGTATTAACTACGTGCCTAGTAGACAGGTGTTTGTAATTTTTAAAATAATCAAATGATGCAGCCTTGCGGCACCTTTCGTTACTATGAATCATCATTATGGATCATAATAGAACTCATCTGTTTCTCGAATTTTTCGGGACAAGTGTTTTTACATTTTCAAGAATCGCTCCTTGGACATTGGAAAACTGGACCGTTGAAAACTGTAATTTACCATTTCTTTTCACTGTAGTTGTTTTTACAGAAAATTACGATAGTCGGTATTATCTTACCCGTGGCTTGTGATTAAACGATCAGATTAGACAATTCAGACTGCCCGTCGATTTCTTCATAGATTGTTATGAAATTATTGTAGCATTATCAATATGAATCGTACTATCATCGAAACTGTCATTAGAAATAATTTATTTCGTGATAAAGTAACTATTTTCCCAACAAGTTTTATGCTTAAGAGTATCTTAAGTTTCGAAAGACGAAGCAAGGGATTATTCGAAATTATTTCACGCGTCATTCGTTGATTACGCTAGCTTCGAAATATTGGATGTGACCACTCGTTGATTAAATAACTTTACAGATAAAAAATTGCACACCTTCAAACGATCGTCGGGCGTTTATCGTTTTTTACACTCACGAAATCATTATTAGCTCCTTTAGAAAGAGATGTGTCTGTTTCCATGTTTGTCATGTAGGATTTATAATAACGATGCGAGATTTCTATCAGAACTGACCTAATATTAAATCATTTCAGCCTTGTTCCCATTATGGTTAAGTATTTTTTTTTATTTTCTTTATTCGTGCTTTATGGCACGTGTTAGGTACCTGATATTCGGATAATAATTAGAATTCCAAATATATGCGTTTTCCGCTAAGGATCTCGGAGTGTTTTTTTTTCAGCGGTTAGTTGCAGTTATTTTTGATCGTAATTTTTCGCTGCGAGCAATGCCATATTTTCCTAGAGAGACTCGTGCATAATTTTGGCTCATTTATTTGCCAGATCCTCCTTCGCAAATACTGGCGACGAAAAGATAGGTGCAGGATTAACCCCATCGATTTGTCAACGTTGTTTCACTTGTCTCCAACATAATTTCGTCTCGTGCTACCTCGTTATCGTTGGAGTAAAAAATTACACTGGATTTTTCAGATAATATCGATGGAAATGTTTATGCACGTATAAATCTCGTCGCTATTACATGACGGGATGACGATTCTTCGAAATATTCACGTTCTTTAAGATCATGTGAATTATCATTCTCGGTATCTTGAGAAGCCCATAGGGTTTTTCTAGGTAAATACGTTAAGAGCGATAAGCGTAATTGAGACGAATGTTCTTCAGATTCTATGTTTTTATATGTTTTCACAATACGATAAAAGAAAGAGGGAAAAGAAAACTATGTGAACGATGAACGAAAGGATTCTTTTTTTCTTTCTTTGGAGAGGCGAATTAATGATTAGTTGAAAGAACGTGTTTGTAGATTCCTTTGAAGTATTAATTGTTTTCTATTGATTTCCTTATTTTATTCTCATTAACTTTTATCTAATCTCGTAAAAATTATTATACATGAATATAAACTAAGAAGAAGAAGAAGAAATATAATTTTAATAGAATTTTAAGGACATTGAAATTTATTGCTAAGCTTCCTTTTCAATTATGCGCTTATTATACTTTAATATAACTTATTATACTTTATTAAAATTATACACTTCGTATATTTTCTTCCTACAAATTATATTTCAGATTTAATTTAATAATCGAAATGAATGTTAAATACAAATTATTTACTTGTGCCGATTCAAGTTGATATTCGGTGCGTATATTGTTCTTAAGAAAACACTATTTTGTATATTTTGAAATTTATCTTTTTGTCCAATGCTATCAGTACACATAGGAAAATAAAAGCCTCGTGTTAGAATATGATTTACATTCGTATTCCTATAAAAATTTATATACTATATATATGTAATAATAATAATATATAATAATATTTTTATAAAATGAGGAATACGAGATATCAAGATTCAATGTTTTCAGGCTCGTTATGCATTACAAAGGATTATATTCGGCCACAGGTATAGGATTCCTCTAAGTGTTCAGGTGAGTACCAATAAAGAATACTTAAGTCAGTGGAATCAATATGACATTGCGAAATGCGAGTTCCTCAAAGTGACCAGCTAATCGTCGCTGTCTTTTCCGCAAGTTTGATATTCTATGCATAACTCGCATTCCTGCGTCTTGACATATACCTCGTAACGATTACTCAAATATATATTCGTTGTGTTTTTCACAGTGATTATTGGAATAATTACAAATGAAAAGGAATTTTGTATTTTGAAATTTTTAACAATCCAGTCCTTCTTATGTATACACCGTGTAACTTCATCATTTTGCAAAATTCTTAGAAATAATAGACGCACAATGTTTTTCCTTTTACATTGGTTTATTGAATTATGCACGAACGTAATAATAGAAATATAACGAAATGGATCATACTTAATTCAATAAAACAATATAAAAGAGAAATTGTTGTTCATCTATTATCACCTTATGAAACGAAAGAAACCTTTCGGACAGCCTAATATATCTTGCTCACTTGAAATCAGAAATTTTATAATGTAGCCTTATTTTATTTACTCTTGTTAGAAAGTAAGGCTACGTTAGAAAAAATTGGGATTTTTCATTTCGTATTTATTCAAGGAAAAAGCGTCAAGATCTCACGTATTTTTAGACGTCCCGGTATAATGCATCAGCTTGATTCGTATTATTTGTGTTTCTTTTTGTCTCATATTGTTGACCATCTCGATAACCAGCATCCTACCGTATCTAAATATTGCTCTCGAGTTGACGAGGGCTTTTAGTTTTATCGGATCGGAAGTTTCTGCGCAGAAGACCACTGTCGTTGATTTCCTGGTTATTTTTTATTTCGGATTTTAAGACAATAAGTCGTGCTTGCGAGATCAAAAGATTCGCGAAGGTTTTTAATAGATAGCTTATCATAGGTGATCACCTTTCGATGTTGACGTATCGTCTGACGTATGTTTATCGTATCATCGTGGCTCTATTTATACACAGTGTTTAACCGTGCGTGTGCCTAGTATTGTTCAAGAACAGGCACTTGAAGAGAGGGTTAAATTATTTGTACGAGCTTAAGATGCTTTTATCAACAGGATTTGTAATAATTGCGAAAGAAGGTAGAATTTCCAGTATTTCAATAAATAAGGAAACGATCGCTCGAATAAGAACATTTCCAATAGTGGCATATCCCTTTTTCCTATAGCGATTGTTTAGCGATTTTTATATATAATTTATTGAACAATCAAACCAATCACTTCCCAAGAACGACGATTATGTGAACACGTCCATCATAGAGTACATTAAACGAAACAATAAAGTAGAATGAAGAAGGAATAAGCATCTTGCTTGGTATTTGTGAAAATTATGTATTAGGTCGTCCGGAAAGTGTCTTTCTTTTACAGACACGTCTTTTACAACGACGCATCTTTATACAAACATGAAACCTAATCTGTCGAACGTTGTGATCTTTATTTTGGTAGAAGAAAATGGATGATACGTAATCCGATAAAATAATATAAAACGGAAAAGCCATTGTTTCCTTATAAAACGAAAGAAACTTTTCGGACGACCTAATAGATGGTCGGCTAATTTTGTCGAAACGCTGTTATGTTACGTAACATAGGATAATGTTACAATATAAGTCATTTATATTATTAAGCTCTTTGTTTAATAATCTTTGAGACAAAACAAGGTATTTTTAGTTAGTCTTTGACGGTTTCATCAAGTCACAGCTGTGTCGGAGTTTTTGTTTCAATTGCGAACCAGTAGGTTGTTGCTATTGTGTATTTCTTTCATTTCCATTGACTATTTATAAAGCTGTTTATATTGTTATTGAAACAATATGCTATTCTTGATCAAAATTCAGATGGAGCGAAACGCGCACGTTGTTTTCCAGCGATCACACGCGGATTAGCGAATGAAGTTTGTATTTAATTAAATTCAAATCTGAAAAGAAATATTGCATCAAGGTATAATCTCTGCCTTGCACGATTATTTTCTTCTTTTAGAGAAGTATGATTTTACTTTAATCAGTTCGATATCAGTTTATCAGAATCGATAAATTGCTACAGCCGAAAGGTTATATTTAAATTGAAAATGATCTTTTTGGTTTCTTTACCCGTTTCATTATCGCATAATTTATCTTCACAGGATTAGTTATACTTTGAACTGTCAAAGTTATGGAGAAATGATTAAATATAACATAAATAGCATCTTCTCTGAAGTCGCTTAGCTTCTAAAGCGAAAATTACGTTTTCTTGTACACTGCACGTAATTTAAAAAAAAGTAACTGTTTATCTGATAATTTATTATACTTATCTACCCAAAATTTCGGAAAAATAGTTAAAAAATTCTATTATTCGTACATGTCACGAAGTAACACTGGAATTTTTTCGTATTTCGAGAATGGACATAAATCAGCGATTAAAGCCACGTGCGGCCCAACGTTGTCGTCATCGCGCTCGCTGTTGTTTCGCGAGATAATCGTCACTAATCGATCATAAAGCTGTCGTTTTAGACAGTTACAGAAAAAGGTAAGAAATTGTATCAATTAAAAGTAATTATACGTGAACGCTTGAAAGAAGACTACAACTTTGCATACATTTATCATATGTCGCGTGAAGAGCCACCGTTACTCGTATATTACATCACGTTGCACTGCTGGAGTTAGTTAATCGCGATTATTACATCGCATTATTGCAAATGTTGACAATCCGAATTTAAAGACAGGTCTGAAAGAAAATGTGTTAAACGTACCATCTGAACGTGTAATCTTGCGAGATGATGCATTTCCTTTGAGAGCGTATTTTACAACGCTATATGTTTGCCAAACATTATTATATGCATAGCAAATAGAAAATTTATACTCATAGATGCTGCCGTGTTAGACGCATAGTAGAAAATCCACTTGGCGTACTCGCTGATCGTTCCGCAAAGACTAGCGAAAATCGTAAATGCTTCTTTGTACTCGATACGATCGAATAAGAAAAGTAAACTGATACCAAAAATCATATAAACGGATAAATTGTACCTGGCGATTGTTCAAATAATTTACCACGGGATGGATTGTTGCATATTTGTTGCATATAAATCGCCATTACGTGACTGAAGTTTGTTTCTACTAGTTGGAAAAATAAAAACATAAATATTACATATACAGGACAATTTACAATTACTCTGACGGAAAGTGAAGTATTAGGTTGTCCGGAAAGTGTCTTTCTTTCGCAAACGTGTTTTTTACAAGAGAAACAAAGTCTGTGAAACGTCGCGGTATTTATCTCAACAGAACAAAATGAATCGACGAAATAATATAAAAGAAAGAACGTTGCGCGTCTATTGTTTCCTCATAAAACGAAAGAAACTTTTCGGACGACCTAATATTTAGCAACAGGCCTTTTAGTTTTATCGCATATCGGTTAAAGCCGCTATTTAATGCGTTAAATTACTATCACGTCGTATCATTTCATTTTTATTAAGGACTTGAAACTTCGATGGAAGTCGATCTCAGTCTACAGCAACTATACGTCGCTATTGTTCCCTTATCTCAATTTGGAACAATACAAAATGTACACTGACAATCTTAGCATACGAATAGGAACGTTGACAATTGAACGTTGATAATTTTTATCAAGATGATGCAGTTCCTGACGAGGCTGTGGGCATCGCTATAGGCATGGTCATGCCTGCATCGAAATCGACTCAAACAGCAGAGAATATGGTTGGGGTAAGTGGAAGTAAAAGTCGTTTTACACAAATATCAAGTCATAGTAAGATCGAATGCTATTTACTTCTTAATTTATTTCTTAATTTGTACAAGTACCTTACAATTATTGAAATACATTCGAATATTAAATATTCAAACGAATAATTTCATCCGTCAAGAGCGTAAGGATATTAACTGCTAGTTTTGAAGTGGTAGGTTCCCCTAGCACTGTAAAGAAATTAACATATATTAGCACCAGCTAATTAAATTAAATTTCAAGAAATAATTAAATAGATATATTTAATAATTAGCTCTCAAGTGTCTACGCAAATTCATACTTTTATCAGCTAAAAGTGCAGGACCAAGAACTTTTACCTCCTAAATATTTTTACATCTACTTTACATCTTCTTTAAATTTCACGGAAATGCGTCGTAAAGCTCCATAATTTATCAATAACAGTAGTAAAATAAAACTTACTTCGGATCGAGGTTAGCACCACCCATGTATGCTGCTGCACCACTGTCAGTTACACCGCGGTAAGCTTTTGGATTCGTAATAGATTGACTGAAGTACTCGTAACTGCGTCCATGCGCGCAAGATCCTGTGTTTCATAAAATTCATTTCTAGCATCGCATATAGAGGCGCGCGCGCACACAACCGCGCGAATAATATTTTTTACATGGAAAATTGTCAGTAACAGACGATTCTGTAAGCATATTACTTACCTAACAAATCATCGCCGCATCCTGGTTGATGTCTTCCATCATTGGCAAAGAAATCGGAAGTACCAACAGAGATATCCAGACCCAAATATCCGGCACATGTGTGAATAACTTGAACATTTTGTGCGTCCGATTTATCAACTCTTTCACCGGTTCCTTTGTGTTCAAACAATGGCTTGGCAGGGTCGAGCGCTGAAATGGCAAATATTTAGAGACTTAAGTATAATTTATTGTACCATAATGTCGTTTTGTGGTATGATCTTTTTAAAAACGTTTCCCTTCGAGTTAACATAATGTAAACATATTTTTGACATTCCTAAATTTATCGTCCAAACTTGTGTACCTCACTTATCTTTCTGCTTATCTTTCATTTGCAAAACCAAATCAATCTACTCTGCTGTTTTAAACGCTATTAAACGCTAAACTGCTGTTAAAATCAACGGTATCGAATTTTCTTAGAGAACTTTAGAATACCACTTTAATAATATGTATACCGTTACTTACCGATAACTTCCGCCACTCGGCTCAATTTTCCTACCTCTCGCGCGCTCAAGCCGGCGACATGGGCACCGAGAGAGTGTCCAATAATTTTCAAGTTGGACGTGTGCAAACCGGCGCTAGTTCGCAGGAAATTTATGAAACTAGCTACGCGGCTAGCTACGCGTGGTACGTTCTTTGCAACAGCGATGTAATCCTTGTGATCTGCTATTTGACTCCAATCGACCACAATGACGTTGCAGTCGCGGACTTTAAGGAAAGCTAAAAATAGCAACAACAAAAATAAAATATTGCCTGTCGTAATTTTAAAATATCGAAGATATGGCCATTGCTGCTCGTAAATTGTAGGCCAATGTTTGTTGCAAATGATGTTTGTTGCAAATTACATATTTTTTACTATTTTTGGTTTCGTTATTTCTTTGCATTTAAAAACAAGCCTGGAATGTAAAATAAAGTTGCCACGTTTGAGGCCATGTCTTGAAGAAGATAGGCTTTGAATACGTTCGATCACGTGCACTTGACAAATGCAATTTTCTCGAAAACGAATTTTCAAGCGAACTAATTTTATTCTATATTTTCGACTTATCTTCCCACGTGGAATAATCTCTTACCAATTGTTTGCTTCTATACAGTCGATAATTATACAATATATTATCAGATGTCTCGTGCTATGCTATTTCGAGACGAAGGAAATCAGAAATTTTATTTGAATTCCCTGACGTTCAAATATTCGGCCATTGGTTTATATAATGTGCATAATTTTACTTAAAGGATAAAACTCACAGAAAATTTCGAATAGTTCAATATATCTTGTAATATATTATTTGTCAAGTTTAAAAATTCGATTTTCTCGAAAGATCAAACGTGCAACGTAAATTCGTTATTTTTATTTTCTAGTCACACGATTTCTACTGACTTTAATTATTTCACACGAATTTTAGCTCACGGTATATTTACTATATAAGATCGATGATACTTCACTTACCATCGCGTACGAGCGTACATGATTCAGATTGTCCGTTGCTATTCCAACCGTGAGTGACCACGATGGTTTGTCTGTTTGCGTTATAATGACTCTTTCGAACCGAGTTTATGTCATTTAATCTTAGGACGTCGCCATTTTTACTGTTTTTTCTAGAATAAATAGTATGTTTGAGCGAAGCTGTTAAACGTATTTCGAATGTATATTCAAGTAACACGCTGGAAACAAAGTTTTAACCCACATTTTTGTACATTTCGGTCTTACTCTGATTTTAGCGAACAGGATCGCTTTCTCGTATATTAAGTTCAAACTGAACATGTTTTCTAATGTTGGAAAGATATAATAAAAATGATCGAAAGAATGTAACAGGGTTAACGTTAGACAAAATTCTATGGTAGTACTTGCGTGAAAAGAAGCTTGAAAATTAGCAAAAATTCTCTGGCTATGCGTCCCTATGGATCAAACAAGAGCAAATTTTATAACATTAAATCGCGGGTTCTTATTTTCTTAAAATTTAACCTTTTTTTGAATAGGAACTCTGATTGCACGTTAGGAAGAAAAGATGTAATTCGTTACGGTGCTTTGCTGCGATTTAAACAATTAAAGGTAATAATTCCCGTAAGTAGATTTACGACAAAAATGTACAAAATGTATATAAGGATTTTCCATAGAGAAGAGATTGATATAAAATAATTCTAACTGCGTGTAAAGCGTGAAACTGATCGTATCCACATTGGCACCGAAAAGAATCAAGTCTGTTTCACTTAGTATGGTATTATCGAGTTTAACCAGAGACGGGTTTCCTTCTTTGGTCGGTAGAATCGTATAATTGGCTTCTCTCAACGTCGAGAGCAGCGTAGGATAAACTGAAAAAAACAATTCTTTCGTACTAAGTACGAATTATACGATTTTTCCCGATCGAAAAATATTCTGATACTAACATAGCACTAATGATGCATTTACCATGGCCGTCATCGTGATTCACTATACGCACCGCGGTATAGATCGACTTCTCAGCTTCCTTTCTTTACCGCTCCTTTTTATAGATTTGAAGGAAACAATGATTATTCGCTCAAGCACTGCACAATTGATAAGAAACTGATACTCACCTGATGAATGATGGCCGACTCGCACTGATGAATCTTTTACAAACAGAAAATTAAGGTGAATTGTTTCATCTTAACACGAAGCACGATGTTAAGTGCGAAGTTAAGTTAAGTTAATTGCAAAGATATTTAATTACTTGCTTTGGGTATAATTTCATTTATTTCTCGGAAGTAATAATAAAGAATAATTCAGTTTTTAATTCCCCAAAATCTGAATTCTACTAAATATTTATTTTGAATCTTTGATCTAACCACGCTTGCTTCAAATATTTATATCCACTTCGGGAGTTATTTAAGAAGTTCGTATATCGAAAATAGATAATTTAAATTTGTTCACTATGGACGTTAAGCTTCTTTTTAAACTGCTCAAAATTTAGATTCGAAGTTAAACAGTACGTAACTATTTCGAGTAATACAAAGAACAATAATGGTGCTGTATGTAAAATTAGTTGTCTGCCCTTTGTTTTTATCGAAGCTATCGCTTATTTTAGTCTTATTCTGCTTACCTGCTACAAGTTACTCGTTAAGAGAACTGTGTATTCAATGAAGTACATCGCCACGAATTAGTCATTTATATCTGTTAGAAACTTTTTGGGCCATCTTTGAACAGATGTGAATATTGTATGTAATTTATTATGATGGAAATTTTGGCCATACGTAAATTGTTCCTAATAGCTACTATCTTAATTGATTAGTTAATTAATTAATAGCTCTAAGGTTTTCAAAACAATCGGTAGATACTAATTACGTAATAAACAGGTGTTTGCAATTTTTTAAACGAGGGATCGTAATCAAATGTTGCGCACCTTTTGTTATTGAGGTGAATTATCATCATCATGGATAACAACGGAATTCGTTTTTTTCCGAACACATGTCAGTATATTTTCGATAATTACACTCACGATCTATCGTCAATTGTAGGAATTCGTGTGAAAATTGTAAGATCCATCCAAAATTCTAATTTACGATTTCTTTTCGATCTAATTGTCTTTACAGAAAATTACTAATTTAATTTAATTTACAGAAAATTAATAGTCGTTATTATCTCATCAACGACTTGTGATTTTGTGATCCTTGAAAATTTTCAGATGCAAAACTGTAATTCACGATTTCTTTCTCATTTCAGTTGTTTTTAGAGAAAATTATTACAACCCTTGATTAGATGATCAAACTATTCACAGAGTAACCATCGTTTTCTTCATAGTTTGTTATCGAATCGAAATTATTGTAACATCGTTAATACGAATCGTACTATCATGCAAACTGTCATTAAAAATAATTTATTTCATGATAAAGTAACTATTTGCCCAACAAGCTTCATACACGAGTGTGTCTTAAGTTTCGAAAGACGAAGTAGGGGATTATTTGAAACATCGTAAACGAAACTGAACTGTCAAATGTGTTTCACCATATGTCTCACACGTCATTTTACTGATTACGCTAGGTTTGAAATATTGGTTGTAGATACTCGTTGATTAAATAACTTTAGAGATATAACTTTAGGTATATAAATAAATAAATTAAAAAATTGCATACCTTCAAACGATCATCGGACGTTTGTCGTCTTTTAGGCTCAAGAAATCACTGTTAACGCGTTTCCCTTAGAAAGAGATGTGGTTGTCTTCATGGTTAACCTGGAGAATTTATAATAACGATGCGATATTTCCATCGAAACTGACCCGTGCTCCCATTCCGCTTAATTATTTTTTAAATGTCTGAAATTCCTGTTTTATGGCGCATCTTAGTCATTTAATATTTCGATAACAATTGGGATTCCACATATATGCGTCATCCCTTAAGAGACTAAAAGTGTCTTTTGGGGGACAGGATCCAGTTATTCTTCCATTGACAGCAATGCCATGTTTTCCTACGGAAAATCGTGCGTAATCTTGATCCATACTGTGAGACAATGCTACGAACTAATTTAGGACAGTCGCAGCGTAGTAGTTTACAGCGCGTCTTTTGATTCGAAACCTGCACACGCAGGCTATGACTTATCATAAATTATCATAGACAAATCTCTTTTACATCGTTCCATCTCGAACTCTGTTTTGTTATTTGTTCTTTTATTGCATTACTCGTAACAATCTTTTCTTATCTTCGCTTTACTAATAAGAATGACGATATCTTGGATGTAACAACTCTTACGAATTAACCATTCATGTACGTAGAATGCCAACAAAAATATTTACCGTCTCCAACGTAAATATAACACGTTGTTTCTTGTGGAACAAGTGGAAACTGTTCCACTTAAGTGTCATCTCGCGTTCTCAGGTATTGATTTTAATCGACGTAAAAAATTGAACGTTATCAGGGTTATTATGGATTGCATTCTTAAGAAAGTAAGATAGGTGGATAATTTTACCAAGACTGGAATTGATTTTTAAAACGTAAGGTTTTACCAGCGTAGATTATGCGGATTTGTAGAAAATATTGTTTGGAAAAAAAGAAACAATGGAGAAATAAGTAAGGTATAAGAGTATTTTGTTTACTTCAAAGGGTCCTGTAAATCTAACATCAAAGGGTAACATTCATTCATCAGATCAGAGAGTATTATCTAATGGCAGTTGATGATTATAACGATACAACCTTTATGAAGGAATTTTTATAAAGAATATTATGTAATCCCATTTAATACATCTAACGTTTGGTATAAAGATACCAAGTACAGGATAAAATATTATCGTGCAAGACTATACTTCAAAACAATTTAGATTTTCAACATTTATTTGTCACTCAATTACACGTGAAATGTTTATCAATCTTTATAATGAAAAATTAATGATAATGTCTCAGGTACATTAAAATTTATTTCTATCAAGGTGAATGGTGGTGATTTTTTATTCTTTCTTAATTGCTGTCATATCTACTCGTTGATAAACTATTAATTATTATTTTATCGAGTTCAATCAAGGAAAATAAGTTCAAAAAATTGCCCCGCAGCGGTTTGTCCCGCCTGTTCCGTGTCCCACAGTAACAAACTAATACATCCAGATAGAAAGATCAAAGATTTATTAACTACGCAACTACACGACACATAGAACCGCTCCCTCTTTTCTTTCTTCTGCTCTAGTAAGCCTTCCTCGCAGATCAACGAACAGTGATATGAAATAGATGCGTTCCTCAAAGATGCAATACCTCAATATCACCGTAACATCGCGACATCGAATGCTAAAAACACGATTTAGAAGATTTAGAAGATAGAAGATTTTGGAAAAAGTGAAGTTAACATTTCAAAGAGATCACTGGACTGCTTTACATGTGCCATTGCAATATTATAGTGCGCTTGTTAGGTAACAAATTACGGAATTCGCGATTAGCTGTACACCTGGAGATTGCACGTGTGGAGCTTGTGGGCGCGACGTGGACTCCAGCGCATCTTCTTTACCTTCGCCGCGTCCTACTCGCACCCTTGCGGGCCACACGCTTCGCGCGGCATATTCTCCAGAAAATATCAATAAGTTCGAGCATGATTATTCGTAGCTCGTACGACGCTCGTTCCGTTGGACGGAGACGTGTTTTTCCGCTTTTCCGCTGCTGGACGCGGACGAAGCTTGTATAACGAGTTATAATGAGATGATAGCGGAGTAGATGAAAGGGCAAAAGTTCGTCGTTGACACATGTGTTTGCAGCATGTTTATCGATTGCAGTACACAATTACTGAACGAAATAGGAAACCGTGCACGGTTCAATCGATGCGGTAACGAAGTTGTTGGAGACATGTCTGCGTAATTGTAATGGAATTTTCATGGCTCCTAAGAGCGATGCGTAATATGCCGTCGCACAGAAACGAGAAACCAACCCCTCGAGGACTCGATAGCGCTTCGATAAATATCCTTCGTGCTCTGTGTCTATCGTTTCCCGAAACGATAGCACGCGATGAAGCTCTTACCGCAGTTTCAATGGATTATATATGACGCACGTTAATTAAATTTGTCTGTTTTCAGGACATGGCAGCGAATGGCTACTGGTAATTCAGAAACTTGACGCAGGCTAGTCTGAAAATTGTGATATAATCGAAAAACGAACTTGTTAACACGATGACTGTCACGGTGATTATATTCAAACGATCAAAATAAGATAAATCTCACGGATTAAGAAATTTCCTACAATGTGAATGATTTTGATTAAAGATCACAAAAGGTTAATAACTTTTATTAAATTTTCTTATCTTAAATATATGATAAACTATATTTTTTCAATTATATGTACTTTCATTCATGTACTTTATAAAAACTTTATGTACTTTCTTTGTTAGTGAAGTCATTCCAAAATATGTTTAATTTAAATATATGTATAATTCGGTGCGCGATTACGTAAATTCCTTGTAGCAGTAATTTCACTCTATCTATAAAAAATGTGATTAATTAAAAATGATAATATTTAATGAATTAAACATAATTATAAAGGTTTCTTTATGTATTTGCTGAAGCATACATTTGTATTAGAAACAAAGTGACGTTTATTCTATCCTTAAGGCGTACTACGGGTAGCTATAGATCACGACCAGTATTGTACATTCTTTTATTAACAATGAAATGGTGTAACAAGAAGACAGTGTATAAGTTATCCTCTTTCCACAATGAAGAATTGGTTGACACGGAACATCATTATCGCATGCACAAAATGATTAAAAAGCCGAAGTGTGTTGTCGATTATAATCGATTGATGGAAACTGTGAATCAAATCACGATACCAATGCAAGATTTGCCATGTTGTCATATGTGTAATATTATATTTCGAAAAATAACACACGCAATACCATTATTAAAAGCTATTAGTATCATACAATTATATTATATTATATCATATTATTATATTCTGCGATGTTATTCGTTTCTAAATTGTAATTAAGAGTGAGTGTGTTAAGAAATTATTAATAATCCGTTTTGAGGGAATTTTTTTTCTTCGAAAAACACCGTCACAGCAGCTCGATTTGCAGCGAAGCGTAAACGCGACCGCTGACGATCTTTCTCGCGTGCACTGTTTTGGCGCGGAGGCTCGTTCAGCGAAAGTGCCGCTGAAGAAGCCGCGCGTAGCGAAAGGGTTAAGATGACGCTTTTGCTCGACATCGCTATGCATATGCTCATGCTTGCATCGAAATCAACTCAAGGAATTCAGGATATGGTTGCACTAAATCGAAATAAAAGTTCTCTTATACGAATTTGAATGAACGATAAAATTAGCAGCTATATATTTTTTAATTTGCAACATAATCTATACAATTATCTTACAAATATTAAAATACACCTGTGCAAAATACATCCAAATATTAAATATTCAGAAGAATAATGTTATCCATCAAGAGCATAAGGATACTCACTGTTAGTTTTGAAGTAGTAGGTTCCTTTAGCACTGTAAAAAGATTAACATATATTAGCACCAGCTAAATTAAATTTTATTATTAAATTAAATTTTAAGAAATAATTAAACAGATATATTTAGCAATTAGCTCTCAAGTATGTATGCAAATTCGTACTTTTATGAACTCAACTAAAAGTGCAAGACTAAGAATTTTCACTTCCTAAATATTATAACATGTACTGTCCATTATTTATTTGTATTCTACGCGTTCTTTAAATTTCCCGGAAATGCGTAAAATTCCATAATCTATTCGTAACAGTAGTCAAATAAAACTTACTTAGGATCGAGCGTAGCGCCACCCACGTATGCTGTTGCACCATCTGCACGTGTGCCGAGAAAGCCTTTCGGATTCGTAATTGATTCAGCGAAGATTTTGTAGCTACGCAAGTGTGCGCAAACTCCTGTGTTTCATAAAATTCGTTTTTAACATCGTACAAACAAACACACACAGACTGAGGCACAGAAATAATATTTTTTAAGTTGAAATGTGTCAATAATAGAATATTCTGTAGTATGTTCCCTACCAAAGAAGTCAATGCCGCATCCTGGTTGATGTCTTCCATCATTCGCATAGAAGTCTGAGGTACCAACAGACAGATAGTAACCGAACTGTCCAGAGCATGTGTGGATAATTTGAACATTTTCTGCGTCCGATTTATCAAGTCTTTCACCAGGTTTTTTGAGTTGAAACATTACGTTGGCAGGGTCGAGAGCTATAATGGCAAATACTTAGAGATTTAGTATAATTTACTGTATAATTTAGTATAATTTAATGATATCTCGCCGGACGTGAAATCAACTAATATTAAAGTGCATATAGAATTTGAAAATACCCTTTTAAGATAATCTAGAAGGTAATCTAAGATATAGTATCTAATATTTCCGCAATTTTAAAATTTATCGTTCAAACGTGTAAACCTCGCTTATCCTTTTGCTTATCTTTCATTTGCTAATCACAAATCAATCGACTCTACCGTTCTTAATCTGTTATTGAAATTGGCGCTACTAGATTTTCTTGGAGAACTTTCAATCGACACTTTAATAATATATCGTTACTCACCGATAACTTCCGCCACTCGGCTCGATTTTCCTACCTCTCGCGCGCTCAAGCCCGCGATTTGAGCACCGAAAGAATGCCCAACAATTTTCAAATTGGACGTTTGCAAACCAGCCTCGGTTCGCATAAAATTTATGAAACTAGCTGCACGATGAGCAACGTACGGTACGATGTCTGCGACGACAGAATAAATTAGTTTGTCTGCTATCTCACTCCAATCGAGAATAATAACGTTACAGTCTCGGACCTTGAGGAAACCTGAGAACAAAAAATATAATTGACGTATCGTACTTCGTAATTAATATTAAATATATGGCCATTGCCGCTCAAAAGTCGTAGCACACTTGTTCATACTGATTAAAAACTGAATACTTCTTACTGCGTTTATGTTTCAAGTATTTTATAATGTGAACTACCACTCAAAGTCCAATTCTTGTTGTTTATCAATAGATATTTATGGCCGAGAGTGCACATATTGTATAAATGGGTATTAAAGTTAGATTCAACCGAAGTCCAGGAAGATTCTAAGGCTGAAATTAAGATAAAAATCAGGAGTAACGGAGTCGCGTTGAAGCCTTTGTTTTCGACAAACTTGGATTTAGAAATTAGATAAATATACGTGAATTTTCCTAGTTCTTAATCACACAAGAATAAAAAATTGGAAAAACCAGTCTAAAATGTGGAATAAAATTATCTCGTTCAGTGTGTAGTTTTGAACGAGACACGGTTTGAACTTTCGAAATTCATGTTTTTTTGAAAAACTAACCGTGTAGTTGTAAAACGTCATTTTCTTGTTCTTTATCTTCGTTTTAGTTCGAGTCATAGAATCTCCTGTAACTTCAATTATATCACGAATTTGCTCTTACAGTGCATCTATGTATTTACCATCGCGTATGGTCGTACAAACTGGAGCTTCACCGCTGTGAGTCCAACCATGAGTGACTATAATGGTTTGCTTAGTTGCGTTCCAATGACTGTTCCGGATCGACTCTACGTCATTTAGTTTTAGGATCTCGCCATCTGTGGGATTGTCTCTAGAAGATCATATTTGATTGTAACTGTTGAATGTACCTTGAATCTGTCTGTTCAACATTCACCAAACACGAGACAACCTACATAGTTGTTTCTTCGCGATTCGCGAATTTCTATGTTTCAGTTTTATTCTCATTTCAGCATGCAATAGCGATGTGTAATTCTTTAAAAAAAAAGTTAATTACTACTTATGTTCATCTTTCAAATATTATCGTCATAATTAGATTGCCAATTTTTATGCGTTTCTCGATAATTCAAATGTGCAAAATGTACATTTTTCCTGTAGCGGCACTCGACAACAAATACCGCTACACGACAATAACTAAGCAACGGACACAGTAGCGAAGTGTTAGCGCTCTAGGTTTCGAACGTTCGGGACCCGGGTTCGATTCCCGGCCTCCGTGACTCAATTTTTCTTCCACGCATTAAGGTAGAAGAATAATTAACAGTACCCTGGCAGCGACATCTACAGCCGACAAATACTACTATCACGGACGACATAACGCACCTCTACATTAGTGACCTCGACGTGATCGACAGCGAAACAGAGGTGTGACCGTGACAGCACTACCGAGCCTTCCCATTATCGCGAATCTAAGTCTGTGGCAAGCTGGACTTCTACCGCTACGACGAACACGGAACGTCCCTTCCTTCAGCAAAACTTGACCCCTTTGACCCCTTACCGCTGACTCGCGCATGCGGGTGACTGGGTACGAAACGATGACCAAGCCAGGAGTGATGTTGTTAGCTATTGCAAAATTTGTGAGCATCACCGCCAGCGCGTAATTACTAAAAAAAAGGAGCAGAGTCCCACTACGACCGTACGCACACCGTACCGATAGGATCCACCGCCACATCGAAGAAGACATCGCGTAACATCGGCACGGACTCTTGACTTGATTGAATAACAATCAGCCTGATGCCTTTACCACACTAAAGGTTATAACGTTATCTCTGGTAAGGGGGTATTGTAGCGGCAACTACTACTATCACGGACAATATAACGCATCTTTACATTTCCATAAAGAAGGAAATTGATATAAAATAATACCAACCGTGTGTATAGCGTGAAGTTAACCGCATCCAAGTAGGTGTCCAAAGTGAGGTTTGCAGGCAGTGGGTTGTATTTGATTTCAAGATCAGTTATGTATCCATTTCCATCCGTTTTAACTGTTGGACTGATATAGGTCAACATCGAAAGAAGCGTAGGATAAACTGAGAAAATTTCTTTCGTTACTAAGTTACTCGATTTTTCCGTGTTTCGATCTAGAAAAATTCTGATACGAACCTGTTGATATATTATTTACCATGGCTGTCATCGCTATTTACTACACACCGTAATATCGTTTTACTTCTTCTTCTTCTTCGTGTTTCGCCGCTTTTTTATAGGTGATGAGAGATAATTTTTCACTCAAGTAATGCACGGTTGGTTATTGACTGATAGCCAATTGATGATGGATGAAAACCGACTCAACTGATAATGCACAAAGAGCGATATAACTGATGATGATTGACGATCAACTCAACTAATGATGGATGAAGACCAAAATTATTCCATAAGTAAGTTAGTAGTTAGAGAAATAAAGTGAATTTTTTCACTTTAACGAATGTATGATCTTAAGTGGTCAACGGGATAACTCTTTACTAAGCGTAAAATACTTTTAAACACGAAATACAATTGCTGGGGTGCTCGGTATAAGCTCGATGCGTAACTTTCCAAGGCGATCGCACGAATAAGAGAATAATAAGAACATAATAAGATGAAAATTGTCCTCTCTCCTCAACTGCGTTCGTTTGTTAAATACTCGTTAGAAGCATCAATGCCCCCAGGTCACCATTAACAACACAATAATCCCAAGCAAGGACTCCGTAAGATACCTGGGCATGACTCTGGACAGAAGGCTAACTTGGAAAAAACATATCTCAGAAAAAACAAAGCAATTAAAGGAAAAACTAAGAAAATTCTATTGGTTCACGGGCCGACGCTCCAAACTAAACATACAGAACAAAATAACCCTCTACGAAAACGCTAAGATCCCTATTAAATGCACCCTGGTATGTTACCAACGAAACAATCCACCGTGACCTCAAGATACCTACAGTCAAAGATGAAATACACAAGTCCAGAAGCAGATATAACACAAGAGTCAACAATCACCACAACCCACTAGTCACCCAACTACTTGACACGACGGACCAGGTCCGCAGACTAAAAAGAAAATACCCTCTACATTAAATCCTTAGTTTCTACTAGAACCAACAATATAAAACTATTATAATCCATGTCATTGTATCACGCCAAATTAAGTTACTGAAAATTCTCAACGAGAATTGATTATAAATATTCTAATAAATAAAAAAAAAAAAAAAAAAAAAAGAAGCATCAAGAAGGTTCTAATCGCCGTTACTAAGCAGTTTCTGCCTGGAATTTGATTATTAATACAATGTATGGCCCATTATATTGGCACCTCCGATATAAAATTACACGTGGCTACGTACGTTTTTGAGGCCGTATGTCGTCACAACTATTTTTTAGGTAGAGTCGTACAACTATTCCACACTTCCATAAAGCAAGACGTCCATCCCGTGACCGTGGCTACGCTCAGCGATCAGTCGTGTCACCTTGAGGCCAATCTCACTATCATAAATCTTGAACAATTACAATCAGATTGAATGACAGCAAAAGCATAATTACGGCTATGATAGAATCTAGGCTAAAGTATTAGAGGAATTTCCCAAAATTTCAAAGGAAAGGCTTCGGTTTCCTTTCATCTCCGACATATATATAATTCTAATAATAATCTAATAATTTCGAAATAATTTTTAGTAATACAGAAAACAATAACAGTGATGTTTCTAAAACTAGCTATTTCTTTTATCGAAGCTATCACTTATCGTAGTTTTACTTCTGATTACTTGTTTCTAACTTGTGTAACGAACAACTGAATGGAGTATTATATATCGGTTCTTTATATATAATATCGATGTTTTAAAAATTATGTAACTATAAAATTTCTGCTCCGCTATTACATAAATATACATAGAAAGATGTTCACATAAAATTTTGCATTTTCGAATAATATTTCCGAATTTATTGCCTTCCTTTATTAAAAATGCAAACAAATTCACGAAGCTTTTACGCGATTTTCTCAGAAGAGAAAACAAATTTGATTCGATTACAAGGGAAAAAAGAAATTCTCTTACCTTACGTGTGTTAAATGGTTAAATGTGACGTTTTCTCGGGACAATGATAAGGTGAAGGTATTATAATACTTTTTCTTTTCGATTATCTTTATTAATTCGACGAGAGCGGAAACGTATGATGTTTTGTAACAAGCGAGGTGATAAGGTGTCAATTAATTTTCACAAACACCGGAGTATACCTAACTACGTAGTTTATTAGAATATACCCAATGCGTACACTAGTCGCACGATACACTTGCTGTCTCGTTTCGCGGTCGCTAATAGATCGGCGCAAAGAAGTATCGGTTAATTGTTGCTGCTCGTGTCTCTCGGTAACTGAGAATGCGTCGCTACCCTGTCCGCTATATTTATATCCGCCGGAGTTGACGACAGGTGTTGGGATTTGAATTTCGAAGATGTTCTCGGAACGTCCCAACGGGCGCCGAGCTCGCGACCTTGTTTACAATTGTTGGCTTTTTGGATAGCTGACTCAAGGGCCTATGGTCACGGCAAAAACGACGGATTTGGCCTAATGATCGGAACCGCCTAAGGTCGATGGATGTATAATTAGCTCGTGTTTGAGTGAACACGGTTTCTTGTGTAGCGGATTTACTGGGCAAAAACCATAATGACTTTTGTCGACAAGTACCGCTACAGTACCCCCGTGCCAGTGTTAACGTTACTTCTTTTATGTTGGCTTACTTATGATAGCGGGGGTGCCCTTGCTAACCGCTTAATTCAAACCCGCTTGAAAACGGTCGGGAAAACGAACTCTCCTGCCCGAACGCGTGGTGTAATGGGCTCTTGGTGTAATGGTCTCCGTCGCTTTGTTGCGCTTGTTCGCTGCTTTGCGGTCGGAAGATTTTCCTAGGTACAAACACGTCGAGGGCTTGTGCACTCCTTTCTAGGTGCTCAATATCTTCCGACACGATGAAGGCGGGTTTTAGACGGTCTACGGAGACTTTCACGCTTTTATCCTTCACCCGTATGATGAAGGTTTTTTCCCCACGCTGTATCACCTGATAAGGGCCATCGTACGGCGGTTGCAGAGGGCCTCCGATTGCATCGTAACGAACGAACACGTACGGCGACGTTTCTAAGTCGCGGAACATGAATGTTTTCTTTTCGCCGTATTGTGAAGTCGGCAGAGGTCTGATCTCGCTCATTCGCTCTCGTAGACGGTTTGCGAATTCCGCGTTGGCCGGTTGTTTTGCTGGTACGAAAAATTCCGCTGGCAATCGTATGCCCGTACTATAGATCATTTCGGCTGCCGTTGCGCTCAGGTCTTCCTTGATAGCGGTTCTAATGCCTAGAAGAACTATGGGAAGGCTTTCGACCCAGTTGCTCGAATTGTGGCATTTGATTGCGGCTTTAAGCTGCCGGTGGAAACGCTCTACCACCCCGTTGGAGGCGGGGTGATAGGCTGTGGTACGCAAATGCTTAATGCCGAGCATCCGGCATAGTTCTTTGAAAAGATTGGACTCGCCTACTGTATGCGCCGCAATATGGATTGACTTCTTAGCTTCTTTCCTTCTTTGGCCACTTCCTTTTTATACGCTTCAGTGACGCAGTAATTTTCCCTTCGTGTATGGACCAATTGATAAATAATCGATACTCGATTGTTGGTTTATTACAGGGTGGGGGATCACACCCACGAATCAGCTAGACAGAATTAGAGACATAGCGTTTAATTTTAACGGAATTTTTTATGACCTTAAATACGAAGTGCCTTAATATTTGCTTTGGATATACTTGACACATGATTTGATTTTAAATTTGATTTAAATAACGCGTAATAATTTGAAATATTGGACGACACGGTAACCACGGTGATTGTAAAATTGATCGTTTCTTTTTAATTGAAGCTATCAGTTATTTCAATCTGTCATCTGTTTACTCATTACAAAGTCACGAGGAAAACTACTGAATAAATTATTTCACTTGGTCTAACTTTCTTATATCTATCTTCGAGCTTTTGCAATTGCTGTATGAGCATCACAAGCATTTATGTTATCGTGAGCCCACATGCGGATGTTCTGTAACGTTAGTATTCGTGAAACGAATTATGTTTTTTTTTTGTTTATTATTACAGTTGTTGTGTATTACATATTTGTATTCTCCGAACGAATTATGTTTTTTTTTTGTTTATTATTACAGTTGTTGTGTATTACATATTTGTGTTCTCCATTATAAACGATGAATTCGGTTGTGAGGTGGTTCAGCCAAAAATACCGATACGCAACGGTACGATATAGCCATGCAATATTACATTCTTTTTTTTTTTAAGTTTACATTTGTAACTTAAATTTAAGTCGCTATAAAGCGGTGCTTATGTACGATATTGTTTTTTTTTTCTTTCCATCTCTGTCCTGAAAACCTGGTCGCAAAAACAGGGCAGTTCGTTAGTCTATTTGTGAAGGGATGGGAGAGAGTGGACTGGGGTGGGTGCATCGTGGACAAAAAATTTATTACGTTGCTACACTTTCGTTCAAAGAATCCGTTTTGACAGTAGCTTAAGATCGTTCTAACGACGTATCAAATGCTGTTACTGCACGCGTTAATTTTGAGTATGATTTAGTCGCTGCTGAGGCTAAGTATCATGACAATTGTTACAAATCTTTCCTGAGACCTAATACTGGCGGTAGAGTGAGCCGTCCTCAAGATGAGACAGCAAACTCTGCGATTGAGGAGATTTATAAGTTTATAGAAAGTAGTGATGTGTGGCAACACTCGACAAGCCAAATATCACCACTCGATACTAACTAGTGTCGGACGATGGCAGATGCAGTGGTTAGCGCCTTAGGTTACGAACGTTCAGAACCCGGGTTTCGAATCCCGGAGTCCGATTTTTCTTCCACGCACCAAAAACAGTGTACATTGAATGGAACTAAAGAATGTTAGTAAAAATGTAGCTTTAGATAGCAGAACTATAAAAATACTGATGAAAGTAAAGTATGGTAGTAGAATTATTATTACAGAAAAGCCGGGAAAATTAACATTTATTTGTTTCGTCCACAATTACTATATTTTGACCGGACTATCTCTAGCTCTGCAAATAGCCAGGATCAATTTCACCACAAAGCTCATCTTCTGCCCAAATGGTTCTGTGGCGTTCTGTGGGTTCACATCCATACCAGCAGTAGCATTGTCACCCACAACTGTATCTCCGCCTCAGTTCCAAAAAAGTCATCGGGATTTAGGAAGTACGACACGAAGTACTTTGCGTTCGGTAAATTTTTCGTGAAAAATCGCATAGCCAAGATTTACAGTAGCGGACAAAGGTTTAAGACGATGATTTGTAAACCGGATAACAAACATCTTATACGCGTATTGTTCTTTTATTCGGTTTGTCTCTTTGGAATAATATAGCTGTATGTTTGATCTCAGAACGTCAGTTGTTAAATACAAACAACGTAGAAGTTACAACAGTCAGTTACCGCTTAGCACTCGTAAACAGTGGACATTAGTTTAAGACGATCTGTGTAAAACGCGAGTATGAGTACAGTTTTTGAACATTTTGATTCTGGAACGTCAAAAGCATTGTTTAGTGTACGTTTTATTTTAGTTTTATTTTAGTTTTAAAATTCATTTAGGTAGGAACAGACTACGGGTAAATCAAAGAATTTACTTGAAAACGAAAGGGAACAAATCGTAAGGCTGCGAAAGCAAAGTAAAACCCTCACCGAAGTAGCAAATATAGTGGACAGGTCAGAAACGGCTTGTAAGCAAGCTTGGTATAAATTTTTAGAGGCAGGCATGTATCGCGATCAACGGAAAAACGCAAGATCACGGAAAACAACGCCGAAAATGGATCGCCGGATTCATCGATTGAGCGAAAGGGATCGTTTTCGTAGTGCAAATAATATTGCTGCGGAGATAAACTACAAAAACGATGCGCAAATTAGTGCTAGAACTGTTAGGAGAAGATTAGAAGACTTTAACTTAAATGGGCGAAAACCCCGAAAGAAAGCACTGCTGAATTCTAGGAATCGAAAAAGACGACTTGCATTTGCTAAAGCTCATAAGCATTAGACAAGTGAAAGAGATTGTTTTCGGACGAATCGAAATTCAATCGCGTCTCTTCTGACGGGATACGGTATATTCGACATCGAAACATTGTGGTGTGGGTATGTTTCCCTCGAGGCGGTCCTGTCTAATATGTCATATCGACGGAATTATGGGCCGTTTTCAATACATGGACATATTCAATAACACGATGTTGCCCTTGACACGTAACGATATGAGTGATGATTTTATTTTCCAAAATGATAATGATTCGAAGCATGTGGCTCAAATTCTAAAACAATTTTTTTGAAGAAGAAAATATTACCGTGTTGCCGTGGCCGTCGCAAACATTAGGCATTAAATCAATCGAGAATTTGCACAGCATCATAAAAAAGATTAATACAAGGTTATAAAGCAAAAAATTTAAATGAATTTTAGGATTGAAACAGCTTTGAATAATATTACGGTAGATTAATGTAAAAAATTAATAGATTCTATGCCAAGTGACAAGAAATAACGGATATTGGACGAAATATTGAATTTAAACAAAAATTATGTATATACCAAAAATTAATATTTTTTGTGTAATCTTAAACTTTTTACCGACAAAATATTATACAGATTTCGTTCATTTTTTTATAACTTAACTACTGAGCAAAATATCAAAATGAAATTTTTTTTGTAAGTGTACAAACAAATGTCTAATCAGTTAATACCAAAAGTAGAACACTGTATTTATATATATATATATTTTTTTTATGGAAAGTAAATAAGAACAATAAAATCAATTGTTATTTATTTTTTAATTACCTTCATAACTCAGACAACTATCTTACAAATATTGAAATACATCTGTGCAAAATACATCCAAATATTGAATATTCAGAAGAATAATGTTATCTAGCAGGAGCATAAGGAGGCTGACTGTTAGTTTTGAAGTAGTAGGTTCCTTTAGCACTGTAAAAAGATTAACATATATTAGTACCAGCTAACTAAATTAAATTAAAAAAATAATTAAACAGATATATTTAGCAATTAGCTCTCAAGTAGCTATGCAAATTCGTACTTTTATGAACTCAGCTAAAAGTGCAAGACAAAGAATTTTTATCTCCTAGATATTATAACATGTACTGTCCATTATTTATTTTCATTCTACGCATTCTTTAAATTTCCCGGAAGTACGTAGAACTCCATAATCTATTCGTAACAGTAGTAAAATAAAACTTACTTAGGATCGGGGGTAGCACCGCCCATATATGCTGTTGCACCATCTGCGCGTACACCGAGAAAGCCTTTCGGATTCCTAACTGATTCAGCGAAGAATCTGTAGCTACGCGAATGTGAGCAAAATCCTGCGTTTCATAAAATTCGTTTTTAACACCGTACAAACAAACACACACAGACTGAGGCATAGAAATAATATTTTTTAAGTTGAAGTATGTCAATAATAGAATATTCTGTAGTATGTTCCGTACCCGATAAGTCAATGCCGCATCCTGGTTGATGTCTTCCATCATTCGCATAGAAGTCTGAAGTACCAGCAGGCAGATAATAACCTAAATATCCAGAGCATGTGTGAATAATTTGAACATTTTCTGCGTCCGATTCATCAACTCTTCTACCAGGTTTTTTGTCATGAAACCTTGGCATGGCAGGGTCGAGTCCTGTAAATGGCAAATATTTAAAGGTCTAGTATACTCCGTTGTATCATAATGTCGTTTTGTCAGACATGGAATCAAATTACATTAAAATATATATAGTTTTTAAAAACGTATCCCTTCGAGATAAGATAATGTAAGAATATCTCCGCAATTTTACAATTTATCGTTCAAATATGTAAATCTCGCTTATTCTTCTGCTTATCTTTCATTTGTTAATCACGAATCAATCTACTCTACCGTTCTTAATCTGTTATTAAAATTGGCGCTACTGGATTTTCTTGGAGAACTTTCAATCGACACTTTAATAATATATCGTTACTCACCGACAACTTCCGCCACTCGGCTCGATTTTCCTACCTCCCACGCGCTCAAGCCCGCGATTTGAGCACCGAGAGAGTGTCCAATAATTTTCAAATTGGACGTTTGCAAACCAGCCTTAGTATGCAGAAAGTTTATGAAATCAGCTAAATACCTAGCAACGTGCGGTACCATCTTTACGACGTCGAGATAATTTACGTAGTTCGATATCTCACTCCAATCGAGAATAATAACGTTGCAGTCTCGGACATCAAGGAAAGCTAAGAACAGAAAATTTTTCTTTGTAATTAATATTAAATTATCGAATATATGGTCACTGCCGCTCAAAAGCCGTTGGCACGCTTGTTCGCATTGATTAAGAACTGAATACATTTTACTGCGTTTATGTTTCAAGTATTTTATAATGTGAACTACCACGCAAAGTCAAATTCTTGTAATTTATCAATAGATATTTATGGCCGGCAGTGCACATATTGTATAAATGGGTATCTAAATTCGACTGAACCGAAGTCCAGGAAGATTCTATGGCTCAAATTAAGATAAAAATCAGGAATAACGAAGTTGCGTTGAAGCCTTCGTTTTCGACAAACTGGGATTTAGAAATTAGATAAATATAGGTGAATTTGCCTAAAAAAATTGGAAAAACCAGTCTAAAATGTGGAATAAAATTATCTCGTTCAGTATGTAATTTTGAACAAGACACTGTTTGACATTGGTATAGCGATACCTTATCTATTCAACAATGTTGTAGGTTAAACCTAAAAGGAGTAATACTGGTATTTTCGACGTGAAAAAATATTAAACAGAATCATAGCAATAGAAACTTCACGATACAAAAGGAACACAACTCAGTGTATCCAATGCCAAAAATATGGACTCGCCATGAACTACTGTAACAGAATTAACCTTTTTATTTTATAATATTTTTCCTCTGCTATTTGTATATTTTTCTTTTTATTATTTTATTTGTACTTTACAATTTGTCCGGTTGGACATTCGATAAATATTTGTGTATGAGGATGTTAGAAAGGTTATTGAAGTTGTAGCGGCACTCGACAACAAATACCGTAACACGACTCTAACTAAGCAACGGACACAGTAACGAAATGATTAGCGCTCTAGGTTTCGAACGTTTGGGACCCAAGTTCGATTCCTGGCACCCATGATGATCCTAATGTTCTACCACGCTCAAAATAGAAGAATGATTTAATCAAAATAGAATGATTAGCAATCCGCCAGCAGCGGCATCTACAGCCGGCAACTACTGCTATCACCGACGACGACACAACGCACACATCTACAAGGTCATTGAAATCCTATCTTGTTTTTGGATCAGGTTTTCAGGATAGAAGAAGAAAAAAAATATCGTACATAAGCACCGCTCTACCAACGGCTTAAATTTAAGTTACAAATGTAATTTTATAAAAAAAAATATAATATTGCATGGCTTATGTCGTACCGTCGAATATCAGTATTTTTATCTGAACCACCCCACAACCAGAATTCACCGTGTATTATAGAAAATATAAATATGTAATACACAAAATCTGGTAATAAAAAATCTGGTAAAAAAAAAAAGAAGTCATTGAGATTTGTGGCATGTGAGTGGTCATCTCCATTCAGGTGCAATTGCAAAGTGACGATGTATTAGGTTGTGCTAAAATTTTCTTTCGTTTTATATGGAATTAATACACACAACATTTTTTTTTTTATATTATTTTATTGAATCATGTATGATCGTAATAGTAGTGTAACGAAATGGATCATATATAATCCAATAAAATAATATAAAAGAAAAAGTATTACGTATCTATTACTTCCCGATAGAACGAGAGAAACTTTTCTAACAATCTAATATATATGTATGCTTATAGACGTTTGCCATGACCACGAGCCACATATGTATTAATCGCTTTTACTGTGACACGTGGATGTGACATTTCGAGTGATGTGATCATAAATGTCTGGTGCTAGTTCTTTGCTGTATCATTCAACGTAGTTGCGTATCACCATATACTTCGGAATTTTGAAGTCTTTTCAAAATTCAAGATCGCGCAATTTCATATTGCCGTATTCTTGGCAATTTTCGAAATTCAAGTTTTTTTTGAAAAACGAAACTGTGTAATTGTAAAACGTAATTTCGTTGTTATTTATCTTCGTCTTAGTTCGAGTCATAGAATCTCACCTAACTTCAATTATATCACGAATTTGCGCTCATAGCGTATCTACGTATTTACCATCGCGTATGATTTCACAAGCTGCACCGTTTTGTATCCAACCGTGAGTGATTATGATGGTCTGTTTGCTTGCATTCCAATAACTGCTCCGAATGGACTCTACGTCATTTGGTTTTATGATGTCGCCTTTTATGGGATTGTCTCTAAATGAAAAACCACATTTGACTGAAACTGTTCAATGTACATTGAACCTATCTGCTGAATATTCATCGAACACAATACGAGCTATATAATTGTTTATTTGCTACGAAATATGTTTTAACCGTGCCGATCCGCGAATTTCTATGTTTCTATGATAGTTTCTATGATAATTCAAACGTGCAAAATGTACATAAAGATTTTCCATAAAGAAGGAAATTAATATAAAATAAAACCAACCTTGTGTATAGCGTGAAATTGGTTGTGTTCAAGTAGGTGTCTAAAGTGAGATATTTAGGCATTGGAGCAACATTGATATGAAAGTAAGTTGAGTATTGATCTCCCTCCGTTCTAAATATTGGATCGGCATAGATCAATATCGAAAGGAGTATAGGATGAACTGAAAAAATTTCTTTCGTTACTAAATTACACGATTTTTCTCGATCTAGAAAAATTCTGATACGAACATTTTGTTGCTGATACATTTAACGTGACTATCATCGTGATTCACTACACACACCGTGATATTGTTCTACTTTTTCACCTCCGTGTTTCGCCGTTTTTTTATAGGTTTATGGAAAACAATGATTTTCCATTCGAGTACTGCACGGTTGGTAAGTGACTGATAGTCAATTGATGATGGATGAAGAATGACACACTGACGAATCTAATTTTTGAACTGCAACCAATGTACGATCTTAAGTGAAAAGTTAAGATAAGTTAATTGTAAAGAATTGTTTATTTGCTTTAAATATATTTTAATTTATTTCTCAAAGGTAGATATATTTGAAGCCAAACAGTACGTAATAATTTCTAGTAATACGAAAAACAATAACAACAGTGATGTTTCTAAAACTAACCATTTCTTTTATCGAAGACTTACCGTACACTTACCATGCTTTTTCGTTTAATTACCCGTTTGTAACACGTACAGCAAACTGTTGAATGGAGTATTTCGTTACATCTCGATCTTTTATATAGGACGTCGAAATTTGAAAATTACGTAACTAAATTAACACTCCGCTAATGCATAAATATTCGTAAAAATGTTGTGGTATTTTCAGCACGTGTAACTTTTTTTCCAGATTTTGCATTTACGAAATTAAAAGTAGGAAATAGAGTATAATTGTAAAGAAACATGTAATATTATCCACAGAGTATATTGTCTGAGTATTTATCTAGCATAATTTTGGAAAATTATTTCCAGTAATATGTTGTAATTACCGCCAAGCAGTCCGGTAGGGGAACCGGACTGCCTTGTGCGGCGACTCCGGAGACGATGCATTCTGTGCTTGAGAGGGGCCCGGTGTGTCGCTCGCACCAGTTCCCGGGCCTCTTTCGATCGCAGCCGGGATTTATCGTCATTAAATATCTCTAAATATTGTATCTGTTCAAGTTAATAAAATAAATTCCATTGCATTTAATCTGTTTGCTCCGAGTATCAATCGTCTCGAACAGGTGAAAAATGGATACATTCGAAGAGTAACAGACGACGAAGTGAAATCATCTTCTGAAATCATACATCTTCTGTCCATGCGGTCCCAAGAAAGTCCTTGACATTACTTAGAAACTTCCGCTTCTCATAATGATTATCAAAAACATAAAGAAGTATTTCACGTTCGAAATAACAGTAAATGTCTCACGAGGAAAGCTCTTTACTGATTATACTTTTTTCAATAGCAGTAATAGCATGTCGTAAAACTACAAATGAATGTAGAAAAAAAGTATATTTCGTTTTTGATTCGACAGATACTCGACGACAAGGATATACACAGAGGGTTTCGCACGAGCAATTTTCAAAGTGAGTTTTCACGCGAGTTCCACCATTCTGCACGTCGATGCCGATCGGCCTATCCGGTGGTTGGAATAAAATTCAATTTAATCTCGCGGACTTCACGCGGAAAGCGTACGGGACAAATTAGGTCGTAATTACACGCATACAGATCCAAGCAAACTGCAGGATTCGACGTATCTATTTTGCGGACAGGTAGGAAATTGATCTATTTTTTGCAATATTGATACGAAACGCATGAAATTAACAGCTATCTTTTTTAACACTAGGTTTACGGGCGTTTCGTATATACCTATCTCTACGGGACCCGTCAAATTGACGGGTAAACGAAAATACGCATTTTTCATTAAAAAATCGATTTATTCAAATTAAGTCTGAAAGGAACAATATTAGGCTTCACGTTTAAATAAATTATTAATAAATAAAAAGCCTTTTTTTTTAATTATCACTACAAAAATAACAATAACATTAACAATAGGTTTACGGGACCCGCCAATTTGACGGATTTTGAACTTCGAAATGAAATATCTAAAAAACCATAGCATTAATTTTAATCATTTTGCATTGTAAATTAATCATTTTATCTAAAGAATTTATGCACAAAATTATTTTTCCTAGGCTTTCTAATTTTTGAAAACTGTTTGTAGTATATCTATCTCTACGAGACCCATCAAATTGACGGCTTAGCTGATTTCATAAACAATCCGTTTTTCAAAGATAATGTGCAAAAGTTTCAGTTATCGTAGACATTTCCCATTATTGTCTCCACTTATTGTAAGTATTTACAATAGGATAATTGAATCTGGGCACAATATTTTCTTATTTTGAACAATCCCCCTTTTCTAGCAATCATGAATAAATTCGAGAGATATAATAAGATATTGGACAAAATGTCAATATCAATGAAGATTGTTTTCAGGATACCTCCGAAAAAGATCAGTATGAATTAGGCAAAGGCGAAGGTGACAGTGAAAGCTTTGAATACATTGAAAGTGGAGAGATAGAAGGATCTTTGGATAGTGAAGAGGAACAACTCTTGAAAGTGTGTCGTAACAAAAAAAGGATGCGTATTCTTTTTAGTTTTGACTCCGAGGATGAAAGGACGAGCATTCCAAGCATATCCCAAAATGTAATAGGTGAAATTGAAATTACAATCGACGGCACATTGTGCATAAAACTGAAAGCAGGCGAATCTAAGGATAGGACGCCCGTTCGTATGATATTCAAGGATATCGCAGGGCCTACTGGTTATGCTAAAAGAAATATTATGTCGGGTTATGTAACTAATCTTTTTGAATTGATAATTGACACACACATAATGGAACACGAATACGATATCACTGAAACCGAGACGCATCGAGTTTTGAAAAAGAACTGGACAATCACAGTTGCTAAGTTGCGTAGTTTTCTAGGAATTCTATATACCCGGGACGCATATGAAGCGAGATCATTGAAAGCCTCCGAAAGATTACAAACAGATAAATTTGCGCCGATATCCAAAATATGGAACAGATTTATAAGTAATAGCCAGGCCTGTTACAAGCCATATGAAAATATCTCAATAGATAAACAATTATTTCCAACGAAAGCCCGATACAGGTTTACGCAATATATACCGAACAAGCCTCATAAATTTGGCATTAAGTTTTGGTTAGCAGTTGACGTCCAAACAAAATATATTTTGAATGGTTTCCCTTATATGGGGAAAAATGAAACACGATGCTCAAGAGAAAAAAGGACAAGATGACATTGTTTTCCTTAAATTTATATAAATCAGAAAACTGCACACTTACTGTGTGTAAAAGTAAACCTAAAGTAAAAGTCCTTCTTCTAAGCACCAAACATACAGGTGTACGAATAGAAGATAATTATAAACGTGTTCCAGAAACCATTGCTTTTTACAATAAAACAAAGTATGGTGTTGACCAAATGGCAAAGGAGTTCCCGATGGCCCCTTCAAGTCTTTTTCAATATTTTGGATTTGGCAGCGATAAACGCGTGGATACTATATAAAGAGTGTACCAGATCGAAAATATCCAGAAAGGAATTCATTTTTTGCTTAGCTGAGGAATTAACTGGAGAAAACAAGGACAACATTTGCCAAAGATCAGACGCTTCATTTCTGTCACCTTCAACGTCAGAAGTGCGAAAAAGTTGCCAAGTGGATTATTGCAAAAAAAAAAATAGAAGTAATAATTATTGTTTATATTGCAAAAAGATCGTATGCGGAAAATGCACAAACAACATTCAGTATATTTGCAAGAAATGTGCTCAATAGATATGACTACCCTGTACCGTTAACATTTTTAATGAAAAATGCGTATTTTCGTTTACCCGTCAATTTGACGGGTCCCGTAGAGATAGGTATACTACATACAGATTTCAAAAATTAGAAAGCCTAGGAAAAAATAATTTTGTGTATAAATTCTTTAGATGAAATGATTAATTTACGATGCAATATGGTTTTTGAGATATTTCATTTCAAAGTTCGAAATCCGTCAAATTGACGGGTCATGTAAACCTAATGTTAAAGAAACTTTTCTTGCATCAAGTTTATAGAATGATAAGATATGTTTTATCAAACAGACTTTATTCGGAAAATTTCAAACTTTTCAAGCCACTTCAGCGAGTGAAATGCACGCGGGAAAAGGATGTGGCGAAAGAAAAAAGAGAAGAACCGGAAAAGATTGAAACCGAAGAACCATCACCTTTCGAAGCGGGCGAAGTAGCAGAAGAAGCAGAAGAAGAGCCTGAAGAAGAGCCAACGGAAGATGAATTGGCCGAAGAAGAGATTGTTCCTGTAGAAGACGTAGGCCAGATGAAATGGTGGAAGAGGATGAGGAAGAAGAAGACGAGGATGAAGTAGAACCTGCAGATGTAGGTGATTACGAAGATGAAGACGTAGGTGACGAACCTGTACCCGCTCTAACAACTCCTGAATAAAAAAAAAAAAAAAAAAACGGAGGAAAAAAAAGAATACGGAGTTCCATAGCGAACAGCCCTCGACTTTGTGTAAATACGGTGAATAAAATGTGTATATTTACGAGGCTTAAAATAATATTCAAATAAATTATCTTCTAAATAAGTTGGAATTTGACAAATTCTATTAATTTATTTAGGCAATTATCCCACTTTTTTCTTTATTATCTTATATTGTTCCATAGAAATATTTTACAATACTGAACAAAAAATATCTCCATTATTCTTTTAACAATTTCCGTTTGGAAAATGTTTAGGGGAAATATAGTATACAAAATATGATGATTTATAATAAATATATGCAAGTAGAATATGAATTTGTTGAATTCGCTATGCACACATTTGTACTATATTCTCCAGTAAAAAATATACAGTTTAATTGAAATTTTTATACAAATTTCAAAAAGATAAAATTCAATTGAAGTGTTATGTGAAATTATAGAATCATTTTGGTATTATATGCACTGATTCTAACGATACAAACAAAAAATATAAAATAATTTATCCGCGTCCTTTATTACTATGAAACGTCATAATCATCATCTTCTCTTTTCCTTTTCATGGAATCTTCAATTTCTACTTTGATAGGAGGCATTGTTTGTCCTGGAGAAATCTGTATTTTTGGCTTAGCTACTTGTGCCTTTACGGTAGCTCCACCAGTTGTGGCTATAAATTTAAACAATTAATATAAATAAAAAATGAAAAATATAATAGCAAATATTATTATTATTACATACACAATTTTGTATCTTACGTATTAATGAAATATGGATAGAGGGGATAGATGTTTGGGAATGCAAGGTCCGGAAGGGATCTGTGATACGATATAATTAATAAATTAGTTCCTGTCATATATTCTTTCCTTTCTTGTATCATTTACCTGATGAAAATTTCAGGACAGGTTTTGGCATTGAAATGCTTTGTGTCCTAGCAACTGTTGCAAGTGTCCCAGCCCTTTTAACTATGGAGAGGCCAGATTTATTAGTTTCTACTTTGATCTTAGACTGACCACTTTGGATGTTATTTCCAACCAAAGAATGCAATGGTTTCCCAACTATTTTCTTCGTTGAATTCTTAAGTTTATAATTTGTTGCATTCAAGCAAAATCTGTCAGGTGGTAATCTTAAACCACTGTTTGCTTTGACAAATGGCAGTGGTACATTGTTTTTTGTCCGAGCAACATCTAATAACACATCTCTTGGTGGTGGATTTGTAAATGTACGTTCCAATTGCATCTTAACTGCTAATCTAACGTCATCCAAATCGATAAACTTCTTTTTAGCGTGATTTGCGTAAATTCTACTGTCGTCTAATATGCAAGTAACATAACCTGCGGAATTTAAACCGAAAATAACTTTACAGCTTACTTCCAAATGTAAAATCATAAATGCAAAATCATGCATGATTATATACTTCATTGCATTTACATTACTTTAAATAAATTGTAAATATAATAAATTACTTACGATACGTAAATTCGAGCAATTGGTTTATAACCTTCGAATCGTAATCTGTAATTCCCATGTCTTTCATAATTGACATTATAACTTGGGCATCTTTTGGAATATGTTTTACGTGGCTCATAATTTTCGCTCTCTCCGACATTTTAAAAACTACTTCTCTTATAATTGCATTTTCTATAACAATTCCGAATCACAACTATATATATCTTAGGTTAGTATTTCAAGTAAAAGTTCGAGTAAACATTATGAAATGCACTCCAATATCATGCAGTGCTACCATTTAGAAGGCTCAAACTTTACAAGATCAGAAATTTATTATTTTCAAATTTCGTAATTAATAATAATTATTCATTGCTGTAATCATTTTTACTATCAAATATTTTTTTCGAAAATCGAGAAGCGACTATATGGGAAAACGTGAAAGAGTTTGACAATTTGATAATTTTATCATCGATGTTAGTGTGGTAGTCGTTAAAACAGCTTGCGGCATATTTCTGTTGAATTTGGTTGATGAGTTCGTAGTTCGGTATTTGCTATTTTGCTATCAAACTCTCTTCAGGAGTCTTTGTTGCAGGTAGACGTATTCTACGAAAACGAAAATGAATATCACATCAGCAGGTAAATTGTGTGTTTTAAGTGGGATAGTAAATGTATATCTAGACTTTATTATTTACAAATTTATTAGTACATTTTTACATTGTGTTTGATTATCAGACATGCAATGATTTGCAAATCTCGTGGGTCATAACCTATATAACTTTGTATTCGGAGTATTAAATATAATCGTTTAGTTGATATTAACAGACATTGAGCTCTGTTTTATGATTCTAGCGTTTTTTAACTTTAATTGATTAATCAATTTTTTTTATCTTTTTTCAGCTGGTATCATTTCCCTCCTTGAGGAGCCTATGCCTGAATTAAAGGTGTTTGCATTGAAGAAGTTGGATATGATAGTAGATGAATTTTGGCCTGAAATTTCTGAGGCCATAGAAAAAATGTATGTACTGTATATATCATCATCTATTTTTTTGTAGATGATTTTAATGTGTTTAACAGAATGTTATAACAGAATGTTATATTTTTCAGTGAGATTCTTCATGAAGATAAGGCATTTCCACAACATGACTTAGCTGCATTAGTTGCTAGTAAAGTATATTATCACTTAGGAAGTTTTGAAGATTCTTTGACTTATGCTCTTGGAGCTGGAGAGCTTTTTGATGTTAATGCCCGCAATGAATACGTTGATACTACTATAGGTATTAACACTATTTTATTGACTGTTAGTATTAGATTTTATTGGGTAGAGATTCTTTATTATTCTGTATTATTTCAGCTAAATGTATTGACTATTATACTCAACAACGTGTGTTGGAAGCTGAGGGAAAATTACCACCAAACAGCAAAGGAATCGATCCAAGATTGGAAGGAATTGTAAACAGAATGTTTCAACGATGTTTAGATGATAATCAATATCGGCAAGCTTTGGGTCTTGCTCTTGAAACAAGAAGGATGGATATCTTTGAAACAGCAATTATGCAATCAGTAAGTTATATTACATGTTAATTTATGCAAGTAATGTAATATAGATAATATAAAAATAATATTTATTAATATGTTTGTTGTAGGATGATGTTAGTGGTATGTTATCCTATGCCTTCCAAGTTGTCATGAGTCTTATTCAGAATCGTGGATTTCGTAATACTGTGCTTCGTTGCCTAGTGAGCCTTTATCGTAACTTGGGAACACCAGACTATGTTAACATGTGTCAGTGTTTGATATTTCTGGACGACCCATTAGCTGTAGCTGAACTTTTAGACAGACTCAGTAAAGGCTCACAAGATTGTGTTCTTATGGCCTACCAAATTGCATTTGACTTATACGAATCAGCAACTCAACAGTTCCTTGGTCGTGTCTTACAAGCTTTGAGAGCAACAGCTCCTATCCCAGGAGCCCTTATGGTTAAACCAATTGTAAAACCAGCTGTAAAAGCAACCACTGAAGTTAGCACTGAGCCTGCAGCAGCAACAACAGCAGAGACTGAAAACAGTAGTAGTACGCCAGCTCCAGAAGAGAAATCTCAACGTAGTGTTGAAAGCTTGGTAAGTCTTATGGTTTAAAGAAATAATACTATACAACATTTACTATATAATAATACAACTATGCCAATTGATTATTTCACTTGCATAGAATGCCGAAGAACGTGAGCAACAAGAACGCGTAGATGCTTTGTCAAGTATATTAGGCGGAGAAATTTCCATCGATTTGCATCTCCAATTTCTTATTCGTAGTAATCATACCGATATGCTGATATTGAAAAATACTAAAGATACTATACGTGTGTCTATTTGTCATACTGCCACCGTAATCGCGAATGCATACATGCATTCTGGAACTACTAGCGACCAATTTTTAAGGTAAATATATCTCACTGTATACAACTGATCCTACGCGGATTATATCTTCAAGGAATATATTTATTTTTCACTTTATTTGTTTCACATTTCAGAGATAATCTAGAATGGTTGGCTAGAGCTACGAATTGGGCAAAATTAACAGCTACGGCATCCTTAGGAGTAATTCACAGAGGTCATGAACAAGAAGCCTTAGCTCTAATGCAATCTTATCTCCCACGAGATACTGGTGCGGGAGCTGGTTATTCCGAAGGAGGTGGCCTGTATGCGTTAGGGCTCATTCATGCAAACCACGGCGCAGCAATTACAGATTACTTACTTGGTCAGCTGAAGGACGCGCAGAATGAGGTATAGTGGTCCGTAGAGATATAGTGCGATCATAAAATCAATTGAATGGTAAAGTAAATGTGTTTCGAGCGACGAAACAACGATTTAAATGATAAATCGGGAGATAAAAAACTTGAAATTACTGATAACATCAATTGAAACCGCTATTTAATATTGTTAAACCAGTTAAATTACTATCACACCATATCTTTTCCTTAATTTTATTAAGTACTTAAAACTTCGGTGGGAATCGATTTCAATCTGGGGCAACTATGTATCACTATTGTTTTTTTTATCTTATTATTATTATTTTTTTACAGATGGTTCGTCATGGAGGTTGTTTAGGCTTGGGTCTGGCTGCTATGGGATCGCATAGGCAAGATGTATATGAACAATTGAAATTCAATCTTTATCAAGACGATGCTGTTACTGGCGAGGCTGCGGGCATTGCTATGGGCATGGTCATGCTTGGATCGAAATCGACGCAAGCAATCGAAGATATGGTTGCGGTAAGTAAAAATTGACATTCTTTTAGGAAGATTTTAACGAATCATCACATCAAGAGTTATTTACTTCTCAACTAGAGTTTAATACTTTACATATTCAAGATACATGCGAAGAATAATTTTATCCACCAAGAGCAAAAGGATGCTGACTGGTAGTTTTGAAGTAATAGGTTCCATTAGCTCTGTAAAGAAATTAACATATATTAGTACCAGCTAACTAAATTAAATTCAAAAAAATAATTAAACAGATATATTCAGCAATTAGCTCTCAAGTATCTATCCAAATTTATACTTTTATGAACTCAGCTAAAAGTGTAGGACCAAGAATTTTTATCTCCTAGATATTATAACATGTACTGTCCATTATTTATTTGCGTTCTACGCATTCTTCTAATTCCCCGGAAATGCATAAAACTCCATAATCTATCAATAACAGTAGTAAAATAAAACTTACTTAGGATCGAGGATAGTACCGCCCATGTATGCTGTTGCACCATCTGCACGTGTGCCGAGAAAGCCTTTCGGATTCGTAATTGATTCAGCGTACAATTCGTAGCTACGCAAATGTGCGCAAATCCCTGTGTTTCATAACATTCGTTTTTAACAAACACATATACACAGACTGAGGCACAGAAAGCGTGGAAATAATATTTTTTAAGTTGAAGTGTGTTAATAATAGAATATTCTGTAGTATGTTCCGTACCCAATAAGTTAAGGCCGCATCCTGGTTGATGTCTTCCATCATTCGCATAGAAGTCTGAAGTACCAATCGAGATACCCATACCTAACGTTCCGGCACATGTGTGAATAACTTGAACATTTTTTGCGTCCGATTTATCAACTCTATCACCGGCTTTTTTGAGTTCAAACAATGGCTTGGCAGGGTCGAGCGCTGAAATGGCAAATATTTAGAGATTTAAGTATAATTTACTGCACCATAATGTCGTTTTGTGGTATCATCTTTTTAAAAACGTTTCCCTTCGAGTTAACATAATGTAAACATATTTTTGACATTTCTAAATTTATCATCCAAACTTGTGTACCTCACTTATCTTTCTGCTTATTTTTCATTTGCAAAACCAAATCAATCTACTCTGCTGTTTTAAACGCTATTAAACGCTAAACTGCTGTTAAAATCTGTTCTCCCACTGCTGTTAATTTAAGCATTATTAAGCAAATATTTAAAGGTCTAGTATACTCCGCTGTATCATAATGTCGTTTTGTCAGACATGGAATCAACTTACATCAAAAAATATATAGTTTTTAAAAACGTATCCCTTCGAGATAAGATAATGTAAGAATATATCCACAATTTTAAAATTTTTCATTCAAACATGTAAATCTCGCTTATTCTTCTGCTTATCTTTCATTTGCTAATCACAAATCAAGCTACTCTACCGTTCTTAATCTGTTATTAAAATTGGCGCTACTGGATTTCCTTGGGGAACTTTCAATCGACACTTTAATAATATATCGTTACTCACCGATAACTTCCGCCACTCGGCTCGATTTTCCTACCTCCCTCGCGCTCAAGCCCGCGATTTGAGCGCCGAATGAGTGTCCAATAATTCTCAACTTGGACGTTCGCAAACCAGCCTCAGTTCGCATGAAATTTACGAAACTAGCTACGTGGAGAGCAACGAGTGGTATGTGGTATGCAACGATGGGGTAAATCAAGTTTCCTGCTATCTTACTCCAATCGACCACAATGACGTTCCAATTCGTGACCTTAATAAGTGCTGAAAAGAAAAAATATTACTTGTCATAATATTGAAGTATTGTATAAATACAAGCTGCATACTTTTTACTGCTCTTACTTTCTAAGTAAATAAATAAAAAATAACAAAATTATTTCATTGGTATTATGTGTGTCTTATAATCTAAGATACTAAATAAAGTAAAATCTGTTTTTAGTTTTTCAGTAGATAATTATTGCCAGCAGTGTACACATTATTGTAAACTTAAATTCTGTACAACTGAAGTGAGAAAGATTCCATGACTCAAAGTAAGAGGAAAATTCGGAATGACAAAGTTGCGTTGGAGTTTTAAGAAAATGGTGTTTAGAAATTAGCCAAATGCACGTGCATTTGCCTAATTGGTACTAGAAAATTAAAAAAATAGTTGGTAGCAGGCTACTGTACACGCGAAGATAAGTCTAAAATGTAGAATAAAACTATCTCGTTTAAGGTCTTGTTTTAAACTAAACAGGCTTCGAATACCTTTAGTCATGTGTACTTGATAAACTTTTAAATCCGATTTTCTCGAAAACGAAACTTCGTTCTAATTTTATTCTAATACATTACACGTTATACCCTATCGAGGCTAAAGAAATCCCAATTTTTATTTTCTTTTCTTCCATTCAAATATTTAGCCATTACCGCGTTTAACGTGCATAATTTTTATGGCAACTAAATTATGTCAATACCACCTAATCACAAAATCCGTATTCACTTAGTTGCCAACCCAATATTTAAGAGATGAAACTCGCAGAAAGTTTCGAATAGTTCAATATATTTTGATAAATAAATAAATAAAAAAAAAAAAGAGAATAATAGATAGAACATTTTCGTATTGTAGCCTGTTTGTTTAGTTTTCAAACTCGATTTTTCCGACGATTTTCGATTGCTGTTCTTTATTTTTGTCTTCGAGTCACAGGATCTCCATCGATGTCAATTATATTACGAATTTAAGCGTACGATTTATTTATTACATACTTTACTTACCATCGCGTATGAGTGTACACGACGGACTTGAACCACTGTTAACCCAACCGTGAGTGATTATAGCGGTTTTTCTTTTCGGGTTCCATTGACTCGCTTGAACCGAGCTTGTGTCGTTTAATACTAGGACCTCGCCAATTTCAGGGTTTTTTCTATTATGAAAATTATATTTCAGCGAAGTTGTTAAACATAGTTGCAATGTTTCAAACAAACGATGAGCTAGGAAAAATAATTTAACACTACTGCGATAGCAAGCATGAGAGGATTGTGATGTTTTAAGAAGAAGCTTAACGTAGAGTAGAAAAAAAGAAAGAAATAAATGGAATCGCGAATAACGACAAGACTTTATCGCATTTTGTTTAAACTGAGGATACCTTTTAACGTTAAAAAGACACAACTGGGTGGAAAATATTCGAAAGAATGTGACGGAGTTCAAGTTAAACAAAATTCTAAAAAGAAGTTTAAAAGCCTGCCGAAATTCTATAGCGTACACTTCTATGGACGTAGCAAGGAAAGATGATACAGCATCAAAAATTGAGTTATATACGTTTGAAAGATTGTAGGGAAATTATTAGTACATAAGTTAGGAGCTTTTATCTTTTTACGATTTAATCCCTTAACCTACAACTACGGGCATAGTCTGTAATACGATGATCGGGCCAAACGTAAACATTACGGGCATAGCCCATAGTACGATAGTCGTTTTCGGCCCAAAATTCTCGAACGTAAATCGTAGGTTAAGGGGTTAATCTTCTTCGATTAGAATTTTGTTTGTATGTCGGAAGAAAGATCGTACGATACAATTCGTTGTGGCTTTTAGCTGTAACTTGAACAAAAAATAAACAACAATTGCTGTATGTAAATTCAATGACTCAGCGATGTATACAGTGTACAGTAAACGAAGCAAAATAAGATTTCTACAGGCTGAGTTAAAAAGTAAACTTAAATTTCGTTTAGGGACACGTGTAATAAGAGGAACGTAAAACGTGTTTCAACAGCAGATCGACATTTCATGCGAGGTTCGCTATAGTGATCGCCTTTGGTTAGATTCACAAACGATTACTATAGTGCCCTATCGTAGCGAGAAGATTAAGCAAGAAGATTATATTTTTCACTGATCAACTAATTTTTAATCATTTTCTGAATTTACCTTTTAAATATCGCAATCAAACGATGAACGACCGTGCCATTGTGGAAAATTTAAATGTGCGAAATTGTACGAATTGAAAAATGTGCAGATTTTCCATAAAAGTGAAAATTAATAGAAAGACGATTCTGACCTTGTGTAAAGCGTGAAAGTGATCGTTTCCAAATAGGGATGTGGAATATTCTGCTCCAAATCACTTAGTAGGCTATTATCCTGATTGAACAGAGGCAAGTTTCCTTCTGCATTCTCAAGGGCCGTAGAATTGGCTCCTGTCAACGTCGAAAGTAGCGTAGGATAAACTGAAATATTTTCTTTCGTTATTATGTTATTCGATTTTCCCGTGTCTCGATCGAAAAATCTTCTGATACGAACTCAGCGATAACGATGCGTTAAACATGGTTGTCACCTTACTGTATGCGCCTCAATATGGATCGATTTCTTAGCTTCTTTCCTTCTTTGGCCACTTCCTTTTTATACGTTTCAGTGACGCAGTAATTTTCCCTTCGTGTATGGACCAATTGATAAATAATCGATACTCGATTGTTGGTTTATTACCGGGTGGGGGATCACACCCACGAATCAGCTAGAGAGAATTAGAGACATATCGTTTAATTTTAACGGAATTTTTTATGACCTTAAATACGAAGTGACTTAATATTTGCTTTGGACATACTTGACACATGATTTGATTTTAAATTTGATTTGATTTAAATAACGCGTAATAATTTGAAATATTGGACGACACGATAACCACGGTGATTGTAAAATTAATCGTTTCTTTTTAATTGAAGCTATCAGTTATTTCAATCTGCCATTTGTTTGCTCATTACAAAGTCACGAGGAGAATTACTGAATAAATTATTTCACTTGGTCTAACTCTCTTATATCTATCTTCGAGCTTTTGCAATTGCTGTATGAGCATCACAAGCATTTATATTATCGTGTGTCCACATGCGGATGTTCTGTAACGTTAGTATTCGTGAAACGAATTATGTCTTTTTTTTTTGTTTATTATTATCAGTTTTTGTGTATTACATATTTGTATTTTCCATTATAAACGATGAATTCAGTTGTGAGGTGATTCAGGCAAAAGTACCCATACGCGATGGTACGACATAGCCATGCAATATTACATTTTCTTTTTTTTTTTTTTAAATTTATATTTGTAACTTAAATTTAAGTCACTATAGAGCGGTGCTTATGTACGATATTGATTTTTTTCTTTCCTGAAAATTTTTGTGCTGAAAACCTGGTCGCAAAAACAGGACAGTTAATTTGTGAAACGAATTATGTCTAACTGACGTTATTTACAAGTATCGCTGGCTATTGGTAGTATTTTCGAAGTTTCAACGATACTAAAACTATAAAACTATAAAATTATCAAAATAATTCTCATAAAATGTAACATCTTTTCTACTCATTTTAACGTATTTCATAAATTGTTCTTATCAGATATCTCGACTTGTACCAATATGAAATTACCGAATATTAATTTATTGCCATTTTTACTCGTAAAATCATGAAATACTAACGTAATTCGTGGTTAATAATTATTTCCTTTGATTTCGAAAGCAAGCGTACGATGTCTGAAAATGTACTTCACGAAATTCTACTATAAATGCTTACACGTTTACAATCTACAAACGTAATGTACGTTGCAATTTTATTTACTATAAAATCCTGCACCGTCGTTGCTAGAATCAATTTTATAATCGTTTTGCAACCAACATAGAACCTAAAAAATAGTAGTTGCAAAACTGATATGGCAGCTGGTATAAGAACTGTAACTGAAATCCAAGCTGTTTCAAATTCTCAGCTATTGGTTTAGTAATATAACATCTGATATAATATAACATTCCAAGGACTGGTCGAAGCGCACGTGTCCTGGCTCGTATAAAACAGAATACGAAGCAAAAAATACAGTGTAACGTATTTTAATTTACATAGAATCTCGGTACACGATTTTTAATTTCTCGTTTATCTTAATTGATCGAGAGAACCTGTATTTGTTGTCGAATCAAACACATTTATTGCGTTGGAAATTTTAGACGTTAATTGCTCTTAATAGCTACTTTTTAAAGTTCTTTGAACAGTTGTTTTCATATGTGTATTACGCAGCTGTTGTTATTTTTAAAAAGGATACACGAAGAATCGTAATTAAATGTAACGGTACGTGCAATCGTCGTGATCGTCGTTATTATAGATCAAACAGAGTTACTTGCTTTTTTAATACTTCGAGACACTTGTCTTAACATTCTCCGGAATTGAACACTGCCTCGTTCTGTTTTTGAAAATTTTCAGATCCAAAACTGTAATTCATCATTTCTTTCTCATTTCAGTTGTTTTTAGAGAAAATTACTACAACCCGTGATTAGACGACCGAAAGATTAAGCTATTCGGAGACTAACCATAGTTTTCTTCGTGGATTATCATCAAAACGAAGTTATCATCGGTATGAATCGTACTATCATCGAGAAAATGTCATCAGATATAATTTATACGATTTTTTATAAAATAGACGATACTCTGCTTGTCTTCATAGTTGACATGTATAGGATTTATAATAACGACGCGAGATTTCCATCAGAATTGACCTAACATTAAATCACTTCAGCCTTGATCCCATTATGGTTGATTATTTTTTGAATTTTCCTCCGAAATTCTTGCTTTATCGCGCGTCTCAGGCATCTAATATTCGAGTAATAATTAGAATTCTAAATATACCCGTCACTCTCTAAAGGTCTCTAAGTGCTTTCCGGGGGACTGGTTACAGTTATTTTTGATCGTAATTCTCCTCTTCTGGTTACAACGAAATGTTTTCCTAGGGAGTCTCGCGCATAATCTTGGCCCATTTATTTGCGAGATCCTTGTTCGCAAAATAACGAGGCCCACGTGACGTCGTATTTCTTTGCGAAACGATTCTCCGGCGGGTAACGACGAAATCCACTTACTGTCGACGGAAAAATAGGTGCAGGACAAACTGCATCGATTTGTCAGCGCTGTTTCAACTGTCTACGCTGCGGCTGAATTTCGTTTCGTTGCTGATACTCTTCCTACGATTTCTCTGTCACGTGCTACCTCGTTATAGCTTGAATAAAAAATGCCACAAGATTTTTCACGTAATATCAATCGAAAAGTTTACCTACGTATAAATATTTTTGTCGTAAGATCGCTATTACACGATGGGACGACGATTCTTCGAGGTATTCGCGTTCTTTAAATGAAATGGCTGTTCATTTTCTAGGTGGATCGTACTGAGACCCAACCATCGCCAATTTTCAGTCAGTCAGTTATTTCATTAGGTTGTCTTAAGAAAAAAAAGAATGTCTATAAAACGAAAGAAACTTTTCGGACAACCTCGTGGAATTATGACGCACTTTTTGAGAAAATCGCATCGAATGCAATCTAAAATCCAATTGAAACTCGTTATTGAAGCTTTGCCATATTATCTTAATTGATTTTGCACACATATGCATTATATGAATTTATTTGCTCATTTCCTGATAATCCCGTACAGTTACAGAAATCATTTTCCGAACCATTCGCTTTTACTGGATCATTAGACTCAGAAATTGCCTGTTCTTTCGGTGCATTTGTAAGTCGTTTCGCTTCGATGGAGCAGTATCGAATGCAGGAATCATTTGTCTTGCGCGTAAACGTCGATTAAATGAAAAATAACCCAAGTCACGTAAACGTAACGCAAATAAGATTTACGCGATAGCGATCGTCAAATTGTTAATATCGTGTTGATTATCGTTCTTGGTAAATTTCTTGAGGAGTTGATAGGTATCGTTTTGGTGTTCAGATGGATTAAGAAATTTTGTCTTTTTATATGTTTTTTTCGTTAATACGATGAAATAAAAAGGGAAAAGAAAACTATGCGAGTATTGGGTTAAAGTTATTTCTTTCTTTGCAGAGATAATGAATTAATGATTAGTTGGAAGAATGTGTTTGTAAAAATTACGTAGGTTCTGTTGAATTATTAATTTTTCCTATTAATTTTTCCTATAACTTTCATGTAACTGTGTGTCGCAAATTATCATACTTGAATATAAATGAAGAAAAAGAAGACAAAAATTTGTTGCTTGATTTTAGTGGAATTTTAAGGACATACATGTAACAGGCTTCTTTTTCACAAATTATCGTCCTATTATTTCCTTTTGCGAATTATTTTGATATTTTTTATTTCAATTTCACGTTCGTATTCCTGCAAAAATTTATACGATATATTATAACTGGATAGTAAATTGTTAAAATATAATATAACCTGACATTTTTAAAGAATGAGGAACAGGAGACACAAACTATATAAATACCCATTTTTCTCACTGATTTATTTACAATATTTTTAAAAGGACCTTCCTTTTTTTCTTTTGCCAACGCCCGCAATTCAATTTTTTATCTTTTCAATTTTTTACTCTTCCACCCTTTGGTTTATTCTCATTGATTTTTTGGGTTTCCCCATAGCTAATCCACTCACTCTTCCACTCGCTAAAGTGCACTCTAAAACTACCCATCTGTGCGCTGCACATATTCGCGTTGTACGTATTCCTTCTAAAACTTCATTTTCATTCATAGAATCAATTTAAATACATACCAACTTGCTTGAAACAGGATTTCAATCTCGAGCAGCTACTTCATCTTTTTCACGTTACCTTAAATAAATTTCACGCGTTGCCATCTAAATTACCAGCATTCCATTTTACCCGCGCATTTACCTTTATTCGCAGAAAGTGAATTTCAAATTGAAACGCGGCAAAAGATGTTATTTTTACTCGTTAAAGATGATTACATTGCAAATTATGCAGATAAACCAAATTGAAACGTTATTAAAACATGTTGTAGAGACGAAACGATGTTTCAAAAATTAGCACCACCGCGTTCGTTAAAATGGCTATTTCAAATTTATTCACATTTTTCTTTCACAATTATCAAAAATTCGCCGCCCAGTACTTCTCGACCAATTAATCTGCAAGCTTTGAAATTCGCTAAATTTATTAAATGTGTCGCGTGTTCCCCTTTTCGTTAGAATTGTATTTTGCCATTGTTAGAAAGTCTCTGGAATTCGACAAATACAGATAAAATACGAGTACGAAAGAATTGTTATTGATGTAAACGGGAAATCTGACTTATTGTTAGTTACATATCGAGGTAGTCTTGACATTAAATTGCAAATCGTCGCGTCATTCCGCGAGTCGTTTGGAAAATTTTCAACGTTTTCGACCAATTGATATTAAATTCCGTTGTGCATTTGCTAAATATATTTGCCAAATAAAGAGAATTATTACGAATTTCTGGTCTAAAACACGAGATACTGAATTTGAAGATATATCACTTTTAGTTGGATACTAGTCCTTTGTAGTTCTACGTTGACCTGTGCCTGACACTTTATCTCATTCCATTCCCTCCATTTCTAGGATATTAAACATACTCTTTGTCATTAACATTTACTTTAATAGAAATATTTTAATGTAAACGAGTATGGTCGAAAATGAGTACGAGGTCATCTAATAATTTAATGTTTACCAGTAAAAAGGTTTATCAAAGAGGAACAATGTAATAAAACATTTTTCACAAATATACAGTAATATATTTCTTATTATTTTATTGTATAATCTTATTTCCTCTTTTTCGTAGTATGCCCAAGAAACGCAGCACGAGAAGATCCTTCGAGGATTAGCCGTGGGTATCGCATTTACCATGTACGGTCGTTTAGAGGAAGCTGATCCTTTGGTTGCTTCCCTTTGCGCCGATAAGGACCCGATTCTTCGAAGAAGCGGCATGTACACGCTAGCGATGGCTTACTGTGGAACCGGAAACAACCAGGCTATCCGGAAGTTGCTGCACGTTGCTGTAAGTTGTCAGGAACAAATCTCTTTTACATCTTTCTGCCTTGAACTCTGTTTTGTTGTTATTTGTTCCTTTATCGCAGAGACAGAGACAGAGAGAGAGAGAGAGAGAGAGAGAGAGAGAGAGAGAGATAAATAAGATACAAGAATATTTTGTTTACTTTGAAGAATTTTATGAATATAACATCAAAGCGTAAAATTCATTCATCGGACCAGGCAATCATGTTATGTGACGGCAATTGATAATGATGAGAAATGATATAACTGATATGAAGCATTGTTTTGTATGGAAACAAGCGCAAAAGGGTATTATGCAATCCCACTTAATACATCAAACTTTTCCTATAAAGATAACAAGTACAGGGTAGAACATTATCGTGGAAGACAATGCTTTGAAAAAATTTAGATCTTCAACATCTATGAGTCGTTTAATTTCATAAAATATTTATCAATCTTTATAATAGAAAAAAAATGACAATTTCTCAGATACGTTAAAATTACAACTCGTTTTGGCTGAATGGCAAATTTGTTATTTTTGTTCTCGTTATAATGTAAGATAATTAATATGTTTTCGTCTGTACATTCGACACGTGTCCAGCCTTCGCATTCGTCGTTTCATTTGAACATTCGAATTCTTCACGACCTGTCTCCGAGTCGTATTTTATCTTCGCCGAGTACCTTCAAAATCTCATTCGCGTTTTCCTCTGTTTATTTATCTCTTTTCTCTGCTTTAGAACATCAGGCAATTTTATGCGAGAAAAGGTAGAAAAAAAAGGATTAATCTTCCTATTTAATTCGAGGTGGCTATAGGTTGAACTTACAGAAAAGAAATTTCGTCTGTACTGGTCGATCGTTGATTAATTGCTAATGAATGACGATTACGTGGATGCGTTTTAGACTACAACGTATATAATATACAAAGAAAGGTACGAAACTGACGTTAGTAATTATACTTAATGAACTAGATATCATATACTTGGTACAAAAGTATATTAGTCATTTATTTATCTGAGAAACAACATGGATCCGAAATATGTTACACAGAATTGTTATATTCGTTTAATTCAAATTTATGTCTTAAATTTTTAATCTTGGTTAGTATTGTACGACTCTTGCCCATCCAAGAAAATTTGTTCGCTAATTCGCCAGTTTGTTAGTTACAATAATTTAACAAAAACATGCGAATATCAAATATCGAAATTAATTAATCAATGATCGAAATTCTAAAAATCAGCACTAAAGTAATACGGGAAGAAATAAAAACAGTCACGACAGTGCATTCAGGATTCTAGTATACGACGTAGTGTACGATAGCGTATGTAGCGTAGTGTTAATTTTTGTAGCAGGTTTCTGAGAAATTGTTGCTATTTCTTTAGCTCCAGTAGACATCGTTAGACGTAATTCGTCAGTACATAAACGTGGAAGTGATAAAATATTTCTACAATTTTTTTTTTTTAACTCAGGACTACGTTACCATGTAATACTTAACACTTTGATTTATAACAGAAAGAAACTAGTTAAAACTATTTTAAAGTTTTATTTCAAATTTGAAGCATCATAAGACGAATCCTATGACGTAAAATATGTTCTTTCAGGTCTCCGACGTGAACGACGATGTTCGGCGTGCTGCGGTCACAGGTCTGGGATTCCTGCTGTTCAGGTGAGTACCAGTAAAGAATACTTAAGTTCGTGGGGTCAATATGAGGTTGGGGAATGCGAATTCCTCGAAGTGACCAGCTTCCTGTCGGTGTTCCAGACCACAAGTCTGGTATTCTTCGCGTAACTCGCATTCGCGCATTTAATAATGCCATTTTTATTCAGAAGAGACTTTGTTCTTCTGATCGTGCAGTTTTCTCCTCTCAACTGCAACCATTTCTATGATCGAGAGAAATAATGCAAAAATTTCTATGATCTAGCGATTACCAAAATATATATGTCTATACTTTATCTCTAACAATGATTATTAACATTTTTCTAAATTATTTCGATCTGTAAATACAAAAGAATTTCGAATTCAGAAATTTTAAACGATCCAGTCCATTCTGAGAATGTAGCGTATAATTTCATCGTTTCGCAATATTCTTCTTTCAAAAATATAGGAAAGTAGAGCTAAAAGCAGCCACATTTTAATATCGTCCGAAAGAATCTGGATTTCTCATTTTCTATTTACTTAGGAAAGAAATGTCTGAATCTCGTTTATTTTTAAACGTCACGCGAAAGAAGGTAGAATCTTCGGTATTTGAATAAACAAGCAAACTTGCTCGTTCGAATAAGAACATTTCCAATATTGGCACATGTTTTTTTTCCCCCCTATAGCGATTGTTTAGTAATCGAAAGAATGACTTCTCAAGGATGTTGTTTGTACGATGATGTCCATTATCATTCGAGATACCAAAAGTAGAATAAACGAACAGAATTACGTAGATGATCATGTTATAATGACACTGTGTCGATTATTGGCTAATTGAACCTGTATAACAGGTACATCTGGCTGTTTTTATAGAAACAGTGTTACTGTTAGTACCATTAAGCGTTACTTATATTAGTAACGTTACTCTTTAATCGCTTCATTGAGACGCAGCAATGGAAATTCCAAAGTAATTGATTCTTGCTGTTACGTATTTATTTCATCGAGTAGCTACGTTCACGGCAAGCGTTTCATTGTAAGTCATCCAAGATGAACTGTTTATAAAATTATTTATATTAATATTATTGAATGAAATTTCAAACCGTGTGCCATTCTCGATGAAAATTCAAATCGAGTGAAACGCGCACGTTGTTTCCGAGAGACCACAGGCGGATTAGCGAATGAAGTTTACATTTAATTAAATTTAAATCTAAAAGAAATATTGTATTAGGGTATAATCTCTTCGTTGCATGATTATTTCCTTGGGCATGTCTTTGAGAGAAGAATCATTCTACCTTAATCAATTCGATATCAGCTTATCAGAGTTCCATCGGGAATTGATAAATTGCCACAGCTTAAAGATCGTATTTAAATTGAGAATGATCTTCTTTTGTTTCTTTACCCGCTTCATCGTCGCTTAATTCATCTTCAGAAGAGTAGTTATACATCGAGCTGTCATAGTTGTGGAGAAATGATTAAATATGATATAAATAGCGAGTTTCCTCGCTTAGCTTTTAACTCGAAAATCACATTTTCATTACTTTGTCGGTTTCTCTTGCACGGGACGTAGTTTCAGAAAGAAATAATTATGATTTACCTGGGGAAAATTTTGGAAAAATTGCCGAATATAGTTAACATACTTAAATCGTTTGGTTTCTAAATTGAAAATATATTATTGTAATGAATTTATATACAATGAAATTGTAAAATGAGAGTGATATTTTCAAATTGTATACAACTCTTTTATATTTCATTCAGTTTCTCGTTCATTGTTACTTTAAAAATTTCTAATCTCTAACAGTTTACAGTCCATAGTCTAATAATAATCAAACTTTATCGTCAACAAGAATTACCGGTAATGTGCACAATGTTTGCGTACAGTTTCGATCTTGTAATTGGTAAATTTGTTCGAGAAATTGGCAAATAATATTGAAATTCATAAAATAAATACAACGAAGGTACATTATATAAAATATGCGATCTGTTGTTTCACTTTTAAAACAAAGTATGCAAAATGTACGAAACGTGCAAAATAAATATGTGGTTAAAACCTTTAAAGGGAAAACAAATTGCTAAACTGTGGGATATTTATGCGATATTATATTTTCATAAATATGACCGATAAAATGAAATTCGCATAGAAATTTGCTTCATTTACCATGCGTTGTAATAGGTATTTTACATTGGATATTTTATATTTCTTTCATATTGTGCGTAATCTGTACGATTTCGCTCTTTTAAATTCGTGAATATCCGCCTTCTATTAGGTTGCCCGAGAAGTCTCTTTCTTTTACAGACACGTCTTTTACAACGACGCATCTTTATACAAACATGAAACCTAATCTGTCGAACGTTGTGATTTTTATTTTGATAGAACAAAGTGGATCATACGTAATTCGATAAAATAATGTAAACCGGAAAATGTGGATATTTGGATATTTTATATTTCTTTCATATTGTGCGTAATCTGTATGATTTTGCTGTTTTAAATTATCTACAAATTCGTGAATATCTGCCTTCTATTAGGTTGTCCGAAAAGTCTCTTTCTTTTACAGACACGTCTTTTACAACGACGCATCTTTATACAAACATGAAACCTAATCTGTCAATCGTTGTGATTTTTATTTTGATAGAACAAAATGGATCATACGTAATTCGATAAAATAATATAAAACGGAAAATATTGTGCATCCATTATTTCCTTATGAAACGAAAGGAACTTTTCGGACGACCTAATACAAATCAATTATCGATACTCCATAAAAATATTCACAAAGATACGTTGGATTTAATAATAATGAAAATCCATTCTACCGTTCAAGTGTTTTATCCCATAATTCCTCGATTTTTCAACCGATTCAATTTCTTCTATTGTAAATTTATCCGACGCTTAAAGGCGCGTTCGAATCGGAGCTCTTTCTGAAAATTCCTCGAATTTCCTATTCCAGCCGTGCAGACGACACGGACCGTTTGTTTGCCATCGAATACCAGCCATTGTGCTACGAAACGCGCGAAACTTTTTTAATACGTCGACTTACCGAGTATCCCGTTGATCGACGATCGAAGACGCGAACCGGAGAATACCGGTCGATCGATGCTTTTCATCTCTGAGAATTTGACGGATCGAACGTTCCTTTCATTCTATCGTTAGCTCGTCCAACGTCTGTTTGGTCCGCTGGCCATTCTCGTTTCATGATTTCACGCTGCAATTTTCGCGGTTCCGAGGCCCGTATTTAATCTGCACCGACGTTTTCTATCAACCAGACGGGACCAAAGATCGATCAAACCCGTCACTGGTCCCTTTCTTTCGTTCGTCGTATCTTCGGTCATCAGCAGAAATTGTTTTTTCGCGATCGTCTTTATTTATCTTTGGAGTTTTATTTTTGTCTATTTTGCTTCCATCGATCAGTTGTCGGGATGGCTGTGCTTAGCGATGGGTTCAAGCGCGTTTCGAATACAGAGATTTGACCATCGACCGTGTCTATAAACTCGAACTTTCAGTACGACGTTCGGAAATGTCGAATTCAAAGTTCTCTCAAAGGAGCGTATGATAAAAAAGAAAAAGAAGGAGTCTTAATAGACGTACGTCGAAATATTTCGGAATTGTGTCGTATGTACCCTTAAGTATAGTAGGGTCCAACTGGTATTCCGTACATTTGTTCCATTAACCGTTTGAGTGCCAGGGGTCTTTGAAAAAACAGGGTGGATAAATCGCAAACAGCGCGATAGCGTTTATCTTAATCGATTGCGAAGAGAAACAAGCGACGCAATAGCGTTCGTCGTGTTTCTTATTTTTACGAAATACATCTATGTTGTTATATATGCGTACTATTAGTTTATAGATATTTCAGGTTTTGTTCAATAGAAATTATTCTTAAGATAACAATGAAACACAAAATACCGTCAGTTGTCCGTAGCGTTCAAATGTACTGCGACTTTTCCACACAAAATTTAAACAGCGCGGTCGTGCTGCTTGGAACTCAAACGGTTAAAAAGGCTGGCCAGTGAAATAGCACGTAAGAATTACATAAACGCGCATTATCATAAAACATGGCGCAATTTACGCGTTTTAGATAAGATTCTAACGTACTAGGAACCGAGGAAACCGCGATTGAAATATCCGGAGAACCAGAAATACGTCGATTTACATATTTATTAAGGTGTAAGAAGCATATTTATGGATAATACGTGATTCAGAGAAGTCCGCTATGCAAATCTGTAACATATACGTTTCCCATGATCCGAGGGAAAAAATTGATCATAGTGGTACATGTGTACATACCTCAATTTCCTCAGGATTCATAAAATTTTCCCAGCGGATCTCGGTGGCGGAAAAAAGTACGTATTAAAGTTGATCCCATCGCTATCCGGTTTCCTTCTCGTGTCTGTCGTAAAGTCTTTCGCAGATTCGATAAGGTAGATCCGATCCCGTTTCTGCAGGAATTTCCATTCCTCCTCGAGATGGATGAGCGTCGATATAGAATCGTTTCGCGAACGATACTCATTGTTTTCCTGCCAGAATAGGATTAGGGGTGGCTAGGCTTTTCTATTAATACCGAAAGAAGCTTTCTGTTGTCGTTTAACCCTCGTGCGACGAAGCCTGCTCGATCCTTTTAAGAGACTCTAAAGTGGAAACCCGCGCACGTCTTTCCTCGCGATTAGTTCCATCATAATGCCGCGACAGCGTTTCTTCTTCAATGACTTTGTCACTCGCGATCGTTTTACGAATTTACGGTCTTACGATCTGATGCATAATAATTTCCGTATCTTACGACGATCCAACTTATACAAGTAAGTCGAGCTGGTTTGTTTCTCAAAAATCGAATGTTAATTTCTTTCGAATCCGAAAATATCGATTCTTTGAGAAAGTGGAGCCTTCGCCACTTTGCAGACAAGGTTTGTTCTCTCGAAGCTTGGTTAGAAGTATAACGGCAAATCAACGTAAGTGTAAGTCGTGCAGAAGAGAGGAAGTGCGTCAGAGACGACTTTGAGATTTGGCTGTCGTATCGTCGTTCCAGGGTCAGACGAGAAAGTTGCGTATCGACTTGCTTAGCCAAGGATTATCGAACGCCCACGCGGAGATTCGCTGTACCGAGCTTCACGACCTTTGAGTTAAACGATATCGTCGGTGGCAGCGTGATTCATCCCCTGTCCGATTGACTTCTAATCTTTTCACCCTTAACAGCATAAATTGCGTGGAGCGTGTTGTTTCACGATTAAGCGACGGATGATGCTTTCGCTCGTGCTAGGAATATCGACGTCTTGTGCCTGGTGTTCAAACGTACGTAACATATGCGAATAATATTTGGAAAAATTTGAAACCATGCGAAACGATAGAAAAATTGTAAAGTTATATCACCGATGTATGCAAATATATCTTGTCGCACTTTTTACGATATAAATTACAAAAGGCAGAGAATCATCTATTCTCCACTCGACGAGTTGCGAGGCGTATCAGTTTGCCCGAAGAAAAAATTTTTCTCTCGTATCGAAGTTTCGTCATGGAGCGTGTGTGTGTTCGCGTGTGTGTTGGAATTCTTCTTGTTCAGCGAGTTCGATGAATCTCGATCCGCGGTGGTCAATCGATACCAGGCTAGCTAGAAACTCTTAATTGAAAACAGTCGATCGATCTCCGTGGTATCGCGGAATGGACTGTCGAACAGGATGAATGGTTGGTAGCCTTGCAACGCGTGAAAGCTGTGGATCATTGAGCATCGATTACACAGGTTGAATTTACTCGCTGGCGAAATATTGTTGGATAACCTTTCGCTACGATCGAATCACTGATCTGTCTCAATGACAAAAGTCACGTTCGACCACATGTACTCGTTGGCTTCGTATCGAATGATTTAAATATCGCGTTGCTTATTTTATTAAGTTGTCCGAAAAGTTTCTTTCGTTTCATAAGGTGATAATATAATGAGCAACAATTTCTGTTTTATATTATTTTATTGAATTAGGTATTCTATTATTATATTCGTGCATAATTCAATAAACTAATATAAAATAAAGAACATTATTTCCTTATAAAACGAAAGAAACATATGATATAAATCATTCGACGCAGCTTGAAAATACGTAACCAACTTTTCTTCTTTTAACGAGAACGCTTAATCGTTCGGTAGATATTTTTCTTTCCATTTCGATGATGATAGGGGATTTTACTGTCTATCCTTGCGAAGTACTCGAGGGAGTTTGAAATTTCACGCTGCAACGAGCGTATTTCCGACTTGGAAACTTCCGCCACGCGGGTAATCGAATATTTACCGTGACTTCGGCGTCAGATACGGGGTGAGACGTGACCCAGGTGAGAGCGAGTTGTTGTATCGATGCCAGTCTTTTCTTTTCTTCTTCTAAGTGTTGCTTCGTCGTTAATCTTGCGAACTTTTCACGCTATCCAGTCAAATATAGAGAACAGCGATATCTTCTATCGCGCACAAGCATAATTTTTGTTTCGACGATATTAGTTTGAATATAGAAGAAAGGATCTCCCTTCAACGAAGAGATCTCCGTGCGCAAGGGAAGACTTGGAAACGTAACGCATACAGATTTATAAATCTTCGTAATCTATGTGTAAGAAGTAGCTCGTTTAGAGAAGAAATTTTGCAAGGAAAGAACTACGTCTCTCGTGGATCAATTAACAACGATTTGCTAAAACTTACGTTGATAGATTTGTACGTTATCCTTTATTAATCGACGGAATATTGAAATCCAATTTGGAGGAAAGCTTTGTAAATATAGTTGGTATGCGTTTAATTAAAAGTGATTTATAAAAAACGAAACAGACTTTCGTAAATTTCGTTCTCTGATTCGTTCGAAATCGTAGCTTTTTAACACAGAATTACGAATAATTGATGTAGCGCAGGTTAAATACGCTTGAACAGTAGACGAAATGATGATAACCTCTGACGTTTTCATGAAACGTAAAAGAGGTCCGAGCGAATTTTAAGCAGACAGGATCCTAAGCTAAGCTCGATTTTAATCAACGCCGGTAATCGGGGGATAAATGTAAATTAATTTCTACGAGGGCCGGACGAGCATTCCCATCCACTAAATGGGATCCGCGAATCGTGACTAGATTATTTCAGTCACCGTCCTCCTTAAACCGTGTCCATTGATTTCTGTTATGGATGCCATTGTTTATGCTGATCATTGAACTTTTCCATTTGCAAATTTTCTGAAATTTAAGATCCCTACCTAAAATAGATCAGTTTGTCATATAAGAAATTGCAAGAGATTACTTGCTACTACATCTTAGATTGTTAGAATATTTAATATTGTAATAGTGCTATTAAATTAGGCTAGCAGCATCATAAAGTTTTCCAGATTTTTCTGTAGGTACGTGATTTTATATGCGATATTATCGCGTTCGTTACGATTCGTATCTTCTTCGTTCAATTCTTTCCAGATCAATTTCTTTTTCAAAAAAGAGCACACCTTGATTATATGTTGAGAGTATAGTCTATTGGGTTGGCAACTAAGTGATCGCGGATTTTGTCATTAGGTGGTATTGATTGCCAAACCAATACTCAAAAACAGCTTCAGAGATAATTGTTCGAACGAGATTGTTTCGTATGTTGGATAATTTAATTGTTGCAACAATTGTGTGTAGCCAAATATTTGGCCATCGCTGTTACATCGCAGGCGCTTTTTATCGAAGCAAATCAAACGATTCGCATCTTCTTCGTTCAACCCTTTCGACACGAATTTCTCTTTCAAAAACGAGCACACGTTGATTACATGTTGAGAGTATAATTTATTGGATTGGCAATTATCATTAAGTAGTATTGACAAAATCCGCAATCACTTAGTTGCCAAAGCAATACTCAACAGTTTAACAGATAATTGTTCGAACGAGATTGTTTCGTATGTTGGATAATTTAATTGTTGCAACAATTGAGTGTAGCCAAATATTTGGTCACCACTGTTACATCGCAGGCGCTTTTTATCGAAGCAAATCAAACCGGATGCGGTCGATAACGGAGATATATCGCGGTCGTTAAGCGTAACAGTATTTGCACCGTGTCTATTTGCACAATCCATAATTTCTAGGAAACGAATAGAAATTCAACGTTGGACGAATCATTCGCATTGTTACGTCCTTCCCCCTTTTATCTTCTCTCTATCCATCTCCGTTCATAGCAATTTCGAGCACGAAATGATCGAGTTAGCCGAAAAATATTAGCCCGGAGAGCAGGATAGAATAGCAACGACGAAATAACGTTTATATGCATTAGAGAATTTGATTGCGTGTCATTGCAATAAGAATTTCGTATTTCCGTGTATTTCCGTATTTTCGTATTTTGTAATATTCGACGAGCCGGCATTTGAAAATCGAAATAACGCGACAACTGACGGAGGATTAATAAACTATATCCTCGAATGAATTTTGATTAATCACCGTGGCCTAGTGCGATACCAGGAAGCAAGGATAATTTCCTTAAATTGACGTGATTATCAGGCTGCCCCCTTTCCGCGACTTATCTTCCTGATTATCAGTGTGTAATGCATCATCCGCGGTGACAACCATGATAATATGTCAGCTTCTTAATTTATTCGATTTTCCCCGCGCATCAAAAAATTGTAGCTAAAATCCGTAGTTAAAAGAAGCGTGTTCTATATTCAGACTTTGTCCGACTATTTTGGAATTTTATCCTTGGAACTTTTCATTTTATAATCTTCTTAACAAATTGGTTTTTGGAATTTCCAAAAATTATCTTGGGTACCTGAGAAGAGAAATCTTCGCTCTGCAAAATTCTTTTTTTTTTTTTTAATACAACGAAATTACATTTTGAAGAAAGAAAGAAATTTCTAACAGCCATAGCTATTCATCGTCGACGTATTTTTCCTCGCATTCGACGATATCGAACATCGCTCGATCGAAGTTAATCGATTTGATTTGTAATTACGTTCCATTCGATCGCCGATCCCACGCTCGGCAATCCAAGTTATCCGTACCAGATGATCTCGCAGGAAATGAAAAATCATTAATGAAGTGGAACCGGAAAAATCGAAGTTTTTTACTCCCTTAACTACTTAAATCGTTCTTATCAACCCTTCCGACGAGGTGGGCGTAACACTCGGATACCATCAACGTTTTTTGTTGTTTAATGAATTCCCTCGGTCGAGCTTTATAGCCGCTTGCGTACGCTCTGAAGTCGTTTTTCCTTTGAGTTGCTTGAGTAACCATTAATCTCCCGTGGAGGGTACTTAGCGTGCATGCTATATTTATGATAATTGCATCTGTTCCTTCGCAAGAAGTTCTCGATGCATTCGCTTGACGAGCACAGTAAATATTAACTGGCTCGGCACTGGTATAGCACACGCTATATTTAGTAACGCAGATATTTCAAGAATGGATTAACATTTTTCAACGATTAATCGTTGTAGCCGATATCTCAATCTGTAATTTTGGCACATGCAGCGTGTGCAGCCTACGCGAAAACGAATACAACGCTATACTTTCTGCGAGAATTAATTAACATCGTAGAACGGAATTTTTCTATCCGAGGCTCAATTTCTGCGACGATATCGATGATCTTCGACCTTCTAAGAATAAAATCTCTAGAAAATATTTCATAAAACGAATTTTCCAATGTGCTACGAATCAAGCAAGCAGATCGAATTAAACGCGTGCATATTTATCGGAAAAAGAAAATTCACCGGAGCGAAACAATAAGTTTTTACCATCTTGTCCTTTTCGCGTAAAACCAGTCAATTCGAACTGGTGTGGTAATTCCAGCGTTAACAAGTATAACGAGTAGGTATCCTGATATGTATTTATGGTCGTATAAATGTGTGTTTAATAGAGTCGCGAAGTTTGATACGTTAAATGAAACCGACCAATAAATAACACCGTTTCATGAGAATGTAGGAAACTAATCCCGAGGGAAAGGTTACGCGATTTGAAGGGGAGCAGTTAGGATAGTAGGAGGTATGTTTCCCTCGGGGTTATTTTCCTTCCGGGTCATCGATGTTTCTTTAAATGGGAACACATCCTTTCCATAGCCTTGTGAGGGATGAAAAAGTAAATTCATATATTCATAACCTTTAAATATGCTTCTCCTATTTCTCGTATTTCTCGTATCGATATTCGAACGTTTCTTCATCTATTTATTTGTTCTTTTGTTAATTTAACCGTTCTAATATTTTCGACCGAGAATTTTAGTTATCTTCGTTTTATTGTGCAATGACGAGGTATATTAATTCTTTGACGTGATGCACATTACGAGTTTCCTATACCGCGTTGTACAATAACGCGTCGGAGACGCTTTAACGACAAGGGATTACATAATTTTCATTATTAATTATTTACTTAATTTCAAATACGAAAGCTTTCATTCTGACGTCATATACCTTGTTTTTTCTTTCTTAACATCTCTATGGATGCAAGGGTTCGAAGAAAATCGAGTGGTATTTATAGGAAAAATTCCTTTTTGCCGGATCGTACGTTAAAAAGTTAAGCTACGTTAGTAGCGCAGAAAGCAAACTATAATGAAAATTTAAGTACAGTGAAGCCCATTTTATCCGAACACCCATTATCCGGATACCCTAATGTCTATTATTCGAACATAATATTTCCCAGCAACGGATATCTTTTCTCATTTCAAATATCCAGGTTGTATAATTTTATACTTTTATAATACCCCGTCTATATTAAACAAAATATATACTAACAAATATAGGCTTTTGTTAATCCTACATCTCTGCTCCTTGTTTTTTAAACGGAGATAATTATAGAAATATAAAGTAGAGCATAAAAGTCAGTTTACTCCCTTAAAGTAGATCTTTTATCGTCGCGATGCGTGAAAGAGAAAATTTGAAAAGCCTGATTTATGGTACAGATCATTTTTTCGTAGAATAAAGAGCGTCGTGCAACAATGCACGGGTTAAGTAGTGTAGATACCGATAATACGCTGCTGAGTATACTAATCAAAAGCTGAAGCATGCACAGTGCACATAGCGTAGGTATATCAGGTAGCCAGATAATGTCATCCCAATTAGACACGCGATAACCAGCTGAACATACGGGTTCATCCGTGCAAAACAGCCAACCAATAACGACAATTACGCATCGTTTACTCTAAGAATTTTACGATAATATCGTTTCTCTAATATTCTCTTCTCGTATAAATTGTTCATTTTTCACGCTCATAAATAGATCGTAAACATTTCATTCAATTGTCGCCAGATTGCCAACTTGTACTTTCGTAAAACGAATTATTAAAAAAAAAAAAAAAAAGAAAAAGGAAGAAATGAAATCTGAGTGGAGATTTAGTAGGAAATGAAATTGTCCGATTCGGTACTCCAAAGAAGAAATTTTTTAAGAGGATCTCGTAAAACCTGAAACTAAATTCGAAACTCTAAGAACTCTAAAACGCTTTATTATTCCGCAATATTTTCTTCCATGTGCTTGAACGCTATAGTTAAACATCAGTCTCGCTTCTTGGTTTCGGACGATTGCGCCTGTTCGCGCAACCTGCACGGCACAGGTGCGTCACTTTTATTATGCAGATCAGCAGACACCGCGTAGAAAAATCTCCTGTTTCCCTGGATATTCGAGTTTATTCCTATGGAGACTCGCGGCCGACCGACCGATATTCAAATGTTGCCAATAACACCGTTGCACTGAATATCATACATGAATTTCAAGCCACTGTTATCCGGTGCACCCTGACGTATACTCGATTCGTGGTTTTTCGAGTCACCCGCAGCTAAGATCGAACAGCTTCATCTTATTGTTGATTCACCGTATTATTTTAGAACGTTACCGATCAAAAGTGCAAGAATATCGTATTAGGTCGTCCGAAAAGTTTCTTTCCTTTTATAAGGATATAATCGATGCACGATATTTTCCGTTTTATATTATTTTATCGAATTACGTACGATCCATTTCGTTCTATCAAAATAAGCATCACGACGTTCGACAGATTAGGTTTCATGTTTGTATAAAGATGCATCGTTGTAAAAGACGTATCTATAAAAGGAAGACACTTTTCGGACAACCTAATATCTTGTTTTTCTGCTTCTTTCTAAATAGAATGCACGGTAATGTCGATATACCGATGATCAATTTTATCGAACGCCGTTTTTTCGTACGAAAATACCTCGATTTCCTTTGCAATATCATTTGACCTGATTATTAAGAAATATCTTTATAGTACTATATCGTAGTACTATATCTAGCAGACGGAAGACGTAAATAGCGCGAGAAGCAGACAGAGAAAGAGAGAGACTGGTGCGGTGTAAAGGGTAAAGACGGACAACAAAGGAACAAGAAGAAGAAAGGAAAACAGGCGAAAAGAGAAGTGGGTGACGACGAGGTAGAAAAGCTATATAATAGGTGCAAAGGGAGAGAAACGAGAAAAGGCATCGTTCTTTCGTGCAACACTCATTTATATTCTTTAGGGCGCGTACAATTTTCCGTACAAGTTCGACCTACATTTTCTCGCTATAAATTTTGTAATAACGCAATCGTAATAAAAATTTCTTCGTTTTTTCTTCTTAAATAAGTTAAACAGGTTGCACGATCGAATATAAATGTCGAATCGACCGAGTAATTTCCAACTTACGTATGTTCCAATTAAAGAGAATACCACGCGCGTTTCGACAATTTTCAAACACGTTGCATACCGCTCGCTTTTAAAAAGCAAAAGATATCAATTATTATCTCGTGCATTTGTTAAGTCTCTCGATACATAGTCGGCTTATCGAAGCCGTAAAATTGGTCGTTTAAGGTTCGTTAAGGTGAACGGGCATTGAAACGGATAGGTCAGGATGGATCGAAGTTCATTAAGTTATCGTGCATGGGATCGCGGTCATCCGTTCTAAATTTCCTTATCACGAGCACGTGTGAACGTATGAAACGCCGCCACGTAGCCGTTCCTATCGATAACGAAACTATCGTTTACCTCGTTATCACGCTGTCTTGTCCAATTTGTGGTTTCACGACGTGGATTTCGTACCTGGCATCGTGTATCCATGTAATCGTTAAATTCACGAGTAGAGCTCGAATGAGAACGAGTTTTAAAAATGACCGCATTTTAGCATACGCTTTCTGTTCCCCTGGCCATGCAACGAAAATAGTTGTCGGATGTAAAAATGATTCGATCGAGCTCGCGGGCACCTAATCCCTTGACGGTTCTTTATAACAGATCTTATGCTAATAAATTTCAATATTTCTCCTTTTATTGATATAATTTTAGTTTTTCTATAATTGCGGTTCGACAGTTCGCGATATAAACAATTTTTCTAAAATTACGCAAAGTACTTCTTAGGCTTCGATATATGGCGTAAGATATTAATTATCTACTGGTAAACCGCTGATTACTCGGTACCAGATGACAATTACGTGGAAACGTTTTAATTAAATTACGTAAACTGGGGATGATAATTACGCTTAATAGATTAGATAATGTAACATACACGATAGAAACAAATCGTTTGCTTATCTGAGATGCAAAATACCAGTTCTAGAAGAAATAGTTCTGGAATTTACACGAATCTATAGTTGGAGAGTACGTAGCGTTTAAAATGATTTCTTGTAAAGATAAACGGGTGACGTATAGAGTAGAAATTTTTTATTGGCCACTTGGCTTTCACAAGATACGTTAAAAGTTCGCCGAAATAAGGGCACATTGTATTAATTCGGTTCACCTTGTTCTTTATTATTTTATGCGTTGTCTTACGAATTAATCCTACTATGTATTCACTTTGTTGTTAAGGTGGTAGGCGTACAGTCATACAGCACTCTGTATAATTAAAAATTAGACGAAGTGGAACGAGATGGCAGATGCTATTAATAAAACAGGTAGTTTCTATTAAGTTGATGTTAAAAATCTAGTTTCATAATGAAGTCATAACAGAATGGCTCGTTGGTAACTATACCATAATGAGAAAACTCGTAGAAAGCTGCTTACGAAATTTTTATCCGCGAAATAGTTACCGTTGAGAGATTTCATTAATTCGTAATTCCGCGTAATGCTATACCGAGGACAGGAGTTTGGCCGGCTTTTGCGTTTCGCATAAAAATTGACAAATATGAAAGCTGGAATAATATTACAATTTTTGTCCTCGTTTCTCTCCTCTTCTTTTGTTTTCTTTCTTCTTTTTTTTTTGTCACGACAAATTTCAGAATTTCTCAATTTCGACTTGCCCGTTTTCATCTTCCTTTCGTACATTTGTATACGTAGACTGCTATGACAAAGAATATTTGGACTACAATAATTAATTATTCCGCTATGAATGATTAGCTTAATTTTAATTTATTCCGAGAAGGTTACGAACAGCTGAACAGAGAAATGGAAAACAGTCCGACATAAATTTGCATTAATGGCATATGTGCGTTCCCGTTCTATCGATTTTCCCGCCAATTATATTCCTTCGTTTCTACGAATGCGACGTTCCTCTCCTCGTCCATGTGGCTTCATTTACGCCACTTGAATTGCATGGATTTCTAAAATTGCACTATGCCCTTTGCCAGAATAAACTAGAAATATTTCTTTGATGATTTCAATTCTAAAGGTTGAAATTCAATTCTACAGGGGTAGAAATAAATTCTCCCCGACGAATTTATCTTTATTTCGCCAAGAAATCGGCAACGACTTATTTCTGTATCCACTAAAAATTACATCAACGAGGATTAATTTTTAAAGGGATACACGTATTACAAATATCTCTTGGAATTGAATTATAGTTAATACCAAGACGTTATCGTTCAGATTTTAGCAAGAAAACTACCAAGTCGACGAAGATTAGACAATTTTACATTGTCTACGTTCTACGTTTCGTCAACCGTAGGATTTCAATTCCAAATTCAGTTGGTCCGTTGTTTTTCTCAGTTTTCCTGGAATTATTTTACCGTCCGCGGTATTTTACACGATTCTTTCGCCGAGCCAGCAATTCGTCGATCGCGGTTGCTACCGCGGATTCCAAGAGCGGCAAGTTGGTGCAAATAAATATTTCGTACTCATCGCGTTAATGCCGGCCCTCTCGAGATGACACTGCCGGAAAGCTGCTACTGACATCCGCCGCGAGCTCGAAGGAAAATAACCGGACGTCGAGTGGAGTCGCTATTGTTTCCCCGGTACGTCGCAGATACTTGAAAATTCTACCGGTGGCTAGATCTGCCAGGCAAATATTATTTTCCATTTCGAGCGGAATTTTTGTTCGCCATCTAACATGTCCTCTATGGAGAAATTGTCTCGCGCACCTGTGACCAATGCGATTACACTTCGTACAATACGCGGATTATTTTATTTTATCTTCACGATAGCCCTTCGTCTCGTTAAATTCGTACGATTGCAACATCGATTATAAGCTTCGAGATATTTTCGTAGGTGGACAGAGCTCGTGGCAGTAACTTGCTCGAACGAGATTTCATGTCTGTTCCTTTCCGCGTATAACTTCGTTCGTTTGCTGATTTACCTTTCAGAGTTGGTCAACCGATGCCGCGGCTTCATCTCGTAGTTCGATAACAGTTGCCGCGATTTCCGCGGGCAAACGTAAAAAGAAAAGTGGTTATGCTGGAAGAAACTCGGCTCCTTTGTTCGCGTGGATTAACGAGCAACTAGAAGCCACGGGATTAATTCTTTACGCGCAAACAGATTTCCGTGAAAGGAAATCGATCGACGCCGTTTCTAACGGCCTTGTCTACCGGAAACCTGTTCGAGAATACTCGCGCTAGTTTACAGCCAACTAGGAAAACGTTGCGATGATTTTTGAACAATTTGAGAACTTATAACGCGGTTTAATGTACACAGGACGTGCTTTGCCGGTCTTTATGCCTCTGACGTTTAATTATTGGCTTACATTTTTCCTTTCTTTATTCTCAGAGCGGATAAATAATGGTAATATTGCGAAGCAAAAGGTTGGTAATTACGAATTGGAAAATAGCCTTCGTTACAAAGTTGAGATTTGTTTAATAGTTTCGTGTACGTTGGCCCGTTGTAATATTAAAATTGGTTGCTGACCGTAAGCTTGAAAAATTAAAACGTAATGCATAAGGTGGTTGACGTAACTGAATCGAGAAACGATATATAAAATTGGACGGACATGAACGTGGAATTAATAAAATTGTTTATCAAGCGTGGCTAATTTTCCTTCGATTTCCATTCTACGATACGACTGCCGCGCTTAACGTTCGATTAAATAAGAAATTTCCTATACAGGTACCATTTAATTTCTCGCTCATACAGCGGTGGAAAAGGAAACAATGTACACGCAGTAGCGAGAATATAATTAAAAATTCTCGTTCGGGAGTTTGATTAATCGTATTCTGAAAATTTATATTTCATCTATTGAATCAAAAATTGCTTTAATGTTCTCTATGGTAGACCTATTTCGCAGATTACATTTCAAACGTGATAATTTTTCTCTTTTCTCTTTTTTTTTTTACAAACGACAGAGATGTTCGATAATTTTAAAACTTCGGAGAAGTTGGACGATACTTCGATCTTTCAGATTGATCGTAATAACTCGAATTTACGATATATCAACCATATCACGTCGCGAAGAAAGCGAATGCGATGGCACGTTTTGAACCTAACCTTGTCATTTATATCATTTTTGTATATCATTTTAAATGATAGCCAACGACTATGATATACGTATACCAGAAGAATAAGAAGAAGAAAAGTTTCCTCTCGCTGTACTAATTTGAAAAACACGTATCGAAATGGCCATCGATATTTCCTAGCTGTGTTTCAGCCTTCGTTTAAGAGCCTCTATTAAAATTTGTATACGACTATTTGCGGAAGAAAACCGCCGGGTTCGCGGCGTTAATGAGAAACGTGGAAACACACGAAATCACACAGGTGTCCCAGTTTCTTCGGTCTCGGCGTGCTTTCATTAAAATTCCGCGAATAAAATCAAAGTGAGTTTCGATCGAGTGGCGTCCGTCGCGCGTGTTTCCACGAATAAACTGACCTTCGAACGGATTACGGATACGCCGTTTGCCGCCTTACGTTTTAAATTTTCGTCGTCCCTGCGCAAATATCGCAAATATTTGCTTACGCTAATAAAAAATCTTCCTGTCTTGGAAGAACGAGGAGCGGATGACAATCTGTTCATCGATATCATCCTTCTTCTCTGACCGTCGTTGGAACAATATCAACGTTGCCCTTTAAAACGACGTAATCCTGTGATTTTTGCAAATTGGAAAATTGAAAGAATCGAAAATGAACGAACGATTTTTGCTCTGATCGCTTCTCTAAACGAGCGTCGTTAGCATAGAGATGACGAGGTAGAAACTGTTGGAGCGCAATTCTCTCGGTCGATTTCCGCCGATCTCCTTCAATCCAGGATAATTACAAATTGCCTCTTAATTACCATCGGTTGCTGGAGTCGCAGTAAAAGGGCCCGAGGCTCGTATCGTCGACCAAATAATCGCGTCTTACAATTAGTCGGGCAAGTTATCCCCGTCCCGGTGGCCAACTTCTCGCCGAACGTTCATTCCGATCGAGCTCTCGGGCTCTAAATAATGATCGATCCTCGGCCCGACAAATTCGGGACGACAGCCGATGCTCGATTAATCGGGCCGCTCTGTAGCGTAATTTCGTTCGCGACGACGTTTCCCGTCTGGAACATTAATCATCGCGTTCCAGCGGATTCCATTCGACGTTTTCGCACATGGTGGAAGAAGAATTCTCTGCTGGTTGGAATTACAGCGACGTTCACGAGAGTGTTCGATCAGCTACCATAAAAATGTTTTACGTCCGTGTTGTAGAAAAGTGACAAAAAGGTAACGTCTGTGTCAGCAGCGTTGAAACTGTTGTGAAAATTCAACTTATAGCAGCGAACGCGTTGATCTATCGCGGTGGCTCGTCTGGAAATGTTCGAATTCTTCTGGTAACGCTTTTTAGTGGAAATTTTAATAACTCTGAACGTCCCCGTCGATTATTGTAAATTCTTTTCGCACGTCGCAATTAACGTATCAATTATTCAACTTATAATTCAACTTATAGCAGCGAACGCGTTGATCTATCGCGGTGGCTCGCCTGGAAATGTTCGAATTCTTCTGGTAACGCTTTTTAGTGGAAGTTTTAATAACTCTGAACGTCCCCGTCGATTATTATAAATTCATTTCGCACGTTGCAATTAACGTATCACTTTACAAAATATTTTACGTTGTACGCGATTTACTGCTATATTTGTGGTATTGTTATTCGACGGAATTCGATATCGCAAAATTATTTGAATATCTTGGGGAAACATAGCCAGGCTGAACGCTATAGACGCTGCAGAATAATCGAAGTTTGAATTATTTTGATTATCATTGAATCGTTGTGGAAGTGGAACTAGATCAAATTGGCTGTATATCAAAAGCCCATCGAGGACGAGCAAGTGTTCATTTGCGTTCCACTCGCGATTTAATCGTATTCAAACCATATCGAATTCAAATGTGTTCCTGGTCTGACTCGTTTTACGTTTAGTCACTGTTATTGGCTTCTACGCGCAATAAATCATAGCCGTTGCCTGCTTGAAAAACGGGCCTCCTGTTGAAATCCAGGATACGAACTGTAATATATAACGAGATTAAAACGTCCTGCTTACCTGACGTTTTTTTCTTTTTCTTATCGTTTATCAGAGAAGATATGAAATTTAAATTAGCGTTTTTAAAGTAACCCTTGTTGGTACATTGCCATTCAAATTCTCAAGTATTTCTTTAGCTGGTTAAATGTTCGTGAAAATATGAAATTGGTATAGTAATAACTGGAATAAGTAGTATTCGCATTCCACTTATAAGCATTCAGGTTTTAGAGTTTCATATTTTTCCCAGTCCATTCGTTCTTCCGTCATTCTCCTTCATTTCGTGGTTTCTTCATCTTTTTTAAGTTTTTTTCCATTCGATAATTTACGATTTGGAATATTCTCAAAATTTATCGCAGGCGATATACCTGGAATTTTAGAACGAAATAGTTATATTTACGAAAGTATGAAATAAAAATGTAGATATTTTACAGATTCACTGAGAAATCCGGTTTGTGCCGATCATCGCTGCGATATCACTTGTACAGAGCCTTAAGGTATTTCGAATGTAAACAACAGATCGTGAAATATGAGTGACATAATTCAAGACTAAAAATTCGCAATTTACGAAGGATTAAAAATTAATTGGACAACAAAGATAGAAGCTGCAACAAAGATAAAAGTTGAAACAGAATGCAAGCTTTCTTTCTTCCCTTAATTCGTGTCAAATATTGGCCGAAAGTGGCAGTTAAAAGTATATCCAGACGTACGTTCATAAGACTAATCCGCGGGATAATGAAACTTTATTTTGCAGTCCGCGGCTTAAGACATTCCGTTCTTTAGTTATTGTGCCCGTAAGCCGTGCCATTTATTTAATCTTCCTTCCATCCAGAAACTGTAACAAAGTCTACGCAAAAGGAAGAAAAATACCACGAGAAGAGAAATTGTAAGGATTAGACGACAAAAAAGATCTTTTTCCGTCGAAATTTCGCGTTTCAATCCTTTCGTTGAATAACAGAATTTTGATTATATTCTTCTTCTTCTCCTATCACGCTGCTACACTTCGTCCATATTTTTCTTTTTCCTCGTTCCTCCACGATGTTTGTTTAATCTTTTCTTTCCAACTCTCGGATTACGATCTAATGGGAAATTTCTACTTCCACTGATACGAAATAACGCGAAAGCGTACGAAATATGAACAATTTATTTTCCATTAACACGATTATTTAACTTGCAGGCGGAGAAGCTAAGTTTACGTATTATTTTCCGCTATTATAGCCGTATACCGAACGTATAAGAAGCGTATCCACGAGAGATATTAAAATATCAAGTGTAATTACGAATGCTTCATACTGCCGTGTATTAAATATCGCGCGTAATTACTGCTACGATGCAGATGTAATTTATACATCCAGAGGATATTATTTTACAATATTATCTAGCGAAACATATTTCTCTAAATTCGCTTTGTAATATTCATTCCAGTTTTGATTAATTTCCGTTTCACGTCGCTTCGTTGTTCCGCGGAGGAGAAAAAAGAGGCGCATGGGAAAGCGAATAGTCGTGTTTGCAACAATAGCGAATTTTTACAGGAATTTAATAGCAAAACGTTTCTCCCCATTTTTTTACTCTCGTGCTTTTTATATTCTACGATATTTAGGGAAAAAGTTTCCTTGCACGTGGAAAGAAACACGCTTCTTTTTGCATAGACATTCTTTCACTTTGCGCGCTATTTGCATTGTGCAAACGTACGTTTGCCTTCCGTGTAATAAAATTCTGAATCGTTTGGATTATTTGAATTATGGGCGATGCAGTGTCTTTTTGCGCTCTTGTAGACTCGTTTGTCTCATTCCTTTGACGTCCCACGCGCCAATATTCGTTAATTACTTGACTGCGGATTTTGAAGAATTTTTGATAATGTCAATAAATTACAAAAATCCACAGAACTCGTGTAATATACAAAGTTACACGAAACAAATTACCGTGCACTCTTCGTAGAGATACGAAACTGCATAAACGAACTCGTAGTCTCTTAATTTCTTTTACGAGTAATATTCCTAATATTTTTATTTCATTTGTTTTATCTTCTGCTGCGCCGTGTAAAATATTGATACGCAAAGCAAAACGTTTCGATGGATTATAGGAAATATAGGATTATTCTATCCGTAAATCGAAGAATGTACAAAAAGACGAATCGTTATTCATCACCATCGTAAAACACCATTTTACTGCATATTCATGTAGTAACTAAATGGGTCTTTAGAGTAAGGACGAGTAATGATGTTTTGGTTTAACAAGTAATATTCATTACAACGAACTGATTACAGTACTGTCGTACGTCTTATTATCATACTCGGCTCTCAACTTCCCGATTCATACTCTCCGGCTCCTCCACTCACACTCTCCGGCTTCTGCACTTACTCTCTCCGACTTCTCAACTAACTCTATCTCTAGCATCCCTTTTTCTTTTTTCGCCTCACCACGCATGTGTTCCGCAAACACCCGTGGCCAGGGTCACGTAGGTCTTTTCTACGAAACTACTCGCTCGAAAGGGCCGACGACACATTGATGAACCCAACGACGCCTCGGCTCTCGCGACATTGTTTATGGTTCGACCGATATCTTAGGCCTTTTTCTCCACGATACTAGATTCATACCTCTGTCTACACTTCGATTTATTTGTCATTCGTGTTTACGCTCGACTCTTGTACAGCCTGTCCAAGCCATGCCGTTTCGTTTAATTCAATCGTGCTGATTAACATTTCGCAATATTTGAGAAAATGAATTCTCTTCGCGCCGTCCTCGTCCTCGTGGATCGAATCTGAAAAATGTAGTCATTATCTTGCAAATGTCTGCACAATCGTTTGAAATACCTGTACGCGTAGCAAATGTAATTAACGTGACAATTAATTAAATACACCAGACGGAACATTTTATTTTCGGAATGTTTATTTTTATTTTCAGAAAAAAGACACGTCGGTTGACGCGAGTATTTAATTAATTCCATTTACACATCGAGAAACGATATAAACGCAATATTCATTGTTGCCGTCATTATCATTATTAACAACGCGAATGTTCCAAGCCGCAGTCCGAGGTATAGTCGGTCCGAGACAATTTCGTTCCGTTATCTTCGATTTTAGGACCGAAAAAGTGGAGATTTCGATGGAGCAGTCAATTGCAAGAACAGAGGCCGCGTTCGGAAGCTGGCGAACACGATTCGTGGACATTTTGCATTGCATCGACCAGGAAATAAAGCGAAGGCTACGGATTCGCTCGAGCTGCTGGTAATTGTTTAATGGCGTTGCAAAGTTGATTATCGGACGAGGTTCTTGCGACAGATCGAGCGCCGGTAAACAATAATCGTTTTTGGGTCGATGAACGGCGACCATTTTCGCGAAGTTAAACGCGGATAAAGAGGCCAGGAATTTGCAAGTGAAACGTGATTTGCATTTCTCTATTTGCGATTATGCGGTATCGATTCGCGACTACAGAGAAGACGGCTGCGGGCTGTTGCGTCGTTATATCTCGCTATTTGCAATCAACGTACAATTGATTGGGGCGTGAGTTTTGCACGTTGCTTTGCTACCTTCCTTTCTCTCTTTTTATTTATCTCTTTCGCGCTCGATTTACGCAAGATTGTACTGTGATAAGCACATATGCCGTGGATATTTATACAAATGAATATTTTGATAGAAAAGGAAGCTGCTAAAGAAATGGAACTTGAGAAGAAATTCGTTTTATTTATTAAACATTTGTGAAGAGTAGACACTTTATGGTTTTCGACGTTTTACATATTTTCACGTCTTATATGCACCGTGTGCATTTTTGCATCTTTAAATTTCCCACGAATGCGCAGAAATCCTCAGTCTGTTAGTATACTATTCGATAATTCGAAGTGGAAAAGATAGGATTTTGTATAACAGTTGTTTTTTCTTCTTCGAAACGATGCACTGTGCTGATCCATTTGTTGATTGACTTGAATAAAAATTCATCGAAATGTGGGATTCAGAGAGAGAGAGAGAGAGAGAGAGAGAGAGAGAGAGAGAGAGAGTAAGAATAAAATTTCACGAAATGGTCGAGAAGGGAAATGCTCGTTCAAGTAGAAAATCGAAAAATGATGGCATTTCGAAAAGCAAAATTTCAACAAGGGGACGATCCTCTTTACGAAAGAAAAATTTATGAATAATTATTTGCTTCAGCTAAAGGGAATTCAATTTTCGAAATAACCATTTATATTGTTCTAGTGGTCGAAATAAACGTTGTTTCGCTCTACGTGGATGCATAGTTGCGCAATAGGCAATGGAAAAAATCGATTTGTTTGGAATTTTCTCTTTTCTTTTTCCATTCGGAATTTTTCGGATATTTTTGTGGGTTCTTCTAACACGTTCATTGCATTTATCACGAATCCGAGTCGTCACGTACTTCTATGGTATACGTGTGACGTCAACACAGGCAAAGGATGCAAATGGAAAATTGAAAAAAGACGGTTTGAAACAAAAATTGCAACAAATAAAGGGAAGAAGCGACAAAATGCATTAATTTAATTGCGTATCCTAGAAAATATATCGTAGTACGTACAAGGTACAATTAACACGAAAAAACGTTGGCAAAATTATTTTTTAACAATTCTGTTCACTCTTGAAATTATATTTTTAATCTGTCAATTTTTTGCGTGACCGAGTTTCCACGTATTTTTCATAGCGTTAATTTGTCTCTGTTTTAGGTAAGTGACCGGTGTAAGCAGTTTTCGTAAGTCTTCCACGTAAGTTTATCTTATCTATTACCATTTTTATCATCGTTAATACGAAGTTAATTCAAATTAGTTGGTTAATTGGACGAAAAAGAAAGAGAAGAAAAATCTATACATTACGGAATTTAACTTGTACGAGAAATCCTTTCTCGCAAAAAAGCTTCTCAACTTGATATACCGTGGTTATGAAAAAGTATTGGCACATGGCCTTATTCTCCACAGAAATGTTCTTTTTGATCTTATCAGCAAGCCATTTTTTATTCTCGGAAATTTTCGCAGTCACGCAAAACTACTACAAATTTTGATGAAATTCAACGTACGAGTATTTGTATCTAGTCAATTGATATTTAAATGGTATAGCAAATACAAATTTTCAAATTTGAAGATTTGAAAAATCAAATTTGAAAATTTGAAAATTCAAATTTAAAAATTCAAATTTGAAAATTCAAATTTGAAAATTTAAAAATTCAAATTTAAAAATTCAAATTTAAAAATTCAAATATGAATATTCAAATTTAAAAATTCAAATATGAATATTCAAATTTAAAAATTCAAATTTGAAAATTCAAATTTAAAAATTCAAATTTGAAAATTTAAAAATTCAAATTTAAAAATTCAAATTTGAAAATTCAAATTTAAAAATTCAAATTTGAAAATTCAAATTTAAAAGTTCAAATTTGAAAATTTGAAAATTCAAATTTAAAAATTCAAATTTGAAAATTTAAAAATTCAAATTTAAAAATTCAAATTTAAAAATTCAAATTTAAAAGTTCAAATTTGAAAATTTAAAAATTCAAATTTGAAAATTTGAAAATTCAAATTTAAAAATTCAAATTTGAAAATTTGAAAATTCAAATTTAAAAATTCAAATTTGAAAATTTAAAAATTCAAATTTAAAAATTCAAATTTAAAAATTCAAATTTAAAAATTCAAATTTAAAAATTTAAAAATTCAAATTTAAAAATTCAAATTTAAAAATTAAAAAATTCAAATTTGAAAATTTAAAAATTCAAATTTAAAAATTCAAATTTAAAAATTCAAATTTAAAAATTTAAAAATTCAAATTTAAAAATTCAAATTTAAAAATTAAAAAATTCAAATTTGAAAATTTAAAAATTCAAATTTAAAAATTCAAATTTGAATATTCAAATTTAAAAATTTAAAAATTCAAATTTGAACATTCAAATTTAAAAATTCAAATTTAAAAATTTAAAAACTCAAATTTAAAAATTCAAATTTGAAAATTCAAATTTGAAAATTTGAAAATTCAAATTTAAAAATTCAAATTTAAAAATTCAAATTTAAAAATTCAAATTTGAAAATTTAAAAATTCAAATTTGGAAATTCAAATTTAAAAATTCAAATTTAAAAATTCAAATTTGAAAATTCAAATTTAAAAGTTCGAATTTGAAAATTTAAAAATTCAAATTTGAAAATTCAAATTTAAAAGTTCAAATTTGAAAATTTGAAAATTCAAATTTAAAAATTCAAAGTTGAAAATTTAAAAATTCAAATTTGAAAATTCAAATTTGAAAATTCAAATTTAAAAATTTAAAAATTCAAATTTAAAAATTCAAATTTAAAAATTAAAAAATTCAAATTTGAAAATTTAAAAATTCAAATTTAAAAATTCAAATTTGAATATTCAAATTTAAAAATTTAAAAATTCAAATTTGAATATTCAAATTTAAAAATTTAAAAATTCAAATTTGAATATTCAAATTTAAAAATTCAAATTTGAAAATTTGAAAATTCAAATTTAAAAATTCAAATTTAAAAATTCAAATTTGAAAATTCAAATTTAAAAATTTAAAAATTCAAATTTGAAAATTTAAAAATTCAAATTTAAAAATTCAAATTTAAAAATTCAAATTTAAAAATGCAAATTTGAAAATTTAAAAATTCAAATTTGAAAATTTAAAAATTCAAATTTAAAAATTTAAAAACTCAAATTTGAAAATTCAAATTTAAAAGTTCAAATTTGAAAATTCGAAAATTCAAATTTAAAAATTCAAATTTGAAAATTTAAAAATTCAAATTTGAAAATTCAAATTTGAAAATTCAAATTTAAAAATTCAAATTTGAAAATTTAAAAATTCAAATTTGAAAATTCAAATTTAAAAATTCAAATTTGAAAATTCAAATTTAAAAATTCAAATTTGAAAATTCAAATTTAAAAATTCAAATTTAAAAGTTCAAATTTGAAAATTTGAAAATTCAAATTTGAAAATTCAAAAATTCAAATTTAAACATTCAAATTTAAAAATTTAAAAATTCAAATTTGAAAATTTAAAAATTCAAATATGAATATTCAAATTTAAAAATTCAAATTTGAAAATTTAAAAATTCAAATTTGAAAATTCAAATTTGAAAATTTAAAAATTCAAATTTGAAAATTCAAATTTGAAAATTCAAATTTAAAAGTTCAAATTTGGAAATTTGAAAATTCAAATTTAAAAATTCAAATTTGAAAATTTAAAAATTCAAATTTAAAAATTCAAATTTGAAAATTCAAATTTAAAAGTTCAAATTTGGAAATTTGAGAATTCAAATTTAAAAATTCAAATTTGAAAATTTAAAAATTCAAATTTAAAAATTCAAATTTAAAAATTTAAAAATTCAAATTTAAAAATTCAAATTTAAAAATTCAAATTTAAAAATTTAAAAATTCAAATTTGAAAGTTCAAATTTGAAAATTTAAAAATTCAAATTTGAAAATTCAAATTTAAAAATTCAAATTTAGAAATTCAAATTTGAAAATTTAAAAATTCAAATTTGAAAATTCAAATTTGAAAATTCAAATTTGAAAATTTAAAAATTCAAATTTGAAAATTCAAATTTGAAAATTCAAGTTTAAAAATTCAAATTTGTAAATTTAAAAATTCAAATCTGAAAATTCAAATTTGAAAATTTAAAAATTCAAATTTAAAAATTCATTTTTAAAAATTCAAATTTAATAATTTAAAAATTCAAATTTAAAAATTTAAAAATTCAAATTTAAAAATTCAAATTTGAAAATTTAAAAATTCAAATTTGAAAATTCAAATTTAAAAATTCAAATTTGAAAATTCAAATTTGAAAATTCAGATTTAAAAATTCAAATTTGAATATTTGAAAATTCAAATTTAAAAATTAAAATTTGAAAATTTAAAAATTCATTGAATTTTCAAATTTGAATTTTTAAATTTTCAAATTTGAATTTTCAAATTTGAATTTTCAAATCTTCGAATTTTTAAATTTGAATTTTCAAATTTGAATTTTCAAATTTTCAAATTTTCAAAAATTCAAATTTTCAAATTTGACGTGCCAGTACCTTTTGTATCCGTTTTCCACTTCATACTTTCATAATGACCAATATTCGTTACATCGTTATTACATTTTTACCATCTCAAACTCGTTAATTTTCTTTGGTACCGTTACTGTCCCCTTGGCGAAAAACGAAGGAAAATCATGGTCTCGTTACGAGTCGATGGTTTACATAGTAAAATACGTTCGGCGGAAAAATTGGCTGTCTTCTTGATCAATCTCATTTGAGGGGTCTAATTAGTCGAAGATGAAGAGACTGATAATCTAGGGAAATTTTCGTGTTTGCCCTGAAGCGGAATATTGTCGTTAGTGTGATTTAATTAACGGGATGTCAGGCTTTTACCGGAGATCGATGGAACCTGATAAAAAATTACCTCGGCAAGGAAATTACTCTTGCAAATTATCGTGATTTATCGTCATAATTTCGTCAATATTATCCTTTACTGTTATTTTATATCCTTTCATTTTAATATTTTATACCTGTCTGCTATTTTTTCTTTTCTTTTTTTACTTTCATCGTATTTTCTTATTATTATTCCACTACTATTTCTTCGCTTTTTTCGTATTATTTTTCTCGTTTCGTTAACGTTGTATCTCTGTCGCTTTGTATTAAATTACTACGAGCTCTATCTAAACTTACTTTTTGTAGTAAAAATTAAAATCGATGGGCGAATATGTATAAGAACATACGTGCAATTTCCAAGAATATCTTTAGTCCCTTTTCGTTTAATTAGAAGATAGCTACGACGTACACATAGCCATATCAAAGTCAGATCTTTCATCGCGCTAGGACAAAGACATTTTCTTGCTTTTATACTCGTTATTTATAATTGTGCAAAGGCGGTCTCTTACAAACACGGTCTATCGTTTCTTCCACGAAGAAGCGGAACCTATACCGTACACTCTCTTCTGACACTTTCGGTTTTCGCTCCAACAATTCGATGAAAGCTCTTGGCTTTCACAATCCGTTTAATGTCAGCCTTCTGTTTCGTCTTACGTATGAGAAATAAACTTCCTCGAGTCAGCAACAATTTGATAATTCATACTCTGCTAGCCACAAAGCGATCGTTTCGCGTATTTTTTCAAGCAAAAGGTCGGACCGTTAAGTGTCTGGCGACGCATTTACTTGCAAGCTAAGCTTTACGAAGTTTCGTTTGCGACGAATTTACAAAAGAAAATCCAAGTATAGAGAAGCTCGAAAATGAACGAAATATTTCGCGGTTAAATTTAATATCACGAGATTTCTCGTGCTCTCGGAGATGACATTTTTCTTCGCAACACGTCCGATCGGTCGAGACGTGAAAATTCCCATCGCGAAATAATATAGCGCGCGCTCGGTTCAGAAGTCACGCGTTTCACGTATCGTATCGGTATAAAGTTTGCGCCTTCAGGATCCCGCGGCCGTTTTCCTTCTTGACACATTAACGACGTTTCATCTGATAACTCGGCGCCGACTGTCATTTGTGCATTGCGGGCTCCGTTTACGACGCTTCGTGACAAACTGTTGAACACGATGAAACGTTAGAATTACGGCGTGACGGCGGCAACGTGGAAATTGCTGGCTCCATTAGCCGAAATTAATTTATGGAAATTTTTGTTTGCAATTTAAACAGGTTGCCGTATGCTTATACAGGGTGAGTCAATAGACGGCACTATCTAAAACAACACCTTACCTATTGGTTTTCTCGAAAAACGTTTTGAATGAATTGTGCCGCGTTTCAGGCGACTTATCGGTCGGACGCAATTTTATTCCCCGATATCCTGCGTTTTCTCAGATATCAAACTGACCTTGAGCTTTCTTAAATGCCGCAGTAAAGGCATTAGGCAGCAGTAAAGGCTTCTACGATGTTAGAACTTACGACTGCACAATTTATGCTGAAAGAGCATCGTAGCTTGTCAGGTATTTTAACCATAGTTTGACAAATTTACATTTTTCTATACGTCTTTCTTCTTCGTACGTGAAATTTGACAAACTAAGGTCGCAACATCTGCCAAACCACAATAGTTTTCCAATATAAATACTTGTTTGTAGAAAATGTCCAACCGGGTTGACTAGTGTTATAGAAAATATAAAGTGCAATTAAAAGAAAGAAGAATACTCAAGATGGTACCTTGATATCACAGAAAATAAAATTGTATCCATCGGACGAGTCCCTTCAAACGCAACATAATTCGTCTAGAACGTTTCTCCATAAAACCTACAATTTAAGATACTTTTGGATGATACTTCTTATCGACTCACTTTGCATATACAGCTGCCACTAGTGTGTCACTTGTAATAATTGATACTTTACATCTTTTCATTTCAGTCACGTGTCTATGTAATATAACGTACTGTACAGCAGAAAATGGTAGTTGTAAGGCAACTAATTTACATTGCAAGCACATGACAAAGAAAGCGGTATAACGAACTGGAAGAAGCATGTAAAATTATTGCTAAATATATCGGACAAGCATAAAGGACAAAAAAGTTGGAAAAACAACGTTCGAAGAGTAGAATCTGCGAGAACGTGGCGTAGTTGGCATCGAGACTATTCCCTCGATACAGGCAAAAGCCAATTGCAGTAGACATGCAGTTATTAAGCTCGTTATTCATTTTGCATCTGCTCGAGCGCGCCTTGTTGAATTATTCAAACTGGTTTCTAGATATGTTCCCAGTCCCTTGTTATTCCTCTTCATCTTCTCGTTGCCTCTGAAAACTTGCTCCCGTAGAACGAATAGTTTAACGAGTACCAAGCCACTCGCGTCACTGTCTCGAATGCTGGCGCTGATAAATTATTACAATTCCCGGTTTTCGCACCACCACCGCACACGGTTCTCGCGATCAAGCTTCTTGCCTTGTAACGTGGTTTCACTGGAAAATGGGCAAACTCACACCCGGATAAGCAACTCGTGAACAAGCTGTCTCGTAAAAAGAGAATGAACCCTGTTACTACCAGGCGCCATTTCACAGAATCATTGAGAGAAAGAGAGAGAGAGAGAGAGAGAGAGAGAGAGAGATGAGACATGTGAAGGATTTGTTGGTTGTTTCCTGAATTGAATACTCTGCGTTCCTGGCCAAGGACATACGTACACGCGGTGTTTGCGGCGTGCAGTAAAATGCATTTGCCATGGGATATTTCTTGTTCCGATTATAAGGAAGCACAAGGTGCAAATTGCGAGCGTTCATTTTCTGTTTTATCGCCAATAAAACGAAAAACCAATAAACGGCATGTCAGAAAAGTTGCCTAACTTGCATCGGCTCCTAAATAATCGGGCTATAATCTTCATCGGCGTACAAATTGCCTTAGGCTACGTTTCTTATCTTGAAGTTATGGCCTCCGTGTTGCTTAGTAACGGCGTTGAAAGGGAACGCTGTAGAATGATCGATAACCGATGACGCGATAATCATCGAGCGTGATTTTCTATTGGTAGGAAAATTTCGAATTCGTGTCGGTATAATCTTTTAACAAGGGTCGCATCTTGCGCGTGTTACCCGATACTTGTAATAATTTTTGTTTGTTGCACGTGAACGTTAGAATCGAGCGAGTTTCTTAAATCGATCCACCTGATGGTTCTTAAATTGGACCGGTCGAAATTATTGAGAATAGCATGGAAGATGTGCAGTAACGATAGATAAAAATTGTGCGACAGATTCGAATGAAATATCCAGGAGATATGATGTATTAAATTTTACGCTGAGTCGACGACGAGAACAAAAGTGTTGAGGGTTATGCAAAAAATTTGAACGTGTCGCAGATCTTTCTAGAAATAGAAAAAAAGAGATAGCAATTCGCGTTTTGAAGTTTGAAAGACGTCTCTGTGGGATCAGCTGCATTTTCTATCTTTTTTATTTCTATTCTTTTCAATTTAAGATCTGTCGTCTAATCTAAGAAATCGATTTCCTACTTTGGATCATTGATGATATTTTAATAATATTTTTTTCCTAGCCAGCGTCTCATTCTGTTTTACATTAGATTTACGTATTAATTACGATACTAAAATTCTTCTGAAAATTGTCTGCTCTCGAAATTATAAAAGCGTTTGCTTCTTCAAATTTTTTTTAATAATCCCATCTCATACATCATACTTATCAATGACGATAGAAATTGTATATACAGTTTCGACGTAGCAATCGCACGTTGTAAATAGGTTAATTAATCAAACGAATATTTTAACACTTTTATCACGCCGCCAAGGGGTTAACCGCGAGAACGGAAATTCGATTTTGATGAACAGCTCTATATGATAACTACGCACGATATAAAATGATTTATTACGCGTTGAACCGGCTATACGGAAATGGTCCGTGAGTTATTGAATAAAAGCGACGTGGTTCGACGTGTCGCGAAATTGAAAATGCCTACCATCCCTCCTTTTTTGGCCATCGCAAAGCGCTTTAATTTACGCAATCCAGTTCAATTTGCCGGGCGAGCGCCAACACCTCTAATAAGATTCGCATCGTTACCAGAGAAGATAGATAGTGGTAGTCAGCGGACGTTCGTCCGAAGATAATACCGGTACGCCAATTAATTTCGCGAATGCCGCGTTTACTCGTCGTTGTCGTCGTTCGAGTTCTCTTTGACGCGTTGCTTGATGGAAAAGTGGCTATAACCGGGTTAGCTATAACGGTAATAAAAATTACCGGAAGGATGGACATAATTTACGTAGCGTGACAACCGAATTTTGTTAAAAAAATATTTCATTGATCGGTAAGTTCTGTTGGTATATTTTATTTACGTACTTGCGTACGTGTCGAAACAGAAATGACGAAAATACAGGGTGGTTGGTAACTGGTGGTACAAGCGGAAAGGGGGTGATTCTACGCGAAAAAAGAAGTCGAAAACATAGAATAACAATTTTTCGTTTGCGGCTTTGTTTTCGAGAAAATCGACTTTGAATTTTATTTATGGAGCCATATTAAATCAATTGTCTATTCTGAAGAAATCGCAAGTTGCGAGCAATTGAAAGAAAAGATTATTGTAGCCTTTCATACTTTAAAACGATCGAATACGTTAGAAGGTGTTCATAGAAATTTAATCAGAAGAGCAGAAGTACGTATTCGGCAGAATGGGAAACATTTTCAGCAATTTTTGTAATAATAAACTTTATGATTACTTCGTATTATTTCATTATGTATTCCTAATTTTCCGTTACGGCAAGAACAAACTTAAACTACGATAATATCCATCGAGACAACGATCTACAGTGAGATCCGTTATAACGAGACGCGATAAAGTGCACGCGTACCGAGCGAAAATTCAAAGTCGATTTTCTCGAAAACAAAGCCTCGAACGAAAAATTATTATTCTATATTTTCGACTTCTTTTTTCGCGTAGAATCACCCCCTTTCCGCTTGTACCACCAGTTACCAACCACCCCGTATAATGTATTGAGTTGGCAACTAAGTGATTGCGGATTTTGTCAATACCACCTAATGACAAAATCCGCAATCACTTAGTTGCCAACTCAATACAGTAAGTTCGTACGGTGTGCGAAATTTGTCGAGGCAGATGAGACTTTCATATCAAATGATTTGTATGTAAGCCATTTCTATAAATTTGATATAATTCATGTACTGTGTACTATAAATTCAGAAATTATATTTCAGATAATATGTAATATATCATCTTACAATATTATGGAAATTATCACTTGGCGTAAGGGCATTCTGATTAGACCGAAGTGAAATGTTCGCAACATTAATAAGCGTACTATTGGTTCAGTCGAGTTTATACGAATTTTTCCCTTGAGAAAGGAGATTTCCCTTGGATTGTCATTTCAGTCATGCTATTACGGTGATGCAAGGAAAATAGAGGTAACCCGTGACGTAGAAATAGCTACGCGATATATTCACGGTAAATCCTTGCGATCTAAATGAAAACAGATTACTCATTTGCGCTCGAGGTGTTACGCTCCTATGCAAATAGGGCTCATTATGAAAAAAAATGCCTTAAATGAATATCCATTATGTGTCTTTATGCGAAAAATATAGCTGTCAACTGTGTGGGTATTAGGGAATAGACATGGTCGGAGTTAGCGTCAGTGTTAGAAGGAAAAGGAGCAGTCAGAGGTTTAGAATCTCGTAAAATGCCGACAACGTTGATTTTAGAGCTGCGTTTCCCCACGCGAGACACACACCTCGCAAAGGAACGATCCTCAATATCATATTTCAATATTTTCTATTCAATATTTTCAATATTTCTTTGGAAAATTATGTTGCGTTCGTTACCTTCGCCACTGATAATACAAAAGCCACCACTGTTTTGCTCGTTGGTAGGCGTTTTGTCACGTGACATTTTTACATATTGTTAATCTTCCGATTACTCAAAAGTTGTTATACTGATAATTCGAAAAGGATGAATACTTTGCCGTAATTACATCAAGTTTGACCGACAGTCGAGAGCATAATTCGCCGAAGACGTTGAGATTGAAAACAGTTTTACCTATGTTCTCTTTATTTCTTTTTTTTTTATGCAGCTGTTCATATCGTAGTTTCGCAGAATTTGATTGATTATTATAGGTGCCAAGATCTTCGAGATCAAAATTGAGATCGAAATAAGACACCGAGGCAAGATTCGAAATAGTTTGAAAGAAACACTAGTCCGATACAAAAATCTAAGCCAACTCGCAGAACACCACGAAACTCTGTTCTCACAAATTCGGACCACAAGGCCAGACCCGAACGAAGATCGAACCAAAGTATCGTTTGCGAAAGTTAACGATTGCCAACAGTCGAATGTCGGACATTCTACACGTTCCTCTCGATATTCCCGCTCCAAACGCGAACACTCCACGCCGCAAGTGCATCTGGCAGTGACTCGAGTTTAAGCTCATCCCCGTCCAGCTTTGATCGTACTCGACGCGCTGATTGACGCGCACAGACGTAATAACGCGAACAACCCTTCTGTTTGCCCGCGAACAACCCTCCGACTGTCGGCCACGCTGGATGCCTTGTTCCTCCAGCGATTCACCACCACTCACGAGATTCTTGCCCACGTGTAGCAACTGTGCAGAACAGGAAAGATAGCTAGTGGGGTGGCAAAGAAAGCTCTGCTTTCTCTCTCGCTGTCGCTCGCTCATCGCCACGCGTTGTTATAGCGAGAAAAAAGATAGTTGGTCGTAGAAGAAGTGACTTTCGACGTTTGTTCGGTATACGTGAGTTTGGCTAGTCATCGACGAGCGAACAGTCAGAAAGAAGATATTGTACGCGCGAGGATAGGATGCTTCATTTTCAGGAAGATCGAGTTTGCTCGTGTTTAATGAATAATCGGTTTAGTACGCGCGAATGATAAATTTTCAAATTTACGTTTCATGGAAACAAAGTTTCCTGTGAACAATTTTTATTCGATGCTTCGGCGATAGTGGGCGAATCGCGAAAGAGAAATGACGAAATTTAATACCGTTTATGTTAGATTGATTTAAAGTAGAATTAAAAGTACTTATAATTCGCCACATTATTTTGTGATATTTTGTTTGTTTAAATCACTCTTTGAAATATGTTTGGGAGATACCGACCAAATTGCAAATGTTGTTACACGATATTTTATGAAAGATAGGTTGGAAGAATCTAGGCAATTTGCTCAAATTAGCGCTTACTCGTTCGTTACAAGATTTTTCTTGCGTCTGCCTGTGCTCTATGCGTGTATGCACAACGATGATATAATTGTAAAATTATTCTATTCGAAATTTCGCACTAACAAGTAGAAAGATTATTTCTCACGTTAAAGTAACTATATAACTAACTACATCTTTATTTATGTATATCCATGACCTAGGGACTGCTATTACTCAGAAATATTCTAAATAAGAAGTGGTGCATATTATTGTATTGAGTATACATTATGTGTTTTGGGTTGCAAGGTCTAGGAGCAAAGAAACTAATAAACAGATTTCTATTTATGTTCCCTGTAGTCTCTAGCCAAAGCTACAAGCTTAACTTTTTTGGTAATGTCCTTTTGCTACAAATATATGAACGTGCTCCCTATCATTCCACTGTCTAGTAACACTAAGAGAGTAAGGATCTGAATCAGCATAAACTTATACATTATACTTACACTTATACCTCTAATTATTTCAATATACTTTTCTATTACAAATTCATCCACTGGTTCTTCAGTCAGTCAACCTCAACCTCAACATTTCACACACTACATGTTATAGATTCCAAACAGTTGGCAATCGTTGGATATTAAATTTCGTTCTATTGGGTTGACAACTAAGTGATTGCGGATTTTGTTATTAGGTGATAATAACAAAATCCGCAATCACTTAGTTGCCACTCGAATATTACATCGTGTTAAGTTCTTCGTTCAGCAGAGGATAACACTTTAGCAAATTCTTTCGTAAAAATTCTCTTTGCCTTTTCTTTTAATACACAGAGAAGCCCGAGAACAGCTTGATCCATTTTTCGCTGAAACCATCCGACGAGCTTCCATTATTTCGTTTTTTTTTCTTTGTCCGACGACGAGAAAACTCGATGCCACCGCTAACAAGCTACGTTAATTTCGAAAATCGATAGCCCGTTCGGTACCTTTCTTTCAGCTTGACACGCCTTTCGTTTCGTTCCAAACGGAATCTCTTCGAACCACCATTGCTATGTACACGCTGAGAAACTGCCGTTGGAAACATTGCATCCTGACGATCAGTCGATTGAACAGATATATTCTACGTACCGCCGAATCTGTCTATCCTTAGAAAGTCTCATCTTAGAAACTTTTCTATCTCGACCTGTCATCTTTTATTCATTTTAGCGTATTAGGTTGTCCGAAAAGTTTCTTTCGTTTTATGAGGAAATAATAGACGCACAACGTTTATTCTTTTATATTATTTTGTCGATCCATTCTGTTCTGTTGAGATAAACACCGCGACATTTCACAGACTTGGTTTCACGTTTGTATGAAGCTGCATTGTTGTAAAGAACACGAAGGAAAGACACTTTCCGGACAACCTAATATTATGCTTCTAATGAGTCGAACGCTAAGGAACATCTATTTAATAAACGACAGAGAGGAAAACTATTTTTCGTAAGTTAAAGGATGTTGATAAAAATTCGTTTATGTAAAATATTTGGTAAATTCGTTAATCCCTTTGATCTTCACGGCATTAAGATATTTTCTTCTCGTTAGACGTATCTGGGTTTGAATTTGCATAGTCTTAGCTGAATTCATCGAGCGAAGGAAGGTTTTTAATCAGTTTCTATTATCTAGAGTGGCAACAACGCTACTTTTAAGCTAAACAATCCTTTTCCGTTTCTTACATCTGTGTATCCTTTAATTGAATTCTGATTCACGAGAAGATTAAGAGAAATTTATAGCTGCCTGCCGTGGATATAATAAATCACCGATTCCTGACAATTGATTCGTTCACGAGCAACCAACAGTCGAAAAAGAGATTAAATCGTATGCCGAGATTTTTTCACCGATTTTACCTATCCTTGTTGAATCTATTATATTATTCTTATAATAAGATCTTTATAATAAGATCGTCCAAGTGTTCGTGGACTCGTTATAGCTTCTGGTAATTCTCCTAATTCATCGTTTTCTTCGTGTTTCTTTCGTCTTCGTCTGTGCAATCTTGGCAATTCCTATCATCGCTGCTAAGTACGTTTAATTAAAGTACATTTTTACGTAATTAACTAAAACTACTCTATTAAATTGTACACGCAGGCAATGGCAACGAAAATATTAATTCGCCTAATATACTTACTTTCTCTAGAGAAATCATCTCTTCGTATTGCAAGTTTCACTGCGTTTTGTCCGAGAAATGAAATTTCCCCTCTACTCTCTGTATATTATTTAACGCCCAGTGAAACTGCAAGTTCTTCGAACACGAAGCATAACTATGTATAACGTATGAGGTAGCTTCGAACGTTCAGATGTACAAAGATTACGTTGGAAATAAATTTGAAGCTTCGTAACAATCGATAAATAATAAATACATACAACGACGCATACATAAACAAATTTAATCATAAATTTCTTTAAATTCGATTTCAAACTGTTATAAATTCTACTTCGAAGAATAATCGTTCGAAGAAAATTGAATCTTGCCATGTTACGAGAAAAAAGAGATCTGTAAATGAGTTAGAAATACGAGTGCAGCAACGACCAGTTTGTTCAATCGACGTGTATAGCTGTTTCAAACTATCGTCTATAGCTGATAGAGATTATTGTGCTTGGCATGTGTCAGTTATAACCGACAATCTCGTCGAAAGGGCCGAGTGGAAAAGAAGTTTCCGTGCTCCGAAAATATCGATTCGATGGCTCTTCCGTTCGGATAACATTTTTCTTATCCTCGTTTCTTCGTCATTTGGATTTTCATATAAATAATTTGTTAGGCTACGATACTTTGCCTAAAGAAATAAAAAATAAACTTCTCGGATGTCGAGGATCTGGAAACCTCGCGAAATTTCCAACTCGAGCTCGCAAATCCAAAAGTTCTGTGTCGGCTCGTCGTTGCCATAGATAACAAACAGAGACGACTCCTGTTAAACTTCAAACTTCTTAAAATCCTTCATCGTCGAAGCTATCAGAAAAGGACGCGTTATATTTAAACAACCTTGCCAATTTATCCTTTTAAACGCGTCTCCGAGGGCAATTAAACGCATCTGGGATTCTCGTCATAGCAGCAGAGCAATGTTAATGCAGCGCAGTTGCATTAGTCAGGCGGCCAATCCTGCTACTCGGCATTCGCAATCAGAGCATCCTGCTGAGCATTAAGCGAGCGACAATTTACCGAGCTTTCCCTTTCCCTTCAAAATTCGTGCCTCTCGCAATTCTACGGGCCATCTTGCTCGTCGTTCCGCTGTCGAGGCAAAACGGCCACCTTGGAATTGCCATACATAATTGGCAATCCGGCGCAATTAGCTGTGTCCCTTGTCGACTGGAAAGATTCAACGGCAATTTTCACAACTGCCTGGCCATTGATTCGAATTTTCGATGCTCCGCGTCAGAGTGCAAGCTCTCTCAAGGAAATTATCGAGCGAACATATAATTCTGCCCAAATTTTCTACCAATCGATACTTCGATGTTCCATCGTTTCGTTAATCCACGTTTTAACGATCGAGGTTCTACTATTATATCACATCGTTGCTGTGATAATGACACAACTAAAAAAAAAAAAAAAGAACAATGATAATTTTAGAGGAAAAACTTTCTAAAATTTTTAAAGAAATTTTCGCCAGTCATTTACGAGCGACGATAAAAGCAGAAGATACGGTGATTCTCGCGAGAGCTTTTATTTGCGGCGCCACAAAACAACCGCGAGAATGAGCCGGCGTCGTTGCAAAGCTAAGAACAGGCTATGAATAATAATACTTACGGCTTAAATAATAATACTTACTTTCTAAACTGATGCAATTATAAATATACCGTACGTGATAAAAGTAGAAACACGGTGCAATGTATTTTTACGGTAAAAGCAAATTTGACAATTTTTTAATCGACGTCCCATCATCTATGCTCAGCAGTGATATGGTGCTGTATTCTGTCGTCGCTGTTCCCGATAAAACACCCCAAGTACGATGGAAAAAATATAAAAATCAGCGTGTCTCGTCCACCAGTTGGTCAAAGAATTAGACGCTCGAAATAACTCACTTGTTGATTTTTGACGAGGGCAATTTTCCTCTGACGATAGAACGACTTATGACGGATGTCCTTGTGTGTACATCAATAAGGATCCATCGGTCTGAGAAACGCGACGCGATTCTATCGCGAGCTTAGGAGATGGAGGCGCACGACTGGCCAGAGAAATGCTGGATTAAGGTTAGTTGTCTGGAAGAAATTCGCTCGGAAGAGACGTATTTTGGGAAGACTGGCAGAAGTGGGTTTTAACGGATGAGAGAATTTTTCGAATTAAACGGATGTGAACGTTTAACGTTAGCTTGCTAGATTTTTGTATGATGTTCAGGTAATTTCGCGTAATTGTTGAAATTCAAGATGTAAGAGAAGGAATAAGATTAGTGTTAAATGGAATTTATATTTGTATTATCTTCGAGACATACTCGATTATTATAATTAACCGAATTTCGCGAGCGATTTACGCGAAAGTATATTATCCGATTAATTCTCAGGTTTTGTTAGTATAACAATTTACATAAAGTTGGACGAACGGAAGAAACGACGATGAATGGAGAATTTGAAATTGAAATTTTGAATCTGCCTAAGGCTTAACCGAGTCTAGTAAAGTTAGCGTTAAAGGACATGCAAATATCGTAGTAAATTTCTAATTGCAAAACCGGAAGCCTCGACGACGTCGGCAACGATTCGTCGATTTTATCGTTTTATTTGGTCGTCGTTTGTCATATTTTACGGTCTCCGTTGTCCGTAACTGTGTCGCATCTGGCAATTTGAAATTCTGAAATAACAGTTTTGTGAAAGTTCAATACACGAGGAAATTGTTCGATGTCCGTAAATATAGGAACAGGAGGATAAAACGCGCGATAAAAGTTTCAAGAGCCGAAAAAGATGGTGACGCAATTAGCGACCGGTAACTTGCGACAAAACGAAGTTAACGCGACAAAGGAAATTAAATTTCAGCTACATCCCCAAGCGCTTCGGGGTTACCGTTGCATCTTTGTATTTTCTTTGCTACTTCGAAACTTCCTTCGAGCTTATCAAATTCAACAAGCATCGCGTTTAAAAACTTTCAAAGTCGCCGACTTGGACAACGATTGTTAGTTAACACTGACGAACGAAATCAAACAAGAACGAAGTGGAACGACGAACTATTCTTCTTATTCTGGTTGCTGATTTACAAAAACGATCGAGTATCTATTTTAATTAGTACAATACGCGTAACATGACTTTACAAACGAAGACTATAGCCAGGAAGTCACGTCGTTTTCTGAAAATTAATTTAATCGCGTCGTAATACTCTATCATGCGTCCACAAGTCATCGAATATTTGCCTTTGGACAAAATGATCGTTAAAACGTATTTTATCTTTGACGTTATGCGATCCCAACATCTAACGTACACGCTAACTTTATTTCGTAATGCAGATCGTTTTACAGTATAAAATCTGTTTTATATAGTTGGAGTTTATCTGATAAATTATAGGAGTTTCATTCCTTCACTATGATTTCTCTTTAATACAGTAGGAGTTCACGTTTTAAACAAGCGGATTCGACAAACAAGAGTTCGCTTAATCGGCTACTAAATACAAATTTTCCTGAATTAAATGGAGTTTCACTGCGACTTGTGGACGAATAATATCGACCTAAAAAGTCGTATCTAAATTTGAAACGTTAATTTTACCCGAAATAGGTCAATGTCCGATGATTTATGGACGAGAGGGTACGTGACGATTATGGAAACTAAAATCGGTGTAATTTCGTAATTGAAAGACGTCTGGTGGGAAAAGGGGCGCGTGTTTCGATACTAAACGTGCTAGCGCGTACTTATATGGATTGATAATATTTTTAAGCTTCGAAGAAAGCACAGTGGCGATTAGCGCGTGCCGATTATTCTAAGAGAACGAAGCTGACGCCAGGCTGGAAATTGGATTCTTCGCCTAAAGGATTATCGGTGCGTTGAGAAATTGCTTGCTGCCGCAAATTCGCATTTTCCAGCCACCTTTGAAACCTCGTCGCGCTCGAAAAATATTCGATGATCGTAAAAGTCAACTTTAACCTTATCACGCGGTAACTATCGCGAGGGAATTAACTCGAGGCAAGAAACGAAATTGAGTTTTCGAAACGTTCCGCGCGTCTAGTCGTGGGTTAGCGTTGCTCCGACTTTGGTGGCTTTGCAATTCTAGCGGAAACCTTCGCCTCTTCGATAGCCAAGAAAATGGTAAGGATAAAGAGAGACTTTGAAACGATATTCGTGGAACGTTGCTCGATGATCGTCGGACAAACGTAAACGAAGAGGAGATAATAGAATTCCGAGAACATCTTGTTGCGTCGAATCGTTATCGCAGTTAAATGTTTTCTGCAAATGATGCAAGTATTCAGCGCTGCTCCTTTGTCGCTCTCGAACATTACGAAATTAAGAAATTCTAGCAGCGGAGTAAAGTTAACGCGGCCAAATTGAATTCTAAGTTGCATCGAGCGAGTTCTCGTCGCATCCGCGAATTGGTCGCTTTAGTAACTCTGTCTTCTGTCTTTCTTGACGTTTCACGAATATATTCGAATATGTTGTCACGATAATTTCCACGTACATTCAAGATTTTCCTATTACGAAATGGAGAAGCAGACCACCGTCACTTTGAGAATATCGCTTCTAGTTTCGAAGATTATTATCGTTATTTCGAAAATCGAAAAATCCAATACAGATCGCGTTTGAGAAACATTCTCGATACGATTTCAAAGCTGGAATATTCCCATACAATTTGTCTCGTGTATTAGATGCTACAACGAGTACTCTACTTTGGACACCCTATACATTTTTGCACGTTATACGTACTCGATTCTGTGCATTATGATTCCACAAAATTTCGAATAAACGCGGCATTAACATTTGAAAATGCTTGCGTGCGCAATTACCTAATTGAAAGATATTATTATGGTCCCCTTGCAAATCTTTAAGTCGTGAGTTTCGTACAAACGGAGCTTCCCTATAGCCCCCTTGACACGTTGGAACTGCGAACGTAGGAACTTTGAGCAGAGCGGCTGACATGTAGAAGCCGGTGCAACAAGGATATCCTGAAACGCGGGCACGTTGCTGTTATAATAAAAATTTAGAAGTTTGAAAGTACGAGGATGCAGTTAGCGTTCGATAACTGTCCGTAGAAGGCAAAGTGAAGGCAAAGGGGCGGAGTAAAATTCCGGCTGCTTATGAAAGCCAGACACGCGCAGCAACTTGCATTCTCAGTTTCAGGTTTGTAGCGAAACCAGTTATTAGTTTTCCCGATATGTCCCATAAACGTTGTACGATATAGTAAAACATATAGTTGAGCCGGTTTAAATAGGAAATTCAAAGTCGCATAGGATGCGAATAATATGCAAAGCTGTATAAAATATTCCGTGTAAAATATGAAGTTTAACGAAGGAAATAAATTATCATTTAAATCATATTTTTCTATTTACGTTCGTAAAGATGTGATATCGCATAAAGGTCCACGGCCCACTGCTACTAACCTTCGATGTCAAAGCGACATTAAGACTAATCTAAAATAAAAATAAAAAAGGAGAGAAAAAGAAGGAAAAGACGAGAAATCATTTTGCCCTGCAATTCCCACGTCCTTTTTGTCGATTGGCTGGGAACTCGTATCACGGTCGATGCGATTATTTTGCCGCGTGCCGAGGGTTAATTAACGTCAAGTCGAATATAGGTGGAAGTTCTCCGGCTTCGTTCTCCGCCTCCATGCCACACGTTTTGTCGCCCCACCGACTCAGTACTCGTCGAAATCCCAAGAAATCGTTATTTATGGCTGTTTTCTTCGATTTGTTTCGGGCTACTGTTTACGAAACACTTGGACGTTGCTCTATTATCTTGTTTCTTCGTTTCGCGGCTTGTCTCGTTCCTAGTCATCGGTTGCTGGCTCTCGTGTGCTCTCCACTAACACACACATTTCTTTGTTTCTCTTTGTTTTAGCGCTTCTTCGTTGAAAAATAACGTTCGCTTATTTGTTTGTTTGTTGGAAAATTGTTTCGTGGTTGGAACGGGGCTAACTTAAGGCAACTGAAATTTGTATTCTTCCGCTCCTGCGATTATTCCGTAGCTCTTATGGCATTTTCAGTGCAGTGCATGAATTTATAATTCATTCCATGTGAAACGCTGAACGAGGTCAATTTTCTTAAAATTTTGCAATAATTTGCAATAATTTAAGGCAATATGTGTAAGAATTTTTAAAGAAATTTTGTACCCTCCAGATGCATACAGGGTGTCCGAAAACATCGAGACGAAGCCTCTGCTATTCGTTAACGAGGTCAAGTAGATACAACAAGTTCGCATAAACCTACGTCCGGAAATGATTTTTCGGAGAGTTATGAGAGTTTTTTATCAACTTTTATCAACTGTTCTACCAATGTGTAATAAAATATGATAAATACGAGAAATTTTCTCCTTGCGCAAACAACGCAAAACTAACGATCGTCGAATTTTTCCGAACGTTTCTGTTCTTGTAGAAATACATAGTATCATCTATAATACTAAACGCATCTTGGATACATACAACCGGTGTTCCGTTTGTACCACATTTTTGTAAACCACGAGCGGCATCGCCGGGAATCTTCGAACGCTTCTAACTCTTCCATAAAGCATTTTCGGACACGAGTTTCTACGATTTGTACATTTTTTTTACCCGCTTGATTTCACTAACGCGTAGCACACGCTCCACGTCCATTTACGACTTTTACTCCATCGTAGGTTCGAGCGACTCGGCCGATTCGCTTTTCGATCGAACGACCAGCTTGTTTTTCTTAGAACCTGGTTATTGATTGAATTCCCACGGTGATGAATGAAGGTACATTGAAACCGACCGACTTGCCATTTCTGACGTTTGATCGGCAGCGAGGTCGAAAATACGCGCGTCGACCTCTTTTAATATTACCGCGCGTTAAATCGCGAGTCTAATCCGCCATTGTACGAGAAAACCTTCGTCCTCTTCGGCTTTTCGAGGAAGACAGTTGGATATTAAAATTGGGAAAATGGTGGCGAAAGAATTCTTCGTTTTTCATCGAAGCGACGCGTACCTACCGTGGATTTAAACTTGGTTATAAATTCTGAAATTCTGTTGAAACGCGATTTCACGAACAAAGCATTTCCCTTCTCTTCGTATCGTACCTTTTCTTTCTTTGTATTTATCTTCAATATTTTTTTTTGTACTTAGGTTTATATCAAATATTTTTACATCAAATTAGACACCTAACATAAAGTGTCTTGACAGTTCCTTCGAAGATACCCCGCAATCTTCTGTTGCTAGTTTTTACGTTAGAGTTGACAATAGAATTCGCAATATGAAGAACGTCGTATAATTGCAACGTCCTCGAGGAAATACAGCACTTTGCAGCTCTCAGTTAAGAATGTTAGTTGATACAAAGGTCGTCTGACCAGCGATACATCTGCAAACCATCGGATAAGCCGTGCGTTTTGTTTGCACCGGGCCATACGCCTTGGTCCGTAATTTCGCTGATGGAGACTGGAAGCTGGCTAGCGTGAAAAATCCGGCGGACGTCAGATGATTTCGAGGCGTAGCACGCTGATGAATCGACGTCATTCTCTGTTCGCGATACCCGGCCACATAACAAACATATTTCTCCCGGGGGATGCGCGTCTTCTCCGCGAAAGGGTAGATCGGTGCAGGTTTACAAAAGCTTGGAGGAATCAGGCGAACGACTGCCACTTTCAAAAGAACCGACGACCGCCCCTTTGTTGTCTTCTATCCTTTTGCTTTTCTCGTTTGCGACTCTGCTAACAACGTGCAGCCTTTGAAGTGTTCGCCAGTCTCTTTTTCTTCTGGGCGTTCGTTTCGGCCTGTTTATGCGATCGTCCGCGATCGAAGGAGGAAAGGAAACAGCGTGATTAAAGACTGTGCGCCACGATGTATTTCGTTTGTCATTTGGATCCGAGCGAAACGGGTAGGTGAAATGTTTGGCAAGGTTGACCGGATTTGTGTTTTACGAGGTCGTGGAAACCGCTGGGAGCGAAGGTTATTGGGTTCGATGTTGATGCATTCGTAATGCCCAGTCGATGTTACGCGATCTACGGGTTAATGGATTTTTTCCCGTGGTTCTGAATATACACAATAATGCAAGATAAAATGTTTCATATATGAAATAACAAATATAATATCGCTTTAATATTGCTCTAGTTTTAACCTTTTGCACTCTTACGTCGAATGTGACTCGACATCAGTTTTTATCTCAGGAGTTTCTTTGTCGAGTCCCATTCGACATTCTTTCAGTTCCACCTTTTTTTTGTGAAACGTGCGAAAGAAAATGAGCATTGTATTCTGGAAATTGTTTCAAGATATATATCGTACACTTAAAAATTAGAAGATACAACAATAGTGTAAATAAAACTAGTAATTAAGTGAATTTGCTTCTTCCTTTATTTATTTATTTAAATTGTCTTATTTTTTAGTTAAAGTAAATTTTAAATAAAACACTTAGAAGCGTTGGCAGCTGCTGGTAACGAAATTGAAATAAAATTCGGAGTGCAAAGGGTTAATAGTTTATTTCAAGTGCCAGTTCGGGGGGCGGGAGAAAATGAAAATTCAATTTTAAATATCAAACATTTCATTTTCAACTTGCAGTTTCACATTTCGATAGATTAGAAAACTTCCTTATTTGTTATCTGCACAATGTTTTGAATTGTTTACTTATCATTGAAACTTTTGCATTTTTCTATATTTATATTACATTTATATCGTATGGAAATTGATTAACTGACGCTCTGAATGATAGCAAGTGCATGGAGATGTTAATTCCGCGATCGCGTTTATATTCAATTTAGAACGATCGCAAAGAATAGTAAGAGTTAAATTGAAAAATCCTATTTTCGAAACTTGCGTCGAATTAAGTAAATTATACGAATTCATTTTACCGACAAAAAGAGATCGCGTACTTTCGTCCTACTTTCTGTCCAGGCTAACGAAGTACGTATATCGATTTTTCAAATATCTTGATCATTTACGTACCAGATTTACGTATTGAAATTTTATATAATTTGCCAATTACGTTCTCGACGCTAGCCAAAAACAACAACGAAGTAAAACCTTTTTACGATTAAAGACAGGCTTCTATATGCAAGACGAGACTTGGTCGCTGATGGAAAATCCGCTTCTACTTTTGCGCGATCGTGGCGATGAAATAACGAAATTCGTAAGTAATCAGTACCAGAGATATATACAGTCAGTCACAAAAGTCTACAATACAACCTTCATAAAATGTCAAAGTGAAAACGCCAGCTTCGCTAATTCTTTTATCACATCGAGGTGCTCACAACGCTGTTCGCTTTCAGATTTGCCAAGAAAAAGGAAAAAATAATATGAAAATATGAAATACAACGTTACAAAAATTACACACGGCTGTTATGTTTGCGTGAAATCGCAGAAATGTTAGGCTTAACGTTACATTAATATTTTTTAGATTTATAGATAATTGTCTTTTTAAATATTAACAATATTTTTACTACACACGCATCTCGTTGGCGTTGAAAGAAAGTCAAAGGTTGTGTAATTTCTGATGTAATCTTTCATGCCAGGATTTTTGCCAGTTAAACGTTCAAATTATTTGTAATTCTTTGTAGAAATTCGTTAATAAGAATCGCACTGATACGCAAGTAGAAATAATTCCGTGACAAAGGATCTTTAATTTCTTCGGTCGGATAAATAAAATCCTATAGGTTTACGTAGACTTTCGCGACTGACTGTATATATCCCACTGATCATCCAACCAGCTGAATATCTCGCATCGAGAACTTCATTCGAGCAGTTCGACCTACTTTTCCTTTGACCGCCTAATGCGAATTGATTTCTGGATATTAGAAGTACAATGCGAAATATCACGTCTTTGCTGCTGTGTTTCTCCCGTCGAGTTAACAATTTTATCATCGGTGTGCCTTTACTCTCGAACAATTGCGAACACCGTGATTTCGTTCGAATGTATTTTTTAAACAAGCCACGATATAAAAGGTAAAAGCTCGGAAGAATAATACGTAATTAATAAAGGAATAAAGTAATTAAAAGGTAAAACCAACTTTTACGTACTAAAGCAGTTAAATGATAATGCGTTAAAGTATAACGTTGCGTATTTGCAGGATTTTGTTTTAATCTCCTCTGTAAATCCTTGCTGCCATAATATTAGGACGCCTCTGCAGGGAATAACTTATTAGAATAATTAATCGAGAATAATTTGTCGGAACAATTTATTATAAATTAACAGTGGCAAAATGATGTTAAAACTTTACACGATCAAATATAATCCTTAATGATTACAATTTCGTTTAAACAATTTCTACGAAACGAAATTACTCTCGTGACACGGAAGTTTGTTCCATCGATCGAACGATCATTTCCACGAAAAATAAGTTACCGTAACGCTGCGTGTTAACGCTGCAAAGCGTGACAGACAACGTTAATTACGCGCAGCGGGACGACTGCTACGAAGAATATATTTGCACGATGTGTAATTCTGATATACAGAAGGCGCGATCAACCGCACGCACAAACTTATAGCAGTTGCATGCTTGTCCGCTCTTTGCTGTTGTACGCGCGCACAGCTACCACTTTTATAAATATCAGTGTTGTTAAGAACATTGGAACTTTACTTAGACTTAAGAAAATTCCAGATGACCAATGGAGAAATCGTTAGGGAGTTGCATCGCGTTAGGAAGCTTCTCTTTAATGTACAACTTTAGATTACAAAGAATCTACGAATATATTGTTATAATAGACGTTTTATTAATTACGTGCGCTAAACTTTAAGGAATCATCGTTTCTTATTTGCAGCTCTAGTCTAAAAAGAATTTACATATTCGACGTTATAATAAAAGTCGGACTTTTCCGTTTAATATCCACGATATCTCTCGATTACTGTTTTAATCCTTTCGAATAGTTGGTTCGTTTTAACGACACTGGCGCAAAAATTTGGTATTTCAGGCCGTGTATTTTACAATTCCGGCAATTAAATTCGAACGAGTTCGCGCGTTACTTTTTTTTTTTTTTTTTTTTTTACTAAAAAATGCTTGCACATTTCGGAATATCGATATTTATGCTATATTTACAGCACTATAAAAAGGATAGCATTTGGCGTTATCCTATGTACACAGGTTGTTCTACATTATAGATAGTTGTAATAACTTGAAATCAGATTCTGTAAATGTATTACTTGCAGTAGTTAATGGAATTTACGTATTCGGTAACGAGGCAGAAGCCAATTTCGTTTGCACGAGTATCATAGCTTTTGGAAATCGCTATTTTCCATGATATAATTGGTTGGGTACTAATTTAGCCGATACTATATTAATTTAGAGAAGATTCGATCTGTCAGAGACGGAAGCACTCTCTGTTTCAAATATGTAACTAATTACTTGAAAAAAGAAAAGACTCTGATAATAGCGAAATTACTTGAAGTAATTAGCAAAATATGTCAAGTATTTTATTCGACTAACACGTGTAATCAAATTACCATCTGTTATAGATATCTGTTTAAATTCAAATTTATAAGTACGTGCGCGGATCGATTCTTTTTAGATTCGCAGACTTGTGTCAAATAATTACGGGAGTAGCGGTTCCCACAGAGGATTAACCTAAGAGCTTCCATCACTCCGCGGCTTATCTTGCTCTTGAAGCTCCTTTGAAGCAGAACCATTAGTTATTTAAATTCCTGTCCAAGTTGATCCGAATTTACGGTGGCGCGGCCGCACCGTGGTCTCAAAATTCGCTACGGTCTAAAGTTCATGATCAGGATCGAATCTCTTATATGGGATAAAGATTAATTGGATTAGAATATTGTTTATTTTATGTGATTATTTTGCCCAGTTGTATGGCGTGTCAGCGCGAACAAATTCCTCTGTTGTTGCGAGTTTTATGAGGAATCCGGCCGTCTCGATTTCTTCTTGCTCGCACAATTTCCAGCATTTAACGACCGCTCCGACTGTTTATCCGCTTTGTAAATTCTATGAAATTGTTAAACTGAAATTCAAACTAAGAACGAGCTCGATCCCGACTTGGGGAATCGTCGACGCGGTTACGAGCAGATTAAATAACGACGTGTTTATCCTTCGTAAATTAGGATTCGGGTTACGTATCTAAACAATTAGAAATTAATTATATCAGTCTTCAATCGCGTCGAATTTGTCCTCATATCGTAATCGCAATTAATAGTTAAATTAAATTATTTATAATTAAAACTATATTATAGGCGAGGTATATAAATATCATATAAATTTGTTATTATCGTATTTGTTCGATTTCATAGGATGAAAATTATCGGTCGTTTTTTAGACTAATCGTTTTCCTATCGACCTGCTGGTAATCTTTCATTATCCCCTCTCCTTCCTTTATCCCCCCACCCTCTCTCACTACCCTTATTTCACCGTCTAGGGTTGAGGTGAAACTGTCTTTCACCTTTCACTTTTTCCATCCATCGTCCCCTCCCTCTCGTATTTTAGCTTTTTTTTCCTTTTCGATTTTTCATAATTTTTCTTGCTTTACCTTTAACCTTTTCTTTTCCGATCGTTATTTCCTCCGTCTTCGTTTTTAACCTTTTGCCTCCGTACCTTTTATTTTCTTTTTCGTGCTTCATTTCTCTCGTCTTTAGTTTTTTGATTCATTACACTTCCTTGTTAATATCTCTTTACTCTCTCTCTCTCTTTATTTTTTTTTAACCGATTTATAACCCTTTTTAACCCACTTAATTTTAATTTTAATCTTAGTCGTCGTTCTATCTGGACTCTATCACGTTTCGGACTTCCCTCTTTTCTAATTAATCTTTCTTCTTTTTCCTCCCTCTGAGATTCTAAAATCCTATCCCTTGCTACTTTGCAATTTGTCATATTTCTATATTTTCAATTCGTTCGTCGCTTCCGCAGCGACGTAACGTTATCGCCGTTACATTACGCGTCTTTTTAACAGTTGGACGATTCCTTTCGATTTTCCATGGTTTTCTGATTTTTTCTGTTTCCCTGCTTTGCATTCGTGCAAGGGACGAAAAGTTAAAAAGCCGGGCCACCGTCAGCTTGAAAAATCGATTTTCACGCAGGGCCACGTTGCGTTTGTTGTTTATTTACGCTATGGCCGCGTTAATCATTCTATTCAGACGTTGCTCTTGCGGTGATTAATTTTAACTTCCTGACGGACCGTTTAACAATTCTCGCGTTACACAAATGCTATTTGCGATTAACTATTTATTCAATTGTTGTCCTAGAACCGTGTTATCGTTACCAAATTGCGTGTCACCTTTCTATAGTTTGTATTGCTTGCGGGTGATTCGTCCTCGTTATTCCCAGCCATTTATTTCAGTTATAGTCCCGTCACAATTTTAGCTTATCGATCTGTGATTTGGTTTCTGTAAATGAAATACGACGAAACGTATGTTTTCCCCGACGAAAAGAGAAAACAAACCAACTGTGAAATACGACAAACTAACAAAAATTGCACGTACTGCTAGTCTTACCCAATTTATCACATAAACGCATTTGTTTAGTTTCATCGAACGGTTTCACGTAGATTTAGCGTAGAATCATCTTATGGATGAGTCTGAGAATGCTGGTCGTTATTCTTCAAGGCGTACGATATATTTCATCGATGGGATGTCGTTTGAAAACCAACAGTCGTCTCAAAATATATCGATCAATTTAGAATAATTAACGTAATTAATTAACGTTTAGAATGAATATCATTTTCCGTAAATATTGCGACAAGTATTCGTAAATATTCGTTGGGACAATGTGTCGCGACATATTTATTTCGTACTAACCTGGGCAAACTGAAATTCATTGACGAAGCTTTATTTCGAATGAATCGACCTATAATGCTCTAGTTACTTGGCTCATAAATATTACGACGCTTACAGAAACGCGAAATAGAAGTGAAAAGTCGTTAGAAGATTGTGAAAACCTTCGACGTCTTGTTCGTCTTCCGAAGAAAATTTGCACAAAGCGTGACATCGTTGTGAAATCAGGAAAGCGTTAACGGTGGGAGAATCACGTCGGTGGAACAACGATAAATATCGCGGAAACGCAGCGATTTCGTACGATCGAAGGGAACGAGGTCTTATTCGCGATTGCAATCGAGTTCAGGATTAGCGAAAGGGATTTCTGGCTTCTGCTCGGGCTCGCAATCTTCCTAAGAATCTCTCAGAGATCCCGCTACTCTCTCACTAAGCGCGCGAGATTAACGTTTTCTAACCACTAGTTCCTTTCTCCAATCGAATCCTCGAACGCTCACCTTTTCGTTTTCACCTTCGATCGTTATTCACCTACACTTGGATCATACACACGCGCATACACAGGCGGTCGCGTTCAAGTGAATTTTACTTGATTTTATTTACATTTCTTAACGACATAAATGACGATTACGTTCGACGACTACTTATAAATATACTTAAACACGCCAATTAAATTATCATATCGATTATAGTCAGTGGCTTGAATAATTTCTTCAACTTAACGATACCTCGTCGTATTTGCTAGTTTTCAATCGTCTCTAGATCGATACCGTGTTTCGTGTTGATATTTCTATCTCACGCGTTGGATAATGCCATCTCTGTTATCTATTGGGTCGTCCGAAAAGTTTCTTTCGATATTTTCACAATATTTTCCGTTTCATATCATTTTATCGAATTACGCATGATCCATTTCGACAGATTAGGTTTCATGTTAGGTTTGTATAAAGATGCGTCGTTGTAAAAGTCGTATCTGTAGAAGAAAGACACTTTTCGGACGATCTAATATCTTTAACTTTTTATCCTTCTCCGTTTCATTTGACGCATTATATCGATGTTCAGTTCGATTTTACGACTAATTAATCGGCAAAAGATATGGAATTGGTGTAGTAACGCGCGAACTTTCTATTTGCAAACGTTTTTGGTGCGACCTTAACGCAACCAAATATCCAACTGACTCGTTCAGAACGACGTCACGAATCAATCAGTCTGTAAAAAATATTTAATCACCGTGTAGCGTGCAACACGTTGCAATAAGCGCAGTTGGATTTTCCGCCTGCAAACGAGAGCAGCTCGGATCCGACGCAACCCGACAACGTTCAACCGATGCTTTCAGCTGAACGTCGCGAATTAACCAGAGGTTGGAAAATATTAAATCATTGTATACAGTAACGCAATTTTTCTTTTTCGTCGTAGTATCATAAATTAAGCAGTCGTTCAAAACATCGGATTATCGCGTATCATAGTAACGCGCGATTATAAACATTTCGTTTCGACGTTTCATCTACGAACGATGTTTAGTGGCAACGAAGCGCGAACGAAAATTCGAACCAACCTTCTCAGACCTACGTTTTCGATTAACCGATCGTTCGAGAAATATCAAAACCGCTGTATACGCGCGAACGCATAATTGGATTTTCCTTTTACAAAACGATTTTGCTTGCGATTACACGCAATCGGTGTCGGGGAACCGGTGGAAAATCAGCCAGTAGACAGTCGGTCCACGCATTCCATTTGAGGTTTTATCGTCAGACCGCTCGCCAGAGTAATCTGTCGAAACGAGCAGCAACTTCTTACGGTAGAAAATTGCCGAGAAGCTGCTTTTGTGCTTTCTTTCGGTTTCGCCTCGATCGGGATCGTTATTTCGCCGCTCAGCCACTTTTCCTTTCTACCTTCCAGCAACGGAATATGCCCGTCGTATCGACTTTTGACTTCTCCGCTCTGTTTGTTCTCGCTTCGATTAAGTCAATTCTGCTCACGTTCTCCGTGGAACTCGGCACGGAGGAACGGAATCCGTCCTTCTAGGTTTTCCACCATATCCTTCCAACGTGAATTCTCTCTTTTACATTCCCCACGGGTCAGCCAGGCGACACGACTGTTCCATTTTGTCCACAGACTCCGATTGTTTAAGCATTTCCAAAGTAGCTACATTCTAACCACTTTTTCCGTAATTAACAAACGTAGATACGCGAGCGAAGGACTGAATCGTCTCTCGTTCATTTAATTTGCCGTGTGACAACTTCTGCCTCGGTTTTAAACCCGTTTCTCCTTTCAATCGAACTCTTTGAACACGAAATTCAACGATCAGAGTGTTCCTACTGTCGTTAGTTTGCCCCTGTGCGAATATAATATCCTTTAAAATTTCTACACGCGCGATCAATTTTGCGCTGCACGTCATCGTGATCATCTCGACGCATACCGAGAGGATAGAAATTTTCAAACTGCGTTCATTCCAAACTACAATCGAACAGATTCCTTTTCTGCGAATTTAATATTCCGCTGGTTCAACCGGCCCAAGCTGTTTGCTTTATGACACGAACTCGGCCAATCCAGCTACAGCGTACAGCCGTTTCAATTTTCGCTGTAGAGCTTCCGGTAGGTACCCTGGGTTTCGCATCGAGAGAAAACAGTATCGATACGCTTTTACGTATATAGGTTTTATCGCAGCAGTCGGTTGTTTGTTACGAGAACCTTTCAGTGGTCAATGCGATCAGTTCCGTTTACAATGGAGTCTCGATTATCCGTGATCGTGTTCTGAAAAGGAACCTCGCTCCTATTTACGACCTTCGCGATTCGGTTCCCCGCGACCCATCGCTGTTCGTATGGGGATCCTCTCGGAACCCTACGTTCCGTAATTTTTAGTGATTGTCGTGTTTTATTGCGTCGACCATCGAAAGACAGTGGAAGAAAGGTGGTTCGGTTCCTCTGATCAAGAAACTACGAGATATTATTCGAATAAATCTCTGCCACGGCTGCAAATCAGCTTCGTGAATTACCAGCCAGCTCTGATTGTCTCGTATTTAACGTAAGATCGTGAAAGAACAGGTGGAAGGAAGGTTGTTCAGTTACCCGGATTCAAAACTTTGAGATATTATTCGAATTAATCTCTGCTACGGTTAGAAATCAGTTTCGCGAATTACGAGCCAGCTGATTGTCATATTTAAAGGGAAAACTCTAAAAAAAGAAGGATAGGAAAACAGACGGATCGAACGATAAATAATAAATTATAGAGTGCCTAGAACACACGAACGTCGATCTAATGTATATTTATCTCTTATTTATCGTTTACAGTAACAATTCACTAAAATTCATCGTCGCTGAACAACGCGTGATGATAGGTCCTTAACCAAAGTATTAGGTTGTCCTGAAAGTTTCTTTCGTTTCAGAAGGAAATAATAGTTGCACAACATTTTTTCTTTTAACGCAAACGAAACGTGTCCTGCGACAGCTAGAAGACGATCGAAGCTAAAGACCACAAAATTTGACCGATCAGCTTTCGTGTTTGCATCAACGTAGCCAGATAAAGCAGCTGCGTGCAGATAGCGAAAGACATTTTTCGGTGAACCTAATATTTCTCGGCGAAAGGATTCGAGAAAGTGGCGAGTGCGCTCGATAGAAATTCGACGATCAACGACTATATCATTGTATCGTGTTCAAATAAACGATCTCTAACGATCACTTTCCACTATCAAAGGTATCGGGCGAGTAAAATGAAACTACATTTCGTCCGATTTTAGAGCAATTTAATTCAGGATTAATATATCATTACTCGACTTCTATTTCGCAGAAAATTGAAGAATTTCCATCATCCGTATGATACTTATCGTTATGAATATTTTTATCGCGGAACAATGTTTATTACACAGTAAACCTATTACCAACAGATAGTTGGCAAGAGAACCGCATTGCTTACGACATAACCTAATGTTATCTTACCTACTGTTCGCAGTACATTTACTTCAGCTGTGCATTACAATAGCCATTCGTACGCAGAGATAAGTTTGCGAGAGACCACGGCAGTGGCCATTAGTAGCGAAAGGGTTAGACTATGTACAAGAATACCAAGTATTTAATACCGAGCTGTTGTTGTTCATTTGCTGTGTCGTTAAATGGACAATGACCTTAATTCGTTAGCTGAAAGGTTCTCGAGCAACAGCGCCTCGTTTCCACCGGGAAATCGTAACGAAGATCGCGAATTACTTGCGTTACGACCTAACGCGTTCGTCGTTCTTCATTGATAAACTGCCGCCTTTTACGCATACGCACGAAACGTTGAAGAACGTGGAAACTCACAGAATACACGTAAAATGCAGAAATATGTCCTATATAAAATATCGAAAATATAGTACTCGTTATGAAACAAACGGATAAAAGAAACGTCTATTTGGGTTTCGTATCGTTGATGACGTTTAGGAAAACATTCATTTGCATAAACGTCCACAGTGTTAAGAATCGCACGGAACGAGTAAAGATGTTGTACAGGGATGAACGGGTGGAAGTGGTGGGACAATTTTTCGAATCGTCGCCGTCATTTAGTTACGACACGCACAGACGAATGCCAAGCGGAAGATTTGAGATCGCTTTATGTCGCGCATTTAGGGAAGCTCCTCTACTAGCCTCTCGTCTCGCTTCTTTTAACCCTAGTTCGATCAAGTATTTTAGTTTCGTTTATCGATATCGCGAAAGCTCGTCGAACCGCTTTTGGAAGATGAAGTGTTCAGCTCGCATTGGAAACCTTAATCGTCGAAACTCTACCTTAACAAGTCGATTATAGTTAAAGTCCTTAATCTAAATTGCTCGTCTCGCGTGTTCCGATTTCCCATCTCGCGGAAGCTCCGCCTACAGAAGGAAGCAACGTTTATTGCAGTTCGTAGTTCACTTAGGAGTTTCGTTGGAAACTCTTCGTTTCAAGTACACCTGTCTTCGCGTTATCCGATCTACGTAAGCCTCTCGAATTATTTTAACAGAAGGAAGAAAGAGTATTCTTTGTATCGTTCTCTACAACTTTACGGAACGTCAAATATCTCATTTCGATTCAATATTTTTCATTTTTCGATCATCTAAGATTCCATAACAGCTTGTTAGGTTTTCCTTCGAGAATCAATCTAACCTTCACTGTTGCTCGTAATTATTTTATTTGAAGAAAGAAAGAACTTCTTTTTCTCGAAGTATCACTCACTGCAGCTTGTAACGATGTATTCCCTTCAATTTTCCTACCTTTCTCGATTCCGTATTTTTCGCAAATTATTAAAGCTTTTACAAAAAAGCTTCTTCACTTTTTCCTCCACGATCATACGATCTAACTGCTTGATCATGGTTCGTGACTATGTTATATCGAAAACATATTTCTATCATACTTCACAATTCACTAGACATCGCTTGTTGCAACTAGGAACGATCCGCATGTTCTCGATAATTTCTTTTCGCTTCGCTTCGACTCTTCCACTCGTTTTAATTCGATGGAATCCTCGTTTCATTTTCACTCTAAACTTTCACAGGAGCTTCGAATACACACGCACAAACACACATATATATATTACCCAGATTTTCACAAAATCTTCTTCAGTTTATCTGCGATCATGAAACAACCAAAGCTTCACCGTGGCTCGTAATTCGCTGAGAAACCACGGCCGGTCAACCACGGTTCTTCCGCTTCCGCTGCTACCGGAAGTCGACGTTTATTAACGACTTTAAACCCTGGTGACTGCGATCCCCGGTCTCCCGGGGCCAAAGGCCTACCTGGATGGCCTCCAGCTTTGGTTTTTGTATCTGCAGAGCAACACTTTCTTGAAGGCCTGCCGGAAGACTTTGTTGAAGATCGTGTAGAAGATAGGATTGACCATAGAACTGGCGTAGCCCAACCAAGTAGCCAAATCGAAGATGTTGTGATTGATCTGCCTTTCACAGTCGGGGCACACGGCTGGTATCAAATTGAGGACGAAGAACGGCGCCCAGAGGACCACGAACGTGAAGAAAACGACGCCTAGAACTTTCGTGGCTTTTTGCTCCAGTCTGATGATCCTTCCGTGTCGCGAGCTATTTCGCGAAGCAACGCTGCTGGTTCTCGAATGGTGGCTACGAATTGGCCCTGAGTATCTGTGCGGACACGGCGAGGATGAATTGCTGCTTTGCTTAGAGCTGATGCTCGCTGCTCCGTTATGAGCACGCATGGTCGCTGCACGCCGGATCGGACCACCTCTTGTGGTCAATAGCGCCGTTCTTGTGTTCCCTGTGGAATTAAAACGAAGAATTATAGTTTCCTAAGACTTGATCGCTGGCGCTATAATTCGATTCAATCGGATTATGGCAAGATTTTTCCACATTTGATCGAAAAAGAGATGCTGTTACGAATTTTTGCTTATCCGTCTCGTTGCTCTCTTGCAATCGAAACAAAGGACTGTAGTTTTGGAAGATTTTACGATTCGTTGTGTCGAGCACGACTCGAATCTTCATTTATTTACAGGAAAGTTAACTCCACGACGATTTTTTATGTTTCAATCTTACAAATTTCAGCGAAGAAAACGAATTTGTGAGATTTTCAAAAGGATGACACGTTTCTGATTCTTCGCGTTTCAATCCGATTACATGTTGGCGTGTTGAGTAATAATACGAATCGATGGCTAAAAAGTGGTGGTTAATCCTGGAGGACACACCCTGTATATGGATGTACACCGTATACCGTAGTTTCGGAATTGATCATGTGTTGAACTTGGTAATTAATTGAGTTACAGCCTGTGTTTAAATTAACGACTATCAGTTAATCTCTACAGCTGTTCTGCAACATTAAACGCATCTGACAGTATATTCGAGTTAACAACTGCTCCTCCAAAGTGACAATTAATTGGGTCACTAAATTCGCCTCGTAAAACTTTTAATACCCCAAGGAAAATTAAATGCGACCAGAAACGAAAACGGTAACAATCGAGACAATTTATTTATTATATCGACTTCCGCGTCGGCAGGCTAAAAAACCAAATCAACTGGCACCTAACTATTATAGAAACCGCTTTGCCAACCAGTTCCTATTTCCAATCAATCTGAACGTTCTACCTAAGCTGGATCCCTCTTCATCGTCTCGTTCACACTTGTAAATAATGAAACTATCTTTTGACGCAGCATAGCGAAGCAGAAAGTTTTCTATAAAACACAGCACTGTAGCAATTGCAGGGAAAGAAATGAATTCGTGTCTCCAATTTCAAACCTTGTCCTCTTCCAAAAAAGAAGAGAAAAGAAAAGGGAGAAAAAAGATCAGATGAATAGCAGCAGCAAACCAAAAACCACTTTATCGATTCTCCCAATTCCCAATACCTAATCGCCTTTTAATATGAGCATCGCGAGAAGTAAGATATTTCTCTATAAAATACAGAATTCTCTCAATTACAGGGGAAGAAATGAACTCGTGTCTCCAATCCCAAAACCTCAAAAGAAAAAAGAAGAAAAAATCAGATCGATCTCAGCATCGAACCAAAAGCCACTTTATCGATTTTTTTCATTCCCAGTCAACTGGCACCTACCTAAACTAGATCCTCTTTTGCCGCTCTTCCACGTAACGACAGAATTTGGCTCGTAGCTTCTGCTCGCCTCCATTCTACCGCTGTTGTTTCTACCGAGAAACGTAGCCTCCAGATTCTTCCCCGAGATTGGCTTCATGGTATCGCTGGAAACGATCACGACGTCGCTGGATGGTTGCGGAGGTGGTCTCTTGGACGATTCGCCGAAATAGGGGCAGGTACACGGCGGTGGTAACGCGATTTCGCCTTCCTGTTTATCGCTCGACTTCCTCTGCGTGCTCGAGGCTTCCTCGTTCGACGAGTTCTTCCGCGAAACGGAACCACGGCCGAACACTGGCTGCTCATGGAAACTGAAAGATCGTTTCCTGGGTGTTCTCGGCGAACCCGATTCCGCTCGTTCCAAACGGGCCTCGTTGAAGGTGGACGCGCGTCGCCGATGCTTCCACGGGGTGGGCGAGCTTAGGTCTTCCGGTATCGAGAGGCTCGTTCGAGAATCGGACGCGCTGCTTCCGCTTTCTCCGCTCCTGGAATGTTAAATAGTCGCGGTCAGCATTTCGTGAGATCGTTCGTCGTATCGATACGATATTCGGTTTATACGCGTAATCTGTAACTTGTATGGTAACGCGTAGTACACAGAATCGTGCGAGTTCTTGGTACTCGATTTCGACAAAATTTAGATACCTCGCTCGAGAGTACAGTGATTTATTATAATAGATTAACATCGTTCGTTATAACCTTCTCCTTTTCTTTTCTTTTTTTCCCCCTTTTTCTTTAAACTGAAGATTTACTACGTTGCTGTTGAAAGATGCGCTATTTAATCATCAAAGTTTACGATTTATGGACGCTGCCGGAGCATCATATTTTCCTGCCAACCTCTTCCAGCGATACGATTCGTAGAAAGTAGGTGAAACGAGAGATTCAGTTACGGCGGACTAGTGGTTTTTCAAACTCTCCTTCCTTTCTATAGCAACTTTCATTATCGATCGACATATATTTTATCGATACAAAGTATAATAGCTCGCAGCTACTGGAAATCGAGCTTCATATCGATATATCCTAGAAGCGAGAAATGTACAATAATTCGTGGAACGTGACACAGGACGAGGCTCGCGTTCCATCCCGATGGAAAGCTTTCTCGAAAGGTAGTGCATTTTTAGGTCCAACTTCTCATTTTTTCCCTTTCCTTTCGCCCTGTCTGTATGGAGCGCGGTAATGGATCGCGTGGATTGAAAAAAGAAAAAAAAAATACAGGAACGGTACAGCCTCTCGACGAAAAAGACCGACGAATGCCGCTATAAATCGGACATATATGAAACGCAGCTGCGCCAGCCACTTTTGACGCGTTCTATCCATTATTGACGATCAACCAGCCATTATTGCATGCCACGAAGCAAAGGCAAAGGCGCCGATGAAGCTCGGTTTCATCGCGAGCAACGCCAGTTCGAACGACTCGTGGCTCTTGAACGAGTCGAGTCTCAAACGAATTAGAATTAAAACGAGCCGAGTCGCAAAGGCTTCCGACACGACCAACGGTATGTTTGGAATTGAAAACGAGTTGGAATTAAAGCCAGCGAACTTGTACGGGATTTCTGTTCGGCCGATAGCGAATTTGGAATTCGAAATACGTTCGGATCGAAGTTCTCGCAGCGAAGGTTCGTCGAATGGTCGAATCGAGTGAACGCGTGTTTCGGGTCGGATGGAAATTCGGTTAGATCGAGAATGAAGGGAAACGGGAAGAAATTAAAAATAAAGAAAATGATGATCGAATGATGGAGTTTTGGAGGCGATGTAATTCTGAAACGTTCGAAGCTGGTGGCAGTGAGATTGAAAAGAATGAATTCGGAGACTCGAGAAGTTGGAATGGAGATGGATTGGCATTAAGATTGGATAAACTTGAAAATGGAATTAAAGTTAAGAGAGAAGAATGCGAAAGAAAGAAACGCGGAGGAGAATGAATTTCAAAATATCGAGACTCGGATGAGTTTGAAGTTTAAAGTAAGAAACGAGCTTTAAGTTTAAGATAAGATAAATTCCAACGATACTCGCGTCGTAACCGAAGAAAGTTGTCGGGAAGGAAAATGAGAATGCCGCGAATCATATTCTTTTAGTAGATTAAGACGTCTGAACTATCAAAGCTTCGGATGTATTCCGATAATCTGCCTTGTCTTGCGTGAAACAAGAAATTCATAATACAAAATTGCGTAAAAACAAGGAATCTGCTCTATACGGAACAGGAATGTTCAGATCTCGATAACGTATAATCTTTTTTCTATATCTCCGGCAAAGTTATTTAATAATAGCCGCCGGCTATTACGAAATATGTACTGTACAATACTATCGTCGAAGATTCTTCATCCAGTCCATGCGGCTTTTCATTTCCTCGGAAGCCTGATTATTGCAGGGAATTCTTCGAATAACTTTCTCCGTATTTTTAAAATTCCACGGCAAACTTTCATTACAACGATATCAATTTCGTAATAGCGTTAGCATTATCGTTCGAAACAAGGCATCGGGAAAAGACACGTCGAACGACGACAAAGTACGCAACCACTGAGAGATATACGTCAAATTACGCGAAAGTATATGTTGTCGAAACTAATCCAAAGTATAATTACTTCGTGCAACGATCGATAGGTAAAACAATTTTCTACAATTTTCTGTTCTACTTTTTCAATCGCGTTCTCGAAACCACGAATTTGCATAAAAATCTATCGACCACTTACTAGAAGAAAAGACAGCGCGAAGGAATAACAGTTTTCCATAGCAAAATGGTGTCGATTCGTGGGGAAATGGATGGCGTGTAATAGATGAAAAATGGGGACAGGTGGGGAAACATCGACGCAGAAATTTTTCAGCTGCTCGATCGCTTGATAGAACGATTCCCAACACTTTCGAAATTGAAACTGGAATAGGATATTGTTACCGAAATCGATCGTTGAATGATCGTTGACCAAGGTCTTCCTATTCGCTCGACCGATGCGATTGATTGGAGATGCTTCGAGTGCTTGTGGCAAAATCAAAACGCGAACGTATCCGATCCAGCGACACTTCACATTTTTCTCTTCGATCGGATATATTTCAATGGCAGGCATTCACCCGTTCGTGTTACAGACGAGCACGTCGATGATCCAAGGAGAAATCATCGGAATGTTTTTTCCAATAGAACTTTCAAGCTGCCGTTGTGTCATCTGTTATCGGGAAATGTAAAGTTTCGCGATTAAAAGTGCGAATTTTATCTGCCATTATAATCGAACGTTGTGTGGAATCGCGTCAAATCAAGTTCGTCGAATTGTTCGCCACTTGTTCGAACGAACCGCGTCCATTGACGTAACTCGGAGTCACTGGTGAAAAAAAAAAGAAAAAAGAAAAAGAAAAAACAGGGAAAGATTTAAAAAGATTGAAAAAGGGAAAATGCAGGAAATAAACATCGGCGGAAGGGCGAGGGAAGAAGCGAAGGGAAAGGTCGTTCCGCGCGAGGAAAGCCATTATATATGGTGGTTCCAGGCCTCGGTAGTGGATCGCACTTAGCTGCTGGGCATTCAAAGTGCAAAACGGGCCGGTGGCCACTTAAGTAAACTGCTCTTACCTACCTGGGGCACTCTAATAAAGGAATGCACTTAGTCGTATCCACAAAGGATTCGCGTCGTAGCTTCGTGCTTTGCTCGTCACTTTGAAGCTCTTTGAAGGGCCAAAAGTTCGGGAGAACTTGGTCGTGTCTGGTAATTGTCCTGGAAACGGCAGCCTCCTTTTTCTATCCATCCGGCAAAGCTTTCTTGCCGAGAGAAAGAGAGACAAAAGGTCTGCCCGTATCATTGTTCTCGAAATAACGATTCAATTAATTCCACGCAAACGGATTCTTTGTTTCTTGTCGTGCAACATGCTTCGTGCGCTTCTTGCCACACCGACCAGTTTCCAGGCTTTCATGCTACTAAATCGTACGAAGCTTAATATACTTGCGCCTTATTAATCGCTATTGTAAATGCTATAATAAATAATATTTATTGCACGATGATACGACGTTAAGTGGTACGATAACGCTTGCGAAATTATAGCCACTGTAATGTGCCGGAGTATATGATATATGCAAAGTATATTGCTCGTTATAACGCTTAACACAAATGTCCACGTGCCATTTCTCTAATTGTATTTATAAAAGTACGAATTTACATGAATATCTAAGCGGTCTATCTATTACAAGTTCGTCTATAATTTTCTTGCGCTTTGGATGTAAAAAGCGTGGCCGCATTAAACGCCAATATTTCACCGTGAAATCCCTCGGGCAAGCAATCTACGCTAATAATTGGCAAATACGGCACCTAATTCCCAATAGCGGTCAAGAGCCACATATTTCAGACCGGTGTGACGCGAAGTATTAGCGAACCGTCTCACGGTCCATACTTCATCGAAGGACGCTTAACGTCTGCATGCCGAGAACGCTTGAGGCAGCGTGAACTTGCGATATTATCGGTGAACGCGACCGCTTCGCAGCCAGGCGAAATGTGGTCACGTCGGCATGTTTCGTCGCTACCGCGTTCGACAAGTTACCTCGTATCCTTGATCGACAGTTTCGAGCAAGGATCGAAGCAACCCCGAAGCATTGCCTCTTCGTTTCCTTCCAGCTGACCTGAATTCGTTAAGATTACTCGTTACGTTGTTACGAGCTGATGGGACAACGATTCCAGAAATTTTACCTACTCTTCAGCAATGGAACTCGACATTGGTTCAAGTGATTCTCGACAAACGTTGGTTCTTCGTTTCTTCGCGTTTTCTTCCTTTCTTGCTATTCGCTTCCGGCGAATTGTTCGCAGGCGAAGCTTTTTGGTTTTCTACAGCTGCCTTGTTCACCTTTGATCACAATTTACGAATATTGCCGTGTATCGTCGTGTCGTAAATGGTATTGTCAAACGTATTATTATATGATTTATTTTGTTGATTCTTTACGCGTTATTTCTAATCAGTAAATTTTCGAATTAAAGTCTATTTCTCTTTTTTATTTTTGTTACACGATTATCGTATAATATTACGTATTTTAGGATCGTTATATCGTCAGATAATTTAATCCTGATCGTCTCCTTCGTGTGTTCCAACTACTAATTTCTATTTTTATGCGATTTTATAGACGTGGCAATGTTGTGCAAAATAATTCGTTGGATATAAATATGATGATACCGCTTAGTTTTCCTGTTTTCTCTCTTATCTGTGCCGGTCTCGTCCTATTGTAAGATGCAGAGGTAGAGAATGCAAACTAGCGCACTGCGTTTGAATATGTTTTTCAGAGCAGAAGAAATGGCAAAGAAAGATCGACGAAAGAAACGTTGAAGGGGTGTTTCAAATACACACGCTCCTATATACATATATATGTATGTATGCAAAGCATACAAACGGTATATAACTATAATTCTAAAGCGGGATTGAGTCGAAAAGAATAAAAACGGCTGAGCTGTCAGCCAACCTAATTTATAGCGGGAAAAATATATTCCGGAAATATTATAAAATTATACCGGCGTAGTTTAAAAACCTGGTCATATTAATATTCGAATAATTATTATTTAAACAACGATGAATAATAACAACGATTTCGCGATACTCGAGCAAAGATCCATCGACTCATCTTCACCGGCAAATCTCTCGATAAATAATCCCATTTTCAATCTGAAACTCAACACTTTTCTCCTTACACTTTTCCTCGTTCCGCAAACTTTCGTCGTAGTGTCTCCTCGCGATCTCAGCTAAATTCCCTCGTGAATTTTTCCCCATCCACGTTTCCACGATCCGGCAACATCCAACTGAATTCCCTGTTCAGTTAGCCGTAGGGCCCAGAACAGTAACGAATAGCCAATTTCCGTGGCGGGAATAACGCCCCATTTCTGCGGCCAAGTCTATCTTCACTTACGCGTCATTGGAAGTAGATCAGCCTAGACGACGACGCCTTGAACGACGTCGACTTCGAATAGGAAAAGACCCATTGAAAGTGGTATCTCGTGTACAAGTGTTGCTGCAAGTGTTCGAACGCATATCGCAGAAAATTTTCATGCACACACTGTATCGTGTTGTGTAAAATATTTTGAAATTCCATCTGATTTAACGCTAATCACGATAACCAAGCTTCGTTATAGCGCTAACGAAATTTTAAGACATTTGCTATAGCATAAGGTATCGGTGAAATGTTTAAATATTTTAGTCAGTCGCTGTTTATTACCGTTTAGAAGAATTTCTTTTTCAGAGGAGCGATTTAATTATCAAACTGTCATCCGGTAGACCGTAACAAACCTCGTGAAAGTAGCCAATCTTCTCCTGACAACATACAATTAGCCATACGCTCAAATATCAATTAGAAATGAAAAAGAATCGTGTTCGAGTCTCTCTAAATTAAATTGAATAAAAAAATTTTCCATCGCGTAGTAAAATTATGCTCATAAAATTGGCGAATCTGTCAGACGAGAAGCACGAAGAAATCTTCGATGAACTTTTCTGAGAAAGGAGCTTCTGCCAATCCGAGACAGCTTTATCAACTCGAATCGCGACTACGTCGACAGGGGTATCGGTTCGTGAAACCGTGTTCGATCCGAGATATCAACGGCGCAGCCAATCTCCACGTGGAATACGAGACGCGAAAAAACGTACGTGACGCGAGAATGAGAAATATTCCGCGGCCCTCGTAAATCTGCCGCGTTTCCCGCTGCTCCTTCCGACGGGTACCCCGAAGGGAGCCACGGAAAGCATCCGTAAATCGGAATCGCGATCCCGTGCACTCTCACGCCTGAAGAATATTTTCCAGTTGGATGCAGTTCGCCGCGGTGACAGTTGTTTCTCGAAGGAAACTGCGATCGACCAGGCGATCTGCCGAGCGTGAAGTATCGTTTGATATTTTATCTTGCAACGTGACTGAGGAAACTTCTGTATTTACGGTGAAATCTACGCTTCCAGGTCGTTTTACAATTTTATTCGAATGTATTTCAGGTTCGTGTTAAGGTGGTACGAGGACGAGTCGAGTTTGATGTTGTTTTAGGTTTGTAGGTGTCGCGCCATTTGCCTACAAACTATTTCTTTCTTTCTTTGTGGAAGGTTTATGGTTATCGGAGGCTTCGTTTTCTCGTAGAAGAGCATGTTCCAAGATTGAAATTCGATGTTCCGTATTAATGGTTGGAAAGTATAAGGTAAAATGGTAGAATCGGTGCTTGGTTTGTACTTTAACCAGTGCAATCGTATTGTACGATACTCTAGCTTCGCGTTTCCATACATCGAACATTGACGTGGTGTGCAAATATGGGTGCGGAATTCGCAGCATACGATACTATCGTAATCTTACCCGTGTCGAAAACTGCACCGATGCAATTGTTGCTGTTGCTGTTGCTGTTGCTGATGCTGATGCTGCTGGAGCGAGTGTTGAGGCGTGGACCTTGGCGTTCCCATAGGAGTTGGGCTGCCGGGGCTGGCAAAGCCCTCCAAACCTCTGGATAACTTGAGCATTTCGGCGCCAAAGGCGTGAAGCGCGAACATCGCCGACGGCGGCGGTTCGCTTTCCGGAAGCCAGAGTTCGTGGGTGTCCAGCGTTGTCAGCTCGGTGTCGGTCGATGTACCGGAAGTGTGCTGCGGCGTACCGCTGCTTCCGGCCGAGCTTTTACTCAACAGGAATCGCTTCCAGGTCCCTCGTCTGTCTAAACCTACGGATGCAAAGAAAAGCCGGTTAATTAGAACTCTTTTCTGCCCTAACGTATCGCATTTAGATGTCTACGACTTTGTAAATCTTTATTTATTTAATAAATTTACGAAAAATAAATTTCTTTATCGAGGATGATGATGATATCGAGTTGGATGTTGATTGTGTGTTTGGATAAGGCGAAATCGACAGAGGAATTGTTCAGTGTGATCAATTTAGCTTCTAAAGGACTCGTATATGTTTCGTGACAGAAGGATCGTCGACTGTTGTGGCGTAAACTCAGCAGACGGGTGAAAATTAAGAGATCAGAAAATAAGAGATAAAATAAGAGATCAGAAAGTACAGTCCTCTAGTTTCGTTTTTGAATCGGTTGATTTATGCTCGCGACTGCACCGCCTCTTTTGTATCCCGTGCCTCCGTGTCTGTATCGATTAATTCGGTCTGAACGATTATTCGGAAGCGTCCTTTTTAGCATACCGTGTCACGTCCGCAACTTGTGCATAATGTGCCACGATTTGCATGCCCTCGCGTACGTCGAAATTTCTTATCGTTGTCAAGGAATGGGCGGCGCTGGATGCCGAAGGAGACGAAAAGGAGCACCATGCTTTCGATTGGCACAGAAAAATGTCGCGCGAGTTGCGCCAAACGACTGATCGACGGGGCTAAACGATCGTTTTTAATCCTTCGTCCATTTTCAACGCTGATGGAAGAGGCGGTTCGCTCTTCCCAGAGATAAATGTGACGCGCTCTCGTAAAAAGTAGCTAAGATAGAAAAAAATCGATTTTGACGTTTTCATGTCTCCTTTTTCTTTTCTCTTATCGGCAAAAGTGTATGTTCTTTGGAACGAGATCGACCCCAGTCTCCTCGAATAATTATCGAATACTTTGCAATAGAAGATTGGAACTATATGTCAATAACGAAAGCAGACGATCGTTTGTTTTATTTATTAAAGTTACGAAACGTCTTTAGAAAGTCTCTTCGTTTCGTCTTAATGTGTTTCTCGTTTTCACGTCAATCAAAGTATATTAATATATTAGCTGACTCGATATACGATGTTTCGAAACCGATGTATCGATCGTTCTTTTTTGGTACCGAAACACAGCATTCATTTGGCTCGAAAATACCAGCGTCACCCACTACATATTTCAAAGCCAGATTTGTAATTTATTTCGTCCGATATAACCACGAACGGAGGATTCCCGGAGCTCGAAACTGTGCAACGTGGAGCAGGGATTGACAGTTAATTTCCTTCTTTCGATTCGGAAAAACAGTTGGTATGCATTTTAAAGCAATACGTTGCTGCAGAAATATTATCCAAGGGAAGGAATAAGTCATCTGGTTTTGCGCACGAATATTTGAAAACCAAACTCATCTTCGTTTTTCTAATCTAAGCTACGTATCTAAACGTTATATTAAATTAGAAAACGTTTTACATCGATCAACGTTTTCGATAAATGTAATATTACGTCGTAAACTTTGTAATTAATTATAATCTTCTTTCTCGTGGTCGAAAAGAATTCCAGTTACAGAGGAGAGACATTAGAGTGAGCTCCTGAATTAAACTTTGTTAAACTTGAAACCAGATTTGATCAAAGTAAATTAAACTCTAAATTAAAAAGCGGTAACCATTTCTGTAGTTATCCTACAATCAAATGAAATTCTGTATATAGATGCTTAACTATTCTAAAACCTGGCCGAAGTATTATAGATTCGCTCGAAGGAATCTAGAGCGGCCTGATTTCTGACAGTTCTTAAAACGGCGCCTTTTGTTTCACCGACACTTTTGGCGCACGTTGCAAAACACGAACGATCAATTTGCAAGTGAAATCGGCCGATGCAAATGTTTCAGTCGAAAGAGGCGTCGTTTTGCGTCCCAATTTGCGCCACATAGCCTCACGAAACTTTTCTAGCGTTCTTTGCAATTTTCTAGACTTTGCTCGACAACGACAGAAATCTCTCCTTCTTCCCCCAGAAAAATTGTCAATCTCCGGACTACTGTAACTCGGTGGGATAAAAAAGAGCGTACAACAAGTCTACCTGAGCTGATTCTAAAGGATGCAGTCTCTATTTTTGTATCTCTAAACTAAATCTCCCAAAGATTTTTATCCTTTCCACGTTATAGAAGAATAAGCGACAAATCAAAGTTGCTTTTCGTTTTTGAAATTGTACGAATTCGAACGACTCTGCGAAATTTAACGAAGTTCTTTTGAAATTCGTTTTAAAATGTCTTTGCAAGAGAAATTTTCTCTTGTCGTAGTGAAAAAAAACTTAAAAATACCGTAAATAACGTACGAAAATATTAATATACGAAGAAGATATTAAATAGGACGTTTTAACCGTAGAAAGCAGCGTGTAGCTAACACGTAAATTCCCTAGAAATTCCCTGGAGACCTCATGCTGGTAATTAGCGCGTCCCCTCGACAAACGATTTTTCTCACGAGCTCGTTCCATTTTTTCCCCATGATAGCGGAATCTCACTTTGGATGGCTCGAGGCAAGGGAAAGGGTTTAATTTCTTTCACGAAGGAAACTGCGCTGTCGAACAAAGAGGCCGGCCAATCTATAGAACTCTTAATCGCAATCTCCGCCGAATCGCGCCAAGGCAAAGGCCGGGAAACGTTGCCGGATTACACCGAAATTCTCTGTAATACCCTCTCTCGGCAAGCTCCCCCACAGACACGAACGACACGGAGGCTATTCGCGTTTACGTTCCGTTCGATTCCCTCTGGCTTTGATTAAAAATCGCCCCTTCGCCACGAAAATGTTGTTATCGGTTCCGACTTTGATCCGAGATCAGACGAAATCGGCTAGGATTTTATCGTCTTTTTGCTCGTGATTCTCTTATTTCATTTTCATTTTCTTCTTATTCCTCTCCATTCCACTTCTTTTTTCCCTTTCTTTCTTTTTTTCTTGTCTTTTTGTCTGTTAGTGTATGGTCGTGAATAGAAGCTTGGCTAACATCGATTGACAGAATGGTCGATTATTGGGAGCACTGATTAATGGAAAATTTGGAGGATGATTCGTCGCAATGGAAGTGGACGGACAAGAATTTTTGGCATTTAGTTAATTTAATTGTAGCTCGCAAGTGAAATATCGTGGCGTAATTCTCATGTAGGTGGAGGAAATTCTTTACTCGTGAAACTAACATCTTTGTTATTTATTATCGCCCTGTACAACTTGTATTGTAGCAGAGAATTTAAAACGATTGCCAAGCTTCCAAGTTTTCCGTCGATAAGATATCTTCTTCGTCGGGTTTCAACGCCACTTTTTTATCTTCTTTTCTTTCCTTTTTTCCCTTTTTTTTTAATTAAAGAACACTTCGTTTTAAAATTTCGCTGTAAAAGCAGCGCGATAACTCGCTTTGTTAAGTTCAGACCCGGCGATAAAAAGCGTGAAGTCCGCGAGACAATGCTCGAAAGTTAAGTTTGACATTTCATTCTTTCGTTGAAACGCGAGGAAAAACTTCTTGTTTGTCGGAGATAATTCTAGCACGTGGACGAGCAAAATGGAAATGATGTCTGGCGTGAGAGATGGAGGAAAACGGTTAATAATATTTGATCAGGGGAACACGGGGGATGATTCGTGACGCAATATCAACGCTATAGATAGAACGAACCCGTAATAATGACAAAGGACGCGTGGAAATTTTATATTGTTGCGTGACTCTCATAAAACAGATTGCAATATCTCCTGTGTTATTTTATTACTTTGATTGTTACTGGATTATTTCCCATGTTTCCTCCTGCTTGCTTTTAAATACTATGTTTTACCTTTTGTTTATACGCGTGAATACAATTTATTAATAGCAATTAAAACGACAGACTGTTTGAATGTCAGAGTATGAACCTTCGATTTTCTATCTTTCGTTTCTATTGTCACGTATCACTGGACGATATTTTACTCGAAGATTATCGCTTCGCACAAGCTGTCTGATTTTTTAACGTTAGAGATTCGTCGACGCGCGAACGTGCCGAACGTTGACGAGTTCCCTTCGAAACGATGAAATATCGTCGACGTAACGTTCTGTCTTTTTACGCTTACGTTTATTCGCTTGCAGTGGGGGGAACTGCGGGATTCAACGTGTTCGCCGGTTTCACGATTTTGCAAATTTTTCCACGCGTTAGACGGCAAACAGCAAGAAAAGCAAAGCTCGACGATATTGCTGACAGCTTGGTAATTTAGATTTACATTGAAAATACATCCGCACGATACAGCGAAGCATAGCTTTTATTCGACAAATTGAAATATTTATTTTATTGGATTTTTATCGAATCTGTCCGACAAGTGAAATGTTAGTTCGGTAAACTTAGTTCGTAAATATCAATATGCAGCATAAATATCGTCTTTCTGCGTGTCGTATTAATTCGTACTTTATATTTCCCGTATTTACCATGTTAATTCATATTTTTGTAGTATAGCGATGTTACAGCGATGCAAATAAGAACCTTGACAGTTTGAATTAACAATTTCGAAATGGTATCCTTTAGCTTCGTAATTATCAAGTTTCGGCTTCTATCTCTGCCGCAAAATATGTTTTAGTAACTTTAAATTCTTCTTATAGTAATGAATAAAGGTTCACGTTAATAAATACAAGAAACTATCTTATGAAAAATAATAGTAAATTGATGTGTATCACTCGAATCCTCAGCTCGTACTCGATACATCTGTGACATGTTAATACAACATTTTTGTCTCGTTTTTATTCGTTTTGATAGCGAACAAATCGTTTAATCGCTCCACCGTTAATTCTACTAATTTTCTAGTAATTTTCAAACGATATTAATTTTCATCGCACTCGTAACATATATTTAAAGGAACTGAAGAATTCGCAAGGTTCGTTTTTCTTTTTCATTTCTTTTCTCCTCTTTTTTTTTTTTAAAGTAACTTTCCAATCTCGAAACTTCATAATATGAAATCTAATACTTTCCTTTACTTCATCGTTCGCTTGCTCCGAACCGAACTTCCCAAGATACACGAACTTTCTCTTTTAATACCGACATTATAGAAGCACTTCACATTCCATTGCTTTACTGCTCGTCCGAAGAATTTCCAGAGGCTTTTGTAAATAACAGGACAGAAAAGAGTTACATAAACTTTCCTCCTACGAATTACTTCTTCTCCGGTAGATCGATTCGATAGTTCCATTTGAAAATCGATAACCTGCAGCCAGTCGGCCAACTTCTTCGAAATACATAATCGGTTAACCATAAGCAACAGGCAGTCACGTAGAAACTTCTGGCCTTTTACAAGCATTAAAACTTCTTTCTTGGCCGTAGCTCAATCTGTTTTCTCCACTCTCGAAACAAATAATTGCACAGGTTCTCGTTTTTGCGAATAACGCGTTTATTATGAGCAAAACCCTTGTAAACTTCTACGTACAGAAAAATATTGGAATTTTAGACGCTTGAAAGTTAAAGGGGGCGAACTTTCCGAGAACCTGTCAAAGCACTGTGATGCTGGATCTCGCTTATCGTCTTATCTTTCATCTTACAGTTCGCTTAGTATACTTCGGAATAAGTAATCCAACTCAAATGTTTGTTAATCAGTCTTTATTTTTTTTTCTTTTTGCGTACATTGTTAGAACCTTTTTTTATTTTCGAGCGAATACATTTTTTAAAGACTTGAATTAATTTCATGTCTATTAAAAAGTATCGAACGAAATTTATATTCGAAGCATATCATTTATGTCCGTTTCCACATTTTTCTCAGAGCTCTGCCATATCAAGAGCGTAGGATCGTTCGTAGTGGATATTTCAAATAATTTTTACCACAATTTAAACAACTTGAATGATAGAAAATTGAACGTTTCTCGCAAATTGATATTTATTTCTCCGTATAGCAAAATTTTTACGTCTTCGTCGAATTTCTCTCTCTGTACGCATAACGTAAACGTAAATACCATAGAAAATCGCACGACGTGTAAAAAAATAGGCAGATGGGGGGGGGGGAATCACAGTATTCACGAATGACGAGAAATTTAGAAATTAGAAAGGAAAGAACAGTACGTGATACGAGCGGAGTGCGTTGAAACGGGTGTCGTGGAATGATCGAATCGCGAATGTAGTGGGTCAGTGTACCTGACAATACACTAACCTCCCGAGGGTGGGCCCTGCGGGCCACCCAGCCATCCGGAGGACCAACCTGTACTTCCTCCTATATTCTGTTGCTGGTTCGCCAACAGTTTGACTGTCAAAGCGTACGTAAGCAACATCACGCCCAGTGGTATGTAAAAGCAGATTATGCTGCCGATCAACTTGTACAGAGGATCCGGTATTTGACACGCGCCGTCCACCAGCACGGAGTCGTCTTCCTGAAACATCGGTATACAGGATTATGCACTTAGTGTCGCGACATTTTACTTCATCTTTCCATGTTGAATTTGTGAAAAATGCATTTTCTATGGTGTCTTTTTTCCGACAAAGAGAAATTGGACATTAGTAGTTTGCTTATTTATTTATTTTTGTATATTATCGTATTATATATGGAGAACGACGCAGAGGATGTTTCTACGTGTTTCGCGGTATCTGTCACGGATCTAAGGATTATTTGGAAGCCCACAAATCTTTTCGTTACCTTTCTGTTACTTCGAGATTTTAAGTACCTCGAGTGTCGTAAACATCGTTGCAATTCCATTCGCAACTGACACACTGTGCTAGCAACGAGCGTCTCGATTTATCTTCGCGTTACGTTGAACCGTGTAATCCACGCATTTCCAAATTTCTCGTCGAAATGCCCGTGAGCCCGATCAAAGGACAACCACGTTTCCATTTCACCGTAGATTCGCAACGAATACATTCCTCGCAATCTACTCGCTCGTGACGAGATTCGCATCAATATACGGCGAATAGATTCCTCACAGTCTACTCGCTCGTGACGAGATTCGGCCCGATTCAGAGCGAATAGATTGCTCGCGACCTAACAGCTCCATCCAAACCACGCAATTACGTCAAAAACAACCTTGAAACTGTATGATCGATGAATCTAGCGGATGCATTATCTCAACGAACCATACATCATCTCTCATCCGGTATATAAATCAGTTAATGGAGAGCTTTGTTATTTTTGTTGCAGAACACCGGAGCAATGTCCCAGTGTGGTTTCGTTGCTGGCGGAAAGCTACAATCCTCACGTGAGATACGGAGCAGCGATGGCCTTGGGAATAGCGTGCGCTGGCACAGGCTTGAAGGAGGCCATAGCTCTGTTGGATCCTATGACGAATGATTCGGTGAACTTCGTTCGTCAGGGTGCACTGATCGCGTCTGCGATGATCTTGATCCAACAAACCGAGGCGACGTGTGCTCGCGTCAAAGATTTCAGGGCGTTGTACGCGAAGGTCGTCGTGGACAAACACGAGGACGTGATGGCGAAGTTCGGCGCTATCTTGGCCCAGGGTATCATCGACGCTGGTGAGTTAACTTTTGAAACGACGTTCATTCTCTTTCGTTGCCGTCATCTTAGATCGCGGATGTTCGTGCAAATTCAGATTTTTGTGGACGCAGTTAGAGAAACGAAACGCGAGCAAAGGTTTGTTCTGCGTATTAAATACCACAGCGAGCATTGTAATACATCTTCGTAGATCTTCGCGTTTTTAAATTTCCCACAGGCGCAAAGATATCCGCGGTCTACTTAAATTTCTATCTCAATCTTTGTTTCACAACGAATTCGAATAGTTTTTGAACTTGAAAGCGCAATATGAGAGAGTTTATAAAATATTCAAAGAATAGTGCTTTCTATGATAACGGGTAGCTAACGCAATGTTCTATCGAGATTCTAATTGCTTAATTATGCTGTGAAAATTATAAATTTGCATAGAAGTCCGCAGTGTACGTATCGTGTAGACAACGACTCGGTCCGATTTTTCTCAAACTTGAGAAATTTTGCCAACGATAGGGAGATACAATTCGGTGAAGAATCAGCCGATGAAAGGGCTAGGGTGAAAGTGGACGATACTCGATAAGTCTTCTTAGCACGGAAATATAATACAGATGGACGATCAAAGGTTCTTATTACGAAGCTTGTCCTCTCGTCGACGGGAAATAGCGAAATCGAAACTTCTCCGTTTATCGTTGCAGCGTTGGTTGTTGCGACGTTGTTTCAGGGATAAGTTGCAAGCTGATCGCTTCCTTTTGAAGTGTCTGATACGTTCGATGTGTCTGGACGATTGCGGATTTGTTTTATCGCAGTGCAGGTTATTTTTCAGTTCCGATGCTCTCGATATCGTCGAACAACTGAGTTACGAGTTTCTTTGTAACGCGAAAAAATAGTTTTTTGGTAATGGAAGGTCTCAAGCAGAATATTTTTCGAAAGAAATATTTCAAGTCTTTTAGAACGTAATACAGAAATTTATGAAAATTTATGATATGGGGGGATTTTCCTCTCAAAACGTGAAACGTAAGTGGCAATTTTACGTATTGGACTTCGAGAATCGTACAGGTACTCCAAGTATTATATTAAGTTGTCCGAAAAGTGTTCTTTACATCAGTGCACCTTCGTACAAACGTGAAACCAAGTCTGTGAAATGTCACGATGTTTATCTCAACAGAACAGAACGGATCGACAAAATAATATAAAAGAAAACACGTTGTGCGTCTATTAGTTTCTCATGAAACGAAAGAAACTTTTCGGACAACCTAATAATTCATAAAGGGAACTAGTTAGTGTATCGTGGTACACAATAGAATGGGGAAGAAGATTTAAGTTGTACGAGTTACGTGTAACAATTGCGCATTATTATTGCAAATGTATTATTGCCACTGAAAGTCTAAATATATACGAAACGGATTCTCTATCTCTATTTTAAACAATAACGGAGCGAAATAGTTCAACTAGGGAATTACACTTGAAGAAGTTGGGTCATAAATTTGATCAAGGCAGGCGAACTAATTAACTTGTCCACCGTGTTTCCCCTGCAAATGTGTAATTTATCGTCTGCAGGTAAGGCAATAGAAATTATTTAAACATCTTTTAATTGCTTATTAATGGAACGCGAACGTTCGTAATGAATTTATGAGAGCTTTAAAGGTTGCAAAAATATATAGAATGTACACACTGTACGAAAGGTCCGCTATTTATTGCATTAGGTTGTAACGTATTAAACGTGCAATCTTGAACACGTTCGTATCCACGATGTAAGGCGTAGAATATAAATTGAATCGAAAGATTCTGAAGTTAAGCGATCTATTTTCTAGTCTCTTATAACCCAACCATATCATAAGAGAACATTCTAAACTTTAAAATATATCTACAAAGACAATACCTACTTATCGAAATATCGCGTGATGGAACTGAGATGATATTAAACGTGTTAGTTTATTAAAGAGACGAGCGATAAAATTATAGTAGTCGGTGTATATTAAAATCGCTTCAAGTACAGGTAGTGTGCGTCGGGTGTAATCGTCGTTCTAAACACTCCACCTAGAGAGCATGTTCGTCTATTTATATCGACCAGTGAACTTAGAAAAAGTTCAAATGTGATTTCTGTTGATGATAACTCACAACAGCGATAATGTTTTTGTCCGCAGTTCGTTTATTTCCGAAGCTCGCGAATGAAAACAACGCTGACACTCTAAGGCACAGCAATATGAGTCACTGCCGATTCGAATCGTCCGATGATTCACGTGCCGCTACAAAACAATTCAATATCTTTCGCCGAAGAAAAAATTTGAAAAACTGCCGCGGCAAAGTTGGATATCTCGCGCTTTACGATACAGCTATTTATTTATTAAACGGAGAGAATCTTTGGCTACGCCCCATTTCTTCGATGCTCATAAAAATATGAATTCGCATATTCAATATTCGCTTGTACGTAAGAATGATAATGGTTCCAGGTGGCCGAAACGTGACGGTATCGCTGCAATCAAGAACAGGTCACACGAACATGCTGGCTGTGGTCGGTGCATTAGTATTCACCCAGTACTGGTATTGGTTCCCATTGGCCCATTGCTTGGCTCTGGCCTTTACTCCGACTTGTATAATCGCTCTGAATGCTCAACTAAAGATGCCAAAGCTGGAAATTCGTTCGAATGCCAGGCCAAGCGTCTATGCCTATCCCGCGCCTCTCGAAGAGAAGAAACGCGAGGAAAGGGAGAAGATCACGACCGCTGTTCTCAGCATCGCTGCCAGAGCTCGCAGACGTGAATCCGAGAGGCGCGCTCGCGATTCTCACGAAAAAATGGAAGTAGTGAGTTTGAACAATTTTCTCGAATATTTCGTCGTTCAGTCGTCGAGTGGTTATCGTATTATCAGCATTGATCGGACTCGTAGAGTCACGAGCGAGAGGTTGGAGAGAGGGGATCACAAGTGGGAAAATTTTGAAGTTGAGAAATTCGTGTACGAAACTAAACTTAAATATTAAAATGCTAAAATATTAAAGTACGTAAGATATATTATATGTATTTTTAAAGGCTTAAAGTTCCGGATAAATAAGCCTCTCGTACATGCTTTCCGGTGCTTATCTGGTTTTTAAAAAACGATGCACTTGTATCCCACTTTTCCACTAAGCCCTCAAACAGTCTCGCGGATATCTTTGATAAATCTCAGAACTCTTCACAATTTTCCTTCCTCTCGTCTCGCTTATGCGATGTTACCTCCGCTCCTTGCACGATTTTCTTTCCAGATAATCGTAACTGATTATCTCTCCGGGTCATCCGTTTTCCTAGGGCGGAGACCAATCTCTTAACGCACTGACTCGCCGCAAAGCCAGATAAACGATGCTTCCACAGGCTGGAATTGCCTGTTTCTTTTTTTATTTTCGTCGTTTAATTTTTAATCGCAGGATCCACCAGAGACAGCGAAGGAGACTGTCGAGGCGGCAGCCAAGGAGAAAGAAGAAAAAAAGAAAGAGAAAGAACCAGCGAAGGAAGTGAAAGAAACGAAGGAAAAGGTCGAGAAGAAGGGCAAGGACGAGGGGGAGAAGACGACAGAGAAGGAGAAAAAGGAAGCTGAGCCTAACTTCGAGATCCTTCAGAATCCGGCTCGCGTGCTGAGGCAGCAGCTGAAGGTGATACAGTTGGTAGAGGGTAGTCATTACGCTCCTGTCAAAGACATTCAGATCGGCGGTATCGTCATGGTGAAGCACATTCAATCGGATACCGAAGAGGAACTCGTGGAACCAGTAGCCGGTAAGTCGATACGTTTTAAAGAAATTGTTGCTCTGCGATGACACCGAAAATGGCCATTCAGTTTTTGAGAAAATCGTTTTATTATCACATTTATTTCTGTCTTTATATATAAGTTAAGTTAGGTATTAGGGAAACGTAATTAAAGAAGGATTTAAACGAAGAATACATTTATTTCATCGTTTCTGTCGGAACGTATCGAAAATGTAGCAAAATGAAAATTATTTCAGGAGGACGAAACTAAATTAATTGAAATCTAACGGTACACATTCGTGAAATACCAATTTAAACGTATTTATTGTTTATCACGAGTAACAACATATACAACGATGAACATGAAAATAAGTATGATGTAACGAATGTTTGATATAATTGTCCAAGAGTTTGACAATTCGATTGACGAGTTAACTCGTCTTCCACGGTTATCAGATTATACGTTGTTATACTTTGAAAATTACATTTCTCCTTCATTCACATTCTCGTTGACATAGTTCTAAGTTAGGAGATTCTTCCCTCTTCTGTTTCGCGGAAGAAAATTTTCCACCGATAAATGTCAAGAAACCTTCACACGAAACAGGCAAAGGGAACTTCAATATTTGTCTCGTGAATAAGAAGTTTCTAAAATCCAAAAGGCAGATATTTAGCCTACAAAATGTCTCACACGGTTTTCCAACGATCAGAACTAAGAAACTCGTTCCTGGAATTTCTTAATCGATAGATGAGTTTCCTGCAAGTCAAACTCACCAACTATATTCTTTGCATCTCAAATTTTCTTTGCTTGTAAAAATTACTACAGAAAGCCAATTACTGTCTTGTCGCCAGTTAATTGTCTGTAGCGCTCGCCGAACCGATTCGCTTTTTAGGAAAGCTTATCGCCGCTTTAGGTTCGATTATGGTCGTTATGTTCCAGCTTATGGCCCTCATCCGGAAGAAGAGCAAGAAGCGGAACCTCCAGAGCCATTCGAATATACCGAAGATTAAATGGCGTGTAGCAGAAATTCTTCTTGTGGCTCCATCGACGCAACACGGGTCATTCGTTCACGCTACGCACTACAGTTCACTGTTGATAGAAGCAACAAGGGAAAAATACTGTGGCCATTTCCTCTCCGTTTCATGTAACGCCTATCTCTGTACCTTCTATCTCTTATTTTTGTATAGTTAATTTTATCATTGTTAAGCAGCAAATTCCCTGCATCGTTTACCATATACGATTTACAACTGCTGTTTCATTCGAGTTTTAATAAATATATTATTTGGTCTAACCGCATATACGTGTATATGTTATTAATCCAAAGCTCGTGCCCGTTTTAATATGACCGAAAATTGCGGAAAAATGCGCGTACGAGAGAATTCTGTGGATAGTTGTATAAATTTTCAGTCAGAGATTTTGTTCGTTCGCGCGTTAACTTCGTGTTAAATTTCCATAGTTTTTTAAGTAAATGTATTGCAAAGTTCAAAGCAACTTTTTGAAAAATCTCGGAATTTTTTTTCCATTCTCGCTACATGGATAAAGGATTGAAAGCTGGGGATTTAACTTTACATAGATTCTTTTTGCAGCTAGTTTTACGTTGTACGCAATTCTTGGCACGCAGGTTTTACGTTTAGCAAACATTTACAGGGATTTTTTTAATTATTTTAGTGCGTACAAAGGATCTACGATACGTTTTATGAAATAAACGAAGATAGTTTTAATAATTCACCTTGTAATTAATAATGAAACGAGATTAACGATTAATAAAAGAAAGTTTCTGATGAATAATTTCTACCGTAACAATATTTTAACAATTTCTTAAAGTAAAGCACTAAAAGGTAAGTAGATTTTACAAAATTTTTACGTAATACTTCCATTACTTATTCTATCCTAATTCCACGCATTATCTTTTCTGTTATTTATCGTTTTCAATAATCTCTTTTAAAATGGCATTTCGATACGATATTTTCCGGCTTTTCTGCCGACTTATCTTCCAACGTAATATCATGACTCTTGAATTCGACAAATCAACATTTACATAAGCTTCCTCAAGCGGTGAATTTATATTTTCAGCAGCTGTTACGATACGCTTTCAAAGTCGAAACTCATAAAAAAGTTACGCCAGTATCCTGTTGATTCATGACGTCGAATAATGAAGTTCTAACAACTTTATTTTAAATCTTCTAAATATTCAACAGTCGTGCATTGTATTGGATTTTTTCCTCTCTTTTAACCAGCTTATATTAACCAAATATCGGGCAAAATTTCGAATACGATTAAACTTTCCACAAATAAAATTTCATATGCACGAAAGTAATATGTATGATGATATACGCTATATTGCATTTGCCATTATACCATCTAGATTATTTTCTTCTCAAGGTTACATATCCCCAAGTTAACGATTCTGGTGCACGATTTTTAGCGCGAACCTTTCCAGCTAAATTAATACGAAACAAATAGTTAAAAAGCGAAGAATAAATTAACGATAGTGCACCATTTTTCGAATTTTACTTCGTTGATCCTAATGTTTGTTTGTCGCGTGACTCCATTCCGAGAGCTTACGCTTTCGAGCATAGCACACGTATACACACATACAACAGCAATTTCCTTTGCTCTCATGAATTTTTGACAAAAAAGTTCTCCAAGATAGCAGAATCCTGAGTTGTCCTTTTTTGAACTAATCCTACGTTCTACAGAATACATAATACGTACTGGTCTGAATCGTTTGGTCGATACTGTATTTCATTATACGAGCCAGAAGCCACATTGAACAACTCCATAAATCGAAACACTGCGATAAATGAGCTTATAGAAAATAATGATTCGTTTCATGAAAATGGATTTATCAATCGTCTACCTGGTTAATGAAATAAAAGAATTGATAAAAGAAAGTGGAGTCGATCAATTTAGACAATACGTGCGTTAATACGTTAAAGTGGACAGATGTTGTAATATCGTTCTAATTACAGTTGCGTTAATTCTGACATACTCCGTACAGTAGTTTAAATAGATGTTCCGATGACTTCACAGAAAAACGAGAAACGAAATTGGTATCAGGAACGATTGATCGGATCACGCGTGATTTCTTTCTACAAAAAAAAAAAAAAAAAAAAAAACATCGCGATTCATCTATTCGACCCTTTATCGATAGTCTTCTCTTCGACGAGATATTGGCGTGTCGTATAGAGCGATTGACGAATACCTTCATCCGTAACCTCCATCCAAAGCGATCGACTGAACGTTCATCGAACAGTCAGGAAACGAGCGAACATGCCGTTTGAATTCGTGACTCCGTGAGAGCCCTAAACGAGGGTTAGTATCTGCGAGGAAAGAGGCGTGTTTTCGTCGAATAAAAGAGCTCGCTTCATTGTCAGTCACTGATGACAAGACACTGGTCGATCAAACTGCTGGGACCAGCGTCCACAAACTTCGTTCATAGATGCGCGATGGTAATTTATTAAATGAGATAATCGGAGGTGAAATAAGATTTATAATATTCGGTTGGCAACTAAGTGATTGCGGATTTTGTCAATACCACCTAATGACAATATTTTTTATCCAACTTTTACAAAAGTTCAATTCAGCTCGTTCTGATCTTGCCAATTTAATTCAAGTATCAAGATATATCATATATCGCTTTCCTCTATACGTAACTGTATTTTTCATGATCGTTCAAAAAGTTTCTTCGATACCACCTAATGACAAAATCCGCAATCACTTAGTTGCCGACGCAATAGAATACTGAGGAAAATGTGGCTTGTAGTTTCATTCTTTACTTATCCTATTCGTTTCCTTATCGAGTTTTTATTCAAATTTGATAAAGAAACTTTTCGAACGATCATGAAAAATACAGTTAAATATAGAGGAAAGCGATAAATGATATATCTTGATACTTGAATTAAATTGGCAAGATCAGAACAGGTTCAGTTGAACTTTTGTAAAAATTGGATAAAAGATATTAGTAAATATATAATATTTATAGCGTAGGTAGTGTAGGACAGGCCATTTCAAAATGTGTGGTACTGTACATTTTATGGAATAAGTTATTATTTGAAAAAATTGAACGTTGGTTGAAAGATCTCTTTTCATTTATAATATCAAGCTTGTTTACCTATAACCTTTTACTACGTACACGGAAAAATGATAGTCTCAATCGAGGCATACTCTCTCGTCCTATTCTATTTCTCTTTTGTCCCTGCTATTATGAAATTCACTATATCCATCGGTACATTTCCAACAAATTTTTTATCAAATATCGATGAAATTTGATACGCAATCACTGGATTCATTTCACTTCTACCTAAATTGTTTTACCGTCAACGAATCCAAGTCTATTAAAAACAGACGGTACAATAATATCAATTTCTATAATAGAACGAAAAAGATTTGAACGTTTTGCACACAGTATTTCATTTCATATAGGAAATGAATTTTGAAATGGATAAATTTTTATTTTCTAGCGCTTTTTGTAATTGCTAACTGGGTCAGACAAATTATAACTATCCTTTCGATAGTTGGTTTCCTATTTTTAACGCATTTTTATATTTGAATTTGGTATACATTCCGAATATACGTACATTTGCAAAAGTTAAAATTTTCTATCGCACGTTTACATTTATAAATTTTTACATTAGCGAAGGTTACATTTACTGTCGTACTTGGATTTATAAAAATTGAAAATTAAAATTAACGCTATAGCTCGTTTACAGTAGTTAATTTTCAATTTCATGGTTGAATTTTTTCGAATTCTTTTAAATGATATAACGGAATAGCCAGTTAACAGAACGATAGATCAAAGCTGTCACTCGACTCAAAATCTGCAATAAATATTCCATAACATTTTAATTTTTGTTTTCAAATATGAAACGCGAAAAAAAAACGCAAGAAGAAGAACATTTCTGAAGAATTTTTTCAACTTTCCACCAACGACATCGTAAATAAATCATTATGATATATTGAGCGTGAAATGAGGTTTCCTTTACAATCGAATTCCCGCGATTTTTCACTACGCAATTTTTGCTCTTTAGTCTTCTGCCATGCAGAGTGCGCTGCATGCGGTGATCGCGAACGTACGCGATTCAAGTGCATGGGTACTAAATGATCTTTTCGTATTTTGCCGTGTCGTACAAAGTGATTTTGCTTTCGAAAATGCCTTACCACGAAATATTAACGTTAAACAAACTAAATACTTTAAATTTCTCCGGTTAAAAGCGATGTGCGCGTAATGTTATACCGCGATTCAAATGTAAACACACAGTGGGTGCCATATTGAAGAATTTCGCGCGTTCTGTTGTGTCAGAATGCTGTTTCTTAATTTAAATATTCAATATATACAAATATATTACGATGAATCTTTGATTATTCGAATTAATGTTGCTTCAGAATGATCGGATGATCACTGTGTGATGATGAGGTTCGAAAAAATCATACGATTCGCGTCGCAATCAAATTTCACGTGAAAATGATATGTAATTTATTACGTATTGTTATGTTTGTGTGTTTCAATTATCTTCTTGTCGTCTCGCAGCGTACTTTCTCAATGTTTTTGAGTTGTTAACGTGCATCGCGTTTCTTTTAAAGTTCTTTAAAGTAAGGTTAGCCTGGTCTTGTGTTTCGTTCATATCATATCGATATTATTCACTCTGTTAAATATCTTTGGATTCTCATTGGTCCTATCAGAAAGATGTCCTTGCGATGCATTACCTAATCTTCTAGTCAATTATATCGGATATTCTATTACTTTTAATGCAATCTTATATATTATTCAAACTCGTTAAAATTTTCATTTCGAAACACGTCGTTAACATAGTGTTTGTGCACAACGCTACAGTGATCTGAATTTCCATTATCGTGTGACAGGATTAACGTAATCGAATGTTCCAGCAACGGGTGTTTGGATAATCGAGGATCCGCTTCACTAATATTTGGTAAGTTTGTAATTGTTTGGTTATGTGTTATATATGACATAAGTACAACTTACTTTGTAGTTCCAAGAATTAATTTCTACCGAATGAGTCGTTATATTATACAATATTACTCTCTAATTTCTTCGGTTTTTACAAAAATGAAATATGTTATGTACGCTTATGAAATATACTATATATTGTATCGATCTAGTATGGAATGTCGACTATTTGAGATAATGAAAGGATAATATATTTCTGGTATTCAATAAAGCAGTTGGGCGGGTTATAATGTGAAATTAATATTGTTAGTCCCATACTTCCTGTAAATAAGTGTTTATAGCTCGTTCAAGGAAATAGAAAGAAATATATGATAATACAAAATAATTGCGATAGTAGTATCTGTACCGTTAAAAAATTTTCTGAAAAAAGCAGAATTCTGAGTTAACGTTTCCTTGAAGTTCTTGAATTTGATGAAACAGGTAGCGGCAAAGAAATTAGGGTTTAACATTATGCACGTATAGAATAAAAATATAATTTATTAATAGAGTCGATCTAAATGTTGCACACTTAACATTTAGAGAAGCCTACGTACATTATCGACGAAAATCGACGCGATAATTCACGCGATATAAATATTAATACACATAAAACGAATTTGAATTTTATAAAGTTTTTTCCCGCGATACTCGATGCATTCTAAATACCTGAATTTGCATTATAATACGAAATTCTTTCCTCCTAATTTTCTTCCTCGAGGCAAAAGTTTCAAGGAAACAGATACTACGGGCAAAATTTGGAATACAATTTTTCCCAATAAAATTCATCGCGCCTGAAAACATTCCGCCGCTTAAAACAACGCCTTGAAATACAAACCATCGATTATTAATTTTACGCGCAGCGTGTTGCCGCCAATTTCGTGCATGCTACGCGTGTCGAGGGAAACGCGCGAATTACCATTCGGAATTCGAATTTCCATAGACGAAACACGGACCGAAATTCATCGTTTCTGCAGCCAGAGCCGTGTATTTGGTTATGAAATGGTTCACCATATTAACGTTCGAGGATGCAACCGCGCAAGTTAGATATGTTAGACTATCTGTGAACGTTTTTTCGTACGTTGCCCGCGTGTATCGAATTTCTCCGGTTCGCGTGAGAATATCCCACGTGTTCAACAAAAAACACTCGCCTTCTTTAGTCGCGTGCATCGCGAAAATACTATTTCTCTCGCTGCGGAACAGACTTCTATCGTTTTCGATGTTTTCTCCTCGCGGGAATTACAAAGCCGCGAAGATTGATGACTGTTGGAACGATCGAAATGAAATTATCGGGGATTGGAGATTTAATTGCGTGAAAATTGTTTCTTTTTTTTACAAGCTGTAATCTTTTCTTCTGATTTAGAAGAAATATCCCGAACACGTAGTCCATTTATGTAAAATTCAGTATCAACTTTTACATAAATCCTTCTTGAAACATTAGTGAGAAAATATTTTTGTTCGAAACGTGGAATGGAAACGCAACGAGGTGGAAATGTAAACCGCTAGAAAGATAATAAGTTTATTAGTTAAATATCTGGATCACGGTTAATAAAACGTTCGTACATCGCAATAGAAAAAGAGCATTTCTCAGACATTTCATTTGTTATAATTTTCATATCTGGTTAAGTTAAAATGCTACATCGTTCTCATTCCTTTTTCCTCCGAGCATTTTCCACGTATTCTGCACCTTGGACGACTTATTCAAAATAGTGATAGAATAAAAGCACATACAGACTTTAGAAATATCAAGTTCGTAAGGTATTTCCAATTTTGCTAAAAATTGTAACACGTACAATAAACTAAAATAAAATAAACTGAAATATAATCTATTGGAGCGAAATATTAGTTTTTAATAATTTATTAAAGTAATAGAGATCAGAGCAATTAGGGAAACGATATTTTAAATTTCACATCTGATTACTTGAATTTCAAATATTACGAAAGATATAGAAGTTTTCAAGGAAGTTTCATCAGTTATATCGTAAACGTGGATTTCGAAAGTTTTTCCCACTTTGCAGAAATACGAATGCTCAACGCTGCATACATAAGTATGTACGTCGATTCTGAATCCAATTTACACTTCTGCCTTTCTTGCCGCTCTCTCAACAACGTTTCTTATTAAAAGACGTTTGTGCATTCATGGCATAGAATTTTTATTCCTACCGAGAGATACCGATAAGAAATGGCGAAAACAATCCTGTGAAGTAGCAGATGCTCTCGCAAATTGTTTGCAGTTTCGAATTAAGACGAAGAAACTGCTGGAACAGCAAACGCAAGTAGCGTTTACTTAAGGCGAACGACGAGAAACTTTGCCGAAATCAATGAATTTAAGAACAAATTGATGAAAGTTTTCCCAACAATTTCCTCAATGAATCTCGCAATAACTTACGAATGTTCTCGAATATTTGACTGATAATAAACAGAATTATAGCAATCGCCTATGAACCATCGCCGGTATCGGTCGAATATTAAATTAAAAAAAGAATCGATACAAATTTTTATTACTAAAAAATATTTATTACTCTGTGGATTAGATCGTAAATTTCCAAAAAAAAAAAATCACGCTTTGCTTCCGCGGTTTTCGTTCCCGTAAACATCTGCACCGCACGCGAAAGAGGCGCGTGAAACGTGTCGTCGCTTCGTTAAAACAAACGACATCCAACCGTAAACGATGAGCATCGGGTGTCCATGGTGCGTTTGGGAATTAATATTGTTCGAATCGCGTTTTAATCCCGGTCGGGTTAATTGGAAGCGCGGTGGTGTGTTCGGTTGTTAGGCCAGTGTGCCACGTTCCCGCACAGAAACCGTGTTACATATTTCAGCGAGTTTAATGAGTACACGAGGAGAATAGGAATTAATAGGGCGGAACGGGATAACTTTTCTTGCCGTTAAAAATTAAAGCTGTTTGCGAGGCTCTCCATGAGCCGCCAGCCCAGTGCTTTCTGGCAGACAAACCCGTAAGCTCGACGAATATATCGCTTCGGTTGTCGTCGATTCGTGCGTTTCTTTTTTAGCGAATAAAAAACATGCCTTGCGATGATGTTTGAAAAAATAGAAATTTTTATTCGAAAATTGTACAGGATTGCTGGGTCGTATATATACACGTGACGGATAAAAGAAAATGTAAATTCGAATAAGAACGATCTATTGGCAACTAAGTAATTGCGGGTTTTGTCCATGCCACCTAATGACAAAATCCGCAATCGCTTGGTTGCCAACCCAATATTAATAGATTCAGCAACAATGTCAGATCGTAGCCGCAGAATTGAATTATGCGATGCTTCGTTAATGTTATAAAGAGCAGCTCGATGGAAATGATTTGCTAATAGAGTGGCGACAATTAGAAATTTAAGACATGGGTGAATCTAGGTCAGAGTTATAACGAAGAGTTAGATCAAAACGAACTACTAATAAATTCATGGCAATTAGCCCGTTTTGATTCCAGTTAGCGATTCTGAATTTCTGATGAGTCTTTGCGCGATACATAGCAGAGTTTTACATATTAAAGCTAATGGTACGCGATTTTGGCATAGATGAGTTGCACAATAAAATACCATTGGATATAGGTTTAAAACACCAAAATTATTTAGTAGCTTGAGAAGAAAAATATTGGATTCGGAAGAACTAGAGATTCGCGACTCTCACAAACCAAATAAATATGATTTAAGAAATATAATGCCTAAATAAATTGCATTTATCAATTTTCAAATATATATACCGCCGCTTATTAATTTACCGCTAAAAATAACAAGAAAGATAATTCGTTCATTTAGTTATAAACTGTTTTCTATCAGATTCTATATACGTTTTATTTCCATAATATCGGATTTTTGTAATCGCATGAAAGTACCAGCAAATGATACGAGATTCGATATAATTCGATCAAATTAATAAATGCAACAAGAAACGCGGTGGTGTACAAATGGATTTTGTAGCCGTGCTGTACCTTCACAATTCCGTGATATCAACCTCGAATACTTGAACTCTCGTTCATTAAGACTCGATGAAATTATTGTTGCCACCCGGTTAAATCGTCTTTAAGGACGAAGACTTTGCGAAGAAGACACTGGCGATCTCATAAAAGATTTCAAGTTCGCCGAACCGGAAAATTAAATCGCAGATAAGACATTTTATGACGAAGGTTGTCGCAGTTAAGACTGTGGTGTTTCCGCGAGTATTTCAGTCGATCGAGTTTCTCATTGGATCGAGAATAGAACGATTCGATCATCCGGAATGTTTCTCACAGTCTCGTTACAATTATCCAGTTTCATTTGACGTTTATCATATTTTGTATTTGCAGGCGATAAAAATATAGAAATAGAAAAAAATGAAAATGTAACGCGAAATGTCGCAAATACGTTGAACCAACCCACGCGAATTATATTTTATTAAAAAGCTGCACGTTTATCGTTCTACTGGCGAGGCACGAAATTTGCAGAACGAGATTTCGTAACTAGGTGAATTGGAACTACACCGATGACAGTGGCTTGGATTCCGTAAAAATGCAAATATGAAATTCCGTGAAACATTGGCAGGGAGTTTTGACCTGGAAAATTCAACGACCCAATTTATCATTTGAATTTTCCCACGGAAGGCGTCAGGATTTGGGTGTGGAAAATTATCCGCATTTCATTGTCTGCTTCCTTGTTTGTCTACCGTTTTCGTGTTATTTCGTTGTTTGCTTGAAATTTTCAAGAATTTATTACAGTAGCTATTTTTAACTGGCTGTTAAACGTTTGAAACTGCGCGATGTAATTTATTCTACGCGTGGAATATTTATTACTATCCTCGTACCAACTATTACATATTTATTTCTATCATCGTGTTTAACAATTAACAAAACTATATTAAAAACTAGAAATAAAGCATAGTTTAATCGATTATAAATATATAAAATTAGAAGTAAATAAATAAATTTTTTAAATGTTCATATTAATCAATACAGATCTTCTAATGGTTAATATTTATTTCTGTCGTTGGGTATCATAGAAATTTCTTTAAGTTAAGTTAAGTTAGACATTTTTTAATATTCAATTAGACACCTGTATTTTACAAGCTTCCTTGATTCGGTAAAAAATAATTTCCTTTAGAATATCAACTCTACAGAATTCTTAGTAATTCAATTTCAAGTTGCCACAATTTAATTTGAAATTTGTTTCAAACTTGCGTAAAGGAAGGAAACGTTGTATAATATTTTTCCATTTCTTACGAGAATCTATTTTAAAGCATCCCTTTGTTCGAAATGCAATTGCGATACAAAAGAAACGATCCTATTCCGAATAAGACTTCCAGTAAGAATTAATCAAACTTAAGAAAGTAACGACGAGCGAAACACATCATCCTACGATATTTTGTATACTTTTGTTCTTGTCTTTCTTTTTTTAATTTCGTCTTAATGCTGGCTTGATCGTAATTAACACTTAGCGGCCGACACAGTCCCGATAAAATTTGTAATAAAAGTTTGCCATGAGATACATGCGGATAAAATATTTAACATTGGATAGCAACGATATCCTTGAACTCCTTTTCTGCAAAACTTTTCAGAATAATGTTCTTGATGTGGCTGCCGGTTCTTTGTATTTCATAGATTTTAAAAGCACTTTTAACAGGTAGCCTTCTACACGCATTCAGTTTCTACGATCCTCGTTGGAAATACACGAGCGAAGAAAGAGCTTTACGTTTCGTGTAGCACGAAAAGCCCGTGAAATTCCTGTCAATGGTTTCATAAACGAGTTATTGGAAAACAAAAGCTGTTTAATGCGTTTTTCTTTCCCATCTTTTTATACGCTCGCTCTAATCTAAATTTTCTAATTGACGCCTCGTACACTATAAATTACGCATTAATTCGAAAGATTACTACTTTTCTATTTCCCTTTTGAAACCAAATTATTCCTTTTGGTTTCATTTACCACGTGCGTACATCGAGATATCTTCTATTCTATACGTAGTATCGTGGACAAATGGCTTAAGAAATATCGGGAACGTGGTGACGAGAGTTATAAATTAACCATTTAATTGTCTTAGTTATAGCACATCATTGTATTTAATTCACGTTAAATAACCATCGTTTCCTGTTTAATATTTCTAAATAAATAAAAATATCCTACATATATAGACACCATTTCGCCTTGCGGAGAAAAAAAATCCCGAAGCACTCCGTATAACGTATATAAAACGCGTATAAAATGCGTGCATAACACGTATAAAAGGCGTATAAAATGCGTGTATAACGCGTATAAAATGGAATGCCTGGATATCGCGTGCCGCTTATTTTTACGTGAATCGTAACCCGGCATCGATTGTTTCGTCTTAAGTGTCTCACCTTCGAGTACATAAGACTGAGAGGCAGGCTCATGGCGATGCTCAGTAACCAGACGAAGCTGATTTTCAGCATGACCCGCCGCCTGGTTTTATTCCGGCCGAATTTCATCGGGTACCGTAGACTCAGGTACCGGTCCACGCTTATGGTGCACAAGTGCATGATGCTCGCCGTACATAATAATACGTCCAGGCAGATCCACACGAGGCAGTAAATTGACGGCAGAGGGAAGTATCCTGTAATAAAAATGAATGTTGCTCTATTAGACGCGCTGATTATGCAAATCTATTAAAATCAAACGTCAGATCATTTGCACTTTGCAATATTTTCCTTCGCTACTCGCGAAAATTACCACGCGAACGTTCTTGTCTTTTAATTATATTGTTTACGAATAGTTGTATACGATTAACCAGTATTATCGTAATTTACACACCGCGATTAAATTATCTTCTCGTCAGACATTAGAATATCATTATAAAATTCAGTATACGATTCTATGTCGCATCAAGGAGGAGGGGTTTTCCTGCGAAGACGATAAAAGCAACCGAGTTTTCGAAATTTTTGTTAGATCGATCACTGGTTATATGGGACCAGACTCTTTTGAGATGTAAGTAGCGTAGATATAGTCGTGAAGTAGAAATGTAATCTTTTTATTTTAGTTTCTTTTTTTCTTGTCTACTGTGTAACATTTGTCACGGACATCCGAATGCAAATGTTAAGAAATTTTCCTAAAGTCAGGTAGCTTACTTTGGGATAGAACCAATTTTTTGGGGAGAGAAACATGGAACATTGGAATGTTGCAGCGTTTAGAGGAGAAACGTACTTCTTCTCCAGCAGATAAATAGAGTTGACGTTGTTTAGAATAGTATTATGAGTAAATAATCGAGTAAAAATTGTTCCAATCCGCGGAGAAATTTGCAACAAGGTGAATCAGCTTCGTTCGAAATTGATTGATCAATTAGTTTTCCAGTTATCGTGCTCGCCAATTTGAAAAGTTATTAAACGTGGCGGTATTTAAAAGTTAATAAACCGCAACAAGTATAAATAAATAATCGAATAAAAATTTTGTTCAATCTCTGGTGAAATTTGCAACAAGGTGAACGAGCTTCGTTCCAAATTGATTGATCGATTAGCTTTTTTAGTTACCGTGTACACCGCAGTTTGAAAAGTTATTAAACGTGACGATGGTATTAAAAAATTAATAAACCGCAAGAAAAATAAAAAAAAAGTTACATTCGTCCTTGAGGACCATATTTACAGCCGAAAATGACTATGTAGTGGTCGGTTCAAAGAAAGAAGTTCATAAGGTCACTTTGTCACTCTCCTGAAACTCTCAACACGAATTCACAAACGTTCAAACTTTCTCGCTGTTTTACCGCTAAAATCACATTTCTTCTGAAAGCTTCGCGAGCCAAGCGTTGTCGACGCTGTACGTTCCAACGAAATCAATCTTCCAGAGATCTCAACGAGGATTTTCCTCGCCGGGAGGAACGGCGCAGCCACTCGGCAAAATATTTGACGAGCAATTAGGAAGTTCGAATCCGGCGGCCGTGGGTTTCGGCGCCCGCTGTCCGCAAAAAGCGCAAGCTACGCGCCAGGATTGATCGGAATCTCAGTGCGACGATGGCACGTGTGATTTCTCGTTCCGTGTTCGCGAGAGTTTCCGGCGGATCGGATTTCCGGGATCGCTCGACGCGCGAGCGTCGCTTCGCCCACTCTCGCTTAGCTTTCCACCCTCGCGTTTCTCCCCGCTCGCGTTTACTCGCTCAACTTCATCCTGATACTCGCCGTTTTTCGCCACGTTTTACCTCCACGCAGCACACGAACCGTAAAATAATTTACTGTTAGCGAAATAGTTGGCCGGTTTGCTACAACGAACCTCCACTGTCAACGTATCTCGCGGCGTAGATCGATTTTCTTCGAAATTTCCGCGATATTTCCAGTATATTATCTGTTGAAGTAACTACTTGAAGAAAAATTCTACAGCTTTATTTATGTATACCCGTGACCTGGAGACTGCTATTACTCAGAAATATTCTAGATAAGGAGCGGTGCATATTATTGTATTGAGTATACATTATATTTTGGGTTACAAGGTCTAGGGACAAAAGAACTAATAAACAGATTTCTATTTATGTTGCCTGTAGCCTCTAGCCAAAGCTACAAGCTTAACATTTTTGGTAATGTCCTTTCGCTATAAATATATGAACATGCTCCTTATCATTTCATTGTCTAGTAACACTAAGAGAGTAAGGATGTGAATCAGCATAAACTTATACATTATACTTATACTTATACCTTTAATTATTTCAATATACTTTTCTATTACAAATTCCTCCACTCGTTTCTCAATCGATCAACCTCAACCTCAACATTATCTATACGCAGGCGGAGTTTTACAAAAAGTTCAAGCCTCGTCGAGATGGAGATCTTCATTCTTAAAGTAGAAACTTTAACGCGTAGTAGCGAGCCGCTGTAAAAATGATTTGTCGTTTAATTACGGAGAAACTGTTCTTACAAAGTTGGAAGAATGCTTTCTTGAAAAAAAATTATATTAATGCTTCAGGGCCGTATTTACGTTACAAAAGGATCTCGTATAATAACTGGCAGCAGTTGGTCTAAAAGAAATTCATAGAAATCACTTGGTTCCATCGTCGCTGCGCGACAGTTGCCTCTTAAATTCTCAACGCGAATTCGCAAGCGTTTAAACTTTCTCGCTATCTTACGGCTAAAATCACTTTTCTCCTGAAACCTTCGCGAGCCAAGCATTCTCCACGATTTTTTCTTTTTCCTTTCCTTCTTTTTCCAACAAATTCTGCTCCGACCTGGCCGTTTTCGAACGAAAGTAACGCTAAACGCATAATATCGGTAATTTCGACGTCTAAGACGTATCGCGATGTGAAGTTCCGTCGATTTCTCAATTGTTTGTTGGTGTGCGCGTGTAGCGAGTACAGGCAGCCAAGAAATTTCTTCCTACGAGAGGAATGTCAGCCATGCGCGAATAATATAGCTTTCGAGTCCCGGCGTATTTTACTTTTGAAAGACGTTGTCGCGCTACGAATACCTTAAATGCTATTCTTAAGGTATTTCTCCTCGTACAGTCGCTGGCAAAATTATAGCGCGCGGAAGCGCGACAGACTGCGTGTCAGCACACGCGGCAGAGAAAGAAACTTTTTGGAAAAACTGAATGCAGTAGCCCGCTCTTCGCGTAAGCTCGCGTGGCTTGTGTTATTTCTGTGCACAGCGCACACTCGCACACGCGTGCTTTACATTCGTCCAGAACTTTATGGAATTGCATATTTTGTATTTCTCTGTCTCAAAAATGATACCAGTCAGATCTGTCCAATTTTTAATACAAAATTTACAATATTTTTTACATCGTTGAAAATCTCGTAAGAAAATTTTCTAACACGTAGCTAAAATTTGAAGAAATTAATTTAGTTGTCTCAAATAAGTTGGAGGTATAATAATTGGATTGCAGTTGTTTCTTAATTAAAAAGAAGAAAAAAAGTAAATATTTTTCAAATTCATTTCAGGGAGAGGAACCGTTTGCAGGGAAAGCAGTTTCCTTGAATTACATTTTTATTTGTTTTTCACGTACTTCTAGGTATAGCTACTTGTTAAAATCTTGTAATTTTTACACATTTTGAAATATTCATGAAATTCTGCACTCATTGAGCAGAGAATATTAGTATTTTAATAAATCCTATATATTCGTTAACAAAGTATCGTTCATTCCGTTAAGTTCAATACACAAGCTCGTATGAAGTTTATTAAAAGCTTTCCATAGCATACGAACAATTTCATCAAACGCATGTCAACGCCAATAACACCGGCAGGGACAACAATTTTAGAGAAAATAAATTATATCACTTCATATAGAACTCTCCATAACATTCAGAACTGCCGTGAAGGATTATTATTATGGAACAATCGAATCTCTCCCTGATCGAACGTTTCAAATTGTCCTTATCGATCGTCGCAACCCATAATTACATCTAGTGTTTATTTATTAGCCAACAATTATCTCTAGTGTTTATTTGTTCAAACATAGGGAATACAGTGGCTTACGAAAGAGTTGGAACATTTACAGAAACCCTCTATGAGTAATTCTGCGTGCCACACGGAATTTTTCGATTTTCACTTTGACTCTTTCAATTTTATTGACAGCGCGATAACAGTTAAACTCTTGTTTTAACGATTGAAATTTAAAGGAAAACACCAGAGGAAATTCATTGGCATTGTAACGGGTAGATAGGAAATTTTTGTGCCTCTATAATAAATTTGAGAACGCAAAGTTGCATAGAAGTTTGTTATTATTTTCTATAGAAATTTCTACGTCTTCGGATTCACATGCTCCAAATCTGGCCTAATCTAATGTACATTTTGAACATTCAGCGGATTAAATTGAAAGATAATACGTTCTTACTTACTTTCACGAAGCTTGGTTTTCTAAGAAAGATTTAGAGATCACAGGTTTTCTTAATAAAATACTCTGCATCAATTTCTCGAGACTCTCCGATTGATTTTTCGTTTGGACTTCAACTAAGCTTTCAAAAGCAAGACCGAAGTTGAACAGCAATAATTGAGAAAGTCGGTAAACTTCGTAATTACCGTAAATATATCTACAAGTAGAACGTAGAAATTTCATGGAAATTCACCGAGGACACCTCGGTAAATGGCGTTTCGTTTTGTTCAGAGGGTTTCATATTCGCGTCGGCGGTCGTTAAAATTAAACGTGGCGATCTTCTCGAGCGAAGACGGCCATCCGCTTAATGACATTGCGCATAAAAGGAAAACTGTGCGTCGAATTTATCGTTAGCCGGCAATTACAGGCCGAGTTGACAAAGTAAGCTGCGATAATAAAAATAAACGAGCGAACCACGAATCTAAATAAACGTCGTCGTCCATGGATTTCGCGAACGCTGTTCTACGAGATGTCTTTTTTTCGTGGATTTCAAAGGTACTTTCCGCGAGTACACGCAACGTTGACTAGGATCGCAGAAACGACGAAGCAGTTGACTCAAAGCTGTAAATTTTAATACGACGATTCGGGCTTCTCGATGTTAACTATACGCGGCTGAAACGTGTTATAAAAACAACAGATCTCGCGGGGGAATTTTTTAACATTTTCCAGGGGTGTGAAAATGACGAGGGAAATTGTTTATATACGCGCAGCATTTTGTTGGACGATAAAACGTAATTACAGAAAAATGTGGAAGTTAATATGAATAATAATTGAAGCCGATGGATATGAAATCGATTGCAGTTTTCATTGTATGATGCTTGTTTTCTTCAAAGAGAATAAAACGTTCGAATAATTCCTGTAGAATATTTTGTTCCTCTATTATTTGCATTAACGTTAACGATTAGCGACTATTATTTGCAAATTGTATAATACAAAACCCTTTGTAATATAAAACACGTTACGAAGCATCGAATAAGACACTCTGTTAATTAATTTCATTATGTCTTTCTATCAGGACGAGGTTCTGCTTTGAACATATTTCGCCTTAGACACACAAAGATATATTTTTTCCATATCATCGCTTAACCTCGTCGATTACATAAAAATACATTCCTTTCGCATAAAATTCTTCTATTTCGGTTCGTAGTTGTTCTTTATGAAAATTGATATAATCGAAAAAGGCACTCGATATCAATAAAAAGGAGGACGTATTTATACGTGAAGTGTTAAACGGTAAAAATTTTTACGGTGTGAAATATTTAAAAAATCCGTATGTATACACATATTTAGCACTTGATATTTTTCACAAGATGCTTTACAAGATTTCTTCTCAGTCGCCGTTTATTTGAAAAAATCGTATTAACACAGACAGTGCATCTCGTAACACGCGAAGAATAGTTTTCCTACAATGAACACGTGTTAAAAATCGATGACTGTGAAACATCGAGCAACTATCCACTAATTTAGAGATGTGTACATTAGACACTTCCTTAAGGGAAGTAATATGAGTCGGTTGTTCCATCCTCCACGCTAACATAATATACTTGAGCATACAGTGACACAGGTATGATCATAAATCAGCTTTCAAAGCGCGTCGAGTCTACCCTCTTCTCGAATATATCCACGTTCAACAACGATAAAGCTCGCGCTATGTCACGAACAATCACAGGAACATATTCTATCGGTGCTCCCAAAACTAGCAATAACGTCAAACACACTTCTCCGAAAATTGATATAAAAGTCGAAGAACTTGTACACCGAAACAGAGTTTAAACTGAACGAGAGTGTAAAAGCAAGCTAGAGCGAGTAAATTGAGAATATAAATTCATCTAAATGTACAACCATTCACGAAAGTGTTTTTACACGCTGTAAAAAACAACATGTTTATTTACCGTGCTCAGAGAAAATCGCGAGATTAAGTTAAAAGTTTGCGTGGATTTTGAACAAAATTTTGATGAATTCATTTTCCTATAACAGCTCTAAGCTTCGTAACGCTTTGTCAATAAAATTACAGATATTTTTCATGCATTGGACAAGCACAAGACGATCCGTACAGCCTGTAGCTTGTAATTGGAGTATACGTGTTTCTCTTTCATCGGTAAAATTATAGCTATTTTTAGGATGTTTTTTTTTAGTTGGCTTCAAAGAAACGTTACCTGGCTTATAGCACGTGATAGAGACTTTTCAACGTTTCTAGAGAAGTAGCGCAGGAACATCGTGATAAGTTTGCGTTACTCGAGTCTATAATTTCCGAGAGCAATCGCCTTGAAAGACGTAATACCTACACTCACGCTATTACGGTGACGTATAACATGCCAATTTTATGTTCATAGGCGTTTTCATGTCATGATAAAACAAATATAAAGAAGGTAGATTAAACTCGTGGCCAGATGTACTTTTATACATTTTTATCCGATCCCGGGGTTAATTTCAAAGATATTCTTGACTGGTTGTCGATAATGCAACGTAGCACGGTTTATAATAGTCAATACGCAATAAATTCTATGGAAATGTTAGGAAGTGTTATTATCTTTAGAATATGAGACAGAATAATTGTTGGAAAATATTTTATCGCGCGAAAGTTTGCTATTCTGTGTAAATAACGTGGATAAAGCTTTTTATATAAATAAATATTATTTAGCTGTGACTATGGAAATACCGTTATACCGTGACAAATATGTTTTCAAACTGTACAATGCATTTTTATGAGTAGTTATCGTTCTTTATGCGTGGCCGTTTTATCGCGCGTGTAGTCTCGATACGTTCGAACTTTGCATACGATCAAAGTGAGAAAAATTATAACGATGTTTAATCGTTAAATAAAAATTGGCTGATGTCATAAAGGATTAACCTATCGGCATAGACAAAGAAACCGAAACATTAAAAATTTTCACAGAATTTTAACGACACGACAAAAAGAGAAAACAGCGGTTCGAATGGAATAACGCGAGATCCACGAAGCTGCGTTAAAAACACAGAAATCGAATGCATTATTTCAGGCGAAAAATTTTAATATCGCATTCGCGCCTCGAATCTACCGCTCGTCTGGACCCAAGCGAAATTTAATTTCTCGTTTCCGCGCATCTGCTTCGGCGGAATCGTTTAAATTCGTTTAATGCGCCGCAAGGAGTTTCATTTTACTTGTCACGTCTATCTTTTCGCGGCACCGCGAATCGAACGAAAGAGGCGACGGCGAAATTTAAATCGAAAAAGAACCGTCGCCGTTACCTCGGGTCAGTTATTCGTCGCGATTTTCCCATCGTGGAAAAACTTTTCCAGAACCGAATTCGACTAGTTTCTCGGCCAACTTCCGTCTGCAATCGAACGATTCCTGATTCCGTAGCTTCTTCCCATCCTACGTCGCTTCTCCTTCAGTTTATTCGAGTTTCGTTTGAACTTCTTTAGTTACCAGTTACCAGTTCTTTTGCCGTTTTAAGAAACGCGTTCTTCGTCGACACGACACCCAGCTTTTGCAATACTCGTTTCAATGTATATGTATGCAAATTCTATAAAATTCAAGCTACCCGCCAACCGACATATTTACTTTTGCTGTTGTTCTGGCAGCTATTTTACTGAATAGATTAGATCACGAAAAAAGAATGGTAATTTAGGACTTAGAAAATCGATTCTCGATTTTCCAGGTAAAATTCTTAGTAGATTCGTTATTAATTGTTATTGTATATAATTTAAGTTATTTAAGTTCTTAAAATAAAGTCGATTTTCCAGAATCGATCGTCTTATTTAACCCAAGGATTAACGTTATTATATGTACATCAGCGAATCAGTATGAAGAGGAACTTGTGTAGATGCAGGAATCAGGATAGCGAGTATAATTTTGTAGGCGATAAATTTCCTTCCGAAATGAATCCTCGAGAAGGCTGCTAATTTATTAGGAGTGAAGCCTTTCGAGAAGGTTCGAGCAAAGCTCTTTTTTTTTCTTTCTATGTCGTATCAACTACAAGATTTATAGCGACAGCTTAAGATTAACTATGTCGGTGTTATGTTAATCCGTCGATTAATTTGGACTCTTTCACGAAGTCAAGTAAGTCGTGACTCTTCTCATTTTCCAAATTGTCCTTAAGCGAAGGTTTCGATCTAAATTTATCACGAAGACGTTGTACTTGAAGAATCGTAAAAGCAGACGATCCGCTGCAGTTGCGAAAGAGTTCACATAGCATCGAGCAACTGAGTCCTTTGACAGAATATGGAACGCGGAATTTTGCAATGTAAAATTCTAATTCGCGAAATTGGCCACTTTGTCTCTTCTGGAAAGTGTAATATTCGTTCTACGCTTGAAAAATACCTCAGTATACATTATGTTTTGGGTTGCAAGGTCTAGAAGCAAACTAATAAACAGATTTCTATTTATGTTCCCTGTAGCCTCTAGCCCAAGCTATAAACTTAACTTTTTTGGTAATGTTCTTTCGCTACAAATATATGAACGTGCTCCCTATCATTCCACTGTCTAGTAACACTAAAAGAGTAAGGATTTGAATCAGCATAAACTTATACATTATACTTATAATTATTTCCATATATTTTTCTATTAGAAATTCATGCACTCGTTCCTCAATCAGTCAACCTCAACCTCAACAGATAATAGTAATCACGACGAATTTGATTTGTCATATCTTCATTGATTTTCGTCTTAAATCGATCAATGAAAATATTAAAATACTATCACGACCAGCTGAATTCGTACGTTACCAGCTATCGTCGAATTCGTTTGAAAAATGTAGCATCTTTGCAATTTCAACGGCCATTTATTCCGTAATTCGCGGATCCGACTATTCCGAAATCCCGAAGTGTCCCTCTCCGAGCTACAGAGTGCGCATTTAACCTGCAATTTTAGAATCTAGTTACCCCAAAGCTCTCGAGCACGAAATTATTCAGCAATTTAAGAAGCTGGTTACGCGGACGTTTCCGGGTCGCGGTTATCGTGGCGACCGTGACAAAATTATTAAAAAAGAAAAAAAGAAAGAACGAAGAAAATAATCACGTTCCTCCTCGTTCTCTTCCTTCGTCCGCGGATAAGGAGAGAGTTATGAGGTCCTCATGCGTGGTTGAACGATAATATGGTCGGCCTTGCTGGAGTTATTAAACATTTTTTCCATTAGGAATTTTTGTAATAATATTTCAGGAAGAGAGAAGCGTACACGTGGCCAGTAGAAAATGGCTTCAAAATGAAAGTATTAACGAGTGAAACATCTATTTCGAACTCTTCTTGTTATACTACCGGGACTCGTTAAAATCATCATAGACAGCTAATAGTGAGAAATTAATAAATTACGAATACATACAAATTATGTTCTACTAATTACTAGTACTACGAGTTACAGTAGAAAGATAGTTGATAAATTACTATGCGAGAGAATGAGAGATGAATTACGAAAAGAAAGATGGAAAGCAAAGGATAGTTATTTTAACGAGTTTAATGTAGTTCAAATGTTACCTAAAATATTGTTCGACAGATGGGTATATTTATGTTGCAACCAAAACAGGTAAACATTTGGATTGCTCACGTGTGATAATTTCTCGTCATGTTTCAATTTTCCGAATAGAGTTATGCGGGTTTCGCGGTTTCGTGTTTCAGTGGATAATTAGCGAAGCAAATTGAAACGTGCACGTTGATTGAAAAACACGGGAATTTTGTGAAACTTTCGTACGCGTTGTGCATCCATGTAAATCTATTAAAACTGTAACTCTAAACGGAAGCTTACCGCATCAAATTGATCCCAGCGCAAGGTTTATACGGTTACAGTTTCGCTTCTAAACTTAAGTTATTCGATAATATTTCCATACGACAAACACTCGCTAAAATATCGCGTAAACTTACATAACAAGCTTCGCATGTAAGTAATATTCTTCGGAGCAGGAAGCGTCATTTTTAGGCGACATTTAAGATAAAAAATTACCCGTCAGATATAACTACAGCCATAAGATTATAAAATTAATAGGAGAATTAAAATGTTCATATATATATAAAATGGTCATATTTCTTGAAGAAAACCCAGCATAGTCTAGCTATATTATTTATCAGTCTATCTCTTAAAATAATTCGCAAGAGACGATAACGTCTGAAATAATAAGTAGCCAAAAAATATTAAAAAGTAACTTAAAACAATGACTCACAGATAAGAACATTGAACCATTAAAGATACATATATATATATATAGGAATAACCCATCATTACGTACACTGTATAATTATTCTTGACGATGCAATCCACATTTTCATCAAACGGACCGCGGTTCCACGTGATTTAAAAGTCGACACACACGAGCGACAGGTGTCAGTTTTGTAACCGCGTTTTAGCAATATATAAATTTATACGAACACAGGTTCACGCGTGACGTAATTTCTGATGGCAATTTGTCTTGTTTGTGCCTAAAAAAAAAAAAAAAAAAAAAAAAGTGGACGTGGCTACGATAGACACATGCAACTGGTGCCTACACGATTGAAAGAATCTCCGCTATAAATTATGGCCTTGTGGAAATTTACTCTTTTTCTGTAAGTGTCTTCATATGCACAGAGGTGTATTTAAAATTCGCTGTCCACGATCGAATCGACATTTATGAAAGCCCGTCAATCTGCGCCGCCGTTTGCAACAATAAATCCCGAATATGTACCATCTGAAGCTGCAGGATCGACCTTTCCGGCCCATTGTGTCCGCCATGATCGATCGGACGTGCATTCGTTTTCGTCGTAACTCGTTTCATAATAAAAACCAAAAAAGAAAGAAAGAAAGATACGAAAGAAACAAAAATGGGGAACAGAAAAATGAAAAATATCGAGAAATACGAGAAACGGAAACAGAAAGACAGCAGCAGCATCATTTCCGACCGGGACGATAAATTATGCTTCGGCGTATCCTTCCGGCCGTGGAAAATTTATATCCGTGGCTTGTAGAGGATTTCGTATGGTGAACGCGGAGCACGAAAATAGTACGCCAATGAAAGATATCGATTACGTCTGTGCAATTAAAAGCAGGTTCAACGATCTGCTCGTGTGTCACAAACGCTTCCCTCTTTCGATCCTCACGTTCTCTGGTTTTTACGCAAACAATAGGATATTGTTAGGAATCCCGTTTTGCTCCCTTGTCAACCCCTTCCGCAGCGAAACACAATGCCACGACCTCGACGTGGCTATCAGACGAAAGTCCAGATATATCGTTTAGGGTGGCTGACCATCCAAAGTTTACGATGGGGTCGAGAACGTTCGCTACTTTTGAGTATTTCAATTTATACGTGAAATTCATGTAGTGTCGTTTAACGCAGCGTGATGCATCGCTTTTCATACCGACATCGGCCAAATGTGACCTGTCGATTTTGGTAAAACTTCCTAAATTTACAATTCTTTTTGTTCATCTGCAATATACAGGCTATTCTTTGAATTTGTAACTAGTCCGATTTCACTGCTCATTTAGCGAATGCTATCTTGGCGATAATTCGGCTTGCGAGAAAGTGCCAGAGTCCAGTGACAACTGTTGTTAGATTTAGGTTTTACTCTGTGCAAAGTTCCCAAGGTTTACAAGCTTTTAGTTCTCTTCAGCCGTCTTATCTCTGTTAGATCGTCGATGAGAGAGCTTGCTGGCTGATGTGGGTGGTTTTGTAGTCTGTGTTTATGCGCTGACGCGTGTTCTCTCGCATATTGGCGCACCCATTCCATGTTAAGCTCTTCGTTCCTCGAATACCAAGAGGACTGCTGTTATCTTCCTAAGAGTTTTGCCTTGCAGTCGTTGAATACATGAGCTTTTTATTTTTAGCACAACTTGGTAATCGATTTTCACAAGTCCAGATCAGGATGAGCGCGTCTTTGTACGTTCAGGAGTTCGCCGTCGTCTATCGAGACCAGTTTTGTCCAAAGTTCCGCCTCGTTTTATTTCATTTATTTTCCACCCGTTGCCTCTCAACTCGTAGCTAAGTAGGTTCAGCCATGTAGGTTCATAGCGTCTTAAACATTAGAGCGAAACATAGCGTCTTCGTACATTAGAAAAAGAGAAGAACCCCTTCGTAGGAAACGTTGAAATTTCCGGCAAATGCCGACCCAGCGTTCGTTACTGTCTGATTTGATAAGGCGGTCCAACAAGGATAAAGCGAATCTAGGGATTGCAGGATCGAAATCGGGCGAAGCTTTAATATCAGTCCACTTTAACGAAGCGTCAGACGGACAGGGAGTGCTCGGTGGTCCTAGAGTTCGTGAGTGTTCTGAACTACGATGAAGAGCAAGAAAGTTTCCGGCACGCTGTCACAGTGAGCAAAGGAGCGTTCACCGACGACCCTGACTTTGCTCCCTCTCTCCGTCACGCTGTCTGTGTCTTTGGTTAGTCCCGTGGACCGTAGATGGTTGCATATTGCAACAGGCGGTGCAGCGTGGCGCGGCTGCATTATTAAGAAGTTGGTGTAACGCGACGGAGACATGGTTGCCGCAGCTGTGGTCGCCGGCAAGTTGCCCTCCTCCCAAGGAAATCTAATAAGCGAGCACAAGTAAATTAACCGAGCTAACTTTTAACCAGTCGAATAATCTCGTTCTTAGCGAATTCGTTTCGCTTTGCCGCGTCTTCACGAGCGTTCTCTGCGAGGTGAATTCGACGCTCGTGCAATTGATTTAAGCAGCCTAAAGGATATAAACGATGCTTTGTTTTCAAGGAAACTGAGTTGAAGATCGTAAACGTAGAGTGGAACGAACAGTTTTTTGTAGAACGGCGTAGCGTGGTTGTGATTGTTGGAACTTTTGATTGGGATTACTGAGATGAGAGGAAATGTTTCTCTTCGAGATACCCTTCGTGTTGTAATCATCCTGAAAACTGACCTGAATTTTAATGAGTCGTCTTCCTTCGCTAGAGAATTCGAAAGAACTTGCTTTTACAGTTAGTAGCTAATGGACGAAAATATTTTCTCGAAACTCGGAAAGCGTTTCTAAATTATTTTCATATTTTTACATAATAATTGGAGGAGACTAGAAGATACTGGGAAGGGAGAACGAGAAGCAAAGACGAAAGACTTGTAGCGAGATACGGATATGGAAATCATTCTAAATCGAAAGAATATTGGAGAGAGAATGCGGAAAAGAAGCGTAAATTCTGAAGAAGAGGGAGGAGACAAGACCCGTGCTGGAGGAGCGTGAGAAGACAAGAACTGAAGAAGACGCGAAGATGATATTAGGATCAATGGGTTGGAGAATAGAAATGCCAGGGAAGACAGAGAGGAGGAGACGATAGCTAAGGCAGGCAGGAAGGAAGAAGAGGGGAGAACAAAAGGGTTAGGAGCAATGGTAAGAAACAGAAATGAAAGAGGGACAGGAAACAATATTGAACACCGGAAGGGGGACGAATAGGAGGAAGAACGGTATAATAGAGGGAGAGAACAAAGGGAGGATTTTGGGTAAACGATAGGTGTTGTTATATGCAAATGTTGAAACTTTAGAATAGGCTATAGGCGGAGTGTGGGAGGTAAACGTAGAAAATAAGAAGAAAATATAAAGCCGGAAATACGTTCCAAGCCGATAGACAAGTGGGCTATGGGTAATAAATAAATAAATTACACGAACATATACATAATAGAAAGAAAATATCACGGAAAGTGACTATAACGTTGAATCTTACGTTGAACTTCGATTTCGCAGATTCGGTGTACCTTAAAGCAACAGAAAAATGCAATTAACCGTCGCTTTAAATCTCTCTTACATCTCGTCGCTACTTTAAAAGATCCAAATTAAACTCGAATCTCCTGTACGTGACTGGCGTTAAACTGCGCATTATGGGAGTGGAAGGAATTTTCATATATCTCTCATCGTTTCTATTTCATTTCAATTCTGCGCCGTTTTATCGAAGGATATTATAGCATTTTTTTCGGTTGTTTATTCGACTATTAAAACGACTGAGAAGATGGCTCGACCCGAATGGAAAAATTCGCTCCCTTGGAAAAACCAAAGAACGTAAGACGAAGTATCGAATTTTCACAAGCTTAGTGCCGCGACACGACGTTGTACGTCGTAAAATATTTCTCAAATCCTACGACGAAAGAACACACACTTACGCACAGACACGGACCCGAGTTAATGCACGAAGGAACGAGGAATTAGCTGTAGAGCTTCACGTGTCGAACGAAATTGCCATGGCTCGTGGAGGCTTGCATATTCATGGACCTGGATTATCATCGTTTACACACGATACTGCATCGCGCATTATTAATGTACTCTCCTTTGTCTAGTGATTTTCCCGTCTTCTAAATTCCTTCCACACCTCAGACACATCCTACTCTGTTGCTTCGTTTCTTCATGAACCGAACGTCATTTACTTCTCTATCAGAGATAGCGAACAGACCAACTTGAATTTCTACAAATTTGAATCAAATCCAGGCTTCGTTTCATAGGACTCGAACACTATTCCTACGATACAGTGGTTCGTCCATTGTGCTTGCCAAATATTCGATCTTCACAAGCTGCTTTCGAGCCAGTTTTCGGAACCAGTACTCACCGGTTTCGAAAATCTACTTACAATTAGTTGGACAATTTAGCTAATCGAATCTGATACACAAGCGACCGTATTGTACTGGAGAAAACACACCAAACTGAATCACCGTAGAGTCCCGATTATCCAAGATGATATGAAGATGGACCTACCTCGGATAAAGATCTGTCGGAGTTCGTAAATCGTGTAACAAAGTCATAGAGAAGATTCTGACAATGTAACGTATTGTTCATGCGTCTAGGTTTAATCAATTATCAAATAGATTATCTGCGAGAGTTTGATTAATCGCTTTCACGATAACCGGTTATTTACTTTTTCGTAACTTTCGTTTTAAAATTTCGACAAAAGTGGAGTTACGGTAAAGTTCAAAGCATCCCGGACGCTATGAAAACTTCGATTAAACGGTACTCGGATAGCCGAGACTCCGCTTTAATTCCATCCATCCACGTCAATTTATATTTCCAATATTTAAAATCCTGAATTTTCTATTTCATTCTCCCTCTGAAAGATTAAAAGCGTATAATTCAAGAGAACACAATTTGGTGGCGGAATCTATCCAGCTTTCCTTTGACACACAGAGCTCTCGTACGAAGTGACATTTAAACGTCGATTCGTGCCACGTGCGCGTTCGAATCGAACGTAACAACATTTTCCCGGGTTGACTTCGCTCGTCTCGATGCGGTTTAGAATAGAACGGAGAAACGAGCAACAAGCCGAACGCGTTTCGTCGGGACAAAGCGACCGGTGGTTTTTAACATCGGCCAGTCGTCCATTCGACCATCTATTTCTGGATTTGCCAGGACAAATGTCTCCTGGGTCAATAACCGAGCGCGATTGTAGGTATTCAGGACTGCGGGGACATTCTGGTTGCCTCTCAGGTATGTCAATCGATACGTCCAACTGTATTTTTGCCAGTGTATCGATATTTTCGGCCGACCAAGTTGCTTTATTTTCGCGAAACGAAACGAGCTCCAACGAATTGGAGAAAGGATTGCGCGGGATTATTTTTTACGAGTATTAGATCCGTGCGAGGGGCGTGATTACTCTTCTATTTTTCGTTCTTGCTTCGGTAAATTTGTCGGTGAGCCGATTAGAGATATTTCACAGAGGAACAGTCAGCAGCGTTGGTTCATTTCTTAGCGAATTCGTTGCAAGTTGATATCTCGTTGTATTCTTGTTCTGTGAATTCTTTATCGCGTTCACATTGCGAATTTTAAATATAGCACAGATCATTTGTAGGATTTACTTACTTGTAATATTAAAATAATATATTATCTGTGTTATAATAGAATATGGTGACTAAATGTTACGTTTAAACGTCTAAACGTTTGACTTAATATTATGGCGATTAAACACGCGCGATGTATATTACATTAAATATTATTTCGTTGTTAATTGTATGAAATAAAATAGCTATATTGTAATTATATGGAATTATTTCATACCTTTTGATGTTTAGTATCACCTTCCTATTTGCTTTTTAAATCAAACGCACGAGGAGGTGGGGACACCGATATATGCAGAAAGCTTTTTGAAAGTTTTTGATGAAATTAAAGTAACCATATTCGTACGGCCGTTAATTAAAACGTTTCGACAAAATGTTTACTTTGATATGAAAATTTGGACAGAAAAATTACTAATTATTTCGTATTACTTTTGACGCGTTCAACGTGCCTTTTAATATTTGACAAATTTGCAACATGCGAAAACTGTTGGCAGTGAACGAACGACACAATAATGTAATCATATTATAATTTACAGACTGCGTGAAACTATAATAATTAATTTAAGACAAAGTACATAAACCAGGCATGCAGCGAAATTAAAAAAGTTGTTTCTCCTTCCAACTTATCTCCTTTCGCTTAACGTAAACGTCGCACGTTTCGAAGAAATCTTAAAGTTCGTACGACGAATTAAATTCCTACCACGGAATAAATGGATAAATTAAAACTGGTGAACCTGTTTCCAGCGTCAAGAGGTTTCCATTAAAAACTCAATCTCCGATAAAACGATGATGGTGGCTCGTTGTTTAATAACGGGACGCAGTTACCGGCCGATGTCAAGAAAATATTCCGTGATCGCTTTAATCTCGAGTGAATCCGCTGAAAACTTATGGCAAATCATTGGTCGCCAGTCACGAACTCCAACCCGTGGTATTTCGCACTGGGAACGAGAACGGAAACGAAACGTCGTTCCAAGAAACTCGTTGCTTGTGAAATAGTTGTACATGTCTGTCTCGTAGGAAGACGTTTTCCAGTCTTTCGTGTTATATAGCACGAACCAATGTCGGTCTTCTTTAAACATTAAAAAATCTCATTAATACACCAATCATATCCCGGATCAACGGAACCAAACTGAAGCAGACTGGAAGAAATCGGCGATTTATTTTCGCTAATAAAACGTCACAACGAGTATCATCCCTCGAGAGTATTTTATTGCATATCACTCGCGTTCTGTAGATTTATACGCCATTAAATTTCCCATAAACGCGCGTAAATTCGTAGTCTAATTATCATGTTCGAAGATAATTCTTTCTGCCTTTTCTCTTTTTTCTCTCTCTTCCCCTTTTTTCCTCTTTTTTTTTTTAAATTATCGGAGCAAGATTGCAACGCGACATAAAAACACCCCTGGATTTTTCGAATCTGATCGCGTGCACCGAGCGTTTCCGGTGCGTCACAAGTGTAACGATTCATTTCCCAGAAATTGCGCGACGCTGTTACCTTTTTCACGACGAAACTCGTGCGATACGGTCGTATTTACGTGTAATTGCTGTACATCGAGAATGCATGACCTATGCAAAGCTGAGTTTGTCGGAACCAATCGAATTTAATCACAGATTCAGTACCGCCGTATGGTCGTAATCGAACACGTAGTCGACAGACTTAAGTTCGTGACCCTCTCTCCCCCTCACTCCACCTGCTGCACCTCCTGAAAACGCGTTTCACGACCAAACCAGTGCTCTTAAAACGGTACCGTTTTCTTATCTGCGTCACGAAAGCCCTTCCGTGGCTTGGTTCGCTTAGTAATAGGGTTTTAGTGTCTGGCAGCGAATCGCATGGCGAGAAATGTTTCTTAGCGGAGGTGAAACTTTCCGCGAAGTAGTAAAACTAGAAGCTGTGGAAGCTGTGCTTCGGATAATAATAAAATTCCCAGTTAACAGGCCCGCTTCTTTCGCGTGGTTGCGAGTTCAGTTTTGCTTCTTGTATCGAGGGATTGATTCCATAAACGTAACGTAATAAATACGACACAATAAATATAAATATCACAAGAGCTGGTATTTGTAACGTCGCCTACAGAAATCTTCATACAGCGTGTTGTTTACAGTACCTGGCTATCGCGTTAGGATCTTGAAACGTTCTATAGTCTTCAGCTTTTCTTCTTCTTTTTTCGTATTTAGTAAACTCTACTCTTTTTAGCGCGTTACGAGTACGAAGCATTTTGAAATCTTATCAGCTCTGCCGCGAGACTCGATCATCGTGCAAAGTTTGAAACAAATGCAGGGAAGTATAGGTATAGAAATTACAATGTAATCATTGCACTAAATGTCTCGCAATTTCTATAAATAATAACAGAATCGTTTGACAATGTTCCATCGTAATCAGCATACTCCGATTACCAGCGAAACGTCGCGCTAACATAACGTGGGCTTTCCATACCATACCATACCACCGGACACGACTTTGTTGATAATCTGCAAAAGTCAGTAAATTTTTATAACAAATGGAAGCTGTAATCTGTTCTGTTGGAAGGGTATATATAGCAGTATCGCTGGTTGCAACGTAACTTTCGCCACACCCAGCATTGATAAATCGCCATCGTGTGTATCGTGTCGGTCGTACAATCGTGACACACGCGATAAGCGTCATTCGAATGTTATTCGTCAACCACCAGCTACGCCCCTGTCGTTCACCATCAGAACTGACATTTCTGCTATAATTATTGCAACCGCTACGTATATACAATCCATCGTACAATTAAATATTATTAGGAAGAAATTGTTTATGCATTTTCAAGCTACAACAGACGGTGGACGTAGTTTCGTTGGGATTAGCAACACGATGCTTAAATCATCGCTTTTGCGCGCGAAACGACGTTAATACGAGCAACTGTACGTTTTCAACAACTTGCAGAGAGGCTATTACGAGAAGAATTACCGATTTCGACGAAATTTACTTAATGGCATATTACGTGTAACGTGATATATGGCGGTGTATTCCATCAGCAAACGCAAGCTCTCTGTCCGAATCGATTTCGCCAATAAATACAATCGATAAAAGCAAACTTCTATCTGTGAAAAGCAAACAAACGGCTGCGATAGCGTTACGTCAACGCTCGACACTTTTAATATTCTATGTATTATTTTTCTCTGCTTTTACGAGGTTTTCACTACTGTATCTCGCGAAACGATTGTCACGGACTTTTGGGTAATGCGACCGTTTATTTACGTTTCTTTGTGATTTGCGTTAATTGAAAGCCGCAGGCGGTGACCATCCAATTCAATTTGTCGCTTTGAAATTTCAATGAAAACGACAGAGACGAATATCGTGACAAGGAATTGCGCGCCGATCAAATCGCCGACACCCGAGCCTCGATTTTATCCCTGTGGATTTACTCTTTTGTTTCAACTTTGTGGGAACAAGCGGTCTACCGATTCTGCATTCATTCGACAAGTTTGCTTTCCGTGCGAAATTTAACGGCACACGACGAACAGTCGCAAAAGATCGACCGTTCCGGCTGCGTTTCACCACCGTTCACGTTCATAATAGGCACACGATCGTATTTCTCAGACTATTGGGCCGATGAATGTCAAATGTTCCTCCGACGCTGCAATTTAACGTGATAACAACAACTGTTAAATCTTGTTGTATCGTTAATTATCAACCGTCGAAGATATTTGTTAGAAATCACACACAGTATGTTCTATTTAAGTGGGAACTCTCAGTTACAGTGGAACTCGATTATCCCAACTAATTGTATTCAGAACAATCGGATAATGGAACGATCATTCGTTACACGTTACGCGTATTACATACATGCGTTATTAATCGTCTTTGTTCTTCGATCTTTTCTGCTAAATTGCATATCCTTTTTAAAGTTAGTATTGTCACTGTATGTCTGTATACGTCACTATCCTTTTCAATATCAACGGTCAAAGAAGAAATCGACAGGTACGCAGAAAAATACAAGGAAAAAAACAGCAACAGATCGAAACCAGCTGGCTGCTGAAGCGAGTAAAATTCTCATAGAAAGAAGACTAAAAAGAAAACACCCCACTGACCTCACTAAAGGAATAAAATAGTCAAATTCGAAAATGGTATCCCGCTGGGAGTAATCATTCACATGTTATTTAACAATTAAGTTAGAAAAATTTATCAAATGTCCAGCTGGACAAATTGTAAAGTACAAATTAAATAATAAAAAAATTCTATAAAGAAGACTAAAAAGAAAACACCCCACTGACCTCACTAAAGAAATAAAATAGTCAAATTCGAAAATGGTAACCCGCTGGGAGTAGCCATCCGCGTGTTATTTAGCAATTAAGCTAGACAAATTTATCAAATGTCCAGCTGGACAAATTGTAAAGTACAAATTAAATAATAACAAAATTCTACAAGGAAGACTAAAAAGAAAACACCCCATTGACCTCACTAAAGAAATAAAATAGTCAAATTCGAAAATGGTAACCCGCTGGGAGTAGCCATCCGCGTGTTATTTAGCAATTAAGTTAGAAAAATTTATCAAATGTCCAGCTGGGCAAATTGTAAAGTACAAATTAAATAATAATAAAAAAGAAACTGTCCTTTTCTATCTTGTTTATTCGTATATATATGTATTACATAAATTTATAATTAACATAAAAGCATCAATAACTAATACGTAAATAATTGTACTTCATTGTACCTCGATATATTACATTTCATACAATATTACAAAACTGTTACCAAACTGGAACGACGTTACGAACACAGTTACCAACACTGACGCGTTAGAGTTCCATCGATGATTCCTAATTACAACTACGGTTGTGAGCTCATTATTTTATTAAGCCGCGTAACGAGCCGTCAACGGCTGTGCATTGTTAACGAGCACGTCGCGTTTCCGTTGAATCGCGCTGGCATGTCGTGGGTGCAACGATTTCACCGCCATTTTACCGGAAGCCGCGGAATCGTGTGTCCAAACCAAGCCACAGAATCGTGGATCGACCTTGTTTTGAAGAACTTGCTGTATCTCGAATAATTGAATATCGCGAACAATCGGTTTCATTTCTTTAAATATCGATCGGATTATCGTAAATGTTTTAATGAAACAAGTATACCTACCTAGGTATTAGGAATTAAGAATCACGAATAGACATTGTTCTTTAGTTTTTGTTTAGTTGTTTCAGTTGAAATAGTAAGAAAATAAGAAATAGTAAAATGGTAAGTATTAGGTTGTACGAAAAGTTCCTTTCGTTCTTTGTTCTGTATTAGTTTATTGAATTATGTACGAACATAATAATAGAAATAGAACGAAGTGGATCATACATAATTCAATAAAATAATATAAAACAGAAATTGTTGCTTATCTATTATCACCTTACGAAACGAAAGAAACTTTTCGGACAACCTAATACGTAGCTCGAAACACGTAATGGAATCGTAACGTGCGTTGTATCATTAACAACACGAAGATTTTTCACTTATTCATAATTTATTCCAAGTATTACCATAACGCAGAATGTAATCGGTAGATTACGTGGCAAAAGGATGAAGATGAATCCGTTTACGATTAGAAATTTTAATCTACGTATCTGTCGAGAATTGTGGGTCATAATCTCCGAAATAAATGTATAGGGACACTTACATTACACTTAGAATTGATATAAAGATAGTTTCACATTTATTTGATATGCAATTTACAAGATATTCGTCGATACTCATTTACACGCGTCTCAGCGCACTCTTTGTCTCACCATCTTCTTTACCACACTACCAACGGAACAGTTACATTCATTGTTTTACGAGACTCTGTGCACGTACATACTCCCACACACTCATACTCATATAACTGTGTCACTAATACGCGACTAATCTAGAGTAGCACACAAAATTACACACATCTCCATAGTATCGATTAATTATTTCTGATAGTTCGTTTCTGTTATGTGTTCGCCTAAGTATAGATTATTCGAAAGAATTCTATTTTGCGAGAATATAATGACGCGTGATAATTATGAATAAAGTAATACCTGTAATATAATTTATCATAATGCAATTACTTGTACCTGTGTATCGCACGTGTGTCATTTATAAATTGATTGAAACGAAAATTAGGTAGCAGGTAATAGGAAAATGAGCGTGTGTATAGTTGCGAGCAACTTTAAGTGAAATTAAGATAAAGAAATACTACGATTCCCTCGTACGTATAATTTCCGCACAAACTTAAAACAGACATTTTTTACAATTCGTAATAGAAAGACACGATATACAAAACCTACGACTAACATAAATCATCAGTTTTATTACCCACGAACACGTTAATTGTCATATAGCGTTTCTTCGAAAATGTCTGACATTAAAACATACTCTTTTTTAAATCGTTACACCATCTACCTCGTACGAATACGAATGTTAACGTGCGTTGATGTCGTAAGACATTAAACTTGCGTTTCGATTTTATATCACGCGAGCTTCTGGAAAATGTTGCGTCATTTGACCAATATATATCCAGGTAGAATCTGGATTCTCTTTCGTAATTAGAATACGCCTGAGTATCCAGATAATTTAATTTCTGTTATTTAATCTGCTAAGAAGAGAAACGTTCTACCAAAGCTACCTATTTTCAAAGTTTCGAAGTAGAATAAATGAGTTAGAAATGATTTCTATTTTAACCGTAGATATGTTACGTATCGCTATTAAATTAATTCGTTTGTTGATATAATTCCAAGGATTAATTAAATTGAACACGTATAACTGTACGATAATTGAGTTCGATGATAGTCCAGGGCCTAGGGAATGTCTATGAATTACGTGGATATTTTATCGCCGATTAATATTTCATCCGGGTATAACAGCAATTATCGCTGTTTATTATAACATGCAAAATATCGTTCCATCCGTGAAACGAAATGTTCGCGTTGTTTCATAAAATGTAGTGGCAAGTAAGTAGATGGGAATTTGCCATAAGACGACGAAGTTTGTTGAAAACCAAACCATCGAATTCTCTGCTTTGGTTTTCCAAACGCTATAAATTAAGATCCGAAACGAGGAAATTAACGATATCGCGTTATTAGCATCGTTATCTCCGAGTATTATTACCGTCGATGCATTATCATCGTTAACCATTACCGTCAAGAGACATTATCATCAAACATTCGTATCACTACACTTACATTCAATATCGAAATTATCTTCGGCATCAACGTCGTAATTAATTGTTAATTCGATCAATTCTAATTACCCGAATATTAATAATCCTTTACCAAACAAAAGTCAGTTGCACTTCATTAGCTGCATGCTCAGTGTACCGAGAATTATATTCTCATTGTGCAGTCGTTGTAATGTATCGATGAAAGCAACGTTGTTCGTTGCACCAAGGACCTCCCTTTTTATTTTCATTTATCTTCTACACGAAAAATTATAGGAGATTCGAGTGAGAAAAGCTGCAATTTTGTAAGACCAGACTCCATTTCATATTAACTTTTCCTAGACGATCTTCTATGGGTTAGCGATTATTACGTCCGAGATTGACAAGATTCGATGAGATTCTCGGATAACAGACAACAGTCGCTCTTTTCATACGAAATTTCATTTATTCGAATTCAGACCAACGTCAATCGACAGATTCTTGAAATACTTGCCGATTCCGTATCTATTTGCCTGCTGAGTCACATAATTCTTTCAACGATATAAGTAACTGCATAGAACTACATTCTTTCTGTACTTGGAACCATCGAAGCTCTTTTTCTTCTCCAGTACCACCTTCGTTTGCTATTTCCATTTGTATGAAATCGTCGTTATTATCGTCTTTATCGCAATAAAACAATTTCATGAAATCGGTGTATTTAAGGATTTTCTACTGTCGTCAGCATCCGAGGAATCCACGTGTTCCAGACAATCCTCAACGTTTTTGTTTTTCAATGTCTGTGATTGTGACTTTTCCAACACCGTGTGTTTTCCTTTTTTTAGTTCCATGCCACTTACACCACTTTCGATATTTTTAATTGCGTGGTACTTGGTCTCGATAACTGATGGATTGGCAATTAAGTGATTGCGGATTTTGTCATTAGCGCCTAATGACGAAAACCGCAATCACTTAGTTGCCAGCCCGATAGAACGCCATTAGATTCATACTAAATTTATTTAATCGGAATTCACTGGATCGAATAAAGGAAAAATACACTGTATAGGAACTCTAGTAAAATACGATATACATTACGAAACATTACGTTCGGATACATCTACATGTTTAAAATATTCTGTTTGGATAATAAAAGTTTCAGACTGGAATGTCTCTATTTTGTAGATTGCTGTGGAATGTATTCGACCTGCTCTCCGTATGTTTTGCAAATTATTCTAAAGAAAAGTCTTTATCAAGAAACTCTGCTAACAGTTGGTCTATTATTTCATTTCGTTATGGAAATAGACACACTTTGCGGTAATAAATGCAAAGCCTGTGTAGGGCATTCAGCTGTTGTTGAGGATACGTTTCAGTTACTTCTTCAACAATGTGAATGATGTTTGCCTGTTTTTCAAGTGCAGGATACGCTAACATGATATTCGTATATAGGATTTCTGGAACTGCAACTCTAAAACTGTGGCAACCGAGTTACTTGCATTATGATTGATGTTAAATAAACTTGATGTTGTTATGTAAAACGCTATAACGCAAAACATGTCCGAAATATTTCCTATATATTTAGTACTAATTGTAATTGTAATTTAAGGCTTTGTAGTCTTTGTTTATAAATAGGAAAAATAAATATTGTACTATCGTTCATGTACAACGATATTGATGATAAATAATTAGTAATAATAGCGGTGAAAGAACCACGTACGTAAATATAGTATGTTGGTAAATATTTTTTACTTTTCACAGCGGATATACATATTTTGTTATTATTAAACTTTGAGTATTTTTATATTTTTATGAACGCAATGAAGAACACGGTGGAATCTAAACAGAGCTACGTTTCGCTCATGAAAAATTCTAACGAATGCTATGCTTTAAATACGTCATATGTTTTAACGTATTACGCGAGCTGTGCGCATTTTTTTGCCCCTTGAAATTCTCCATAAACATCGAAATCCTTCCAACAATTTTATCTGTCTTCCTGTCTACCCTTTTATATTTGTAAAATCACTTCGCTAAAAAAATAATTCTTAAGGTTATTATTAATTAACGTCGTTGCTATCTAACGTTTCACACAAACACGAGATATTATAAATTCTGTCACGATTTACGGCAAATAATGCTTTCGTACGCGAGAAATGTTCACGTGAACGAAACTGATGCATATTATAATTATGTATCGCGGTTGATTTATGACTTTATCATGAAAACACGAAATGCATTTATAATTGCCTCGTATTATCGTGCTGGGAACGTTCACAGCGAAACGTTTTTACACGATTTCGTTAATCGATTTCTCCGCTGGTATCGCCATCAAGATATACCTCACTTATTCGATCGCGGAGAAAAGAATTTGGCTAAGGTAGCGCGCCGAATAAATTTCCAAACCTACGACTGGATTTACGTTTATCGCTGGATAAAGTCGAATTTAGCTGTATCGTTTCTGCGGCCAAATACATTTCGAGTGTTCTTTAATCTAGATACTAAGCTAGGATTAAATAAATTCAGGTGAATTTGATAGAATCTCTAAAAGGAAAAGGAACACGGTATTTCCATTGTTTTTTCTACGAGATTAATACGTAGAACAGTGTAAACGAATGTGTAGCACGTGGAAATTCAAAGATAGTTTTAATTGCTGCAATAGTACACGATATATGCAGACGATATCTTGTTCCTTGCTTTCAAAAACCCAGAAACTATTAGCTACCTATTGAAAGGAAAAATCTTGTCATTAATGTAGTATCGTGGACAAAAGGCCTAAGATATCGGCCGAACCGTAAACAAAGTCGAGAGAGCCGCGGCATCGTCGGGTACATCAATGCGTCGTCGGTCCTTCCAAGTGGATAGCTTCGTGGAAAGGGCCTGCGTGATCCTGGCCACGGGCGTTTCGGGACACGTGTCCGATAGGACGGAAAAAGACAAAGAGACGGCTAAAGGCAGTGTTAGTTGAAAAGCCGGAGAGAACGGATGCAAAAGGCGTGCAGTGTGAGTTGAGAAGCGAGAGCGAGCGAGTGCAGAAGCCAGAGAGTGTGAATCGGGAAGTCGAAAGCCGCGTATGAGAATAAGACGTACGACAGCATTTCGTTGCTTCGAATATTATTTATTAAATCAAAACATCATTGCTTGTCCTTTCCTCTAAAGACCCATTTGGATACTACATTAATAAATGGTCAATTTACTTAATAATTTTCTATCTGAAATATTCTACTCTAAGTAGAATTTAGTACAGAGTTTTATTTGTCCTAGTCACGCCACTTCTTGAATAACTCGACGTTCTTAACACCAGCCGCGTTCTTTGCATCATTCAAGATCCAATCCTGTGTTCTATTAGAACTACCAAATTTCAGATTGTTTTTAATTGTTTTTAATTGCCGTATCTCCGGCCAAAATTAATTTTCGTTTAATTACGACTGTTCTTCGATCGGTATCATTCGAATTATACCGATTTATACCAAGGTAGAATATCTAGATACCGTAGTTGCGGCGTTAATTTCCTTAAGCGTCTGTTAAAGTTGTTCTTCAAACTTTAAAAATCGTCTTGTTCGTTAGATGGACGTAAGAAATTGCGACATAAAGGAACGAGGTCCGTAGCAGCGTTAATTTGCTACAAGACAGGCGCCAAGGAATATGACACGCTGATCCAGCATAATCCTTCTTCGCATTTCCCATTTTTCTCTCTGACTTCTTCCAAAAAATTTCATTTTCTCTCGTATCGTTTCCCCTTTTTTTCAACGTCGACGAATCCCTCGACCAGGCACACGATATGCGTCTCGTAAAGAATAAACGCACGATTCTACAATATTTAGTCCTTGGAATTCAATTTGCCGATTCGTCGCGAGCTTTTCTTTCGCGTCCGCCTGATCATTAGTCGTCAACGTTCGTGTTCTTCAATTAGTATCCCTCTCCCTTTCTTCTTTCTCTTTCACCACCTTTCTCCATTCAAAAGGACGAACAAGAGAGACGAAAGGATACGTTTGACGATGAAACGCGAGGTTGGCGCGTGTTAACCATTCGAAAGTGATGGAACTGCATGTAAAAGCGGCATCATGAACTTTAATAGCTCTCGTCACCGGCTTGGAAACGTGAATTAGAGTACCGCTTTCAACGGATTCCTCCCGCTAGTTGAAAGGATGTTCCAGGCGTCGAATAATAAAGACGCGCCACTGTGATCTACTTTGCGTTGATTATTCTGTAATTTGCCGACGGCATACGGTTCTAGCGGTGTTTAAAAGAACCCTGGGAAATTTCGTTTCGGAAATAGTTAAACGACCATGTTCCTTCTGCAGTTCGATCGCGTTATTTATTCGTCTGTCCGATTTAGAAATAATTATTTAGGCAGTTATTGTTAATAATTATTTAGGTAGTCTATTGGAGGTGATTATTTCGTTTAAACGATCTTCTCTTTGATCCTTGGTAGAAGTTGTAAGGCTGGACGTCGTTCGGTTCGAGAGAGTGTTCCATTTGCAAGAACTTGGGAGTCATCGCATTTGATTAATTAAAAGTGTAGCGAGTACGAGGCAGCTAACGTGTTACCTTATAACCACGTGACAGTTCATTTGAATAATGAGCAGAGAAATTTCGCGAGCTCCTTACAAATGGTTTTGCAAGTCAAATCCAGGAAAGTTGGGGCCGCGTGACGTACGCGTGAAGTTTGGAAATAGTCATCCACAATGATAAATAATTGCCCCAGTTACTACGAGTGTTGCGAATATTCCAATTTGTGCAACATTAATGTCGTCTAACAAGACCTTTGATATTAATCATTTTTTCCCAACTTGACACGTTCCAGTACAATTTGAAATGACGAAAATACGAGGAATGAACGGAATCAAGGCGAATCGATACGAATCACGGAATTATCATAAATCGTTCAATTTTCAATTTTACTCGAAAGTTTGGAAAATAAGGTTCAATAAAATTGAAGGCGGTTTTCGAAAGGGCAAATCCCATATAAACGAACTTTATTCCATAATTTTGATTTATTATCGTAACAAACGAACAATTTATTTCTTTTTTTTTCCTTCTGTATATTCCGAACCCTCTCGCTTTCATATCGCATATGTTTTTACCTTCGTTGCAACGAAAACAAAAGTGGTGCATAAATTCGCGCATTCAACACGTGGCAACGTAAATTTCCCTATTCGTTTCAATCCATTCATCGGCCACTAAAATAAGAAAAGACCCGCGTTATTACGAAAACACGTCCTCTCTATTCAAGGTGCGCGACAACCAATCTAAAGCGGAGGCTCGCGTGGATATAATATTTCTCTCTCGCGTAAAACACGAATGTTCCAAATGACAGCGAACCAGAAGGGATAATCTTGCATTTGACAGCGACAAGAACTATATCCTCTTGCGCTGCCGTAGCTCTTCTCGGCGAACGTGACAAAAAGCTGCATAAAGTTCGCCGAGAACACTAGAGAATCTGGCTACTGGCTCTTACTCCTAATGGAGGCACGTTTTGCCGCCGCCGTTTTTCTCTTGGCAGCGTTTCCCTTTTTTCTTTTTTCGCGCCGCGTCAAAATTTTCGCGCTATTAACGAAAACGTACGCCGATAAACGCAATGCGTGGAACAATACGTTGCTCGAAATTCCGTAATTTAATCACGAGACTCGAGGGAAGCTTTTGGTGAAACTTTCTATTGTACGGGGTAATTTTTTCGCTGGTTAACTGAAAGGCGAGTTGACTCAATCACATCGCGGATCACGAACTGTGGTTTCCACTGTTTCTCACTTTTCAAACGCCGTTATAGTAAAAACTAAACGACTCAAAGCGAAAAAATGTTCACCATCGGGAAGAGTGAAAAATTTCGTACGGGAAACAAGTAGAATGTCATTTCAAGGAAAAAATGGTCAAGGTAATAGACGCCGGCTCTGGAATCCAGCTACGCACAATGGCTCGTGAAAATATTTGAACTCTTATAGAAACTTTTCGCCGATACAGGTATTTCTCACTTGGAGAATTCTCGCTTCGCCAATTTTTCCCATCGGAACTTTTATTTTTATACCGCGCCACGCGAAGTCAATTCTAATCGTTCTCGGGTTCAATTTTAGTGTATTATTATATTACAGATTTTTATATCTTATTTAGTATAGCGTTATTTGGTATAGTAGTATATTTTAGTAGAGTTCCCATATCTCGTATCGTAGGTGAATAAAAATGATCAATAATTCTCGCAATGAAGCGAGAGAGAAATATTTTGTGCGAAAGTTATTCGACGTAAGGCGAGTCGTTTTACGAATGTAACAATTTTACTGCAAATGCAGTTACTTACGAGACGTTGGTCGTTCCTGCTTTTTTTTTACGACGTATCATACATTTTGTTCGTAGTTATTTCTCCGAAGGAGTCGCATACGGAGGATTAACGAGGTCTGTCAACCGGTCACGTGTATCTCTATAAACTCTAGGACAAAGTAGAGCCATAGCCGCGTACTCGTTGCTACAGAGATGTATTGTATGTATTTACGCCAAAAACACAACTGTGGAAGCATTCGTGGAATTATTCTTTAGGCGTACAGAATGTCGTTTCTTCGAATAAAATTGAAATGTAAATTAAATTGCCAATTTTCGATGATTATTTCTTATCTTATTTTTATTTTATCTTTTTTTTTATATTTTATATCTTTTTACGCCTTTCCTCTTTACGAAGATGCAAACGAATAAATGGTGTTGTTTTTTAAGTACACGTGTGTCAATGTGCTAACGAAATTCACAAAGCTAACGTTTTTACCATGATATTTTATATTTAACGGGTGTACGTATTCGTTTGTGACTGACTGAGTATATACGTTAAAATTGTTGCACATATTTTACCGAAACAGTGAACAGCATTTTCACGGTGCATTACGCGCTGCTCTTTGTGTACCTCGTCCAGATATTAGGTTGTCCGAAAAGTTTCTTTCGTTTCATAAGGTGATAATAGATGTTTCTCGTAACATAAATGCAAATGATATTATATGCAATTAAGGATAATTAGATTTTGATCTCGACATTCGAATTAGTATCGTTTTATTTAATAAAAATGTGTACACGAGAAATTTTTTTAAATAATTTACAGCCTGAGATGTAATTAATTGCAGCTTGAAATGGAATACCCTGTGCTCTTGATAAATGTTTGGCATAATTACGTTATTAAACTTTGCAAAATTGAATTCCCATTTTAATCAAAATTTATATAGTTAATTACAATTTGGAAAGAAAGAAGGAAATTATTACAAAATGATAATATCTTAGACAAATGGTTAGTTTGAAGTATGCAACTTTCTAAATTCGAAGCTCTAAGTTCAGAAACATCAAACAAATACGTTTTCATGGCGTTGCCGCGGATTCGTAGCGAAAAGTGGTTGCCAATTTTCCAGAAAGAACAGTTGATCGTATCTCGGACAACGGATAAAGCCCTGGGCAGTCCAACATTACTTGGTGACCTCTTGCCTCCACAGTTTAACCACGAAGAATAGTAGTGAATCCATTCGAATAGATTCGATAGAGAAAAAAGAAGGTTGAAATTTTCGTTAAAATGCTGACTCGCGACTGCATTTACAATTCTCTCGGATCCTCGTGGTAATTAGATTTTCTCTGATAAAAGTATTCGGAAAGGATACAGAAGGAAATGATACTATAGCTTTTGAGTAAAACCTACGGTACGAGCGTTGCAGCGGCTAACTTGTGTATGTTACTCGGAGAAAACTGAAGCAAAAGAGAAAGATGCGATTTATTTTAATCTGATCTAATTTTTGCAATTAATTCGTTACTTGTAATTCCTGTTATAACAATGAAACGAGAGAAAAGATATTTTGAATCATTTTTATAGCGCGCGCAACACTTTCATACAACAATAAACAATATCGCGAGAAAGCCGAAGTGCCGATAGGCCTAACAATGCATCGTCGGTCCTTCGATCGAATAGTCTCGTGGGAAAGGACTGCGTGAGGACCCTGGCCACGAGGGTTGCGGAACACGTGCGTGGTGGGGCTAAGACAAAAGACAAAGGGATGCTAAGGGAGAAAGACGAATTAACAGTCAGTGTCGGTTAAGAAGCCAGAGAAAGTGTTAGTTGGGAAGCGAGAGAGTGTGAATCGAGAAGTTAGGGTCAGAAGTCAGATACTGTTGCTAGTGTCACGTCGGAGTCACAAGAAATCACGAGACCGATAGATAGCCGGTGATCTCCTCGCGTCGCAGTTCCAACGTTTCACGAATAAGGTGAAGAAATTGAACTTTGAGTATGATAATAGAATTTATTATGCAAATCCAACAGAGTTACGGTTCAAAGTGTTACAAGGGGCCGAGTCAAAATGTCCTAAGCCCTTGGCCTACGCGCTATCTGCCGATCGCGCGAGTCACAGTAAGCGAGAAATTCGGTCGCACGCTGTGCCATTCATCTGTTCAGCCGTGTGCCCGAACTGACGCAAGATGTATACTTCGTATGACATGCATATTTAGGGGCTACAAAAGGAATTGTGAAATAATAAACAACGTTCGAGGACAAATAGTATTTTTAAAACGTCTAGGGCGTAATCATGATCAATTGATCAATTAACAAAAACAATTTATTATTTCAAAGTGGATAATGAATCACTAGAAATTTGTAAATTACCAAGAGTCAGAGTCGTGCGTTCCGTTTATGGCACAAATCCCTTACCACGAGTCTCGCTCGTGGTTATAGGTCAAGGGGTTAACAGACTGATTCGAGCGCTTACTTTGGAGGATTTTAGTACTGAGGTTTTAGTCCCTCTGGAGGGCTTGTCGTCTGGTGTATCTCAGAAACCTCTACTCCGTTACTATTTGGTTATTGTTTCGATTTTTTTTTTTTATTTGATAGACTATTTACAATCAATTCTCATTGAGAATTTAATAAGTAAATTATTTTGGCGTGTTACTGTAACTTGAATTATGAGAGTTCATAGTATGTTTGATTCTAGTTGAATCTAATGCTTCAATCTAAAGTGTATTGTCTTTTTAGTTTGTGGATCTGATCCGTCGTGTCAAATAATTGAATAACTAATGGGTTTTGGTGATTGTTAACTCTTCTCAACTTGGATATTTCTTCTTTAACTGTGGGTATCTTAAGGTCGCGATGTATTGTTTCGTTGCTAACATACCAAGGTGCATTTATTAAAGACCTTAGAGTTTTTGATTATTGTTTCGATGGCTGTGGTATGCAGGGTGTCTAGCCTATCCTATTATTGTTTTTGAGACCACCCTGAATTATTGTTTGTCGAGAGAGTGTGGTCCGCGTGAGAGAGAGCGTTGGATCCGTGGTGACGAGAGTTGCAGATTAACTATCTAGTTGTCTTAATTAATTATAATACGTTATTGTGATTAGTTCGCGTTTCTTGTTTAATCAACATCTGTTTAATCCATTTATTACAAATAAACTAATTGTAATAAAGATCCTACAGTACAACTGCATTTGTCTGCGCGATATTTCAGGTATTCGATGGTCGATTAACTGACAAGTTCAAACAAATTTAGTTATAGCGCGTGTATACAAATATTGAAGTTTTTTTCTTGGAATTGATTTTTACCGCTACCATAGAGTTATTACAAAAGTTCAAACAAATATACATTGCATTCGACTTAATCTCTATTTAGGATACAATTAAAATAAGAAAAATACACTTCAGGATGGAGAGAATGAAGAAACATTTACAAGAGAAAGCGTAACGATAAAGTTGCAACTGTTCTCACGGAAAATCTGAACTTTATCTGTTCTTGCGCTGATTCTAAGATTAGTTAATTCAACAATTTCACTAATAAATTACCATATAGTGGAAGATCAAGGAAAATACCTTACCAGCTGAGAAATTGGTTTAGAAGATAGATAATTCAATGATCGCGTTAATAAATTACCGTGTAATTGAAAATTACCTAAAATACCTTTACCAGAAGAGAGAAATTGTTTTAGAAAATCGATTAGTACCATTCAGGAATTTCCTCGCTAAACACGGTACTGTGTAAAGGGATTTACAGTTTCTTCGTTGCGCGTTCCAGTTTCCACGAACAACGCTACTTAACAAATTTCCCGGCGAACGTGGGACGTGCGATTGTACGCGCGATCCAGCATACTCGAAAAGCCGCACCCTTTAATCAGAGATTATTGAAAATTCCAAGGAACTCGGCGGAATGAAGTTCTACAAGTTTCTGAGCGCGCGTCTGATCGACCAGTCATTAATTAAATTTCATTCATTGCGATTCGACTGCAGCTGTTTAAAGTGCAAGTTTCCAGTAATCTCGCTTTGTGTCCATCGTTGTACGTGCTACGTTGAATTCTACGTTTGAAAATTATTCTCCATACGCTCGTTCATAGTGTCGGATCGTGTTCAAAGTAAATTCGCGATTTTACTTTTTCAACTTTTGGAAGATAGCGCAACGGAAAATTCTTACACGCGCGTTACAGTATACCTTGAAAACGTGAAAAATTGTTTTGTGTGTTTAGTATGAATATTCGACTAGAGGAGAAAGTAGAGCGTGACGATGATGTTTAGGGCTGAAAGATAACGCTAGCGATTTTCTATGCCGAGAAATTTTTATAGGTACGCCAGATATGACCGGTCGTAAATTTTAAAATGATGAAGATGGATGACGGCTCGCGCTGCTGAGCTGCATCGAGAATTGTATTTGCCGTGAAATGGACGCGGATAATGGTAATACGCGCCTTATGTGCCAGGTTTTGAGGACAAGACATTACGTTATCTCGGGCTAGTGAGGAAAAAAGCAAGAAAAATTGCAACCATCTTTGCTCTAAGGGATAAAAGTTTCGGGGATAAAAGTTTCTAAGGGATGAAAGTTTCATTCGATATGAAAATATTTCTACATTCGCTATCTATCAAAATTAGTTCATTTTATTCGTCCCTGGATGAAAGTATTATTAGATACAACAAAATTTAATATCTTTCGATTCCATTAAGCAATATTTCAATTGAAAAATTGATCCAGAGATCGTACATATTTGAAACGACAATTTTTGAGTTTCAGCAAAATTACAATCATTCAATATGCAATTCCTTCCGCGATTTCTGTGCTCCGTTTTAAGAAAAGTCCTTCTTAATTCACGACGATAATAAAATTTCAAAAAGTTTTCTGATATTTATTCCTTGGGATAGAATTTGGATAAAATAAGATCTTTCATTTATTCACTTACGCCATATTTCGAAGCTACCGATAGGAAGAACACAGTATAGATAGAACTACGAACGACGTTAAGTGTGTAGATTAACATTAGAACTACCGATAGTTGAACGAAGCTATTTCTACTAAAACCAGTGAAAATCACTGGTCTTCAAAAAATACGTAATAATAAAATATTTTTATATTTATTGATTCATTACTTTCTTACAGTAGAAATTCTATGTTATGTAGTACATTTTTGGTATTATTTGTTGAAGTAACTACTTGAAGGAAAACTCTACATCTTTATTTGTGTATATCTATGACCTAGAGACTGCTATTACTCAGAAATATTCTAAATAAGGAGCGGTGCATATTATTGTATTGAGTATACATTATGTTTTGAGTTGCAAGGTCTAGGAGCAAAGGAACTAATAAACAGATTTCTATTTATGTTCCCTGTAGTCTCTAGCCCAAGCTACAAGCTTAACTTTTTTGGTAATGTCCTTTTGCTATAAATATATGAACGTGCTCCCTATCATTCCATTGTCTAGTAACACTAAGAGAGTAAGGATCTGAATCAGCATAAACTCATACATTATACTTATACTTGTACCTTTAATTATTTCAATATACTTTTCTATTACAAATTCATCCACTCGATCTTCAGTCAGTCAACCTCAACCTCAACGTTATTGATCAATCTGGAACCATGATCCCTAAACAAGGGTTGACACATTTATAAAATTGTAGAACCAGTCATTTTGACTGCTGTGGTATTTCTAGCGTTAGCATCTAGCGATCTAGCGATCGATCCGGAATTTTTCTGATAACTGATATCATCATATCGAATGATACGCGGTAAAAATTTGAAAAACGCGTGGGAAATTGTACGAAACGGGGAAACTGGTTAATTGGGGTTCGATAAACAGATTGCAGGACCCTTTTACACTTTGACAAGTATTATAATAAAATTTATTATATTATTCTTTTGCTTATCGTTGCGAAAGTCATTACATCATTGCGGAGAAAAAAATATAACACGAAGTAGTTGTAGTGTTGAACAGACATATTTTTAAGAGTTTCTTCCTGGCTAGAGGAATATCGCAATATTATTACAATCTATGGATTAAGGTCGATCCTTTTATATAATACACAACTCGATCGTTTTCCTTACAGCTGTTTCACAGGCTTACGAGACAAGCTTTGAAAATAGCTGTATAGCAGACGTAGCAAAGAATCGCAAGGAAGGCAGTCAAAGAATCAACACCTGCGCCATCGACGTAGGCTTCTACGTTCCCACGCAAGCGATGCGCTTGCAAGTTAGCTGGTGACAGTTTCGTAAGCTCGTTGAAACTTACGGTGAAAACTTTGTACTTAGCGCTTGGTAACCACGCCGCCGGAATGGAGATGCATTTGTTGCAGTCGTCGAGCAGAAATGCTCGTGGGAGCACGTTGGGAAAACCGATTGTCGAATTTTGCCTCACAGTTCTGCCGTCAAGTGTTTGTGGCTGGTAAATGCATTACAAATTATGCTGTTCCATGGAGGCCGAATTTTCATTAAAATTTTGTTCCATCGACGTCTCGAGTTATATTTCAACGTGTCATTCAACCAGATCCAATTCTTCCTCGTTATTTTCAAATAATTTTACGATTGTTTCTTACAGTCGTCGTTGCATCCACTTTTACAATGGCAATTGTACATATTCTGTCTTGTGTTTCCTTTCAGCGTGGATCGTATCGGTGCAGCTGACACAAAGGTTATGTAAATCGGTAGCAGAGGAGGGTAAAATGAGTTTATCGGTCTATTGTGTCCAACGAATGATTACGGTTAAATCTTCCATTTGGTACGCGTGAACTGCTTTGAATTTCTGTGGTTTACAGAGCGTACAAAGCGTCTAATTAATCCAATTGATTGTTCTGATCGACAGATCTGTGTTATCTTCTTGTTAAAAAGAAATCGTTTCCAGTTTAATTAATACAATACATCGGATGAAACGAAACTTTCCAAATTGACCAATTATCGTGTTCCTCTCTGAGCTTTCCAGTTCCAGTAACTCAGAAATTCTCCAATCCGCGTGTTACCGAATTTCCGCGAGAAAACAAACTTCCAAAGACTCATCATCGTTCTACGATCTTCGGTCTGCAGTGTACCAACTTGTCAGTCGTCTTTAACTCGTGCGTCTAACAAACAGTCACTTAGCATCTATCGCTTTGCCCTGTCTAAGCGTCGAATTAATTCAATTCGACGATCGAACAAACATCAAGTTGGTCGTCTACCAAGTCTGTCGTCTATTGTAAAAGCAGAATAAATAGCGTGCTCACCGCAGGTTCAGCGAGTTCAAAGTTCGCGTCCTGACCAGCTCGCAAGTCGCTAAGTCGCTAAGAGCGCAACTCGCAACGTGTATTACGCGTACTTATTGCACGGAACTTTTTGAAATTTCATGAATTATAACGAGACGAGGTTACAGAGGCGACGTATAGTTCGCCACGTCGACCGGCGGAGAACAACTTGACAAAGCCGTTGTCTTTGACGAAAATAGGACGTAAGCTTGAAAAATAGGTTTGACGGCGGAAAATACCTTCCGCGGATAAACTTGAATCGGCCATAACCATAATTACAGAAGTTATTTCGGAAGTTGGGGCTCTGTAAAGGGAAGAATTTTCCAGGGACGAGGAATCTGCACGTTGGAAATGTAGTTTGAGAAAGTTCCAGAATTGTCGTAATAAGTTCGCTGCGGTCAGGTTCGCAAGAATGCGAACTGACTGGTCCAGAAAAATGATTTCTTCGTTATATTCCTTCGTTATATGCCAGATATTTATTGGATTGTTTAAAAAGATGGTAACAAAATTCAAGAAAAATTTGTGTATGGGGTCGTCCGAAAAGTTTCTTTCGTTTTATAAGGAAATAATGGATGGACAACATTTTCTGTTTTATATTATTTTATTGTATTGATCCATTTTGTTCTGTCAAGATAAAGATTACAACGTTCGACAGATTAGGTTTCATGTTTGTATAAAGACACCTTTCGGACAACCTAATACTTTCGTAAAATTAAAATTTCATTGGATAACTTACTGTGTTTCTTTCGCGACGTTGCTTTATGATTGCTTTCGCAAATAAGTTGTCGTTTTCGTAAATTCCAGTTTCAAATGGTTCTTGTATTCCAATGTATTCCAAGGTATTTCGTTTCTGATTATTTAAAGGAGTTTTGTAAAAACTTCGATACGCAGTTCATCGGTAGAGGAAGCTCGTTTTGTTGAGAAACGATGTCTTTTACTTTATCAAATTGAACTTTCCTGTCATTGTCCTTAGTTTATTTGGAAGAACGTTTACCAATCTTTATGAACAAAATTAATAATATTATCGAGAAGATAGGCACAAGTATGAGAAGTTTATATTTTGTAAGCCTTTTTTATATGAAAGAAAGAAATTCAAGATTTAAATGCTGGATAAAAATCGTCCTTCAACTTTTCAATATGTGATGATTGTATGTAATGCGTCATTATGGTTATCGTTGCTTCAGAAAAAGCTGTAAGTTCAAAATTGTTAAGTTTTATCTAGACGGGATAAAAATTATTTTTGTAGCTTTAATTATTTTAATTTCTCAGTAAGTTGTTATTAAGTTGGGTACATTATTATTAATCTTTATATCGAAGAAAAGCAAGTTTCTAACTCTAAAGTTTCTATTACAACGCGATAACAATTATCCTGTCGTAAAATGTCGATATACAGAGTAGAGTTGCAAAAATTAAACTAGTTGTGTATTTAGTATTCTGAATTTGACTTTGTTAATTTATTTGTGCAGCAGTTTTGTGCGATTAAATAAAGTTTCACTTGATGGTATCTTCATTAAGATTTAAAAACTTTAATTGGATATGCGTAGACATTTTGATTAATGTATTCACGAAACCGAGCAAGGCTAATTTATTGTAAATTTAATAAAATTAATATTGACTGATCTTTTCAATTTCCGTACATTTTGCTTACAGTATACGATGAATATGATCACAATATATCGCTAAATTTGTTCAAGTATCTAAATTAATACACGACGAACCAATGAATCGTTATTATTTATTTGTGGAATTATTAATTATTTATTATTATGTTTGAAAAATACAAATTAATTTCGACCGAATGTAATTACATCGCGGAAGAATTTTACCTAATTAAACGAATTCTGAATTTCATAACGATAGTTGTTCTCATAGAAAGAACTAATTCTCATTCGAACATAGATCGAATATTTCTTGATACGATTCTATAATATTGTAGTATTGTGGACAAATGGCCTAAGAAATATCGGCCGAACCATAAGCAATATTGCGAAGAGTCCTAAGTGCCGTTAGGCCAAAAGGACCTGGCAGTTTTACCGGGTGGTCGTCACCTAAAGAGTCGAGTGTGGAAGTTGTGAGTTGAGAGTCGAGTTGAGTAGTCCAGTGGAGTAGTTGTGAGTTGAGAATCGAGTTGAGTATAGTCCAGTGAAGTAGTCATGAGTTGAGAATCGAGTTAAGGTAGTCGCGAGTTGAGTAGTCGAGTCGAGTAGTCGAGTCGAGTAGTCGTGAGTTGAGAGTCGAGTTGAGAGTCAAGTGGAGTAGTCGTGAGTTGAGAATCGAGTGGTGAGGAGTCGAGAGTTGAGTTTCCGAGTTGTTATGAGTTGTAAGCTATTAGTTGTGAGTTGTGAATTGTAGTTGTCTTAGTTATAACACATTACTGTATTTAGTTCACGTTAAATAACCATCGTTTCCCGTTTAATCCATTGTAAATAGATCTATCGATCAATAAACATATCATATAGGATAGAAATCATTGGAAAGCCTAATTTCTAATATTTCTGAATAAATAAAAGATCCTATAACATCCATTATTTTCATCTTATTTATCATTCTATCTTCTATCATCAAGTATTTGATTAACTCTACTATTCCACGATACCGATCTCGTGATATCGGAATTTAATCATATTTCTCGCTACTGGAACGCGCATTATTATTTAGAAAGACGACAAATTTGACTGCTTCTCCGAAGTATACTCGAAAGAATTCACTTTCTTTGACATATTTATAACTAGAAAGCCGTGAAAGCAATCTCCTAAAAGGATTCCTAAAGAATCACAAAGTTATGAGTGTCGATTCCCTTCCGTCTCAATCAGATTTCCTATACACCACGTATCACGGTGAACTCAACTTTCCGGCTCTGTCGAGTGTATTATTGCTTCTCGAACGAGGACCGCCTTTCGACGAATTCCAATCGAAAAATGAGCGCTCGCGCGAGATCGAAATTACTTATAGATTCAGTGTTCCGCTACGAAACGAAAATTCAGCGCGTGAAATATTCATCGGGCATGGTGGCGTTTCCGTCGAAGTGACTTCCAGGTGTTTCCGGAAGACAATATCTCTTATTTACTCGGCAATCTTCGGCCGTGATGCACTTCTCGCGTCGGAAAGCAAACGCCAGCGAGCGAACTGAATATTTCCTTTCATATTCGACGGAGCTATTCCTGTATAGGAATTGCGAGGACGAAGAAACGAATATACACAGGGTGTCCTATTTGAATACTTCCACGCAATTGTCTCGCAAAGTATCTATTCGTTATGGTAAAAAAATGTTTCGCATAAGACTTGTTTCGTATCGAGGAGGATGTCTTACGATGACCGCGAGATTTATGATGAAGGCGTTTCAAAGCCCATCTTTGAATTCTTCAGCGGAACTATACGTCGTTTTACTATACATCGATCGATACAGTTTTTAATTATCGATAAGAGAGCATCGAGGTACTTGTATCTGAAAATGTTTAGTTAAAAAGACGCTTCAAAGTTAATCTCATGAAATTGAGCGTGTGGAAGACAAGGAAACCTTACGTTTTATTATTTTCACGCGATGAGTTTTACATTTTTATCAAAGTTGAAACATTTTTGAAAATATCTTTCATCTAATGTGTCTTGGTTAAAACGAGACACCCGGTGTGCTGCGTAGGTTGCGCGACATGCAATAGGACGTAAACTCCGGTAAATATCTGAAATTAAATTCTATAATACACTCCCCACTTTTATAGTCAGATTCTTCAGCGTGGGTTTAAAAGACTATTCGTGTCTTGTGGAAGAAAGTTTCGCTTGATCTTAGAACTATTCATCGATCTTTGATAATAACGTACAGAGCCAGTCTTATCGATATTTGAACACCATATTTTACCTATACATCATACCTATATTATATATAGTATAGAGTAGCATTCTTGGAATTATTATGGTACTGTTCGTATTTTTAAATTTATACAATAGTTTACAATAAATAGCACCACTGTGAACCTGGGACATTCCCTCGCGAGAGTAGTAATTTTAGGAATATCCCGAGTATATCTGTGCCGAATGTTTGTCGAGGATGTAATTCGATCGCAGATACCAGAACGACATGCTACAAATAATTTTCGTAATTCTCCATTGGGAAAATTTATGAAACTGTATCTGCAAGTCTATGGATCAAACCTAGAGTCAGTCGAATTGTAAATCGTCCTGATTTCGTCCGAATGAGAATCGCACGTTTCGTCCATACGACGACTCTTGGCCATTAAAACTTCCCTTTCATTTTTCCTGCAGTTAAAACTCGTATCCTTAAACTTTTCGGAAGAAAGTAATTCTTAATAGCTAAAAAATATAGATTATCATAAAATTGAAAATCTAAAATTGTTCTAAAATTGAAGAATCTTCTACTATCGCGTCGATATGAATTATTCGAGCTAACGAAGATATTGCGGTGACCACGAACGATACTTGAAGCGACTCTGATTATGTTAACGCGCTGATTTATATTTTAACGTTGCTTTATATTTTATTCCGTAATAACGGAGTTTATGTGATTTATAGTTGTGTTACAGTAATTTATTATGCTACTAATATCAATATCAGATATACTCATTTTTCGATAACCAGAATCTTTGCTAATCATTCGGTTGGATATAACGTTGAACGAGGAATTTAAACTGTGAAAGTCACGTTATCATGCCAGAGTTTCCACATTTCCGTCGTCACATGATCCAACGTCTTATACCATCATTTCGAGTAAGTCTTATCGTCCCATAAACCTACGACGTGATACACGTCACTGGCTTTAGCGATATTATAATCCTCGTGTCTCGTTTCTAGTTATATGTATTTAGTTCACTGATTACGTTATACATTGTATTTATTCGCAGAGAATAATCTCGCATAATATTAAATTTAATTTCTCTCTTACTATGACCAACTTTTTCGTCGCTTTCTCTAAATAAGTGGCTATACTTTAAGCGTTTTATTACCATGCCGTTACAGCAGTTTGTAAAAGTTGCCACTTTTTTGTCATTTTTCTCAGCTGTAGCTGATAGAATTAAAGTTATTATTGAGAGTGATGATGATAAGTTACATTAATACATTAGGACGCAACAGAGGGCGCATTTTAACCCTCTTTCAATCCATTACACGGATCAAAGGATTCATCCATATGGAGTTAATATCATATTTACAGTAATTAACTTGTTAATACCGTGTTAAACATAACAGCTGCGTATAAAAATGTAGGTTTCAAAGGTACGAAAAGATCACGTTCGTTAATTTTATTCCAACTTCAAAATAAACTCGTTGTAACTACGTTAGGCTACGTTCGAAATTTCACGGACAATGAAATATATTTTTCAAGCAAATAATTTTCGAGAACAAACGATCGGGAACGATATAATCGAAAAAAAAAGAACAATCTTCTATCTTGTCGACTTAGATCTTGAAACCGAACATTGGTAAAATACGAAACGCTATGCTACGTAATGTTTGACAAAATGTGAAATACGAGATTTTGTTGGATCTCTGATCGTTACCGGAGACGCGATGTGCCCAAACGTCTATCGTTCGAGACCTATCGCCCACTGACATAGTACGAGGATCAACATCCTTAACTCAAATAGCTGACAGTGATGTGGCACTGCTTCGTCCTTGCTTTCCTCCGCTAACTACCGGTGTTAACCATACACTGGTTCGTCGACGAAAGCTTACCTTGCGGCTTCCAATGATCGTGTGCCACTGATTTGTCCGCGTTTGCCTGTCCTTGCACTGACTCTGTTAGTTATACACACTGGTTGTTCTTCCAATGCCGCGCTGCAATCTCAGTTTATCTAGTCATGTCCGTTTCTCGCAATCGTAACACTAGACAGAAACAACGGGACAACCATAACGACCAATTCTGTTTCAATCTAACGCGTTTACCATTAATTTGAAGATATTGCTGTGACCGTGAACGATGCTTGAAGCGACTCTGATTATGTTAACGCGTTGATTTATATTTTAACGTTGCTTTACGTTTTATTCCATAATAACGAAGTTTATGTGATTTATAGTTGTGTGGCGGCACTCGACCAGATTTCCAACGGCTTCGCGAGACAAAACGCTATACTTTCAAAGCGTATTATGGCCGACAGGCCCAATTTACCATCGATATCTCTACGGTTCCTTCGCCGAAAATTCGGAAGAATGCATACGCGACAACCGTCGCGGACTTCTAATAAACGCGCGCGTAGTGGAGATGTCGAGGGACAACAAAGGAAAGGATCTGTTTGGTTTTGAACCAAAACGTTCATTCTGCTCCGAGCTGCGAAGTGGGAAATGTTAAGCGAAGCCAACACAATCAGAGAAACGGGTTATTGACTCTTGATAGTCAGTGTTAATTGTTATTTGTTATTAATCGTTGTTAATCGTTAAAAGTTTAATAAACGTTATTGTTGAAAATCAAGAGTATTTCTTGCGTGCACCTTCACCGACGATCGACTCAGTTGCGTTACAGTAATTTATTATTGTTAGCCGAAGAAGTCGATATGTAACGTAATAATCTAGTAATGAACATTGGACTTTGTCATGTGCCCATGTAACATTCATAGTGGAAATCTATAATACACGGTAAATGCATCGAGACAGAACAGAGGACAACGTTTCGAGGGCAATTTTCATGCTCGTCGAGCGTTTCTCAGCCAACGAGGTCACGTGTAGACACGTTCGAGTCCACCTGGTCTGGTTAAATAGCTTGCTATCATAGTTACGAAACTTGTGCAGCTGCAGAGGCCATTTCACCGCAAACGGGAACTTTCTGTTCCGCTTCGGCAACACTCTATCCTGGCTGCGCGCAGGGAAACTTATCGCACGAGTTTCCGCCTTTCCACATGCGAGACGTTGTGAAAAATGAATTCTGCTCCTCCTCTGTCTTTCGATGAACACACAGTCAGGAAGTTGTAATTCCTCGGCTTCTTTCGATGCTAAGCTTTTCCGTCGCCACTCTACGCATCACTTTCTCATTGGACATTGGAACTTTGTCTGGAAAATTTCATCTCCACGAGAATGTTCGATTCGTATCTCGGTATTTCGTTTTTATTGAGACAAATCGACCATTGAAAGTTCGATTCATATTTTAACATCTTTTAACCACACGTTTTCTCTGTGTATAGACTAGAAAAGTTCTTTCAGTTTGGAGAGTAATTTGTTAAACGATGCAGAAAATTCTTAAAGTAATTTAGAAATATACCGAAATATTCGATAAGAAATTGATCGTTTGCGGCACGATAAATACACACTTAGTTCATTCTTGTTTAAATATCGCGTTTTTATATGTCCACTGTTGTTCGTCGATGCGTATTAACATATTTGCTAATCTGATAGAAGGCGTGAGAATTGGCTGAAATGATTAGAAAGATGATTAAAGATTCACAAATTCATTGTAAATAACGACGACTCGATAACGTAACGATTAGCTGTACATATATCGACGAGAGAATGTTAAATAAACGACATAGAAAATGCGGAAGAGTCTATGAAAAATTCGAATCTGCCTGGTGAAATCATTGGCGAACAAATTATTAATCGTAAATAATTTTCGTCTGAAGTATGGAAATTTTATTGTGAATCGCAGTCGACGAGAAAATATCACAATCGACGAAACAACATGAATTTAAAAGAAAATATATTTAAGCTGCAAGTAGTTCATATGCCGGTTATTAAATATCCTGTTGAACTTCTTCCGGCCGACCTTTTCTCAACAACTTCTTACTCCAAGTATATCGTTCAACTTGAATTTCTTTCTCTTTCCCGTTCTCTTTTCTCTCGGCCTCTTTCTCTTCTTTGTACGAGGTATGATCATTTTATTAAAGTTTCCTGTTAGAGAAATCACTTCTTCCGAAAGATAGAGTCTCCAGATATTTCCAGACGGATTATTAAAATGTACTACTCGGGTGCTTCGTGAAAGAAAGATATCGGCGAAACATTTATGACACGATGTCGTAGCCGTTTCTTATTGAAAAATCTGAATTTCTAATTAAAATGATAGCTAGACCATACGCAATAACGTAACTATTCCTATTTAATAATTTTGAATTGTTATTGGTCATTGTTGTTATTTCTGTATTTACAGGTAGGATCACAATAGCTGTTATTTTATTCTTTGGATAGATCTATCGCACCGTTCTGAGCCGGAAAACCTTTATTGCATTTTCTTCCATGGACTAAGGGTAGAAACAAAAGAAAATCTTAAACCTATCGATTATATCTAGAACTATCTTCTAGTTACTATTTATTGCAACTAGCGCATCTGCATACGGATGGCGAGCGCAAATTCACGTTGTCATTTCCAACAGTCGTGTAATTAGGTTAATTTATGGTGTACGTGATAGATGCAATAAAATATTTAAACGGCAGTAGATACTTGTTAGCTTATTATAAGTATTGAATCACTCGATTATTTTTGTCGGAAATCAAAGGGAAGGAAGTACAGACGACTAATGTTAATCATATTGGATTGGCAACTAAATGATTGCGGATTTTTTCGATACCACCTATTGACAAAATCCGCAATCGCTTAGTTGCCAACCGAATAGTATAATAAAATCAACGGCGAAATATTTGTTCGACGATAAAACGTAAATGAGAAATTTCAAATGCAATTTAATCTCGTATTCCTTGAAACGTACATATTTTTAAACATTTCATCTCGTAGTCCTGTCGTAGAGAATACGATCTAATAGTTTGCATCAATATACAATCATCGTCAATGTAACATCATCATTGATATACATATGTTATTTGCCGCAGATTCGATTTCTGCTGGCTACGTATCAATTACCTGGTGTCGGTCTCGTCATTGTCTGTTAACCTATATTCATTCACGATTATCTCGACACGAGTAATCGTGGTCCAAACAGAAATTGGCAACTGTTTGCTCTTTAAACGCAGGCTACTTGCTAATCTTATATTAACGTCAATTTTCTATATTCGAACTATCCGTCTTTTAGTCCGAAGGAAGAAGAAGAACCTTTGAACGAAGAGTAAATTTATTGTAATTGGCGCGATATCGATAAGAATCACGAGGAACATACTTCGAACGAAACGAACCGATTTTACGATTTCGAACAGACCGTGTAACTAAAAATACGTTCAAAGCGAAGCTACCTCCTTACTAGCGCGATTATCTCGATTATTACGAAACGTACACACGTGCGATACAAGTCACACTTTATCGACCCAACATACGGCGGACTTACACCAATATCTCATAATTTTCTCGATGCACAGGTACAGATACTACCGAAGCATTCGATGAAACATTCACGAGACGGAAAATTCAACAACCCCGTATCACACATATGGAAATGTATGCTGCTAACACGCTATCAATATTGCAGAACGCGAGAATTTCTAAACAGGCTACCCTTGCCACAAGCGCAATATCGCGATGCGACACGCCAGCAAATATTTTCACCGTCGGGAACGTGACGTTCTGAATGTTTAAGTCGAACGGCGTCGAAATTCGTGGCTCGTTGCCTATTTTATTATCGCCGAATATTATTGCTCCATGCCGGGCAGTATAATTTAGTCGAATAACGAACAAGGACGAACGAAGCGGTCGTTTCATAGTTATTCGCTAATCACGAATAATCTTCTCTTACTTTTCTATTTTATTTCATTATTTTGTATAATAAGAGAGCCAAGTGAAATAGCGGAAATTGAGAAATTAAATGTTTTACCAATCTTCTCCTAATTAACCAATCTTCCGCCGAGCCTCTACTTTCTTAAATTATATTCTCAAAAATATGAATCTGCGTGGATAAACCGCGGTTTAATTATCACGTTAACGTGGATCGCGCGGACGATAATCGTTGTACTGCTAAACATAAAATAGTGAGAAAAGGAACATAAATATATACGTAATAAGTGGAAGAGAATAGAATAAAAGGAGACGAAATAAAGTAAAAGTAATACTCGACTGCTGCGTAATACCATGGTACGTTGCATCGTACAGCATCAAATATTCGTCGGTCGGTTTCCCGTACCTCGTCACGATTCCATCGCCGCGGTTATTTCATTTTGCACACGCTGTAAAGCACCCGTTGCTAACGTAGAGGAGACACGTTGAAATAGTGGAAGAGGAAAGCATTTTTCCATACGGGACACGCGGTGTCGAACAAAGAGGTTGGAAAATTCGTTTTGTATCGGGGAAGAAGTCGTTTTCCGGAGAGACAAACGGCTACTCTGTGCTTCGGTGCTCTCACAAGCGGTAAGTAAGACTGCAAGACAGAACGATATAATAAAGAGAGAAGAAAAGGTAGGAGTGCAGAAAGTAGATGTGCAGAGGTCACTTAAATTGTTGAAGTATGGCGTCGTCTATTTTAAAAGGATTGATTTGTGAAGATATAGTGACTCGCGAAAATCCATTGAATACTTGTCACAGGAACTTTTATATATATGATGATAATAGATGAGCACCAATTTCTTTTATATTATTTTATTGAATTAGGTATCATCCATCTCGTTCTATTTCTATTATTACTTTCGTGCATAATTCAATGAACCAATATAAAAGAAAAAGAATTGTGCGTCTATTATTTCCTTATAAAACGAAAGAAACTTTTCGGACGACCTAATATGATAAATTATGTGATAGATATATATATATATATAGAAATGGCAAAACATCCAGTGTAAATACGTACGCATCTCGTCGAGATGATAAAAGTATTTGATGCAACATGTAAAGTAGTGGAGTAAATGGCCTGGTCAAATACAGGGTGTTTTGGGTAAATGAGATCGCCTAAATATCTATCTTATTTACCATTGTAGGAAAAACCATCCGAAGACGTAGTTAAACTACTTCAAGGGGCGCGTGTGAGGGTGGAAAGAATTTTTTCTCGCGTTCATCTATTCAAGGAGATCGCACAATTATCGGTATATTTTTTAAATGGAACTCTATATCTTTTTATCCATCGATCGATGCGTTTTTTTATTCTCAAAAAAAAGCAGTATCGTGGTACCTGTGCCTGAAAATTTTCAGCTTAAAAGATGTTTTAATCTTAATTTTAATTTTGCGACACTTGGCGTATGAAAAACGAGGAAAGACGCAAAGCGAAACTCTCTTATCTTTATGTTTTTCTTGTATTCTACGTACTACATACGATGATTATGATATGGTGACTCAACTGAGACAACCTGTACACTGTAACATATTAAAACGATCGATAACTAATCGTTTAGAGACATTCGCATTTTTATATCTGGCTCGAACTTTACCAGCATAGAATGGCGGACAGAAAAGAATAGATAGTTTGTAAGATAAGAAATACAAAAAGACGCCATAATTTTGCAAAATGGATTTTTATTTAATAAGAGCAATGGAAAAATATAACATACACTAAACGGTAAAAGATCGTTGGTATGAAAGTTACTAAAATTCGTATTTTGTCAATCTTAAACTTTCTTTTATTCGCCACACTAGTCACGTTAATCCTGGCTCGCAATTGATCAAATTTTTAAACGATTTATATAACACATAGACGTCTTCCACAAACGTTCGACATATTTTGATGATAAAAGCGCTACTTTTCTCCCAATCAGGCGATCAAACAATTTGCAATCTCATTGTTACAATCCTCGTAATCTCGTGATAATGCCTGTTAATCGATGGATTACAAATGATTCGTTGAAATCGGAGACCTCGTAATAGACTCGACTGTGCACACAGACGAAACTCAGGAAAGTGATGGTATTAATGCTTCGATGGTTTAATCTTCGCGAGTTCTGTTCCACTTCTTGGCTGCTATTCGTCGGTACGAGTCAGTCAGCAAACGAGTTTCGAGTTGTCGGTTTCGCGACGAGCACTTTGAATGGGCCGTGGTTCAAAAGCAAACAGGTATTTCATTGAACCTTTGACTAAGATGTGGGAACGCCAAGCGTAATTAGATGCTTTCTTCGCGCAGATATTTCCCGGAGAAATTATCGGGAAGATTTAACGATGTTTAATCGCGCTTTGATTTTAAAACAGCTTCTTTCCTTTCATCAGGCATAAACAACTTCGTTAAAAGTATCCTTTGAAATGTATAATACCGATTCGTATAAAAGTTACTTATATTCACCATGGTAGTCTTCATTTTCTTAACGTGTATAGTTACGTTTATGTCTCGCTGGTTTTACAAATCTTTCGTATTGCGATTACGGTTTCTTCAAAATTGTGAGAAACCGTAAGGGTCCCCCTTTTTGCTCGAGACACAAATTACCGTGAACCTAATGTTAAAATTATCGACGATTGAAAGTTACAAAAATACGATTTAATGTAGCCTGCAGCTGTTGTCACTACCTTTACACAACCCTTTGCACATTTATGATAAACTACGTTAATTGAAATATATTCTTACAAAAGAATGTAAAAAAGAAGTAAAAGTGCAAAATACGTATTTGCATATAATATATATATATATATATAATATAAACACATAATACATATAGAGAAAGAACACATTTTTATAATCAAATTTCTATCCATTATAACTTTTTTTCTTTTATCTATTCACTTACAGTCTATAAAGATACACATTTGCCAGGACGTCCGCAATCGAATAATAATTAAAAAACCGTAAATACGAATCAATCTTTGCTCCTCTCTTGTCAATTAACGTTTAATGTATATATTTATCGTATCTTGAAGAGCAGAGCGTACGACCATAGTAGTTCATAGTAGAAACACGGATAACGTTCGCCGCGCAGTAGTCAGGGACGGGCATTAGTCAGACGTAAGCAATGCGGTCGAATAGCTCCGCAGTGATAACTGTGGCGCATTAGTCAGACGGAATACAAGTGATAGCGCGTAGCATTCTCGGTTAGCAATGCACATTACGTCCGAGGGGAATGTTATCGCGCCAATGAACCACGTACGACGCTCTACGTTCTCCTCTGATTCGTTCTAATCGTTTTTGGATCATTTATCTGAAGTAACTATAGTACGAAAATGAAAATTACGGGAAAATCTATACGACGAACAGAATTTAGTCGATTTTTTTATTTTCATGTTACTTAGTAGTTAAAATGCTATGCTTTGGTATAAATATCATTATATATTATTATATTACATTACATGGAACTACAAGAAACTTATGTATTATCATAAACACGCCAACTGCATGACAATTATTCGTTTAAAAAATCTTACGTTGACGTAATTTTCGTTTCTGTTGAAGTAATTGCTTCGAGAAAATCTCTACATCTTTTCTTTTGTACATCTGTGACCTAGGATCGCTGTAAAGAAGAGAAGAGAATTTAGTGAAACAAAAATATTGGAAATAAGGAGGGGTCCATATTATTCTTCTGCCCTTGAATATAAATGTTGTTTTGGATTACAGGGACTAGAAACGAAAGAGCTATAAGTAGATTTCTATTGCTGTTTCTTGTAGTCTTCAGCTACAGCTACGAGATTAACTTTTTGTTAGTGCTATAAATATATGAACGTGCTCCATGTCATCCTTTCTTATTGTATCGTAAAACTTATACATTATATTTATATCTTTATTTATTTCAATATATTTTTCTATTACAAATTCATCCACTCGTTTCTCTATCAGTCAACCTCAACAATTTCATATACAGTTGTTTAATATACACAACATTTGTTCATATATGAATATCAATTTTGTCTAGCGATATAGTCCACAGCATGGCGAAAATATATTCTGATTAGTAATGTATAGATTACGATTAACATATTGACATATATCGTCGTAATTAAATTCTTAGTTCCTTGAAAGAATGGCCAGCCTGTTGAAAGAATATCGAGTAGCGTGAATAGTATTATACTAGAAAAATCAATTATTTCTTGTTTTTATTTTAAACTCTGAAAACATGATAGGCATGTCTGACCTATTATACACATTGTATGTTGCACTATTTCTTTAAAAACATTGAGAGCTACGTAATACCGAGGAAGGTAGCAAAAGACAACAAGTAAAGCTACAAATCGATATTATATCAGACTGATCAAGTAATAGCATTTCTAACGGTATTAATGATCCGTCGTATACAGCAAGTGGTCAGAACGTATTAGTCAGACAGTGGTAAGCAGTACGCAATGTTCAACGGCCAGTGGTGGTACAATACATTAATCGACCAATAGCCAGACAACCGCATTGGTCAGCAACCTATCGAGCCACATTTCTGGCTCGATACATCGAAATTTGTCGTTTGGCAATAATATCATTTTTAATAACCGTCCATAGATCATTGCTTGACAGCAAGACTTTGATTTTTAGCAACCAACCGAATTCATATATATATATATATGTGCATTGTAGATATACATTCTGGTTATGAAATTTCTAATAAATTTTTTCATTTGTATTTTAGTTCATTGTCAAATAGGAATATTCTTGTTGAAACGACGTACTGTTTCTCAACATTGTCAGGTTATCTTATGAAAAAAATTAATATGCAAGAATTTGTATCTTTTAATTTATTTCAATGGATCTCGACGCGGTTTCGTACCTTATTAACTTATAATGCAAATGATAACGTAAACGTCGAGAAAAATAAACCTGAACCGTTAGCAATTAATTTTTCCAACTTTATCCGATTGAAATAAATTCATCCACTTTCGTGTATCGATCGACGTGTACAAGAAAATTAAATTCAATTTGCAAACAAAGCTTGACGCTAAAAATTTCTTCCGCTACTGCCATGTAATTCACACGTACCACTCTACAATTCGCAGACTCATTTTTCTTCGAAATAATTTCTTATCAGGAAATTGTCTTCCTCATCTGCGATTTATCTTCTCGCGTAGAATATAACAATTCGAAGGAGGGGGGGAAAAAAAAGGATAAAATTGCCCGAGGAAGAAAACTCGCGAGAATAACCATTAACGATATCTTTTATCTGGTGTAATTAACCGTTTTAGAGACAATCCATTGGGATCGAAACTTTCCATCGTTTACCGGTTAAACCGCGGCCAATAGCTTCGACGGGGATTCGATAAAAATCAGCCATTATCGAGGTAGGTTGGCCGAGGTGGATAGGAAGGTTGTGCGAGGTCTCGAAGAAGTTCCGAACCACTTGGCTGGATTAATCATTATTATCGGGGAAAGTGTCAGTTTGAACAGTCGGTGACGCGTTATTGTCGTGGCCGGGTCATTAATAATCGTTCCTCTCCAAGAGAAACGTTCCTGAGTGATTCGCACGAGGAAGTTCCCTTTTATCGCTGAACTTAGCGAACCTGATGAACTTGGTCGTATTCAGCAGTTCCTTTACATTCGCCTGAATGTGAAAAAAAATGTAGGAAGCGATATTCTTAAACGTTACACGCGAATAAAAAACGTACGATAGTTGCAGCGGAGATTGTTATACAAAACGTTTTGAAATTTCGTTAAAATAATTTCTTAAAAATTAGACGCATCGCTGCTACGTATAAAAAACTATCGGAAACTTTACGGAATAAAACTTTACGGATAAACTTTACGGAATAAAAATCTGTTTCTTATTTTGTATCTCGTGTTTCCCATCTGGTTCTTCTTTTCCGTCAAATATTATATTCTTTGCCGTTACAATTGAAACAATTTATCGCGACGCTACTCTTCGAAAGTGGAATTTCTAGAAACTCGAAAACTTGGAAATTACGAAAAATCACGGGATCGAGGATCTCGTATTTCTGCAACTGAATGTTCCAAAGGACGTTTCAGCGTTTTAACCGGTCTGTAAGCTGTGCAAAACCATCGTTCTTAAAACACCTGACGTTTAGCTCTTTGGATTTACGAGACGGATGCTCCTAAAAACACTCGAAATTTAGCCTCGGGAACATTCGCGAGACTCAAGAAAACATGGTTCCGGGAACACGCGAAATTTCCTCTAACATGCGAAATTTCCCTCTTGCGAACATCCTAGGGACGTTGAAAATGGACGTAGAACGTTCGGATATAAACTGAACACGAAACGAGCGTCGTTCGAATCTACTGTGCTATCCGGCCATCGTATTCCTTTTCTCCGGTCTTGAAAAATAAAATAGTAACGGACGATTCAGTGTTATCGATGAATAAATTAAATGAATTAAAAAAGAAAATCGATGGACGAGCATTTAGATAAATAGCGATGGATGGAACACGCGTTAAAACAGATCGAAACTGGTCGCCGTGTCCAAGATGGACTAACCGAATTGAAACGCGAGTCAAGATAAATCTGGAAGGGTTGTTACGAGTCGAGGAATCTGCCGGTGGATCGAAGCGAATCAGAGGGGATTAAATGTAGTTTAGAGGGATCGGCGCGCGTTCGGTCAGATTGCTGTGTAATCGATTCAAATCGAGTTCTAGTGGATTCAAGAACGTCGAAACGTGGCGTTTTCAAAGCGGCAAATTCCATTGCATGCCGGACGATTCTTGTTTGTTTAGGCTATGGCTGAGCCGAGACTCGTACAAATAACGGTAAAAATTAGTTTGCTGATCTTTTGTAATAGAACTTAGCTTTATGATCTATCCGATTCGATAGAAACGTGAGAAATATCGTCTCCGATTATTCGTTCGTCTTTGATTTGAAATTTTCCAGATATTCGTATGCTTCTATCAATATTTTATCCAAGTTGTTGAGACACGTTTATGAGCATCGGTGTGTCTTAACGTTCGAATAGCAGATGCAGGAAAAGAAGATGAGAAAGAAACATTTACTCGGTTAGATGAGGTTAACAAATTAAGTTTATTTCTGTGGAAATGTTTTGCAAAGCAATTCATCGTTCTGGAATTTCACAGGCTCGTAAATCCTGGTCACGCTTGCTCACGATGATTTATCAAGAACATGACTTATATGAAATTAACCTCTTCGGTATAAATTGCTTTTTTTCAGTTTCGTCCGAGTTATGGATTGTTTTATCGATTTTCGTATGTTTGCGAAATGTAGGCAAGTAAATAACGTTCAAGTAAATTGCCAAAGAAGTTTCACTTGTTAATGTCAAACGAACTATGCAATTCAGCGACAAAACGTAATGTCATCAATCGTTAAATTCCGATTAAATATATAATTTGCAATTACAGAGAAGATCGAATTGCGTGTATTTTTTTGTAAATAAAAGATCAGATACTTTTTTGAAAATATTATTAAGTGTATCGAAATCTGAGCAACACGAAAATTTACGAATAGCATCTTTGAAAGCTTAACAAATATCTTGGTCATTGGCCTTGATGGTTCGCCAAGTTACTATCATCTTTAGTCATTTCTCTTTAGCATACAAGTTGCTCGTAAAACAATTTCATTGCTCCGGATGTCGTACGATCAAGAACCAGCTTTATGAGTGAAACGATATTGTCTCGTTTCGAGGTTCGTAAAGCGCAGCATCGATCCTGTAAATGTTTTGTTTCCTACTTTTCGTTACCTACGAACACGTTCTAAAAAGCTCCGGAACGTTGACTACGTTACGTCTTTCTACGATTATGCGTTTTCAATCGTAGAATTCAACACAGAAAGTGAAGTATCGAAATCGTGTGTTACGTTCACGCGTATACTCCCTTTCGCGTAATTTTTGAAAAACTTTTAAATATTCCTCTCGATACATTTCGTGCGAATTTTTTCCTCCAAGAAATAAGATCATCGTAATCGCAAGCCAGATTTCTGAACGTAATTAATTACAGTTTCAATATATCACAAACGAAATATTTATTTACCCAAGGAACTCGTTGCTTCTTTTGAAAATTCTAACGAGGATCCTCCGAGCGTGTAAGATTCCAATACCAAAATAATTAAAAAAAGGAAAAACGGAGAAATAAAAGACAGTTGCTACGCGATGTGTCGATACGACAAAAGAGAAAACTTGGATCGTTTGACAGTAAAAAATATCATATGGACATAGGAATCGTTTCGTAGGAAATTCCAGGACAGTGCCGTGATAATATGCGATCGACACGCAGCGTTGGAAAAGTTACGGGCGTCGAATAAAACGACGCCAACTCATGAACTTCGAACAATGTGGACGCAATGGGCGAAAGTGTTTGGAGCAGGTACCGCTCGAATCTGCTCGTATTCGAGGCTAACGAAGCGTGTTTCGCCTGTCATCAGGACAAACTGCCATACTTTTTCACGCTGCACCTGTATTGACAGAACTAACGCCGGGGTCGGATTTATGAGTGATACAACGCGGTTTCCGATGCAAAGGCCGGGCTTTTCGATGCTCGTTCGTTGCCATGCGTTTGTTCATGGTTGAAAGGCAATCTTTTTCGTTTGTCAGTGGAATATCTGTTTCTAGCTTTGTATAGAGTGATTAGCTAACGACGAATATACAACAGTATCAGCTATAGCCGGCAGATACGTTACGTGAAATGCATAGAAATTTGCTACGTCAAATAAGTTATTCTGTCTTTTTTTTTTTTAACTATGACACTGTGAGAAAAATAGTTAACTTGCCAATCGATATGAACAGTTCGTTGTGTTCGATTAAAAATTTAATAAATTCCAAACGATTTCTATCCGCGTCGAAACTGTACCAGAGATTGGATATTTAAATAGAATTGAACAGCGTTGCTGATGATCTTCGAAGTTACTTTTTTGTTTGATGATTTTTGCGTGTTATAATGGAAATCTCTTGTTTCACGTAGAATACGTAATGAGAGATAGGAAAAATTAGCCATGGGTGGGAAATCTAAGTTAACAAACTGTACAATCGATAAAACGAATAATTAATTGCTCTTTCATGGCGCATAATTGATTCGCAACCTATTCATACGTTCTGCGTGTAGAATCAATCAGTGCAACAAACCGGGGTTTTTTTTTCGAATCGTGAGGTATAAAATTTCGAGATGGATTTACACACTGAGTAAAATGAATAATTTATTGTAGCTGCACAAATGAATAATTTATTTGTAATTTATTCATACGTTTTACGTATAAAATCACCAGCCAACAAACCCTTTTTTTTCAAATCGAGAGGTATAATGTTTCAAGATGGATTTACGTAATCGATAAAATGAATAATTTATTGTACCTTTACGAATGCATGATTGTTTCGTAATTTATTCATACGTTGTTTATGTAGAGCCATTTGGAAACGAACCTTTTGTCTTTTTTACGTCGAAAGATACAACGTGTTTCAAGGTGGATTTAAATAGTTCTCTCTTCTAACATTTTGTATTCTACAAATTGGCATCTTCAAACATCTTATTATATTTGACAAAAATCATGCGTTCGAAGGTTAAGGTTAAGTAACCAGTGAAGTCATTATCGTCAACCACATTGTCGCGATTCTAATCGGAAAATTGTCCTCGACAATTTCTTTTTTTTTATTATTTAATTTGTACTTTACAATTTGTCCAGCTGGACATTTGGTAAATTTTTCCAACTTAATTGCTAAATAACATATGGATGGCTATCCTCAGCGGTATACCATCTTTGAGTTTGAGTATTTTATTTCTTTAGTGAGGTCAGTTGGGTATTTTCTTTTTAGTCTTCTTTGTAGAATTTTTGTTATTATTTAATTTGCACATTACAATTTGTCCAGCTGAACATTTGGTAAATTTTTTCAACTTAATTGCTAAATAACATATGGATGGCTATCCTCAGCGGTATACCATCTTCGAGTTTGACTATTTTATTTATTTCATTTCTTTAGTGAGATCATTGAAGTGTTTTCTTTTTAGTCTTCTTTTTATGAGAATCTTGCTCGCTTCAGTAGCCAGCTGGTTTCGATGTATTGCCGTTCTTTCCTTGTATTTTCCGGCGTACCTGCCGGCTCGACGACCGTGCAACAACTTTAGCGCAACAGCTTGCGATATGTTCATCCTCCTTGCGAGATATCGGACGTGTTACGAATCGTCGCGAAAACATAGACGAGATACGAAAGTGGAGGAATAATTGGGACCTCGAGGAACCGACCGACCGATCAGTAATTTTTCACAATTACCCGTCAGAAAGCGGTTGAAAGAAAAAGATCGGACAGAAAAGCAGTCCGCCGGTAATTACCTTCCTTCTTATATCACGAAAAGTAGGTACTATCGGACGTAAGTGATTTATGTCATTAATTCCCGTAGCTAAGAAGGTGAAATAGAAAGATAGATAAAAGACGTCGAACCAACGAGTCTCGTCATCTTTTTTTAAGGCCTGTCTACGTTGAATATTAAATGTAAATCAATTACAATGACGAAGGTAAAGAAACAAGAAAGGGTAAAAAGAACGCGTCTAATTGAATTTCTTTGAATTTTTTATACGCTTGCGTTTGCCTAGCTGCGATATATTTTTATAGATGGGTCTGTTTCAGGACCTAACGAATCGATTATCTCGTGAATTATAACGCGAATAGAAAGAGAGTGTATTCATAATTATTTATATGTTATTATTCGATTCGTTTCGTTTATTTTACCACATATCATTATTTAGTTTAAATCGACGAATTCTAAATTGATGCTGTACTCTATCCATATCATAAATTAATATTACAAAAGCGAGTTTGAATTTTGAATTAGACAGCAATGCGGATCGATTCGACCGTACAACCGAATGCAGACTTATCGACCGCAATACCGCACAGATTTTATCGAAATATTCAGACGTATCCTTTATGCACCTAATTAAAATTAATTCTAATTACATCTGCAGAAGTGTATACAGTGACAAATTATATTATTCCTATGTTTTTTAACAGACAATTTAAATGTGCAATCTGTCGTGCTTCTGAAATAGTATCTCTTCTGATCACTGTCATTTATACACTTTGGTAAAATTCACAGTAGACTGTCCCGTTTTTCGACCAAGATCTCAGGACAGAAGAAAAAACAAAATATATTATTCCCATGTTTTTTAACAGACAATTTAAATGTACAGTCTGCGGTGCTTCTGGAATAGTATCGCTTCTGATCACTGTCATTTATACACTTTGGTAAAATTCACAGTAGACTGTCCCGTTTTTCGACCAAGATCTCAGGACAGAAGAAAAAATAAAATATATTATTCCCATGTTTTTTAACAGACAATTTAAATGCACAGTCTGCGGTGCTTCTGGAATAGTATCGCTTCTGATCACTGTCATTTATACACTTTGGTAAAATTCACAGTAGACTATCGATCTGTCCCGTTTTGCGACCAAGTTCTCAGGACAGAAGAAAAAATAAAATATATTATTCCCATGTTTTTTAACGGACAATTTAAATGTACAGTCTGCGGTGTTTCTGGAATAGTATCGCTTCTGATCACCGTTATTTATACACTTTGGTAAAATTCACAGTAGACTACCGATCTGTCCTGTTTTGCGACAAAGTTTTCAGGACAGAAGAAGAAAGAAAAGACAATATCGTATAAAAATAGCGCTTTTGAGCGGCTTGAGTTCAATTATAACTGTAACGTTAAAAATGTAAATCCGACAGAAAATATGGTATGGCTAGGTCGTATGGTGGCGTAACGGTGTTTTTGCCAAAACTACTTTCCAATAGAAATTCCTCGTTTATTGAGAATATACATATGTAATATATATTTTTATATATTATATATATATAAAGCTTTAGTAAAATTCACATTTTAAGCGATTATTTAAGATCGTCTGAAGCGTCCGTTCTTCTATAAACGATAGCATATAAACGTGAAAATGGACAAAAATCCCCTCTTTGTTTTTATTGGAGATCTTCGCATCGTTTATCATTTCGAGTTTTTAAACATCAACGACCCCGACACCCTTCGAAACTCGTCAAAAAAGACCGATAAAAAGGGAGATAGGAAGTTCCTTTACACGAAATAGACGATCTCGTTGATATGAAATATCCGAAACGACGTGATATCAAGGAACGAACCCTCTCCAGACAGAAAATCGTTCACTGGCAAGGAGAAACAATACCGTATCTTCTATTTGTCTGTTCTTGAGTGATTGAAAAACGTTTCGTCGATTTGTCGGACGATGCTCCACGCGTTGTCTACACAGAAATATGATGCATAACGCAGAAGCATGTACGAATCAGAGGCAATTGACGCCATCGATCCTCTCGACTGAAATTACAGGCGAGGTCTGCACGTCGCATAACAGAGAAAATCGGCGATCTACTGTTTTCACGGCTGCATTCAATTTGTAACTGTACACAATCGGTCGTGAGAATCTACGTACACCTATCGAACTTTGTGCGCCTGACTTAACAACGAAACTAATGAAAATCACGCAAAATTATTTACACTTACGCATCTCGATACAGTGACTGTCGATGAAAGATAAACATATTTACAGGAAGGTAAAATGGGCGAGGAAATTGCAAAAGAGAGAAAGAGAGAAAGAACGAAGAAAGAGAGAGAGAGAGAGTAATATCTGGTTAAGCAGGTAATTAGGCAATTAGGTAAAGATTTATGCAATAGATAATAGATGATAGGCGTGTATAATAGTTGGTAGTCAGACAGATGATAGACAGTAGATATATAATACTGAAATAAGGGTAAAATAAGGTGTGTGTGTGAGTAGATGGATGTGTATGTAGATTTATAATAGGGGAAATAATTGTAAACCGAGTTCCTTTTGTGGTCAGGAGACTGAACTACATAGACTATGCTACCACTACTACTATTACTACTGCTATCGCTATTATTATTACTACAGTTAATGTACAAAATAGCCTGCTTTCCATCCAAACTAATAGGAAGACAAAACTGTTGGGATAATGGAATTTTCGAACAATAGAACGATCACTTTTCTGATATGAAATCCCGTTTATTCGAATACAGATTATATGATTAATCGACGTACACTTTAAACATTTGTAAATCCCGTGTTTTTTGGTCGCATAATAGTTTCCACGTAAGTAACTGCATGGAGTTACCTTCTTTTCACACTTCGAATCATCGATGCTCGTTTTCGAATACTACGAACGCTTCGCCATCAGAGGAAACTTCTCCATTGCCATTATTTCGTTTGATATTTCCATTTGTATGAAATCGCCTTTATTGCCGGTCTTATCGCAATGAAACCGTTTCAGGACATCGGTATATTTAAGGCTTTTCTACTGTCGCCAGCATCCGAGCAATTTGCGCGCTTCGGATAATCTTCGATATCGTATTTTTGCTTCATAACGTCTGTGATTGTGACTTCTCCAACGCCGTGTATTTTTGCTAGTTCCTCGTCGCGATTACACCACTTTTGAGATTTTTAATTACGCCTATTAAATTCTTACGATCAGAATTCACTCGATCGACTAAAAGAAACGATACATTTTGCACGAACATTAATAAAACATTTGGTTTGTATAAGCGGCAGCTCTACTGTACTAAAATTTCTGAAAAGAATTTAACAAAATGAAGACGCTTATATTAAAAAAATTCTTCAAATAAAATTCCATCAGAAGCGACAAGTCACTTCATAGTTAGTCGGTGTAGTCATCTTTCGAACGTCCAGAAAATAGCAACGATTCTTACGTATAACTAAACGGTGGCTCGTAAAGATATTCACTCACACAATTACACTTACAATAATCACACTTACATATTTTACGGCTGTATTACGCACGTTATACGAAGCTTTTCGAAAGTTGGTTAGCACCGTAACGAGACGCGACAATCGGTCGTTCTTGAGCCATCTGTTCTCGATGAAACTTACTCTCATCGAGCAATTTTTCAGCGAAAGAATCACAGGAAACTGGCGATAACGGCAATCCTCTGGCGCGAATCGTTTTCAGCGACGAAATCAAATTTCTTAGTCGCCTGTTATCCTTCCTTTCGTCTCTCGAGCACGATTCGCCATCGGCTGCAGCGCGATCATTTTTCACCCCTTAGCCTGGATCTTTCTTCGTCGATTCTTTTTCAGCCGAACGTAGAACCGCGAGGGAAACACCGAAAGCTTCAAAGGAACCGACTTGCGAACAAATATTTTCCCTTTGCCTGAAATTCGTTCGAATTAATTGATCCGACTAACGATATCCTTTCTCCTGAACCGTGCACTGGAAAGCTTTCACGTGTACGCTGAACAAAGCGCAGCAGGAGCAGAAGGTCTCCTTTCGTAGGTTGTGTATCACCGTGCCGCAATTTTCAGCGAATTTCAAACCGATTCAGCCGACACTTTGTTACGTGTGTACGTTGCGCGATGTAAATCGATAGGAATTGTTTGGCTGACTAGTTTCCCAACGCAACTACCAGATATTAGAGCGTGAGTTCGTCAAACGACGTGAGATGATCTCTGCTCCTGAAGCATCGTTCTGACACGAACAGAGAAACATTACGCGAGAAAGCGTAGTGCGTGGTACGAGCATAAACGATAAAATACGAGAAACTGATCGAAGATTAAGCCGACGTAAATAAGCTCGATGAGTATTTCTGACGATCCAGGAGGAAGCCCCGGAGAAACACGAGAAGAATGAAAATCCCTTCGCGAAACGCGACAATCGGATCTCGTGGCGTTCGAGTTGCTTGGTGTAAGAAGAGCCAAACAACTTAAACGTATTCATATTTATGCGAGGTCCGGTTTCCAACCTGTCTGCTGCATTTACGCGCGACTTTGAGATGTAAATGGTAGGTGGAATTTGATTCGAGGGACATGGATCGTTAGGTTAACGCGAAGGGAAGCACGCGATTAATTTTTCATGTTTCGCCCGCTTTCCACGTCCTGTCACCTACTTTCGCTATTCTACTTTTCTTTTCTTCTTCTTCTTCTTCTTCTTTGACGTTACACGTGTCGCCGAGCCGGCTATGAATTCGATCGGAGCAACAGCGTCATAAATTTCGGCTCGCAGAAAAATTAATATGCATGCAAAGGGGAGGCTGCTGAGCCCTGTTATGGAAATTAATGTTAGGAGCTTAGCTCACGAGTAGCTGCTGCTTCTTCTGTACAAAGTTTCTCTAGGTGTTACGGCTATCTTTCAAGTTGCCGACGTGATTTATAGATCGTAAGGTACTTTCGATAGGTTGTAAGCTTTTACGCGGAACCGCAGTTCCCTGGAATTACCCAAGTCGAAAATATTGCATTGGCAACTAAGTGGTTGCGGATTTTGTCATTAGGTGATAATGACAGAAGCCGCAATCACTTAGTTGCCAACGCAATATGTAACGTATTCGATGCTCCGTTCGAAATGTGGAATTTATCTACTTGCGCGGAAAATTTATCGATTTTGTATGTAGTATCAAAAAAGAGGGGGGTGTGCGCTTTGTTACGCTGCGAGGCTTTCGTATGGGTCGCGTTTCTGGCCGTCGCTCGCGGTCCTACAATGTCGCAGGCGGATCGCCTTGTCTGCCCGACGAGGGACATACAATGTATCGACGAGCGCATAGTTGTTGCCAAGCAGCGACTTCCAGAAACGTCGATTTCGGTCTGTTGTTTCCTAAAGAATGCGGCATATGTGATCATATCGGTGGCGTGACCCGAGCATAGCGGGGGTCGTCTCCTCGAGAAGACCAAGAAATCCTCTAAGGTCGAGTCAGTCCTTTTTGAAGATTCTAAGAGCATACGTCGAGAGGTCGGGTGTATAAAGCCGCTAAGCCGAACGAACACGTTGACATTATTTATCACCGAATAATCTGTCACGCTTTATCATTATATTCATCGTTATTAAATACACAAAGTGTATCAACCTGTTGACAAATAAAACATCCTTACTTGTCCTTACTCTAGTCCTATTTTAGATACTACATCTATAACTAAGTGGTTGCGGATTTTGTCATTAGGTGATAATGACAGAAGCCGCAATCACTCAGTTGCCAATGCAACCTGTAACGTATTCGATGTCCCGTTCGAAATGTGGAATTTATTTATTTGCGCGGGAAGTTTTTGATTGATTTTGTACGTTTAAATAACGCCACTGTGTTTCTGATTATTAATATCCAACTGGAAGAACGCGCGGTCTTGCTCCATAGCTTTCTTTTTTCTCGTCTACAGCTTCGCGAAGCATTTTTGACGAGACTCTCGTCCTCTTTGTTAACGAGTTCCTTCATGTACTCTCGCAAGCTTTTAAAGTACTTATTCAAGCTCTTGTCCTTGAATAATACATTATACAGATTATTTCACGCAGTTCGACCAACCTATAGTTTTCACATTAATGTTAATTTAATACTCGGTCGGCTAGTTTCATTTCTATCTCTCTTCGTTTCCCTTTCGTATCAACCTGATTCTTTCGTCGTATCTGAAGCCTGTAAAAACCATTTCGCAAATTTACGAAGCAAAATATCATTTAGAAAATGTTGATCTTAAAGTTGATAACTGATACTTATCAAAGTAAAAGTAGTCGTTCGGATTATTCGTGAATTTGAACGAACTATTGCTGCGAATAAAATTGAAATAATTCCACGCTCCTGAAACGAGAATAACGAGACGAGAGTAGAAACGATTCGTCGTTGGAAATCGTTCCTTTTAATCTTCGCTAGAGATAAAATTCCATCGAGCCAGGTACATGCGCGTAAACTTAATAGCAACGAATAACCCGCTATTAGCAATTTTGTTTTTTCAACTACCCTAATTTCCATATATATTCATACGTAGAATAAAAACTCCCTTCTGCTAACATGAAAAATTAATTGTCCTAATAGAAACGAAATTTCCCATCCGCACCAAGGACCAACGTAGCAAATTATTTAATCGTTAACCTTGCCAGCCTCTGGTACTTCGTGCTCCGCGAAATTGACCGCAATTATCAACGTCCACGAGACGTCTACTGTTAAGCTGTCCTATATACAGGCGATATGGTTGATATACAAGCATCCGCCAACCTGGAATGCAGCGTGGAGCCAATAGATTGTCCACAAGAACGGCCCAGTAATTAACGGCCGATTATCGTCGCTTAAGGATACCTTGTCATGGAATTAATTAAACGTTGTGAAAGTATTGAACGCGTAAATGAACGCTACACCTGTACACTTTAGATTGGCCCGTTTCCGATGACCAGATTGCGGTTCTTTATGCAAATTCGTATTTCTATGAACGAAATTTGAAATTGGAATTTACATGGAAATCTTTCACTTGATAAATGTAACGATTGCTATATACTTTGCACGTTTTGTTTATTACGCCCAGTCGATGTATTGCGTTGTCCGGAAAGTATCTTTCTTTCGCAAACGTGTTTTTTACAACAGTGCAGCTTCGTCCAAACGCGAGACCAAGTCTGTGAAATGTCACGGTGTTTATCTCAACAGAACAAAATGGATCGTAGGAAAATAATATAAAACGAAAGACATTGTGCGTCTATTATTTTCTCGTAAAACGAAAGAAACTTTTAGAAGAACCTAATATTTCGAGACTTTCGGATAAACGAACGAACGTCAGCGATCTATTAACAAGAGTCGTTCAGATTTCAATATTTTCCTATTTTACGAAACTCTGAGAAAAAATACTATCGAGCGATATTTTACTCTAGAATATTATTTCTAAGGTTTATCTCGAGGTTTTCTTTTCGCGAAACAACCGTCGAATTTTCCGATATCGACTGCTTCGCGTATCTGGGTTTGCCTATGCTTCGGCGATATTCGACATTTTTTTAAAACTATTTGAAGATTACTACAGGTTGGTATCGTAATTGTGGTGCAGGACGATTGTACCACCAGTTAGAAAGCATCCTGTATGTAAGGAAACGTCGTAAAGGAACGAACAAGGAGCGAAATTTAGGCTAAGCGATGATAGGCAAAGATGAAGCTACTTTATCGCACGAGACAAACTTTCAGCGAAAGTTGGGTAATCTGGTCGAAGAATCAATAAGCTACGTTATCTTTCACATTCTTTGGAAATAATCCGTCGAATTGCCAATTATCTGTCTAATTAAATCTGGCAATTAGACAGTGCTAGCGGCTAGATTCGAGCGAGTTCGTCCGGAAAAACGAACGACAATCGGCCACGCGATTCTAGACACGCAATCTGATCTCGCTTCTCGACTCGTTAATCGGTTTCGCAGGTTGGAATTGTTGCGTTAAACCTGCAATTTGCAGAAGCTTCCGGTGCCAAACGTTAATGATCGCGCTAATTACACATGCAGATTGTAATCCTTGGCAACACAGAGGTACGAAGTTTCCGCACAAATGACATCGTTACATCGTTTACCCGTTACGACGTAAAGTACAAGAATCGATTAAGACTTACGCGAAGAGAAATTATGCTTGGAAGAAGCTTCGAAGTGATAAGAGAAATATTTCTTATCGCAAATTCATGTTTTTGACAGTACAACAGGAAAGGTAAAAACCGTACGTACGTCCTGCGTATTTTTGCCATTTAAAATTTCGCCTAAACGCGTAAAAATCTCTAATTTATCAAACCTTCACGCTGTACAGCACGATGCTTTACGCTAATGATCTGTACATCATCGTCCCTTAATCTACTTATTATATTCCAGTTAAAATTGAATTGCACGATGAACATTCCTTACTGGATCGTTCTATTTAAATTACCACGAATCAATATGCTTTTAGCGATTGCTATTAATTTCAGGACTTTAAATTAAAATAGCAATGAAATATTTACAATGCTCGGTCTCGTTAAAGCGATATCATCACGAAGGATAATTTAATCCTATTTCGTTATTACGTGTATTCTGAAAACGATACTCGAGCCTGTACCATGATAACTAAAGAACGTATCCGATGAAAGTCATCCCCCAACTCATCGAAAGTAATAGGTTTTTAGAGAGCAATATGAAAGTGGTAGGAAACAGGTGAAACAATAAGCTCGTAAACGAGATATACGAGTTCCTGCAAGCAGACAGAGAAAAATATTATTTCATTTACTACGTGCAGAGCTGGATTCAATTTCCAGGCAAGTTGTCCCTCGGTCGGTTCGCGTCGTTCCGTCGTCATCAATTACAGCATAAATTAGCAAAACAACAGGTCGACGAGACGGCCGTGCTAATATCAAAATCACCGGTAATATATTCGGTACATTGTACATGGCTGGCATGTCGTTGTTCGATTTACAATTAACCGTGCACCCTCGTGTTTCCTGTCGTCCGCGACGGACGCGATAGTTTGGCCAGGATACACAGAATGTTCGCGCGAGATACCGAGACCCGACACTTTCACCCGACATCCTGTCAGCTTTCAAATTGAAATTCGTCGGGAATGCCAACAATTTCTACGCCCGAAATCTAATTTTTATCGCGTGAAAAGAATCTGTCCGACTTCCCTCGCTAGGCTATTTTTCGTGGTTTTATCGTGCCAAACGAACGTGACTTTTATCGTTGAAACGTAACTGTCGAGACAAAATGTTGTAGGGAAAGTCGGACGTATCGCGAACAATTGTCTAGAAAATAATTGCCTTAAACAATTGGTAGTTAACGATAGAACTACTGTTAACGACAGTTAACGCAAAGCCACTTCTACCAAGTCGAAATCGCTGGTCTTTAAAAAATACATAATGGTAGAATATTTGTTTATTTATCGATTTACTACCTTCTTACGAAAGGAGTTCCATGTTACGTAGCACATTTTTGGTATTTTTCATCCATCTCGGACCAAGATCCTTAAATAAGGATTGGCACGTTTATAAGATATATCGCAAAGATTTTCACGCAATTATAGGGAATCCGATGTTGAACAATGCATAGAATGCAGAGAACGTGCAGAAAGACGTACACATAGGAAAGCACAGTACTTCGTTTAATATTTAGTAGATAAGATGATTCTCTATCGAGATTGCACTTTTTAAATGATAACGTAGAAAAAATATTTCTGACGCGCAGTGATAGCACGTGTCGAACGAATTAAGGAAAAAGATGAGTCGCGAATTTGAAGGAAAAAATTCGCAGCCAATTTCTACCGATTATCTTCGCGTAGACCTCGCAGTTTCTCGCGAGCGGTTAATTTCCATGCTACGATAAACAATTAGCGAACTGCCAAGCTTTGCACGTACGACCATCATTATTTATTAGCCACGCAATCAGTTGCATTTCATTAATTTGATACATGGCATAATCGTCCAACACGGTTACAAGCATAAGTCGGATTTACGAGCCGATTCAATTTGTTTAGAGCTTCCGTATTATATTACGAATTGCGTGTTCCACATCCTCGCATAACGCAACAGAGATTAATTTGCCGTAGGCTAACGTACATTATTACAATGGACGCATCAAATTTAACGCTCTGGGAATAGATAATCGAACGAATATTTCTCATCGTACTCGTTACAGGCGCTGCTGTATCCGCAAACTCGCATTTTCCACCTAACTCATTCTCGTTTCCAACGTTCGCGCGATGCAGCAGCTGGTCGAAACGCGCGACCAATCGTCCTGGCTTCTTTCGCAACATCTCCGTCTTGTGAAAGCTGAGACGCGATACGTGAAAACGCGACGATCATAAATGCTCCGGCTGAAGCTGTTGTTTTTCTTCTCGTTCGATGTTTCAGAGCCGAAACGAAGCACGTGCGAAGCGAACGGAGCAGCCGTCGGAATGCGGACAAAGACAGGTTTCTCGTGACTTGGCGCACCGCGAATTCCCCGCGAATATTTTATTGTCATCGTTGGATGATTCAACGCGACCGCGACTTTGCGTTCCAGTCTGACGGCTCTGTCGTTCGATCGACGCAAGGTTCTGCGCTCGATCCAATTCAACTGACGAGATTGAACGAGCGAGGCAGAGTGGCAGGGGTTCTATTGCTCTCTGATTGGATCTTTCTTTGAATTTGTAATCTCTTGGCCTGAAATGACGAGTCTGACTCGTCATGGTAATTTGATCTCTCGGCCTGATACGAAGAGTCGAACTTGCCGTCGTAATACAACACCGACGATATACATGGATCGAGTCAATAACTAAGTTACACTGGCCGCGTAAACAGAATGCAAACGAATAGAAAAGATATTTTCATTATCAGCACGAACTTACGTTCGACCATCGTTTCTCCACCACCTGCGAATGCTTATCATAACGAGGAACCAATTTACGTAAAAAGCAATTTATCGATACTTGGAAATTGTCTCGTGGGAAATAATATCAGGAAGATGTCCGCCTATAGACGCTGTGCGAACTCCAACGTAGATCGCGTTTTTCATTACATTTTCACACGTTCCGGAAAGTATGTTCGCCATCGTTTCTTTATTGATTTATTTGTGACGTAATATTCAACTAATGCGACAAATGCCTGCTTCGGTTCTATGTTTCCTTGCTTTATATCAGTTGAGAATCGTGAATCTTAATCGCCGAAATAAAAGTAAAGGAACACTAAGGTTACACTTAGAATTCCTATCAAAATAGTCTTAGATTTATTTGATAAACGATTTCCAGGATCTTCGTCGATGTACATTTGCACGCATCTCGGCACTCCCTTCGTCTCACCATCTTCCATACCACACTGCCAATGGAACTGTTACATTCGTCTGCTTTTCGAGACGCTGTGTACACACATACTTCCGCACACTCATATTCACATACGTGTGTCACTACTACGCGGCCAATTTAGTCTAGCATACAAAATTATACATATTTCAATAATATCCATAAAAATATGGATTTGTATAAAAATCCGCGGTATACGAATTAACTTTAGCTTCGAACGTCCGCTTTCTTCTTCTCTCTGCCTTTCGCCGCAATTTTACGAGCTTCGTCTCTGTCTATAGATTTCTCCCGGCGACGATAAGAGAATCGTTGTCGAGATATAGAAGGGCGAAAATTGCTCAGAACGCGCAACGATGCTCCAAGACATTATTCCTTGGAAATGTTTTAAAACGCTGTAACACGGCGTGTCGTGCTGCTAAATCTATTGGACGGTTAGTCGACGTATAAAATACGACAGCGTCGAAACAAACGCCATGTTAAAAATTAATGGAATCGGACAGTCTGCGACGTATTCCGTGGCACGGCTGATTTTCTGGCAAAGCAGACGAGAATGAAAGAAATTCTTCTTAAATATATCGCGCCAAGTGCGTTCCCAACGTTCAAACGGTTAACGAGAGAGTTACGATCGAAATTATACGGAAAGATGAAAATCACGATTATTATAGTAATTTAGAGGTACAGTTTCATTCGTTAAGCAAAAATTTGTGACGCGAATTTTTCATCATTTTTATTATTCGATTCTAAAGTTCACGTGGGCGAATTATAGTAATTTAGAAATAAAGTTTCATTTTTTAAAGCAAAAATTTGTGACGCGAATTTTTCATCATTTTTATTATTCGATTCTAAAGTTCACGTGGGCGAATTATAGTAATTTAGAAATAAAGTTTCATTTTTTAAAGCAAAAATTTGTGACGCGAATTTTTCATCATTTTTATCATTCGTTTCTAAAGTTGATCGTGGGCGAATTTTATACAAATTTACGAAGAATTAAATTTTCTACTTTTCAATTATTGGGTTGGCAGCTAAGTAATTGCGGGTTTTGTCATTAGGTGCTATTGACAAAATCCGCAATCGCTTAGTTGCCAATAGTTACAAATTAATTCGAGATTGCTCCGAATTCTCGTGTAATTAATAGATTGAAAAAACAGCTTACATAATCACGTAATACGAGCAGTAGCAATGTGTAAGCGGTATTATGCGACTGCAAGAGGTTTGGTAATGTTCGACGAGAAGAAACGAGAAGGCAGGAGAATGGCGTGTCTGACTACGTACGCGCCAATTCCACTTACAGACGTTTCGCTAGATGTTGCAAGTAGCTTCGGTCCGAACTCTGATCGATGAAACTCGCAGAATCTTTGCTCTTTTCCTAATCATTTTCAAGCGTCGATTTCGCCAAGATTCCATAATTCCATTGTCAATGTTTCAAAATGATCTATATACTATTATATATACACAGTGTGTTGCGAATTCTCGACTAAAGAGCAACCGGTCAGGTCAAACCGATATCGCGCACCTCGAATGAATTGATACTCAAGGTGCAGGAGGTTTAATAGATCGAGTGTTATAGTAATCTAGCTCTGCATTTGCACTGTATAAAAGTTATTTGTTGTACAAAAGTAAAATGTGACGTTATGAAGACGGCGGTGGTAAGATCTTGTCGAGGGTGAGAAGAATTTCACCCGCATGGTACGATGTCTGATGATGAACTGTCCTCTTACGTTACTCTCCCTACCAACCGTTAGGTTTCGTCTATCCATCGTGCCCTTCCGGCTGGTCTTTTCTCGGAGCTTTTTATCCGACCTGTGAGTCATTAGGTTTGCAGCTCGGGGAGGACATGTAATTCAGAATTTCCTAAAGAAAGGAATGGGTCTGAAAATGTGCCATAAACGAACGGCCACTCAAAATTCCAAATACAGTGAGAGTGAAAACTGAATAAACGCTGAGGAAGAAAATTTACGCAATAGCCATTACGCGTATGTTGAATAAATTAAAAATCGATCGAAAGGATATCAAGCGCAAATTAACAGTAAACACATAAATAAGAGAATATTACTCGAACCATATTTCTAAATCTAACTGTGACTCTATAGGAAAGAAAAAAAGGAGAAAAATCCCTTTTTCGTTGAAATGATAAAACGATGGAAATATTCAGAACGAGCTAATAATTGTTATCGCGATTTAAACGAATAACGCGTATCGCCCAATCGTTAGCTACTCCGATTTAAGCTACCATTTCTTGTAAGAACGATCCGCCTGACGACGATCGATCGTCAGACGTTTGTATCCAAAACCGTGCAGAAACTGAGAACGAGATACGTATGCGGGGCATTGTTAAAACATTCAGTCGAAACAAGCTGGCAAGTGAGTGAAAAATGGCGACTCGGGGGATCGAGGGTGCTACAAATTGGCCACTTACGTTTCCGACAATTCCGCTGGCATTACTCTCCCCGAACGTGTACGGCAATTTCGGCCAAGCTGGACGGATGTGCCCGTTCGTCTCACGTTCCTTGCTGTTTTCCACGCCGAAAACGCGATCCCCATCGCAACCACCGTTTTCTTATCCGACTTTAATCGACCTGCCCCGCGATCCGAGCTTCTCCGATCGTTGGACAATTAATGGCTCCCAGTCGAATCGTTTGTGGTTGCAATTTGCGAGGGAGAACGACGAAATCGAAACCGTGCATTTAGAAATTGATCGTAGCAGCTTGCAACGATTGTAGTTACCGCTCGGTCTATTCGGACGCAAGTCACTTTGATTATTTCGCGTTTGTTGGAACAGTTGCGATGTTTATCCTCGCGGAGTCTCCAAGTCGCACGATTATGGCTGACAGTACGTTAATTTAGTGAAAAATCTTATGTAGCAGGTTGTTTCTTTGTTCTTTAAGAGCATCCTTCGGTTTAGGAGGAAATGATAGACGCGCGATAATTTTTGTTTTATATTATTTTATTGAACTACGTGGCATCTATTTTGTAGCAATAGAACAAAAGAATAGAAGAAGAATAGAAGCGAAAAATCCTTCGTGGAAGGATAAGAAAATGTGGGATAAAATTTTGCTCTATCACTGCTTGGTATTGATAGTGGTACAACTAAAAGCGTGTAAGCTTCAAAGGCTTTTTAACGTGTACATTTCTGGCAATGCTAAATACAGGCCATCTTAACGTAACTATCCTCCGTGAAAAAACCGACGAAATTATAAATAATATCGTTTTACATGATAAAAGTAGAAACATGACGTAGATCTTGTATGAGATAAAAGCAAATTTGAAATTTTGCGAAAGTTGTGTGACTATGTTTGCCGAGTAGCATACGACGGCTCGTTTTCAAGAAAATCAAGTTTAAGAATTCGTCAAGTATGTTCAAACTTGGCCACTGGATACGAGCGATCGATCGATAGGAGGCTACTCTACATGCAGAAATAAGTGGAAAGTGCGAATAAAATTTTTCCACTGGAAGATGCATTTTCAAATCTATTTGTCTCGGAAACGAAGCGCAAACGCAAACAAATTTCATTCTACGATTTTCGACTTGCTCTCACGCGTGGAATAACGTCCTGTCGATTACGTACTCCAGCTGTGTCCAGAACTAGCCACGTTCAAGTATACTCGATGAATTTTCAAACTTGTTTGCCACGAAAAGGAAACATCGTACGAACAAAATTTTATTAATTCGTATTTTCTTATTTTTTCACAAAGAATACTTACGCCCTGTACAAGCTTGTGTTAGCTTGTCCTAAAAGTTTCTTTCGTTTTATGAGGAAATAATAGACGCACAATGTCTTTTGTTTTATATTATTTTCGTACGATCCATTTTCTTCCATTTTGTGACATTTCACAGACTTGGTTTCACGTTTGTACGAAGTTGCACTGTTGGAGAAAACACGTTTGCGAAAGAAAGACACTTTCCCGACAACCTAATACGTGTTATTCAGCTGCACCCTGTACAACGCGAGTGTTAGGAACATCGACGAATATCGGAGAAATTTTTCAGATTTTTTTAACGACCTAACATGGTACAAAAATTAGACAAAAATGACTCGGCTCGCAGAGTACAAAAAGATACGTTTACCTGCGGAGAGTTAAAGCCATAAGTTTGTCCCAGTTGCGCGATACACCTCGTTTAGAAGCAACTGTTCTCCTCGAGGAAGATCGAAAGAATAAATTCCAGCGTGCTTGGTCCCCAGATGCAAACTCTAAACATCAGTTTGCAAGCAATTCGAGGATAGTTAGCTCACAGGTGATCGCTTTTCTCGCGTGATAGGTGGAAAAACCGAAGGCCGTTTTTCGCTCAGCGGGCTTTCTTATGCATAATGGATCAGCTCTCCAGAAAGGATCGCGAGAGAAGTATAATTGTCGGCGCGATTGGCCGTAAGGAAAATGAGGTCTAATACCGTTTAAAAGCGTGGAATTATCTACTCTCGAAAGTAAAAACCAGGAGATTCGTCGCCAGCTGCAACCTGTGCATTGACAGATAATTGGTGAAACGTGCGAGTAATTTTTCCACTTTCTCTGCTTGTACAAGTTTTCGTTGTAGAGTCGCATACGTGTACGTCGCATTACTTTTCAATAGAACCAATCGATCTATTAGAAGGTTAGAAGAATTGTTAAAATTGTCTGAAAGATAAATTTAACGTTATTTAATTTAATTTAATATTTAATATTAATTGCAAGTTTTACTCAGCTGGAACACGTGTCTTGAACACGTGTCTTATATTCAAATGTTGTTATTCTTTGTTATTGTTACTCATAGTATAAAAGATATGCATGAGATTTTGCTAAGGAATAGTCAAAAGAACCTGTTTTACGTATACAACATTTATGTACATGCTTAAGTATGTGTACATTTTGAACAAAATTTTGCTAATGATAGAAGAATATTTTTTGGATGATAAGATTGGGACAAAATTTGCTTCTGTAAAATTTCTATTTTCATTGCGTTATTACAGTATACTAATTACTTTATAAATTGTTAAACATTCGTGCAATATTCTCTGTCAAATATTTTTTTATTTTCGCATATATATATTTTTTATATTTTTATTGTAATGCATGGCGCAAAGCATAAATTCTACGCTATACGAATTCCGTATCGTACAAGATTTATGATTCATAGATAATATGAAAACATGTTATTTATTGCAAAAGATAGTACGGATGCCATTGTAATTCTTCATAGCATTATGCAAAATATATTTCGCTTACAAAATGCAAACAAATTCACATTTATATATTCACCAATATATTGTTAAGAATTTATGAATTTCTTGTTAAATGTGCATTTACCAATCTATATTTATCGACAGCAATATTTTACAGCGAAATAAAGATATTTTAAACCATAGTTTTATGTTGGAATTAATTTTAAACTTTGCAAATATCATCGATCTTGGTTATTTAATCGGATTTAACATTATCGTTGTATTGCAAATTTAATAATAATCCTAGTCCGAAACACGTAGAAATCGTTACTTCATCTAAAATAATACTAGCTTTTAAAGTTCTAAAACTAATTAACAGTGTGTTATATTCTGCGAAAATTAGATTCGTTCGTCGTATTTGACATCATTATTTAAGCATAATCGACGCTGTCTTTAATATTTAAATTTCATTAATGAAAATTAACATTCATTGACGTCAATGTGTATCATTTAACTCCGATATTCATGTACGCGTCATCCTAAAACGTGACGTAACAGAGCAAGAGATAGTAGCGAAGCTAGCAAATAGCCAAGAAATCAGTGACAAGTGAAAATTGGTCAGCGTTTCCGGATTCCAAGTTTCGCCCACATTGTCCTGTCTAACAACAGACTTGCTGTGTAAAACTTTGTCAAAGATCTGGACCTAACAGTTGCCTGGCTGTCAAAGCCATCGATTACGTGTAGCATACTGTGAGTTTATACGTCGATATCTATCGAGGACGAACGAGTAGTAAGACGTGCAAGTAGGTACCGTATGTACGAGAGTTAAAAGTTGATTTATATAATTATAGCTTCTAAATGTAACGATAACAGGATGAAACGAAAGCGGAAAATAAAGGGCAAGCAAGAAAATCAGAGGAGAAATGCTCTACAAACAATTTTACGTAGAATGTTACTTCTATTCGACGCTATAAATCAGAGGGATCCAATTATTCCGCATAAAACTCGTTCAACATCGTTAACCACGTCTCTGCATCCTCCTGCGCATTCTTCCGTTAATTAAAATTATTTTCGACAGCCTGACATTTTTCAATTATCCTACACCTGCACTTTCAATTTATCTGGAAAAAAAATATATAGAACGAAAAGGGAAGGAAGAAAGGAACAAAGGGAAAGAAACAAAAGAACAAGCTTCCAGCCGAGCTGTCTATAAAAATGAACTTTAAATCGTTACTCGTCGGTGTCTTTCTCTCTGTTTCAATTTACCCAGATTCGCCAAGTGTAAAGATGAGAGGCGAAACGATTCGATCGCGTCAGAGGCGTTATGCACGTACACAGATACTCGCATTAATATTCGGACACGGGGCCATCTCCGTAGAGCGATATTTTTAAGATTTCGATATCTCGTCGAATGTTCTCAGAACGCAAGAAAAATGGCTGCATTGCAGTAGAAACGTGAGTGGAATATTTCAGGAATTTGCGAGTTACACTCGCCGTTGGATTAAATTTCACTTAATTACGATATTATGCAGATCGTGAAAGTTCCACGAATCGAACATTTCCAGCAGCTAATCCAAACAAAATGTTCGTACATTAGATATTCTAATTCTAAATTATTCGGACGACCTAGATGGGAACAGACTGGCAAGAAATCATAATTATTTTTTCAATTAGAGGAGCTTTCAATTTAGAACTGTGCACGAAAAGTTTCAAACTTTTAGAAAGCTTTCGAGTAATCTAGAAAATATATTCATCTAGAGCTACTTTTGCATCGTCGATAAGACCGCACCATTGAAACTCGAACAAACAGAGTTCGATATTTTCCAGGTACACGATTTTCAATGGAATCTTGTACGCGTTTTTTGAAATACATTGGTCGTCGTTCGCTATACAAAAGTATTAAACTATCTTTTTAACAAAGAGCCAACAGTTTACACGCGCTTTAACTTTCATATTATCAAGTAGAACTCAATTTTGCACATCGGTCGTTCAACAGCGTATACACGGTGACTATAAAACGTACTAATGCACGCTCTTCTGCTCCAATGAAGCCAGTTCTTATTTTCTTTTCCTTTTTCTACCAAACTGTACGTTTCACTTTGAAAGTTTGCTGAAATTTTCGAGAATCACGCGACGATTAAACGATATACCCGAAGCTAATTAATTAGTACTAACTACACCGATAGATAAGACAATAGTGTGCCGGCTACTTCTCGCAGCCACACGCTAGTTTCTCATGCAACCGAACGCTTACCTCTGACCAACGTAAGAATCCCAAGAGGCATCACGAGCACAGCGACCAACAGATCCGTGATCGCCAGGCTCATCAGGAAGTAATTGGTGACGTTTTGAAGCCGCCTTTCCCTGGCGATAGCCAGGCAGACCAAAATATTGCCAGCAGCGGTGCCCAGGACCAAGATCAGGGCTAACATAGCCCACCAATTATTCAAATTGACATCGACGTCCAGACCTGTTCCATTCACCGGTTCACCGTCGAAATCGGTGTCGTTGAGTGCTCCAGGCGCGGCGAATCGGGAACTTTCGCAGAGCACGCCGCTGCCGTTGGCGATCAGCAGAAGGTTCTCGTAGCAGGTATCGACCACGGCCTCGTAAGGATCCGCGCGACCGGTCGTTGGCGTCGACGAGCCGGTCATCGCTGAAAACGGCCGATCTAGGAATTTCTTGCGTCTACTTGCTGCACGACACCGCTGGCATCTACGACCGCGTCTTCCTGCTTCTCCGTCTTCTTTGGCTAATCCATCGGATCGTGCACGTGCTGATTTCTCTAGAGGGATGTTTGTTTTCTTTCGTTAGTCTCCGTGAATTTTGAACGTCGTCTCTATCTTTAGCTTTTGAATAAATTTATGAAAATCGATGGATTCTTCTTGGATCACCATTCTCCGCGGATGGTGATTGCTTTGGTTTTCAAGTTGATCGTGATATTGGTTCGATCGTAACAGGTAGAACCTCGATGCACATTTATTTATGAATTACTATTAGCCGATCGTCGCGCCTTTTATGGGAGATTTGACGGTGCAGAAATTTACGCGCGTAGCATGGAGAGATAGAGGGAATATTGAAATGTAGGCGCCATTTCGTCATTTTATTTTCGGAACGAACGAAGAGTTATTACGAAACAAGCATTTCAGCTAGATTTTCTAACAACAAGCGAAAGGTTTGATCGATGATTTCGTTAATTGCGTGCATTTTCGACCTGGTTTTCGTCGAATTATCGAGGTTCTAGCGTAAATGGAGAGGAAGGAGAGATTTCAAGCAAAGTGCAACATTTCAATTACTTGGACTGTTTAATTTAACGTTAACAGTCGACCGTTCTTTTGATAATTGCGTAAAGTATTAAGGAAATTTCATTGCTTTTCACGCTGTTGTACTTTATTCAGTTTCTATATATTCGTTTTCTATACTAATTCGTAATATAGCGAGCATTATTGTGCTCGTATGTCTATGCTCTCTATGTATAATAATGTAAATACGAGTATGAATTTATAGGAATTTAAATAAATCATCTTCCATGTAATTTATCAATCTTTTTCCATATAAATTCGTCGTTTTTTTTCGTTCAGATTACGTCGTCTTCAACTTTGATATATTTTTCGTCTGCAGAGCGTAGTAGCGAATCGAAGTGGATAGTAATCAGAAGAGAAGGTTAATTGTCTTCGAAAAGAGAACAGAGGCGATATATCATGGGAAAAGATACTAAGAGTATCAGAAATTACAATAAAATTAAGACTCTTGTACAACGAGTTCCATGTAGCTGGTGTTTCTTTCTTCTGGCAACGTTCCCTTCTTTGAAATATCATTTTCTTTTTAATCGACAGTTTGCATTTTCGCATGAAATGTGTCATCTATTTATTTCATTGTCGATACGCAATTATCATCGATATGTATTTTACTTTTAAATTATAAATAGTTGATTAATATGTCACGTGAATTCGATCCAATTAATACTATGATATCATCGTTACACTGCATAATATCACTAAGGTAAACTGACATATTTTGTTGTATCGCTCTATTATCTGCGACTGTAATGATATTAAACAATTAATATTAACAAACAAAACAAAATCCCGCATTATCTCACATCTGCCTCTCATATTATTTTACTCTCAAGCGTGAAGCTTATCATCGGATAAACAAAAGGATACTTGTTATCGAAATTGATCACTTTCTAGAAACGTTAAAAAATATTTTCGCCAATTATTTCCAACGTACGATACAAATATCCACCTCTATCTACAAAATAGCGTTTGAATTTTGAAATTTCATCCATTTGTTACCAAGTTACGATTATGTGAAGTTAATGATTTCCAAATTTGCCCTCTGCTCTCTTCGCACCTTGACTGCATTCTTCCAAATTTTTCGATCATGTTGCCGATAAAAGATGATTGTATTTTCGTAATTTCTTGGAACCTACGGAACAACGTCCTATCTAAATATTTATGCAACCTGAGCTATGCAAAAATTTGGTCACCTATTTATGGGATACGTATCTCATAATTATCAAACATACTCGGCTAAACAGTATTTCGATTCGATTTAAAATATGCCTGATGCAATAAAACAGCGGAACTCTTTTCAACAAGATAAACATCGCTCGTATAGGTATCGCTGCCAGGTAAACTAAAGCAGGTTCCATCGTTAATTGCGGGTTAAATGTCGCGTTAACGCTAGTTCTCGACGAGTTAATTGACGGGCATCTAGTTGCAGCAACACTTCCGAATACGCGTAATCGAGCGTGCAGTCGAATAAATTGGCGCAGAATCGTGTTGTCACGATACGACGTCGTATCGTTTGCTTTTGCACAAACTTCGCGTGGATCGAATACCGAGCCACCAATATAAATTCAAATAGGATAGCAGCAAGTCATCAGAGACAACAAGCTTGCTCGTAGTGGAACTACTCGCGAAAACGCGATTGATTCCCGTTTCCATTTTCCGATCGCGCGGCTCTGATCGTCGCCGGTGTGACAATGTCGCTCTGACCGACCAAACTTTCATCGTCGAGTCCTCCTTTTGCTAGTCTATCGATCCGTCAAACACATCCAACCGTTTGCCAGAGAACTCACTTTCCAACTCGTTGAAATATTTACGTCCAGTCGTTTCGTCGAGATCGCTCCATTTCTCCTACGATCTTTGTAAAATTGTAGCCAACGAATTGTCTCTCGTAATTGAAATGCGCGACGTTAGAACGAAATTTGTCGATACGCGGGGGTCTGGTGCTACGAAAGGCACGGGTTTCGATGGTCTTGCAACGAGACAGATCGTTTTCCCGAAATTCGAAACCTATTACGAACGAGAATTATTCCGTCGTTGCTGACAACGCCACTGTCTAGTCGTTTCGCGTAAACTTCGCCGAGGTCTCACTCGCGACACAATAGCAACAACGGACTTGACGCGTTTCGGGTGTAAAAGGAAAATTCCCTTTGGTTTCGCCGCGGCGTTTTACGAAACAAAGTTACGTACGAAGCGCCATATCGCTACAAGTAGCTCGCATTCAAGCGAAACGAGAATATTCAACGAGTAGGTTACCGGGGCAAATTGATACAGGCCCAGGTTGATACTGATAGAAATTATCTCGATACACTGCCTGTACCATGTACTCGATTATGTCGAATTGCGCTTATCGAATACTTACTGCCACACAGTGTGTACATTTCATTTTCATCCAGTGGTATACGCAGTGTCGAAATAATTATTCTCCGGATCAACGCGCCCCTGTATCAACTTGCCTAGGTCTCGCCAAACTTGATCGATCATTTTCCTCGTTCTCAGCTTGTTTCGCGATATAGCTCATCTATAGTCTTGAACGAGGCTACTGGCAAACTATTTTATTACTTCAATGTCTCGTAGATTTCCGGTATACGTACTTGTAACATACCACTCGTGGATATTCCTACGTCGAACTTGGTTTCTAGGACGCAAATTTCGTGGAAACGTTTACCTTGTAATCAAAGAATCTGCCAAAGCATTTGAAATAAATTACACTCTGTAACCGATGATTTATAGCGCAAGAAGGTTCATTTTTGTCACAGGTTCTACCGCTTTGTAGCGTTAGAACGTAGAATCGTACTTGGCGATAAATTTATTTCCATCAACGGGTGCCTTTCTTGACGCAAACCCGACGACCCGTTCAAAATCACCTAATCGCGAAAGAGGCATTTTCGACTTGTTTAAAAATTTAAAATTCTGTTACTATCGATGAGCTCGTAATACATTTTTATCGCAGGCCAATGAACACACTTTCTTCTTTTGTTTCTCAATGAACTTGGGTTTTCAAACCTACGATCATATCGCGAGAAATCGATGCTAAGAAACATCGTTCCTTTCGTAGCACCTATCCCCTGTGAGGAAGATTTCAGTGAGAAACGACACCCAAAACGCACCTTTTCTCGCTTTTAATTTGTTTCGAAAACTATGCAACCAGCGGGAAAGTTGACCGTAGGACGCGATGGAACGTACGTTTCTGAGGAGAGCGTAGAAAGAACCGAAGAATCACGTTTTGTTTCTCGTACGAAAGCGAAACGGTTTGGTAAAACACGCGACGGCGACAGTATGACGTATGTATGCAGCGATGATGTACGATACTGTGCCGGAAACATAGCAATTTACAGATTCGTTTCGAGAATCAAAATCTACGAGATTCATCGATCAGAGATCGAAAGAAAGTTAAAATTCGAGATGATAGTGGCGTAAGCCAGTCCACTGTCAATCTTCATAAAATAATGTTTTGCGTTTATCACTATAAAATATCGAAATTTACTTCGATACCATATATATGTCGATTTTTATCAGAAATAAATTTCGAAACTGACCAGTTTATTTTCCCTCTCTCTCCAGGTTTCTATACATCTTGATTCGTGCAATCAAAGATTCTTCTTATATTTCTAGTTTCTCTCAATTAATTGTTCATACCTAATCGCCATATTCTTCTAAACAATTTTTCTATTCTATCGAATCGTTCTTGGCGATCACGATGCATCTCTCGTAATTATGGCTGTTGTAAAGATGTGTACGAGTTATTAAAGCAGCGCACCTCCATCGATTTCCGTGTAATCGGCTTACGTGGAAGCGAATTGACGTCAATACTTGCGGAAAAACGAAATCGATATCGACCGGTTAAAAGAGCAAAACGTTGTCTGGACGGGGAAATTTTCGGTTCTATCGATGCACGCGGCGAGAACGTTCGTTGGCAGCGTGCTATCAACCCGACGTTTCCCGATTCCTGGCCGGAAAAGCCATAGATCCATCCGCAGAAAGGGTTATCCTTCATTGCCACGAGCAGACTCTCGGCAGCATCAGCCGACCTACGTGGTTATACAGGGCGGCCCGTTATTGATTGTACCAGGCCGAAGAACATGATTCTTTGCGAAAAAGAAAAACGAAATTGGCGGAGAATCTAAAAGAAAATTCTTTTTCCACGTAGTTTCCATTCTTCTGCTTCATCTATCAAACGCATGGACGTTTGTCTCGGAATTAACGTGGTATCTAATCCGCTTACGTTCGAAAAGACGTCGAAAATCTAAAATGAAATTCGAAGACTCACGAACGTAAAACACCTTCTCCGACAGATTTTTCGCTCGTTTTCTAAATTTATCGAATATATCGGTGTTCTTTTATTTTACTCGACTCTAATCGAAGCGAAGAAAATGATAGGCATATGAACATCATCGAGATCTATCTATCGCAAAGGTAATTTAAAGGGTCACGATGATTCGTAGAAATATAATAATTCGAACGTTCGACTTTCACGATCGAACGATCGATCGGGAAGCATCGCAGTTCGTTTCCTAGCGTACGAAAAACACGAAACCCAACGTTGTAACAATGCTCATTCTCGTCCGGAATGACGTGCATCTGTGCAATTTTCTCTGGGCGGTTTTGTGTTACGGATGAGAATAAACGAGTTCAATTTATTATCATCTCGGCAGAGAAACGAGGCACAGCTCGGTCGGATTAATTTATTAGCGGGCAATGTGCAGTTTGAATATTCACGAGTAGCAGGACGAAAAACTCTCGAGCCTTGTGGCTCGAGATAACCCGATATCTCGACCCGGTGCAATCGGTCGCCCGCAGGGCAATTCAAATTAAATCGTAACAGTTGTGCTGCTGGAAAGCCGACAAGGAAACCTTCGTTAACGCGAGCAAACGACGATTACAAGTGTTTGACGATTTATTAATAGACGAGTGGCAGCTGGATAGCTAGAGCTTTGTGACAAAAGTGGGATTTTGTGTAATGCGCTGCTATAACGCAAAGAGGGAGAAGAGAAATAGAGGCGTAGACAAATTTCTGAAGGGAAGGTACGAAAGATAACGAGAGATTTCTTACGGTTGGATTGAGCATTAAGAACAAAATCAATATTTTATTGATAGTAAAATTGAACACATGTTCGTGGTATAGCTGTATGTTTAAGGAGCGAAAGATGATCTTTTATAATAGCAAACTAAATTTTACTTTGATAGGACGATTCTTTCATTTCCAAGAGATTCGTGCAAGCTGTATTTGCATAATATTTTCCAGGACACCTAATACGCGTATCTGTAAATCGAAACGAATGTATTTCACCATTTGGATATTTTAAGGCATACTTTAGAAAATTACCTGCACAGATTATAGAACGCAAAGATATTCGATACTCTATGGAAGAATACAAATTTCTCAAATAGAATTTTCTTCGGTGAGAAAGAAAAAAACTGTATAATTATATTTCATGGAACAATGAAACTTTTTTCAAAGAAAAGTTCTCGCGTTACCAATCAAGCGATTAATAATCGAATCTTATCTGGAGTAGCGCGCGAAAAAGTAGATCTTTCTTATCAAGAAGGGTGGAACCTTGGCCTCTCCCGCTAGGGGATACTGCCAACCCTTTCCACCGCTCTTCTTCGTTCCTTTCCTAAATCAATTATGTAATTATTCTCCAAATAAAAACCCCAATGGAACCTGCAATTCTCCAACGTCCCAACCTTAAATTCCCCAAAAGAACTAAATTTTCATTACAAACTTCTACCTCCGTAGAAACTTGCACACTCTCTGTCTCTCTCGTTCCTCTAAAAACCAGCCTAAATTTAATTTACGATCGATTTCGATTCGCCTTGTTCGATCTGCGACCAATTAACGGGATCCTTCGACACGCAAAAACGTGCAAATTCTCTTACCCCCTGCAAAAACCACCCTAAATTTAATTTACGATTAATCGACAATTTCGACTCAACTTCTTCTATCTCCTACCAATTACCAGGCAACCCCCAACGTAATATAACAAACACGTTCGTATACCGCGTCTGCAAATTCTCTCTCCTTCCTCTAACAACCATCTTAAATTTAATTTACGATCAACAATTTCGATTCACCTTCTTAGATCTGCGATCGATTAACAGGCGGACATTAACGACAGCCACCGAAGCAATTTTTCTTCGATTTCACAGCACCGCGCACAAACACACGAAGACACAGGCGCGCGCGCGCGGCTATTTCTTCGCAACTTCGTAACTTGGCAAGTGTTTTCGAATTTCAATTAAACACTTTCACGACGGAATCAAGAACGCAACGCACAGACAGGCAAACAGACAGACAGATAGACAGACACACGTGCACGCAACACGCGAATTTCAACACGAATCTGAACGAATTACAGAAGGAACTTCGAACGACCACTCACTCGCCACAATTCCATCGAACGATCCTCGGCTTCGCGAGGTGCCGCGCGCGAAACACGTGTCTCGCGATTGCTCCGGCTCGAACTTCCGGTTCACGGTGCTCCGCGTTCTCTGCGAAGCGTAAGGACAGCCGCAGCTTGGGGTAGGTTCGCGCGGAATTTCGCGAGGGTTGGCGAGAGGAGTCGCGCAACGGCCGACGATCTACTGAGGCGACGTTATCGCGAATACTACTAGCCCACTGGCCCTCATTCCTCGCAGCGCCCCTTCTTTCCGGCGGCGTGCTTCACCCCCCGTGCTTCGTCCAACCCTGATCGCGGTCCTCTTGCTGGATATAACCGCTTTTCCAGCTATACGCACGCGCCACGTCGCCACGGACGGCCCACCGTCGCGACGACACAAACCGCGGACACCTGTTCGTGCCGGCGTTTCAGAACTTTCGTTTATGTTGGGCTGATCTTGAGAATTTTATCGTCGCATCCTGCACATTTTCCCTTCTGTAGAATTTCCGTAGAATCATTGTTTTTGGCGCCACTTTTACGACACGTTGATTAATTCCGAACGATGGACAGTTCGTTTACTGACAGTCGTTTTGAGGACCATGGAACATTCGCTAAACCGTAGCAACGACAGAAACGCTACGTATAATACGATTTCAAATAGCGACTGTATTTTCGAGCTATCGCGGGCAGATGCGGTCGCGAGAAAACGCGTCAACGGGAGTCGTAAATTCCCGTTGCGGTTGTAATAATCGACACCACGAATAGATCGATCCCCTTATTTCGCTTAGGATAATAGGGGTGGTTGATGTGGTATAACACTGCGATTATAAAATTTATATTTTCAACGCTCAATACACTAACGAGTTACACCGTTACGTATGATACAAAGGGCGTAGACGAGATTTTGAGATACGACACTCTGATAGATGAAGGCCCTCGTGCTGTAATAGAAGTAGCGATTGAACAGACTGACCCTTTGCTCTCATGCAGTTACGGAGGAAAGCTCGGTGTGGGTGTGGTTTTTGAGAGAAGAAAACGGATTCGTTGCTCACATTTTTCGTTAGTAAGCTGAGGGCAACGATCTGCGATGTCCATTGGTTAGTCGATATTAATGAGCGATGAGATAGGACGGAACCTCCTACCAATGTTGCTAGTTGATGTCTTTGTTTAAGGGAAACCCCGGATTTTCCGTTAGATAAATCTCCGCTTTTCGCGCTAGGCCACTACCCGCTTTCTCCGTAATTCTTAAGAGCGTATAATAAACCCAAGGAATTTTCTAAAACTTGCTATAGACAGAAAACACGTGCCGAAACAATGATGTTAAAAGTTACGTTTTACGGTTGGTCCTTGGATTTATCGAGGGTCGGAAGGACGGCGCGTAGACCGTTGGCTGTCAAGCAGCGCGGGATGGAGTTCAGATGTCTTGCGCGACATAACAGCGACGATCGAGTATTTTTACGGCGCGATTGATATTTTGAAAATTTGTTGCACCACACGCGCGTCGACGTGTTTATGAAATGTTTGTACGAGTGTTCGGATACTTTCACCGACGATGTATTTGAAATTGTATTGGTGTTTGTATTGGGTTGTCCGTTCAGTGTCTTTCTTTTACAGACACGTCTTTTACAACAACGCGTCTTTATAAAATCAAGAGACTTAATTTATCAAACGTTGTGATTTTTATCTTGATAAAACAAAATGGATCATACGTAATTCGATAAAATAATATAAAACGGAAAATGTTATAAATCTTATAAAACGAAAGAAACTTCTCGGACGACCTAATACGTACGCTATGAAGGAATGAAGCGATTGGGATCTTTCACGAGCCGCAGTGAAACGTTTCAGTGCATTTTTACATCTCGGAGAAGAAGCTGGCTGCTGAAACGAATAGCCGGGAAATTCCGCAAGGAAATTTCTTTTAGACGGCTGAAACACTCGTACAGCGTTGCGTGCGATAGTGTCAATTGCGATGAACAAAATGGCAATATCGTTAGAGGCGGGTTTATTTCTCGGTACACGCGAGATGTAAGGAAAGTTGGAGCGATATTTCTAAAGAGATTCTAAAGAAATGGATAAGAAATCCAAATTCTAATACACCTACGTTAGAAGAAATGCAACACTGGTTACATCAGGGACCTAAAATGCTAACCATAGACGATGAAATTGATTTCTGTTGTGAAGATATAGCGAAAAATATTCTCAATGCAAAAACAGCAAGGACACGTTGTAATCCTTATGAAACAATTCGTGGTGCACTTTTCTTAAATCGTGCTGCTGTTAAAATAGCGAATATAGATAGAGCATGTAATTTTATGTTTAATAAACCAGAAGGTTTGGGTGAGAATGAGCTGCTATACTTTGCAGATCTCTCATGCTGTCTTTCTTACACGATAAATTTTCATCGACGATAATGACGCAAGAATTTCTCAGAAACAATTAGAAAGTTCGATTACGACGCGCAAACATCGGTCCGCCTGCGGCGAAAGAAATTCATTTCCATCTTCCGGAGAAACCGTATTAAAGCGAGCATTTTAATAATCAAACTGGCCGATCTCGTCGAACGAAACGTGATAACGATAAGCGAAGAGACGAGAGCATCTCGGACGTTGCTCGAGCGAAGGAAAATCCCGCGAGACTCCATCGGCGAGCTAATATCGTCCTCGCGTGGAAACCACTCGTTCCAGCGGAAGTTTTCCGCTTTACGTTGTTCCGCTAAATTTCGCGCTCTATAAATTCGACGTTTAGTCGCGTTCGTTAACGAGAACCGTTCGACGTTGTCTTGGTAAACAAGAGGAACGCGATAAAAATCGCTTTAAAAATTGGAGAAAGATGCGAGCGGCCAGGGGGCGAGTGACCACGGTTAATAAATTTTCACGCGAATAGGTGGAGAAAAGCGAAGTGGAAGTTTCTTCTGCCAGCTAAATTTTCCAGCAACCGACATTATCCAACTCAACCACCGCGCTTTACTACCACCTTTGTTGCCAACTATTCACCGACTAGAAACATTTTGCGCACGGTCGTTGCACAAATTTCGAAACTCTACCATCGCACGGATTGCCTTTCGGGGTTGGAAATCCAGAGTTAACCTCGACACACGATTCTATGATAGTCCGTGTCGGAACGAACAACTTTCCTATGAAAAATCCTTCTTCGCCTTTGACAATGGTGGAACCGATAGCTCGTAATTTAACCTTAAGGGAATTCCCTCTATCTCGCTGTGATATCTCGAATTTCCCGGCTAACAGACTGCCGAATAAAGTGCACCCAGACGGACGAACGTAAAATCTGAAGGTCGATTCACATGGTAGAAAAGAAGACTGAACACTTTGACTGCCACACACATAATGATTCTGCAGTCTTTAAAACTTGGAACGCGAATCGAACGCAGGGAGGAAAGTGCCTAGAAGCTTCGCCGCTTCTGCTCGAACCTTCTTTACGAGCAATTCCGTCATTCGTGTACGTACGATGGAACTTTCGTGCGAATAACTTTTACAATTCTGAGAATTTTATAGGAGCCGCGTGGGTTCCACTTTAAAGCGGGCTTTTAATTTTAATTTCAGTAATTAACACGGCTGAGAGATGGATACTTGTACGTTGCATATCGAAAGATACATCTGGTCGATCCTAGAAATTTTATTTTCTCTTTTAATTTATCTTGGTCGTATGGTTTTAAATGATAGAATTCCGTACGTATGTAGATTATATACCTGGAAAATCGACTCGTAAAGAACGTGGCATTTTACTATTTTATAAAACGATGTAATTTCAAATCGCGGTATTCAGCTGTAGTTGTCGTCAAAAGACGTAATTTCACGTCGGTGGTCGGCGAATGCGGTAAGCACAAAGGAGTTGTACGCGAATTTACCCTTTGACGAAATCTAACGATAATTATATGTATGTGTCGCTCGATCCTTTACACGATATCACACAACGATGAATCCACAAATACCTTACAGTTTCCTCTTTACAATTTCCCTCGTCCTTTGTATTTCAACGTGTCTTTCGTTACCAACGAACCGCCAATCAGCTCCTAATTTCCCCTAAAAAGGAAGACGGCTGCGATTCAACGTTATAATATAAAATCTGTACAAAAACTGATTCCTATCGCGGTGTCTTTTTTGTAGAAGGAAAATCGACGTCAAGCGCGTTACACAGTTAAAGAAGAAATATGCAAATTCAGTAACAGATATAATATAAGAGTTAACAACCACCAAAACCCATTAGTTACCCAACTACTTGACACGACGGATCAGATCCTCAGACTAAAAAGACAATACCCTTTAGATTGAAGCATTAGATTCAACTAGAGTCAAACATACTATAAACTCTTATAATTTAAGTTACAGTACCACGTCAAAATAATTTGCTTATAATTCTTAATGAGAATTGATCTAAAAAGTCTACTAAATCCAAGTTACAGTACCACGCCAAAATAATTTGCTTATAATTGTCAATGAGAATTGATTGTACAAAGTCTACCAAATCCAAGTTACGGTACCACGTCAAAATAATTTGCTTGTAATTCTCAATGAGAATTGATTGTACAAAGTGTACCAAATCCAAGTTACAGTACCACGCCAAAATAATTTGCTTGTAATTCTCAATGAGAATTGATTGTACAAAGTCTACCAAATCCAAGTTACAGTACCACGCCAAAATAATTTGCTTATAATTCGTAATGAGAATTGATCTAAAAAGTCTACCAAATCCAAGTTACAGTACCGCGCCAAAATAATTTGCTTATAATTATCAATGAGAATTGATTGTACAAAGTCTACCAAATCCAAGTTACAGTACCACGTCAAAATAATTTGCTTATAATTCTCAATGAGAATTGATTGTAAAAGGTCTACCAAATCCAAGTTACAGTACCACGCCAAAATAATTTGCTTATAATTGTCAATGAGAATTGATTGTAAAAGGTCTACCAAATCCAAGTTACAGTACCACGCCAAAATAATTTGCTTGTAATTCTCAATGAGAATTGATTGTAAAAAGTCTACGAATTAAAAAGAAAAAGCGCGTTACGTGAAGCTAGAGATTCCGTGAACGTGTACCGATCAATCTAAAGGTAACGTAAAATACAAAATTTCTCCTAATTCCTCGTGTTACGTTTGCTCTTTTCTTCGTTCAGTAGCAAAGAACCACTTTACGTCAACTATCGTCGCAATTTCGAATTATAACGTTGCAACCGGAAAGGAAGAAGCGAGGAGCAACAAGTTCCTCGTCGACTTTCCGATTGTAACCAGGCCTTTGAGTTCCTCTGGCGCTCGTCGATCGCTTTATTTCTTCATTAAATCGATCTAATTAGGATAAAAGCACTCGGGCCAGGGTCTGCAGAACAAACAGGTCCGTGCAAAAGCGGGCTAGACCGTATCCCGGAATATAATCACGCTAATGCGAATCCTGCGAATCTCGATAAAGGTGAAATTGCAGGAATTAAACGTCAACTGGCAGAGAGAAGAAAACCACTAGTTCGGCTAGTAGCGTCAGCTCGGTAATTGCTGTTCCTGTATCCGCGCCGAATTCTAATCGAACGTCCCGCTCGTTGATAAATTTACGTTAGATCGAGTCAACGTTTGAAAAATTTATTTTTCCACGTAGTTCCTCTACTTTCCCATTGTAGACATAAATTACGTATAATAACGTCACGCGTATTTCGACGAATGCTATAACGTTAAATATGTTTGTTACGATGAACAAGTTATGAAAAGAGTCTTTTTCTAGCAATAGTACAGCTCCGTACAAACGTGAAACCAAATCTGCGAAATGTCGCGGTGTTTATCTCAACAGAACAAAAAAATAATATAAAAGAATAAACGTTGTGCGTCTATTATTTCCTCGTAAAACGAAAGAAACTTTCCGGACGACCCAATACGCGAGACCCGGTTCGGGAGCGGGCAGTAGGCAGAAAAGCGATGAGAAAAGTTCGCGCGTATAAGCATACGTCCTACCCGATCTTCTTCCAAAGTTGTAGCCATTTTATCTCGTTTTATGCTCAAAATGGTCACCCTCGGTCTGCGTGCAAATTCGCGTCAAAGAAATTCCGCGATGTTTAAAGAACTCCGGATATTCGTCGAATCTATTGGCAAGCTCGTTGTATACGCACGCCAAGTACTTCGACATTGGCAATGTGCGTTGAACGCACCAATTGTTTCCAAGTAGCCCGAGAAATAAAAATCCAACGATTTATTGTGTCGGCAACTAAGCGATTGCGGATTATGTCATTAAGTGGTAATGAGAAAATCCGCAGTCACTTAGTTGCCAAGCCAATAGAACAGAACTTGAATAAGTAAAAATGAAGTCCGGAGAAGGAGTAGGTTGCAGGCAAATAGACCCTGGTACTATGGATTTTTCTATTTATAAGGAAATCGCGACGGTACACAGTTGCGGACTATCGAAACACAAAAATGGCTTTAACTTTGAAACAGGATCGAATAAGACACACGTTCGTACGAACTTTTCTCTTCTTTCGTGTCTGTTGCTCGCTCCTCAGCTGGCTCCCACGTATCACGATACACCCTATATATTGTTACGTTCGCCGGTAAAAGGTTAAAGCGAATCTCATTAAACCACGCAACGAGAAATAAGTGTAACGAGAAACCGTCTCGTTAACGAGTTAACGAAGCAAAATAAAATTGCTATTTAACACGAATCACGCGTAAGTCTGAAATTAATGCGAAAGCTACCACGCGGAAGTTAGGTCGTTGCAATTTGTTGTTATAATGACGATCGTTATAACCAAGACGGTATTCGTTCACAGTCAAACGATTAAATGCACAATTTCTCTCTTTCTGTCTGCGTGTCTATCGCGAGAGGCAGAGTTTGATAAGTGCCGCGAGCAAGAGATGCGGAGAACTTCGTGTTTAGCATGTCCCGCGCGAATCACGTGCTTATAACTCACTTGACGCTGATTGAGTTACGCTTAACGTGCGTGGCAATCACTACGCTTACTGTAGACTTTACGTCGAGGCTCGTCGTCGTTCGGTAACGTTCATCGATCCTCCAGTTTGATCAGATTTTATGGTGTCCTGGATAAGTTGCTCGGTGGTTTGTCCTTGCGATAACAGAGCAAACCTTGCATAATCTTATGAGGAAAGTTTTAAGAGCATGCCGTTAGAGTATGGCGTGTTGCTTCCGTGATTCTACACTTATAAGTAGAAGCGATAGCTTGGATTACTATGGTTATCATCGTAGTTGGTATTTTCGATCATTGGCGTAAACGAGGACAGTGGCGAAGGATTGTCGATTTCTTGGCGAATAATTCGCACAAATTTCGTTTCCAAATCGACTAATTTTCGTTCTCCTAGTTCTTCGACTTTCTACGTCCTCGGTATTTTTATGCGAATCTACGTTTTAGTGTTACTATTTAATATTTCTAGTATTTATAGTATATATTTACTTTTAGTATTAGTATTTAGTATTAGTATTACGAATACAAGTAAAAATAGAATTGAGATTTAAAAACCTACGAAGTTCCGCTGATGAGATTCCAATTATAAATTCTAAATCTTCAGTTGCCTGCAAGCGATCGATCTTCCGTGTCATCTAAACAGTGAACCGGTAAAACAGAGAAAAGTGAAAACCAAATACAATTGGAAGCAACGAGTAGGTGTGGCGTGAATTAAAAATTAACGAAAAAAGGAAAAAGACTTGTATCGTTTAATCGAAACGAAATTGTTCACGATTAACGTAAATCAGCGAAGCGAACGTACTTTGGGCAACTGCGGCTCAGTAAACACAGGAAAAGGAAGAAAAAGAGACGCTATGTAACGTATGCAAGGGATATAAGATAATGGGATCCTGTGTATGCAACGTAGGAGATAACGATCGTTGGATAATAATAAAGTTTCAAAATTCCGTGGAATTAAGCGAAATTTAGTTACGTGCTTTCGCGATAGTCTACAAAATGTAACAGCTTGTATAAATTACATGCAACGTGTGACATAGTGATTATAACAACAACACCAATAATAGTAATAATAATAATAGTAGTAATAATAATAATCTGACCGTATTGCGCGTAAAAAGAATTACTCGCAGGTGGCAAGATAAAACACGGATAAAGTGGAATGTAAAAATAGGATTGAATTTTACGAGCTCTCGTAATACCTGACTTTACACCTTCTCACAAAAAATACACGCGTGCTATCGTTTATGTTCTTCTGAAACAAATTCGCAATTCTCAAAATTCGACTCGTTACGGAGTTTTACGTTTCCGTAAAAATTCGTTCATTCGACGAGGCAGCTAATTCCACGTTAAATATATCACCGACACGGAAAAAGGAAAGACAAGAGATAAAATAGAACGTGTATAGCACAGACTGGTACATACACAGAGACGTATATCGCGTATGTATAATAGAAACGTACAGACACGATGGAGGCAAACTTCGGTTAAGCTTTGAACTGACAACGAAGAAAAAGCAGGAAACGAAAGACGAACATCGACACCGACACGACACAGGCGAACATCATAGGCGTGTAATCGTTGAAACTATCCAACTACACGTTCCCTAACACCTTGGTTACGCGTCGTTGAACGAAAAATCTCGTCGAGAAAGACCTGCACGATCCTCTTACTTTGCCAAGAAATCCTCTCCGCCCGAAGAAAACTGCAATTTGTACGGAGCACACGATTACGTACACAGACAGAATGCTTTTACGACGCACGGTTGACATCCGATTCGTCTCTTTCTGCAGATTTCCCGACGGGAATGTTTATAGGCGATCAACGAAATCCGGTACTCGGCCGAACAACCTTACGAACTGGTATTTTTGTGACAGATAATCGATGCCCTGTCCACGCCTGATTTTAGTCGGTCGAAAAATCGCAGTTCATCCGGCGAAATCGAATATCGGCAGGGGATGAAATCGCGCGTTACGTATGGACCGTGAAATTGTTCCGAATCGACGATGAAATCGTGCCCGGACCATCGTGCTTGTGCCATTTCAAACATGCTTTTTCTATGCAGCTGTGTCTCTGTGTTTAAACGTATCGCTATGAAATATATTGCAGTCGTTTAATATAAATACAATCTGCTGTCCACTTTCTTCCTCGTGTTTTATGGGTCGATTTCTTCATCGTACGATGTGACCATTTGTTTTATTAGTATTGAGCTATGTATAATTTTATGTGTTAGACTAGATGTGATAGCATTGTAGCAGCGATACATGTATGTGAATATGAGTGTGTGGAAGTATGTGTGTGCGCGGCGCCTCGAAGGCAAAGGAATGTAAACTATTCAGTTAACAATGTGGCGTGGAAGAAGGTGAGCATCGTGCAAGACTGTATCGATGAATATCTTTGAGATCGTTTATCAAATAAATATATAACTATTCTAATATAAATTCTAAGTGTAAATTTAGTGTTCCCATACTATTATTTAATGAAGATCCAAAATTCTCAACAATTAGATTTTGCCTGATCGCGGATAAAACGTTTAGCAAATTATATCGACATAAAGATACTATGGTTAGATAATATTCGTTGCTTTATTGCTTTCCTTCTGCATTACAAAGCAACTTTATTAGGTTTTCTGGAAAGTGTCCCTCTTTCGTAAGCGTGTTTTTTTACAACAGAAACCAAGTCTGTGAAATGTCGCGGTGTTTACCTCAACAGGACAAAATGGATCGTACGAAAATAATATAAAACAAAAGACATTGCGCGTCTATTATTTCCTCATAAAACGAAAGAAACTTTTAGGACAATCTGATACTTTACTCCTTTTCGTCCCGTTTCATTCTTTGCCAGTTTAGTATCCGTGTTTGCTTAAATATCCTGTCTTCACTCTGCTGTTTCTTGCACCACAGTTCCGCCTTCTCCTCTCCGGCAAAGTATCTTCCCTGCAATGTTCCTTCAGCCTCTCTTCGAATCTAACCGCTCTAAATGCTTTCATTCTCAGCTTTTCCCTCTCATTGGGTTGGCAACAAAATGATTGCGGATTTTCTCAATAGGTGGAATTCACAAAATCCGCAATCATTTAGTTGCCAACCCAATAGTTGCGCCCGAAATGAGACGTTCATATCTATATATATCTATCTCTATTAGGAAACACGTATAACGCGGTACTTTAATTTCCTTTGAAATTTTCCCTGTTTCCAATCGTTTGGGAAATATATCGTCGCAACAGGCTATGCAGAATATTCCAATGAATTCGCAACAGAAGTCTTTGAATTTGTATTTAAGGAAAGACGCGTCTTGTACGTTATTTTCAGCACATATTCGTCTTGTTTTTGGTACCAGATACACTTGCACCGCTTTTCGCTACCACTGCTCGTACTCGTCGCGTTTCAATGCATCGGCAAGACAAAAGTTACCTTTCTTTTTCAGTGGAACGCCGGTCTGTTCGTGTTCTTTTAGCATTTACAAGATCTTTCTTTTTTCTTCTTTTTGTTTTCTTTTTTTCTGTTTCACGAAAGAAGACTTTACACAGGAAAAGAGACGAGACCGAAGAGTCGTTGAAATTCGCGTTTTCAGACGCAATCGGATCGCACGGAAGCCTCTTTGGTCGCGCGATTCTTGTCTGGAAAATGACGTAGAGTGGATGGAAACGACGAATCACCACGAAATATTCCATCTGGCTGACAGTCCGCAATGAAACCGATGATTCTTCGTCAATTTGTGGTTCCATCAGTTTGAAAGCTTTCAGACCTTTCTCTCCGCCGCGTACAATCTCTGCCTTCTCTCGTTTCCACGAATAACCAAACTGACTGCGAGCTTTTCGCTCTTTCGTAACTGGAAATTTCGTCGCCACTTTCCTAACTTACACGTCGCAACTAGCGTCTTATCGATCGTTTAGCGCGCAAATATCGCCTGTCCACTTCTCGCCTTCTCCAGACAAACAGTTTCAAAAATTCACTGCCACTTTATAATCCGACAAACACCTTGCCCATTGTCTCTGTCTTTGCCACTGCTGTCGTGAAATTTGTTGCAAGTGGTGCATTTTTCCGTAGGATAAAGCGACAAAGGTGGAGCACTCGAAAACATGGAACGTTTCTCGAAAATATCTCCATGTACGCTGGATACAAATTCACCAACTACATATAAATGCGATTTTTATACAACACACATACATATAAACAGTCGAGAAGCATTTGTTGCGTACAAGAAGTGAAACTCGGCCAAAAGTGGACGTAGAATACTTAGCCGTCGATGGAAACGCAACTCCACCACGAGTGCTCTGTCGCGCTACTTGAAATTATCCGAAAAGTTGCAAGTAGCTGGCGGGATCGACGAATCACACGGTGCGGGATGTTTAAAAAGCGCGTTAAAAATTTTCAAGACGTCGAGCAATTCGACCTGAGCCGGCATGGAAAGCTAAACCGGGCATTTTCACCCGACAGGAACGCACGCTCGTCGTGAATTTCTCATCGATCATCGCCGACGTCGGGACGAGAAACGAGGCTTTTCCAGCACTCCGCGTTGCTTGTTCTAACACGCGTAGTCCGTAAGATGGAATCCTTCGAGCACGTCGACTTTTCTTCGCCGAATAGCAACTTCGACTTTTGACTTATTGCGCGAACCTTATCGTACACTCGTGACGAATCAAAAGCACGCGGTGAAAAGACAGGCGGTGAATTATTTACTCGTCCGGTCGACCCGACAGGCAACTTTTATTTCTTTTCTTCTCTTTTTTTAACTTTTTAGTAACTCGTTTAACGAGCACAGGATCCCTTGCTATCGGATACGCGAGTACACGAAGTGAAACTGAAAAGATCGAGCGGAAATCTCAAGCTACGATTTTCGCAATCGTTCGTCCGGGTCAGAAGGTATTTTTGAGAAAAATGCCTCTCTGCGTTCGACGATCGGGCATCGATTTCATCCTACGTCACAATGTACAAACACAGTTACGGTCTTTTTATTTCATACACGCACAGATGAACTGTGTTTGTACTAGCTGGCAGCAATTGCTTGATGATCGAGCGAAAGTTACAGGTATGCCGTTTTCACCCAACATGGCAATATCGTACGAACGATCCGACTGCGTCAACCAACTTGTCACCCAACAGGTTCGTACGAACCGAGCGCTACCGTACTCGAACCTGGCTGACCGAGCCAAAATGAGCAAAAGCGTAATTGATCGACAAGATTTTATTGCAGGTGTGAAAGTAAGTAGAAAATGTGTAACGAAACGTTTTCATAAGACGTTGCGTTCTCGAGAGAAATAAATTGGAAAATGAGTGGCGCGCCTGCGCTAAACCACTTCTGAACCAAACAGGTGCAAATTTCATTTTCTCGAGAACGAGGCCTTAAGGGGAAAAATTGTATCTCACATTTTTCGCTCATTTTCCCACGTACAATAGTCTCCCGTTACTCGTTTACCTGCACCTGGACCCTATAATTAGCCAAATTTAAATATACTTAACAAACGTTTGACGTTTTCGATCGAAACGACATTCGGAAGAATTTTATTTCATATTTTTGACTTGCCATTTCACGCGGAATCGACCCACGTTACGCTCTGTATACACGCGGGTAGTCGAATTTTCTCATCGTCTAAATACTAGGTTGTCCGAAATGTTTCTTTCGTTTTATAAGGAAATAATAGTGTAATATCGGAAAAAGGATAGGATTAGGATAATTTAGGTTTGTAAAATTCTCCTAATACTATTTATTAAGATAAATAAAAATAACAAAGATTGATTGGACAGAGAACGATAAATGTTCAACTTGAACTAAAACACAAAAGTCTTATTCCGTTCAAATCACTCTCGCAACTCTATAACTAACAACTCGATCTCTCTACAACGCTAGCAACTCTACAACTCTCGTCTTCGGCATCTGCATTCGCACGCTCTCGCTTCTCAACTCATACTGCACGCCTCTTGCATTCGTTCTCACTGGCGTCTCAACTAACTCTATCCTTAGCGTCTCTTTGTTTTTTCTCGTCCCATCGAACACGTGTCCCGAAACCCCGTGGCCAGGGTCACGCAGGCTCTTTCCACAAAACTGTCCACTTGAAAGGACCGACGACACATTGATGTACTCGACGGCGCCACGGCTCTCGCCACTTTGTATACGGTTCGGCCGATATCTTGGGCCTTTTGCCCACGATACTACAATAGTTATAATTATTACAGTTATATATTATTATAGTTATAGTCATATATAGTTATATATATATAATAGTTGTAATTATAATTATTTTATAAGGAAATAATAGAAATGTTTTTGTTTTATATTAGTTTATCGAATTATGCACGAAGATGATAATAGAAATAGAACGAAATGGATCACACATAATTCAATAAGATAATATAAAACAGAAATTATTGTTCATCTATTATGTTATTACCTTATGAAACGAAAGAAACTTTTCAGACAACCTAATACCTCCGAAGGCAATCGCGTAATCGAGCGATCGATATTTTTCAAGCGCTTTTCCCATTCCTATGTTTCTCTTTTCTCTTTTTTTCCCCGGTTAACCGGTTAAGTTTGCGCCAACGATTGCAGGATGTGGGCAAAAACGAAAACATAGCGCGTCAATCTTGCGGCTGTTTTTCCGCGAGCAGTCGGCTCCCATTGAAAATTCCTGTTTCAATTTTAATTCGTCCGCACGGCCGACGATGTTTGTAACGTCCGCCAGTCTGATTGCTGTCAATATTAACCTACTTATGTTTGCGCGGGCGTCATCCGTTTCGCGAAATCTCCGCTCTAATAATCGATCAGAGTCCGACTCGTCCCTGGTGACACGCGGAAATGCCCGAAATTTCAGAACACCGCTGATGGCGATTCGATTTCCTCCCTTGTGAATTTTCCAAAGCGAAACTCCGATATCGGCGGAACGCGAAGATATCGGCGAAAATTCGAAAAAGTTTGCCAACGTTCGCCAAGTGAAACGTTCGAAATTGCTTACGGTCGAAGAGAATTTTTATGCCGAAAATTACACTTACCGAAGGAATCGTAGGATTTCTTTATCTTAATTTCACTTAAAGTTGCTCGCAACTATACACACGCTCATTTTCCTATTACCTGTATCTGCTACCTAATTTTCCTTTCAATCAATTTATAAATGACGCACGTACGATACACAGGTACAAGTAATTGCATTATGATAAATTATATCACAGGTATTACTTTATTCATAATTATCACGCGTCATTATATTCTCGCAAAATAGAATTCTTTCGAATAATCTGTACTTAGGCGAACACATAACAGAAACGAACTGTCAGAAATAATTAATCGATACTATTGAGATATGTGTAATTTTGTGTGCTACACTAGATTAGTCGCGTATTAGTGACACACGTATATGGGTATGAGTGTGTGGAGTATGTGCGTGCACAGTGTCTCGTAAAACAGACGAATGCAACTGTTCCGTTGGTAATGTGGTAAAGAAGATGGTGAGACAAAGAGAGCGCTGAGACGCGTGTAAATGAGTATCGACGAATATCTTGTAAATCACATATCAAATAAATGTGAAACTATTTTGATATCAATTCTAAGTGTAATGTAAGTGTTCCTGTACATTTATTTCGGCGATTAAGATGCACAATTCTTGGCAGAATCGATAGCCGATCGAACGAAGCATAAAAACGTACAGCAGGAAAATTGGGATGGTGATAATGGCGTGGTTAACTTCCCATAGTTCGAATTGCGATGGGATACTTTGTTCGCTTTTTACGTCCATTGATAAAAACTAACGTTGTGGGTTTCGATATATTCCGACACGCGAAATATTTGTTTTTCTTGCTTCTATTACAGATCCGAAATACTTTTTTCTAAGCGTCGTAAAAATAATATTTACAAACGAAATTCACGAACCTAATTTCATTGGAATTCTCAATGACAAAACTTGAAAAAGACGAGAAGTTCGTGAGACGTGCGAAGAGGAGACTACCGTCCATCATCGATCAGCGATAATTCAATCGCGTAGAAAATACGAGCGATTCGTTGAGATACTCGTCGAGTAAATCTGCGCAAACGAACGAACGTGGATAACCGTTCACGCGTCGATTAACGTATCGAGCGAAACTGTAATCGCGTCGTTATTTGACTGGCGGCGTATCAAATCTAAATTAGTACCGGCCGTCTACCACGGTTTCATGGAAGTTAACGAAGTGAGTAATTCGCTAGCATTACTATGATTCCGTGGAATCTACGGGCTTCTAGCCGTAGTGTAAATGCATCATTAATTTACAGACCAACGTATTAGCCGAAATTCAAACTTTCGATAGAAACGACCGGTACAAGGTAAAGTTCAATTTGTTCTTACCGACTGCTCGTTCGTGAAAATCGTTTCAGTTCTATCGAACGCTTTTCGCGTCTATCTCAAACTTTATTCTTCGATCGTGATCGCATTGAACACGATATCGTTCGTGACTTTAAATCGTAAAAGGCGTAACAAGACCTCTTCCTTCGCGCAATTGATATTTCCACGGTTGTATCGCTCGTCGATGGTGTTACGAAGTACCATAAGAGGTCAGGTCTATCCTGTATCGCGTCCATGATAAACTAACCATTACCGATAACCGTTGACAAAATAACAGACGAATGGATCGACTGTCGATAGACCGATGTAAATTTTACCACGGACGATTGGTACAGATCATTCACTAAGAACAGAACAAACGTGACGTTGACCAGCTAGCTGTTTGTGGCGAGTATAATCGTCATGCAAAAGTGGCAATATTTTGTGTCTTGTATACTCGTTGTCGCTTACTTTTTGCCACACGTTTTAGGTACACGTTTTTCGAAGAAATCGCAACAGCTAGCTGATCAAGTGGAATTTTGTGTCTCGGGTTCTGAAATATCCATAAATGGAAATACCGACCTGGAAAAGAAACCGAGTGTTTCTTACGCCCTCTGCGACGTGCTACGACGAACGAAAAATATATGGCGGACCACTCGTCGTCCATGATTCGGAAGAAAGGAATTTGTACGATATTTCGATTTATGATAATTACAAGCGTTTTCGTCCGATTCCTCTGCAAGATTTTGCATTATTCAAGGCTCGTTATTTCACAACGAATCTGTAAATTTTTGCTACCTCACCTTTCTAATCGTATATTATAATTGCGTTCAATAATTAATTATCGAACACATCGATCTATCGCTTGTCACCTTGCCGGTCCCTCGGCCGCGTATCATTTGCCTAAGTGGTTACGAATTGAAAGTGGACGTCATCGTAATGACGTTTCGCGGAATTGACGGGACGAAATTGGTAGAAAATGGAATTAAAGGCCGCCGATAAAATCAACGCGACGTACAAACGAGTTAGATATTATCGCGAATAGACATCTTCATTCCTTTGTTAGTTCTGGCTCAGTTTTCCACGAGCGTTGAACAAGTTAAAGAAGTTATATACGGAATATTCGTGACGAGTGTCGAAGAAGTATAACGTCGGCGTAATAAGATGAGGATTAAGTGTCACGGTAGCCGTGGATGGTACAAGAAAAAGCTAAAGAGTACGCGTTTACGATATTATTTCATTGTAATTTCGATTTATGGTAAAGTAGTTGTAACTTTACGCAACATAGTCGATTATTACAACATTACATATAGTATTTCTATTTTTTCTGGTATTCTAGTATTTCTATTAGTATTTTGTTGTCTCTTTATTCCTTCGTATAAGAGTTCACACACTGCCAATATTACCATTGCTTTCTCCTCCAGCCAATTTCATCGTTATTCCTCTACCTTTTTTCTCGTCTGTCGATTCTATTACATCGTTCGCGTTGTTTCATCCCTCGTCATTTCGAATTCATTTGTCCCAACGATTCCCCACGGTAGAGTGCTCTCCATTCCACATGGAACATAAATTACTATAACCAATGTATCAGCACTACGTATTACATCATATTTATGTTCCTTCGAAAATAAGATAATAAATCGTACGAAACGTTACACACGATAACACGGATCGCGTTACATTCTTTTCTCCGTACGCTGCAGAATATTCCAGACGAGGCAGATTTTGCGTTTAATATCTCGTGTTTCTATTGGCGATTAAGTGATTATGGTTCGATGTAGTGGTTCTACGTAAAATAGCGATTTGCACGCTTTCGATAGTTCGCCGCGTGAATATCTCGACGTCGTTGAAATACCGATACGAATATAAAAATTCATATTTCGATAAGAATGATTCAAAAAATTCCAAAACTATGCGGAGATTTGTTTCCTCCTCTAACCCTTAACGCTGCAAAGTGTACCTTTCAAGCACTGTAGATGAAGCCGATCAATATGCATCAAAATATTGTTTCCTGATAAAATCGTTGAAATGGTGGGGGAAATTGTTCTTTTGGCGACTAGAAACATGCGTAATAAATGTTTATATACTTTACAAGATTTCTCAGGAGATCTACAAGTTTATCAAATTATTGGTAAGTCAACTCGTAAGTAACTTTCGGAACAGCAATGTGTATGGCAGGCAGCACATAAGGAACAACGTTTAGATGGGAAACTGCATATGATAAATCAGTTGTCGAAAGGGAAAAAGAAAAAGTGTTTTGTTTGTTCATCGAAAGGAAGTAATGTAGTAAAAGAACAATTTTCTACTGTGAGATATGTGAACGCAAACCCGGTTTGCAATGTTTTAAAAAATTCCACACGTTACTGAATTATAATTAACACTTTGACTGCCACGGCGAAATCACACGTTTCGCAGAGGGCGCCACGGGAGTATTTTTATTATTCAAAGCACATAATGGCGAAATAATAATAACTTGAAGATGTAAGACAATATTCTTCTCCAATGGACCGTTTATCTCATTGGTGGTGGCACCTTGGTAACAGTTGATAGCGACATATTGTAACGAGGCTTTGTTTATTTCAACAAACCACTCGCGTTCGTTGTTTCTTTGTAAGCAAAACGTGCGGAATATATCGTTGAAACGTGTAGAAGATATTAGTAAACGGTATTTGCTCGTTCTATATATAACAGTAAGGTATGTTCACGCTTGTAACTTCAATTATACGATTATAAAGCAGCGTTTATGATTATTTTCTAAGCTGTGTTTATAATAATATTCGTAGATTACTCCTCAATGATATGGACGCAAACACAGTGCACCGTTGGATGCCAGATTCGTTCTCATTTTTTTTTATCGATGTTCTAATGAAAATGTTTAATCGTTCAATGGGGCATTTCTTATTTCAAAGTATCTTCTATTTTTCGGTTATATTAAAAATTCCCTAACTGTCAATTTTCATTCAATTTTTACAATTGTAAAAAGTTCAAGCGCTCCGGTTACCAATGACCACCGTGGCGTCACAGGGGAAAACTTGACGAGTCGTATATGACCCACGTGGCAGTCAAAGCGTTAATATAAATATTGTAATCAAAATTCTATTACTTCTGAGACGAATAAAGATTGTTTTATGACGATGAGAATAAGTTGGAGTTGTCGGTCGATATTTACAATTAAAAGTCAAAGCGTTAAGGGCTAAATATTGTAATACGTGTGCAACGTATCTAGCATATTTCATGTATTTTTGTATATGTAATTTTTTTATAAATATTCACGTTGTAATTAAAATATTCATTTGTTTCGATGCAGATAGTCAACTGAATATCGGACAAAGTTTAAAGCGATTTTTTCGTAATTATTGCCAGAACACAGGGTTGCACGGTTTTCGATACATCGTTACAGGCGAGACAGCATGTCATAAAATAATTTGGCTCATGGTAAGAGGAACATTCTTGTCCACGTTTCTTGTCGCGTCGAATAATCTCGATGAAAAATACAAAAATTTCTTTCATTCGTTTAACGCGTAGATCTGCTTGGCAGCGATCGTCTTCTGCGTATTGCTGATGTTACGTTTGTGGCAATATTATTCGAACAATCCTACGGTGACGATAATAGACACGTCAAACCCCATAAGGGACTTACATTTTCCAGGTATCACGATATGCAACAACAACAAAGTTTATAAACCTCATGCTGATAAAATCGCGCAGAAATTGTAAGTAAATCGTAGTTCATAGCTGCTTGTACGTTAACAGGTGTGCCTTAAATCCTTCTCACGAAATTCTTTCACATTCTTAATATCCTTGAGATCGTAGATTGTGTTGTATAATTTGTTGCACAAATTTTCAGAATTTAGCGTCAGAAGTTACGTGTTACAAATTTTCACAGTACATAGCGCTTGACTGCTTGACAAATTTGTTTTTCTCAGTATATTTTAGCAAATAGAAAGCGATGTTATATTTAGTATGAATTTAATCTTAAGATAATTGAAACGGACACTCTTTGAAAAGCGACGTTTATTGTGTAGGACTTTGATACCTACGCGAACAGAAATAATATTCTATTTGAGTAAAACAGTATAATTTGCAAATGTGATGTTGCAACGTTATACAAAACTTGCAAGGATCTGTGAATACACGTAAAAATGAACTCATTGTAACGCATTAATAATACCGGCGCATGTCGTCACAGTCCTTTTCAAAACATTAATAACGAAATGTTCGCGACTCGATAACATCTTCCCCGATAATACCATATCGCCCCTAACATCGTTATTATTATTTATTTATTTATTGCCGCATCGTCTGATAGTCACGAGCTACTACAATTACATTACGCAAGATAACACATTTCACACGAAATTAATTGATATTTACATGCGACGAGGAAACGTTACGTCGCGTGTGTCATCAAATCAATCGTCGCCCCAATCAAATTATAGTGTCGTCGAAGCGTTTGTAAATAAAAGCTTGTCATCGCCTTAGTATCGTGCGAATCCTGACATTTTTCCATCTACAAAAGTATCTTGTGTTTATTAACACTACAACTACCACATTAGTCAAATTGATTAGTTCTACAATTTCATTTAAAAATTCCTACTTCGTGTTATATTTTTTCTCCGCAATGATGTAATGACTTTCGCAACGATAACTAAAGGAATAATATAACGAATTTTATTTTCTTTTTTATGTATTCAAACTGAAAATAATTTTGTATCGAGGCTACTTATACCAATAGTAGTCAAAATGAATGGTACTTGTCAAAGTGTAAAAGGATCCTGCAATCTGTTTATCGAAGCCCAATTAATCAGTTTCCTCGTTTTGTACAACCTCCCACACGTTTTCCAAACTTTTAGCGATCGCTAGAACGCTAAATGCTAACGCTAGAAATGCCACAGCACTCAAAATGATTGGATCTACAATTCTATAAATGTGTCAACCCTTGTTAGGGATCATGGTCCCAGATGGATTAATAACGTTGAGGCTGAGGTTGACTGATCGAAGAACGAGTGGATGAATTTGTAATAGAAAAGTATATTGAAATAATTAAAGGTATAAGTATAAATATAATGTACAAGTTTATGCTGATTCAGATCCTTACTCTCTTAGTGTTACTAAACAATGGAATGAAGGGAGCACGTTCATATATTTGCAGCAAAAGGACATTACCAAAAAAGTTAAGCTTGTAGCTTGGGCTAGAGGTTACAGAGAACATAAATAGAAATCTGTTTATTAGTTTCTTTGTTCCTAATCCTTGCAACCCAAAACATAATGTATACTCAATACAATAATATGCACCGCTCCCTATTTAGAATATTTCTGAGTAATAGCAGTCTCTAGGTCACAGATATACATAAATAAAGATGTAGAGTTTTTCTTCAAGTACTTACTTCAACAAATAATACAAAAAATGTACTACATAACATGAAATTCCTTCTGCAAGAAAGTAATGAATCAATAAATATAAAAATATTCTATTATCGCGTATTTTTTAAAGACCAGTCATTTTTACTGGTTTTGGTGGAAATAGCTTCGTTCAACTATCGGTAGTTCTAGCGTTAATCTACACACTTAACGTCGTTCGTAGTTCTATCTATACTGTGTTCTTCCAATCGGTAGCTTTAAATTAATTAAAAATCTTATTGTATCCAAATTCTATCGCAAGGTTTTTCGCCAGTTGAACGTTTCAATTTTCTTAACTACTTCTAAAAATACATTAATGAGGATAATTGTATCGATATGTAAAGAATTTCGCAACGTAGAGCGCGTTTTTAGCTTCTACGATAAGTGTGAGATACACGAAATCCGATAGACATATGCAGAGTGTTCGAAAAGGTCGAGGACAAACTTATATCGCGTGTTAATAAAGTAAAGTGGATACAAAAAGTTGCTACAAACTCGACGACGATTTATCTAATAGTTGCGAGCGATCAAAAACTGTTATCAATCGTTTAGACAGTTGCAATAAATATTCGAAATTTCTTTCCCCTGCAACGATGCAGACTTCCATTCGTCCCACTCTTTCAAATATTCCCATTCTTGTATTTTCTACTTCTAAACCCACTTTGCGCACATTTCCAAAAGCTGGTCCGCCGTTTCTATCGCATTTTTATAAACCAACTGTTACGCGCGAATCCATCGAAACAAAGGTCCGCAGAAGTTAGATCCGATGATCCGGAAGGCCAACTAATTGCTCGTTAAAAATTATCTCTGTGTATCCGTATAACGAATACAAAGAACAAATTGTCTGGAAATCTTCGAACCCTCGTCGTTTTTCCACCAAGAATTTTCGGATATAAATCCATATACGAAGCTTCCTTTTTCACTTGCTGCTTCCTCTTATTAACGCGTATCGTAAATTTCCTGTCGACCTTTTCGGACACCCCGTACATGGACTGCATGATGTTCGCCGAACATATTTCACACGTAGTACACGCACGCGTCCAATAAACGAAACGGAGCAATCAAGCTGCCAGATATATATTTCTGAGAAACAATTTCTCTCAATAGGCTGAATTATGGATTCGACAGTGACATGAGCAACAAATTGTTCTCTTCGCTGATGAAACTGATACGACCGGACAAAATTGAGATCGATAACGCAACCGCGTCCTGGGCCCTCGACATCCTCGGTTACACGGTCGAGAGACTTATGCTCGAGGTGAATAACGTTGTTCTTACGTTCTGACAAATCCGTAGAGGACTCGTGTAGAGGATGTTTCATCGTGAGATTTATTAGACGAGATTGCTCGTTGTTGAAACCGTCGAATATATTTCGAATAATTAAATAAATTAATATACAGACAATATTCGCTGTTGTTGCAAAATAATAATAAGTTGCAAAATAGGATTGCTGATAAATACTGATAACCGATAACTGAACTCTTTTAGGAACTGAACTCTGACATCGTTTTGCCTGGAGTTTATTTATTATTACATTACGTGTATCCTAAAGATCTTGATACTCAGAGGCAAAACAACATGATTTGAATTGTCCTCTACTCATGTGCCGCTACAAATCCTTCCATTAGCCTCGTTGATCGAAAAAAATAATCGTCCGGCTCGTGGAGAAGATGCGCTCGCTGGTTCTTTTTTCCTTTCTTGTTTAAACGAAAGAGAGAGAGATACAAAGCGACGAAGAACAAGCAGGCAAAAGTATTTGTCTCGTTAAATCGGTTCTAAATGGATGGATAAGCTCATCGAAGAATTACATTAAGTCATCCCATAAGTTCGTGCCGACTTTTGTGTATACATTTCATGTGCCGGTTTATAAACATACGGCGATAAGGGACCGATGCACTTGAAAAATGGGAAGAAGTTGAACAACGAGAGGGGGATTACATTTTTTCACGAAACTGAAAGATATGTGAACAATCTTATTATATATATAACCGCTCGAAAAACGGCACGAACTTATGGAATGACCTAACATTAATTACGCTTGTTCCTCGAAAATTTGTGAATTTTTCTCTCTTCTAGTGTTTCCAGTTTCCATCGAACGAGAATTTCATATTCTCTCAGCCCTTTCGCTGCCTCGACAAACGCGATAATCTTCACTTTGTTACAGTTGATGCATCCTTGTAACTTGTTGCTAGTGAGATGCGGCTGGTTGGGACAACTTTACGACTGTAATAAAATTTTCAAAACCGTCAGGTCGAACGAAGGCTTCTGTTGCGGCTTCAATTACCATTTTGTCGGTGATTACAGGTAAATTCGAAAATCCGAAAGTTTCTACCTATATCGAAACTGCGCTCTTTATAATCCTACGTCTAATTGACAGAAGCTTCTGGTAACGAAACATAGAACGTAGCTGATACATGTTCGGGAATATAAAAAAGAAAAAGTTTCATCGAAACGTCTCTGTCCATTTATTTATTTCCTTTCGATATTCTGTCTCGATTAATTTTCCCTATCAGAAATTTTGTATTCTCATCGCCGATATAAACATGGAAATTTAATGTCGCATGTTCGATTGCTTCTAGTGACGAATATTCTTGGTTAATGAACATCACGATGGACTCTGAAGAACTAGACGTATTAGATTCGAATAGTTCTTTCCCGGGTGTTGACAACATACTGGTAATAGTCTGCAATGATTAATACGTAAACGTATAGTCTGATAATTACTCGGCAAATGTTCACGAACGAGCTGAAAGGATTAATGAAGAGGTTAAACACACGGACCTTCTGCTTCAGCACGTGCCTGGAACAGGAAGCGATATTGGCTTGGCGGTGGCGTTGAACATCGACGCTGACAATTACAAAAGTTCGGTGAGGCAATTTGTAGGTGCCACGGTTTTGATCCACGATCCGTTAGATTACCCGGATATCGGTGCACAATCCGCCTCTCTGCAACCGGGCCACGTAATGTCGATGACGCTGACCGGCACGAAATTAGAAAGCTCCAAGGATATTCAGAATATACCTCTGTCTAAAAGGATGTGCTTGTTCGATGGTGAGGTACGTGAGGCAATTGATGTACGCAGTGATCAAACAAATCTATCGGTACATCGTTTCATCGGTTCATCGTATTTTAGCAATTACCTTTTTATTTTACCAATTTATATATCGTACAGATTAATATTAAATAATTAAGAAACGAATATATTAAATTGCAATAATTGTTCGTCGTTTATTTATTCATCTCGGTGTTTGGAAATTGATAACGAAAATGACGCGATCGCGAGTAGCAGCGACAGACGAAAGGAACTTTGTACGGGAAACGTGGAAAGTGAAATATTTTCTATGTTTTTAAGTATATTTCGAATGTCATATAATAAATGTATGAAGTAAAGTATAGATATATTTGCATTTTGTGATTGTACGCGTACGTAGCGTGATATCATGGTTTTTAAATTGATAATACATCGCAAGGAAGCTTCTACTAAGAATTAATATTAAAACTAATTACTAAGTAATGTTATCTCTCTGAGAGAAAAATAACATTTTATATTTTCTGCTTTGAACTTTGTGTGAATATTTCCCGTCGAATTTTCCCAGCGCTTAATGAGATCGCCGTGTTAGACTTTCTTGAACACCGCCGCTATTAACATTGTCGAAACAAAAATAAGAACTTCAAAAAGCAGGGCCGGCGTGACCTTTTGCGAGACCTTTTTAATACACGTTCAAATCCTACACTTAAATTTTACAACGAGGAATTATTTATTTACAAATGCTGTTACATATTATACATTTCTCATAAGCAGCTTTTTAAACAAATCCAAGTAATATTTTTTCGCGTCCAAGAGGCAAAAGAAGTACAAAATCTGTAATCGTGTGTGACTTTTGGGAAAAACTATCGATGTAGTTTAATTTCTCTAAAAAGTACATTTCTCTGAAAGCACCTGGATTCTTTTATCTAAAGTAGTTTCCAGGATACGGGAACTTTATGGAGTTACGCTGAACTTTGATGATGTTTCCCTTCAACGTGAACCTTAAAACTGAATCATCGCCACTAAAAGAATATCTCGCATCTGCCAATGGTATCGTCATTCTGTAAAAAGTTAATCAAAATCGGTGTTTTTTAATTGAGTAATTTTCGTAGACCGCGGAGCATCTCAAAACGCGGCAAACGCTCTGAACCTGCCTTGCGCCGGCTCCGTCAAAAACTGTTGTGTAACGAGAACATAAAAGAAAGTTCACGAACGTACGTACTGGACATATTTCATAAACATTGTTGGCCAAAAAATAAATGCAATTGTGAAATAAAAATTGTATCAACGAGTCGGACAAGCTGAAGAGAATACTAAAAGTGAGAATCCTCGTTAACTAGAATTGAAGAAATTTCTCGTAATATACGTGAAATAGCTAATTTTTAATCATTTTTCTTTATGAAACGTTTAATTTAATTTAATACGCGTGTATAGAATTTTTAAAACTTTGTACCATTTCAATGTAATTTACAAGACAATAATAATAAAAAGAAATTTGTTTTCTTATTTTTAGATAGCCGGAGAACGAAAATATAGTTATCAAACGTGCATTTCGGAATGCTTACAACAGAGAATTTATGGTTCCTGCGGATGTTTACCCTTTTTCTTTCCAGACGAGCGTGAGTAATTTTTAGACGTAACTTTTGTTAAAGCTATCGATTATTAATAATTTCGTCGAATTTTAAGCGGTAGAACGCAGAATCGCGGAAGGAAACGTTGAATTTCATAGATCGTACCTTTCGCCAAGTAATATTTCAATGTTACACGCCCGAGTATCAAAAATTCAAAGTTATATGTCGATAAAGATGCAAATTGGCGGGAAACCTTTTCAGCAAACTTTCCCGTACGACCAAACAGCTCAAAAGAAATTTAATTTATGATATACATAATTCATCGTGATACATAATTCATGATATAAAAATTAAAAAATTCATCGAGGATAGAGCACAAAGTGAATAGCAGAATATCAACCTGATAAAATCAAATTCCCTCTACAAAAATTATATCCTTTGTTCGTTTACTGTTTTTTAATAGATCCGAACGTTCGTACTTGTTATTTGACCGACGTGGATTGCATCTTATCCCGTAGAAGTAAGTTCGTTAAACACTCTCTTTTCTATAATTTATCATTTCGTTTAATTTACGATTTACTTTTCTATCACCTGTTAGTATCGAATTAATCGAAGTTGAACGAAAGTACGAGACGTATCCAGAAAATAAGTTCCGAACTGCTATCAAAAAGAGGCAGAAATTAATTTTCAAAACGTCAGAAGACCTCAGAAAGGCTGTGTGCGACTATGTCGGCTTTGAAAGCGCGAAATTTCCTGTTGTATTTTTCTAAAGCTCGACGTGTATAAAATACTGCGGTGAAAGAATATTTCGAAATTCTAGAAAAACGCGCGAATTATACGAATACGTTTGCCACTGAACACGAGTGCGTTCTTTTATTTCAGCGAAAGATCAATTAAAAATTATAAACGCGTTTATCTCAAAACTAGATTTTTCCACTTTGCAGCCGGTTGATCTTCGAAACTTATCCGATTAACTTGAAACTTTTATAGATTATTCCGCGTAACATTATCTACGTTGTAGCGTATGATTTTCTCGATATCTTAATCCATTTTTTTCTTCTTTTATTTCTTTTAATAGACGTTAATTAAAGTTGACTTTTTCAGGGAAAAATAAAATTTTATTCTCAAGGAGACGCTATTTTCGTGTTTTTTAAAGTCACGGAAAAATCGTATGCTACATCGAGGATAATCTGTTAAAAATATTTTGCTTTCTACCATCCAGTCATATTCGCCGCTGGGTACAAGTAAACGAGATCCCGCAGACGATGTCCTACCACTCCGTCATTTTGTAATTTTACGTAACAAAAAAAAAAAAAAATACCAATCCAGAGCTAAGATGTTGCTCAAGGTTATCTAAAAACATCTTGATCCTTTAACTAATACTCGTAGGCGAAAAAAAATCCTACATTTACCTTACTTTTTTAGGCCTGCAGAGTTGCACATCCTTTGGGTTGACGACTAAGTGATTACGGATTTTGTCATTAAGTGGTATTGACAAAATCCGCAATCACTTAGTTGCCAACCCAATGCTTTCGTACGCAGGTCATGCCATTAGTCAGACACTTGTCGCAACAGAGTTCTAGTTTCTGTATCCTCGCATCGTAGGACGATGCCACCCATATGATGAGCATAATTTCTGAAATTCCAGACGATGCACAGTGGTCTGTCTGTTAATGATGTGGCGGGACAATAATCCAAAATCACGACCCATTGAAAATGAATAAATCTTTGTCATACCACGAGCCACCCACTTATTGGTATTGCAACGTCACCTGGTATGCAACTTTGTATGTGTTTCGTATAAATATCGATCGGCGAAAGGAACGCGAACCGATCGTTCAGCAATCGATTCTTAAAACGCACCGGTATCAGCTAAATATCGCGAGTGCTTGGTTGTATCGCGATTTAAATCGTCGGTATTTTTACAAGCAAATGGCAAAAATTGAGTTTCAGCCACGTGTTTTAATTTCCACACGAATGGAAATAAAATACGATCGTAAAAATGAATGTTCAATAACTTTCGTTGGAGAAGCTGTAGGATATCCAGGCACTTGGTGCGAATTAAAAACTTGTTATGCTGCTTACAATTGCAAATATTCGCAATTCTACGTAATTTTACTGTCTCTTCGTAGTAAGGAGAATCAAACTGAGAATAGGAATTCGGATTTTGAAACGCCATCGAAGATCGAATGGTGAAAATTTCAAGGATGCTGAAACAACGTCCATGGTGTTTCTCAAACAAATGAGAAATATTTACACCTGATCGATGTCACGCACTCAAATCTTTTTGCAGCTGTTTCATCGCCGACTTGAAACGCCCATCGAATGCGCGTACAGCCAACTCGTTGGAAATTTCGCAGAGGCTCGTTGTCGTCTCAATTTCAAAATTTACCGCGATCGACGTCTCGTCGTAGGCTTCGTACAAAATTCGGTTCGAAAATCGGTGGATGAAAAATGGACGATTCTTCGGGTTACTCTTCGTGGGCAAACGAATGGAAAGCGACGACATTGTGAAAATCGTCTGAGGTGGCCGTGCGTTATATATTGTCCGGGCATGATAGTTGTAATTGCTGGGCCCCGTCCGGAGTAATTGTCGCTAGGGGCTGTAGATGTCGCTGCCGGGGTACTGCTGATTTTTCTTCCATTTTTTGGTGCGTGGAAGAAAAATCGGACTCTGGTCGCCGGGATTCAAACCCGGTGGTGGTATTTGGCTTGTCGAGTGCCGCCACGCGTCTTTTTTTTTTTTAAATCTTTGTTTATTAATTCCAGGTTTTTTACATATTTTTTTTTTTATTTTTACATGATTCTTTTTCCAGAATAAACGCTGAATTCTAATTGTAGGGTGGTACAGGCGAAAGTACCGATACGCGACGGTACGACGTAGCCATGCATTATTATATTTTTTATTTTTTGTAAGATTATTATTGTAACTTAAATTTAAGCCGCTGTTGCGCTGTGCTTATGTACGATATTTTAATTTATGTCCTGAAAGCCTGGACGCAAAAACAGGACAGCCGCCACTCGTCTGTTGCCACGAACTTGTTCTCTGACTGTGCGCACTAAATCGTCATCGATGGACGGACGGTCGTGCACGTTTTCACGATCGTCGCTAAAATTGCCAACACGTCTTGTCGTAGCATCACGCGTCGCTTGTTCTTCATACGCTTGACGAAGTCGACGATGAATGGCTGCCGGGTTGGCGTTTCTTTTATTCAGAACGCGTTGCACGGTCCGCGGGCCGCTCTATTGTTTCAAACGTGCGAAAAACGAACAAATACCCGTAAACACGATCCGATTGTTTCCAAATGGCAATTACGGCTTGTCAATGAACAAAGGAAATTGGGGTGCGTGTGCGCAATTCCGATCGTAGCGTTGCAACAGCGATATTTGTTAAGGGAACATACTTTGTGGAGTCGCCTCGTACACGAAATTCAGTGTTAAGATGGACTGTATCGCTCTAAAATGAAAATTAACGAACCAATAGATGGCAGAAGATTTTCAGGAAACGCGTTTAAAGAATAATTTAATAACAACTTTTTTTTTTAAATAATTTTTACGAAAATACGAAACGAATAGAGATTATTTTTAATCGCTTTATAAGAATTTTGTCATTTTTCAAGTTTAACATTTTTGTTTCATTCTCTGAGCAGGAAGTTTATCGCTGGTACAGTCGGCGCATATCAACGATTGCAGTTGCCTTCCGCAATGTAACGATAAGAGTTACGAAGTGGTCTCTGAATCGATACAAATGAACAACGTAGGATACGATTCCGAATTGGCGTAAGTCAAAATATTTTTTAACCCTGCTGTCCTCATTCTCCGCTTAGCTGTATTTTTCTCGTGTTAAAATACGTCTCGTATGTACGTATAGTACGATGAAATTGTTATCGATGCGCGTGGTTTCTCATTTCGGTCTGACATTTAAAAGAACTCCTTGGAAGATTAGAAATTTTGTTTAAAAATTTCCTTGCCCTCGTAACAGAAATGCAGCTTTTGTTAGCGATCTTTTGTCAGCGCCAGATTATGTTAGACATTTTCGAAATGTTTGAAAATGCAAGCTTCTGTCTACAAGAGTTTATGGGGAGAAAATTTGTTCGTTTACAGACGTGGCCTAGACATCCAGAGTACTTCGTTTCTGTACGCGTATTTTCGAGATGGCACGTACCTCGAGTACCGGAAGCAAACTATCTTGGGATGGGACAGCCTTCTCGGTAAGAAGGACTTTCTCGGAAAGTCATCCACACGTTCTACGTTTTTTAAGACTATCTGATCGTTGGCATAAGTAGCTAATAGGAAAGCACGGCTAGGAGAATAAAGTAAAATTAAGCTGACTTTGTCGCGTAACTAGGCACGAGTTGGAGAAGTTCAATTGGAAAAGAAGGGGACGATGAAAAAGTTTGCACGGGAGAATAAGGGAATTTTCTTTGAAAGTTCGCGATTAAGATCGTGATGACCAAGATATATATTTTGAATCGCGTTTATCTATTTATGCGGCAAGGTGAGGTCAGCTTAAAGTAACAGAAAGTAATTTTATCAAGCGTGCTGCGAGCTTCGTGTAATCTTCCACACAATCGTATTTTTCTAGCGTTGAAAAGTTCCTTCACTTTGAAGATGAAATTGCAAAATTATTACGTTGTACATTCCGATTTTGCATATCAATATTTAATAGTAAAAGTTAACCGAAAGTTAATTGAGAAGCTCTTTCTCCCTTGAACGTAGTTAACAAAATTCGATTCTAACGTTAATCTATATACATATATTATATTCGATAATGACAAATTGTATTTGAACAAATTATTCCATTGTATTACTCGCTCCAGCTGTCATTCAAATCGATATTAAAAGCACGACGTGAATTATAATTTATCACAGGCAAATTAATCATATTATTGCACTAATCGCATTTCTTATATTTTTAACTTTAGCTGAATTTTAATAAGAGAATAAATTTCAGCTTCCTTCGGAGGAATCTTCGGACTCTGCCTCGGTGGTTCGGTGATAAGTTTAGTGGAGTTCGTGTATTATTTACTTGTAGACATCTTTTCATTTATTAAAGAGAGAACAGAACGACAGGATCAAGATCTACCACCTGCCTCCAAATTATTCGTTTCTGTGCCCGCAAACATGAACCTGAAGAAATATAGTACGTCGAATTTGAACAAACGCGTCTACCTTGCATGGGACCAACAGCTTTCTCAACGAATTCGGAAAAGCTCCGAATTCACGTGCAATATGTATCATGAATAATCAACGATGTCGTGTTTAATTGCGTATTATCGAACGTGCGTAGAATATCTGGCAACAAATTTCCAATTGATTTTCACTGTCTAGTAAAGTTTGACGTTTAAGAAGAACATAATTTAACGCTATTTAATTATCATCTAATATAATCTATCAGATAAATGGCAAAATGAAGATCAGCTGAATGAACAAGAAATGCCAATACCGTAATTAACTCTATTTGAAATTATAGAAATTTAGATCGCATTAATTAAAATGCTAATTATTATTATTTGAATGTTCCTTAAATCTCGTTAAAAGCTGTCCACCCAATCCAATATTATTTTTCTTGTCGTTTCACGCTGCAATTATTAAACAACGTTTCAACGACTAGAAACTCCAACAAACATTCGTCTTATACGAATCACCGCTGTTTGTACATTGAAATTCACCCACCTGGGGGGCGACTTTATTTCTGTCTGTCGATGACGCAGGCGGTCGGTACAGAAAAAATTTGAAGGTGTTTTCCGCGATACGAGGGAAATGGTAGCGAAAGAAAATTATGCTGGAATAAAGCTGGGGGCCAGCTTGGAAAACGAGGCAAATTAGAATCGCATCCAACTTCAAGAACCGACTTGAATTGAACGCTGATGAAACGTCGACTTCACCCACGTTTAATCGCGATTAAACGAACCTTTCTCTTTCGCTTCTTAAGAAGAAAAGAATGGTATTCGAGGAAAAGTTCTGTTAACGCGAGTTCTTTGTATCTTAGGCTCGTGTAAAACAGCGCTGATTTAAAGACGATAGCGTTTTTACAGAATTAAAGCGACGCTAAATCTCCTGAAGCTTAATGTTAAATTGACAATGAAATTTTATAATCATAGGATACCTTTTACGTTACTCGTACTTTCTGCGCTTTCCATTCAAAGAAATCTAAATCGTTATTTTCTCTACGCTCATATACGGCTTCCTCGTTGCTATTCATAGGAAAATGTAAGGGCTAAGCATCGTTAAACAGAGAAAGTTTGCCAGAACAAGGAAAACCTTCTTCTTTGTCTAAAACCATAATGAACATAGGCGCTTTAATACGTTACAATGACTTGTATAATATATCTTCTTGAATATTCATTTGTATTTAATATTTGTATAACAAGCTGGCAAACATTGATTAAGTAGAATTTTGCAGTCCTACAGGCGGCAATTCTAATGATAATTTCATCGATTTAATTAGTAATCCTTTATAATATTGTTATTGTGATGTTATAATAAAACGAGATTGTTTAGCAAAAGAATTTGATCTACGATAAACAACAAAGCTTAACCATGATTAACGACGAAGAAATTTCTTCCTACTGAGTGTAATAGAATGGCTTGATCGATCCGCAACGTGTAATTATAATCAATTAAATTGTTACCCTTTCGATCATATAGGTCGTATGTCTCTAGAAGTATGTTACTAGAAGTAAGATACGATAATAAGAAAGATAATGAAGATTAAATTTGTTAGAGTCATTTCTACATACGTCTTTCGATTCGTTTCAAATTTTACCAGTATAATCATGACAGTTCTGTCTCGTTACAATGTTAGTAAAATTTTCAAACGTTTCATGTAGCTATTTTATGTAATTTATATTTTATCAATGTAATCGTGATAGTCTTGTCTCGTTGCAATGCTAGCAAACTTTCAACATCTTCTATGTAATATGACACAATATAGCACACGTAAAAATTCTCTATAATAATCGTTCGTAATACTATTCTGTGCCATGATACCATAGTACGAACTTACAACAAAGTAATTATGCTTCAATAATGTGATCTTTGAGGAGAAGATCATGCACATGAGCGCGTGGATCAAAAACTTCTCCGTTGGTCGGCGAATTTTATTAAGCGGTCATAATAAGCAGGTGGCCTCGTCTTAATCATTTTCAAGCGTTAACGAATGAGCTTTGATGTATCCATGGTAACAACCGCGGATAACGGTTATCGATCCCTCACGGTTCTCGAACACCTTCCGTCACTTCCGTGACGATAAATTAATAGCAGGAAAATTTCAGATACACATCCACGTACAATATTCTTGTCTGCTAACGTCGATTGCCAATTGGAGCGAGATAATTTCATTTCCGGGTATTTGCCGCGGCCAATGAATAACTAATTTGCTCTTTAAACCTGCACAGCTGCCACTTGCCACGTGATTTCCCATTGGCCCCCCTGTTCCAGTATTTTATCTACTTTCCTCATCCAGCCTTTTCTTCATTTCGTTAAGATAATTATGAGTAAGGACGTAACGTTTTCTGTATTTTATAGCAGATGTCTACTGATTAGACTACGGGCGTTTATGCAAATTCGTATCTTTACGAACACGGTAAAAGAAATCGTAGAGAGGGGAAAAGCAGTGATTCGTTTCACCTATCGAATGTACTAACCAGTAGGAGAGCCCTGTTGTATTATTTTCAAATGCCATTCTATATCTCGGAACTCGGTGATCAAAATGAATAGAATTTTGTAAAATTATTTTGGGAACTGTTATGGTTTACTATTAATTGAATTCCATGTTTTAGCAAGCGACACGAGCGCGAAGCATGTGCTGCGCATTTAATTAATAGAGTTTAATTTAATTAAAATTTTAATTGCCGTATCATTTTTTAAATGGCAATGCGCATATTTGTTTTATTTACTGAATTATCGTGCGTATCCGGTTACGCGATCAGACTTGTTATTATCTAACTTTCTCCCTTCTTGCTTTTGCCTGCGGTATCGCCTCACGTGCCATTTTATAATTTCAAATAATAAATGGTATCTGACAATAAAGTTTACATTTCAGCTAACGAACTCTCAAAAAATCATATTGTATATTCGACTGTTAATTATCGCAACAAAGTTACGAGCAACTGACAATGGCTCGAAACTACTAGCTGGTTATCATAAGCTCTGAGCGGTTGATATTGATAATTAGAAAGTTTAACAATTTGTCGGACCGTGATACTTCTATGGCATATTTTAAGTTGCTTTTTACAGTTCATCGACGACGACTGAAATTTTCAGTTTTCGTGAAATTATAACGATACCACGTTTCTATTTTTAATTTGAAAAGTCGACGTGGCTTCCTGTAGAAGCGGCTTTTCCTCCTCTCTTTCCATTCCCTCGGTTCTCTCCTTTTATCTCCGCCGCAACCTTACTTCTGCGAGTGAATATTACATTTTTCAAGTGTAACGGTGAAAATTCATGAACAGGTGAACATGATCGCGGCAGAAATTTAAGGAGAGATATTTCCTACGAGTTCGATCAATTTTACCAATTTCCACGTAATATCAGTAATTTTACAAAATCAATTTATATGATTTTTGAAAAATAGAATTCGCTCTATGTAAAGACCAGATTGTAAAATTTTACGATTATCAATTTCAAGATTTACATGTTCACGTTATTATGGAAAATTGCTTTTTTATCAAATATGCAAACAATTCCGTAGACCGTTTCTTTCTTTGGAAAAGCTACGTTTATACTACTTTTCCACTGAAAGCATTTCCTTAATCGTATCGTTATTTTTAATATATCTATTTCGGTTAATCAATTCTAATCAGTATATCCAAGACGAAGCGCCCGATTTCGATTCGTTAATTTTGATTCGCGCTGCAAACAGCGTAGATACATAGTTCAGGGTCACAGTAGTACTATTCAAGATAATCAACGTATAGACGTTGAATACACGAACTCGTGAAGTGATTACATTGTTTGAGAAACAGTTAATTATCTCAGAGAGATACGATCCATAGTTGATATTCCTGCGTATACAGTAGAACCTCTCATCGACGAACTCCTATTATCCGAATACTTCGCTATCCGATAGGTTTATCACTTGAATGTTCTGGTATTGCAACACGGTACACGTTGCACAGCATTTAGTTTATGTAAAACTACGTAGATACAGACAGCGGCAGCCAGACTCGCGAGGCTTTTGACGAGATCAAAGGTACCCCGCAGCTTCTTACCTGCCTCATTTAGACATACGTATGTATGTATTGAATGACTTTGTTAAGAGCGCAAAACGACCTACCTTCCTTCGCTTGCTTGCCCCGGTCGCTTTTGACGGTACGAGACAGCTCATCTGTCTCATGAGGCGAATCTCCATCGCGCTGTCTTTACATAGCTTAAAGGAGAAACCGTTAAAATATATAACATTCTACTCGTGCATTACGTGAAATACAGGATATAAATAAGATACAATTGGATAATTATAATTTCATTTGTGCCACTTATCGTTATAATATTGATTTGATGATTGCAATATAAAAGGGAAAATATCGAGGTATTATACGTACAAACGACAAGAGTGGCTATATTAGGAATTCGTTTGAAACCGCCGAAATACCGGCTGCGCGGTCGAGCTGTGCGTTGTACTTTGCAGAAACATCGATCTCGCCATCGATAAGGTTCACGATGTCGATAATCGACAGTACGGTCGACGCAGCGCAGCGGTGTAGAGGGGAAATCTTCCCATCTACGTGTGAAGCGTGTATAACGTGTGTGGCGGTTAGATTTACTTCTTGTTTCGGTCGGTCGAGACAGATGTACGTGTTTGCGACGAGCGGAATAGCCTTGTGTGTTCAAATTCTGATTCTACGGAATATAGTTTGCCGTCGTAGCTTCATTCTCCATACAAAGTGTTTCCCATGAGTGAAAAATTCGAGTCTATATCGTTCCCATGTGTGCCATGGTGATCGTTGGTTTATACCGGAAAGCAGTGCCCGATAAGAACTTTTGAAGAGCCAAGAGAACGATGGAGAATAAGGACAAGGTAGGATGTGTTATTTTCTATATTATTCTATAAGGAGGGAGAGTTCTGTTAGAGGGGAATCAAGTTCCTCGTTCCGTTTCACGCCTGAGCATAGTGTGTCATAGTTTTTACCATCTGCTTTATTATTCTTTTTATCTGATGATACGAGAGTTCACGAGCTGTGAATGTCGTCGAATCTATAGTCTGTCCAACGAGTCGAGCCGGTAGAGGTAAACAAACATTTAGCTGGTAAGTAGCATGTATATATTTACATACGACTTACATATAGCAGTTTTAGCTGCTGGCGCGTATTTACATGGGTCATTGTTGGCTTAGGACTTGTTTTGACTTCTCAGATTTATGACGCGGCATATAAAGGTTGCGAATACGAGCCATTGTTCCAATGTACCAATCATATACGTCTGTATCGACTCGACTCGTCGGACGAGATATAATCGCGATATCTCGACAAGACAATATCCGAAGGTAAAAGAAATACATTTGTGTTTGTAGACGACGAAATTCCTGGTTATACAAGGTTTGTTAGGGAAAGGGAACGGTTGTCCTGACAGATTACTAGTTCTCTTTCTATCTTGATCGGGATAGGTGTCGCTGACACGCGTTTCTCTTTCGACGTCTTAAGCAACGTCTAAAGATAGGAGCATTGTCTTAGAAGCGGGCCTCTTTCTCTCGTCGAACTCTCGAAAGGGCCACTGATCTATGAATAGGTCTTTGCCGCTCTTCTTCCTTACTCCTCTCATAATCCTCCTCGTGCCTCGTCGTCAACCCTTTTTATCGGGCTTCACTCGACGTTGCTGACACAAAGATGGTGTTAGCTGCTGGTGAGCTCGATTTATGAACGTAAGAAAGAAATTCGTCGCTGTCTTTTTATAAAGCTCTGAGGAGAACGTGTAGAATGACCAGGAGATTAATACCATACTTATGTAACTTTTTAAATATTTTTATTTAAGGCTTCTTCTTATTATTTATTGCTCGATGCTTGAATTAATACGAAATGTACATCTCTTTGTACTTTGCTTGAAGATTTCTTACTATTATTTTCTATTCGATGCTTCAAATTATCTTCTAATCATACTATTGTCAGGAAAAGTATATTATCTAAATGGTATACCCATAGTATGAATAGTAGGAGCTCAGATAGATTTCAGTGAAGATTTTTTTTTATTATTTAATTTCTACTTTACAATTTGTCCAGCTGGACATTTGGTAAATTTTTTTAACTTAATTGCTAAATAACATGTGGATAGCTACCCCCAGCGGGATACCATCTTCGAGTTTGATTATTTTATTTCTTTAGTGAGATCAGTGGGGTGACAGTGAAGATTAGTTGAGTATTTTCGAAGCGTACACACAAACAATTAAGATATTTTTCAATATAGTCATCGGTGATTGTATCTTTAGCTTCGATGCTACACGTAGTTACATAAAATCTATTTCAATGTAAATCGTGTCTTTAAATACTTGTGCTTCGTATGGATGAGATAGTAGGGAAACGAAATTTCGTGATTTTTAATCTCGCGTTCCTCGGTGCAATAGTCGAACGAAAGCTAATATTTAACATAAATTACTTCTCCATAAATTTTTCCAAAATTTTCTTTCTGTCCAAGCTACTTCGTCAATTTAACTTCATACAATTTAACTTCATAATCTTTGTTCTACGGTAAATCTCATCTCCATAAACTTAAGATGGCGAGGTAATCTCGTTCCGAGCAATGTCACAAAGTATTTGGAGATATCTATCTGAAATATGTGGGCGCTAGTTTGTTACCTTCATTCGATAGTTATGGCTATGTCTAGCCGTGGAAAAAGTCTATGAAGCTTCGTAGAGTTTCACGCGAAGATCAAAGTGGTTGCCTCTGTTCTTCGATAAAGATCATGTGCTTCGTAAAATTTGCAATAGAGTAGGTCGTATCAGATGCTAAAATAAACGATAAAATCTTTTACTTGCGTCGCCGGTATAAGGTATGGAATAGGTTTAAGATTTCAGCTACTGCAGCTTTTAATACCGTTTGAATAATTCAATGAAATGAAATTGGAAATTCCAAGTACGAATCATTTACGATAAACGATGAACGAAATGAAATATTTTATTTTGCGCAAGGTGACGCTATTTTTAAGACGTACATTTTATAGAAAATGCACAACTTGAACGATATAATATAATATCGTCCAAAATATATAAATAAATGTATAATTAGTATTTAGCGGATTCTGGTCTTCGTATAAGACGAAACCACTCGAACAGATGACCTTGCATACTACTCGCAATGAGAAGTAGCTCTATAGACCTTTTTCCCCCTAGGATGGCAATTTTTACCAAGCTAATTAATAGTAATTCTTATCGCACCAAGACCACGATATGCTTATTAGACACTTTTTATCCGGAATAACACTCTAAATTAACGTGTGAAATTCTGGTTTCTCGTAGGAGAACTGTTTTTATACATTTACTAATAACATGTAACTTCTGGGAAAATTAATCTACACTTTTATTAAGATCGAGATATGATTATTTATACATTTTTTATCTTCATCGTGTCATTTGAATTATAATTACAGTATGTGCCGAATATTTAAATAGAGATTAGAGAGATTAGTTATTGCAATGTCGAACAAGCTCTAATAATAATTATTAAAATTTTCATTTGTCTGTATCTTCGGTATAAGCAATTTTACGAGAAGACTGCAACGGTTATAATTATATTCTTAGATGCAACATTAGCCTTAATTGCTATTTATTTTATATTCCGATAAATCTACCATCGTGTTACGACGTACGTGCTACGAACGAGAATATAAAAGGAACGAAGATGAAAGCCTCCCAACGACGTAATCTGTACACTTCAGCAGTAACTACATCTTCGTTAGTTACTGAATTAATTAATTAATACCTACTCTAGGTTTACAGCCTGTTTATACTGTTTGGAAACTTATACCTAACTTCCTTGTTATCGCGTACGTTCTTATATCGCGCATCTTATATTACGCATCAGCACATTGATTAAAAAAAGAAAAGAAAAAAAAAACAATCGAAATTCGAGAATCAAAATCTAACTAAAGCTATAAATAAAGAAAATTATCTATCGTCGATTAAAATTTATTTTATCCTAGTATACGCGTTTTATCCTAGCTAGGGAACACGTACGTGGTGGGGGTACGAGAAAAGACAAAGAGCTTAAAGAGAAAGACGAATTAACAGTTAGTCGTTAACTGAGAGTTGAGTTGCCGAGTTGTTACGAGTTGTAAATTATTAGTCGTGTGTTACGAATTTAGTTCACGTTAAATAACCATCGTTTTCTCCTTAATCCACTGTGAATAGATCCATCTATCGATAAACTTAGGATAAAAATCATTGGAAACTTTAGTTTCTAATATTTCTGAATAAATAAATCCTGCACTAGAAATTTCTTTTGATCAGAAATTGTCCTCTCGTTACGAGACGCCTGTATGGAAGAAAAATTGTGGATTAATCTGATCCTCCTGTTTCGAGCTATGGGATCCAACTATAGGGAACAGCGAGTAACTCCAACATAGAAATTCTTCAACGATTCCGATCGAAAACTCTAAGATCCTTAATAGATGCAGCTTGGTATGTTGCCAACGAAACAATACATGGCGACCTTAAGATACTCACAGTTAAAGAAGAAATATGCAAATTCACTAACAGATATAACATAAGAGTAACCACCGAACCCATTAGTTACTTAATTACCTTTCTGCTGGCTAAAAACACATTACGCTCTAGATTTAAACATCAAATTCAACTAGAATCAAACATACTATAAACACTTATTATCGAAGTTATAGTACCACGCCAGAATAATTTACTTATAATTCCCAATGAGAATTGATTGTAAAATTCTTGCAAATAAAAAAAGAAAATCTCATCCTACGCTGAAACAGATCTATCGTTGCAAAGACGTTTCATTTGTAAAAAGACCAGTTAATTTGACCGATCAACGATAGAATTTGTCAAAACTAATCGGTTCACCTTAATCTCTTATACGCGCAACTGTTCCTATTCTCATCCTGCTATATACAGGGTGAACAACATAAACCAGATTACGTAAATATCTGAAGGTTATTCTTAAAAGACTCCGACATCATCGGTGCACCAATATACCAATAACAAACATCATCTATTTATAAGAATTACGAGGTCGTGAGCTTCGAATTAAGCCAAAAGACGGCGATCGATCGCGATCTTCTTTCGTCCTAAACCAACGGAATTCTAATCGCGGCGGATCGATTTAACCACTTGGAAACATCCTCGGCTCATAAACATCAACACCTTCGAGTGTGAAACGTAAAAAGAAAAGCGAGGGTCCTCTTCGAAAAGTTTCCATTCACAACAGAAGCTCGATGTCGAGGCATCGATCAATTTAGCCCCCGATGAATTCTATCTTGGACACGAAGCCAGCTATAATGAAACGAAAGGGGAAAAGTAGAAGTCTCTTCGTTGAAACCAGAGTTATCCCATCTCTCGACCCCGCTTACATCGTTTCCCACTGATACTACTGAGGATAAAGCGATCTAAGAAACACTCCACACGCCTACTTTCGTCGTTGACCCTGTCACAGCGTTTTCTTTCTTTTCAACTAAGAAATGTCGCGAGAGTCTCTGGGTTTATGCGAGATCGTCGATCGTTTAACCTTAACGCTAGAACTATCGAACTTCGACTCTGATACGTTTAGAATTGTTTCAAAATTTGCAATAATTTCCAAGCAATTTTATTATAAAAATTCTGAAAAATATTCAAAGTCGAATTCTCGAACGTTTCTTCGACGCTGTATAAAAATCACATTCGCCTGTACTTGGGAAATGCTAACATTTTTCTTTGCTGTATTTAGCTTTTATAGAGATATTTTCAAGAAGCGCGATTCATCTTTGTTACTTTACGTTGCCGAGAAAGATCGATGCACAGTTTGCGACCAATTTTATAATAGCGTTAGAGAAATACAATGCAAAAGCGTATGTTTAATCACGAGATACGTAAGATCGAATTTTTAAAACAGTTTTCCACGCTGAAACGCTAGAAGCGGACGTAGGTTATTTGCACGACGAGTAGTTGATACGTGAAATTCTCTTAAATTCAACAGCAACCTCGACGTATTCAAAATTAATTTGTCAAAAAGCAGACACCGCGTACATAATAGACGCACAGAGCTAGAAAATAGTCGCGGAAGCTACAGCGAATGGTCAGTTTCACCGAGTTATCGCTTCGCCTCGTTTCGAGGGAGCTTTCGGGGTGAGTCACGCTTGCGCAAGCCGCGTGCACTTAGCGAAGCTAGAACGGCGCGCAACAATCACGCGAGCTTCAGTTTTCACCAAGTTCTCGCCGGGGTTGAACGATCGTCGCTCGGCTCATCTTTCGACGATCATCGTGAGATTATTTCGTCCGTGAAAAAAGAAAATTTCATCTTCGTGCCGCGCATCTTCGAGCCGTGATTCCACGTGTTAGTCGATCAGAAATCACGTCAAGAATTCGTATGAAAGTTCTTCTCCATCCACGTGAGAAGCTTCACCCTCTGTACCGCGATCCCTTGATCTTCCTACGCGTTTAGATACAGTGTATCCAAAGCAGAACCGCTGACTTTTTGCATTTTATACAAACATCTTTGGCGAACGTCGAATATCGTGACAGTTTCAACAACTTTTTACGTTCGTCTCCACGTTTCGTCAGCGAAGAGATCGGAAGATCTAGTCGAAAAGCGAACGCATTGAACTTCTCAGCCTTTTATCGTCTTGTTTTCTTTTTTTCTGCAATTAGAATTTCTATCTAAGATCGCAGAGATTTTGCCGTTTTTGTCGCTGTAGAATCGAACGGAAGACAGAGAACGGCGATTTTCATAAATATTTTTCCTTTCTTTCCTTTTCGGAAGAGTCTTCTTTTTTTTTTTTTTTTTTTTATTTAAGACTCAAAGAGTTTCGCGATTTCGCGGTGAATTTTGACGACACACGACGAATGAACGAGAGATGGAGAAAAATGTGTAGAGAAGACGCGAGTTAAATTGTTGCGATTTCTTAAAAGACCGAGTGGTGTACTATATGGCAACATCAACCGTGTCGGGACATCATGAAGCTGTCAAGGAAAATTCTACGGAGCTTCTTGATCGGATCTCCATGAATAGTTGCCCGCCAAGTAGTTTTCCAGACAATTTTCAAGACTTTTTCGCTGCTCTTAACGAAGACGCGGACGATCTGCCCAGCATGCTCGAGGATAAATTGATACCCAGGTGAGAATACGGATGTTTTCGTCTACTGTCATTCACGAGTTTCCTTTGAGATCCAAAGGGTAAAGTATCACATTGAAAAATAAGATTTTGTAAACTTGATACCCAGCTGAGAATACCAACACTTTTACCTACATATTGTCATTGATCATTTTTATTAGAATTTGAAAATTAAAGAAAATAATAATATTACCAAATAAGCTTTCGAGATTTCGAGAATTTACATTAGGTTGCAACGTACGAAATTTTGGATCTTTAACAATTTATTGATCCCTAACAAACCTTTCACTGAATTATACCGAGAAAATCAATCTGCTGTGCCAAAAATTTTCCTTGTAACAGACACAATATCCGATATACAATAAAGTATTGTTATTGTACGTACGTACGTACGTGTTGTACGTACACCACCGACCATCATAAATCACATTGTAACAATACAACGTGAGTACAATTTTCTGGCTCGAGTTCATCGCTTAATTTTGCGATATAACGCTGGTTTTACGGTGATATCCGAATGCGAAATTGAAATGTCCACATGTATAAATTGAACGAACATTTAAAAATGGGTCGCATCTATAAGTATGAAAAATTATATGGCGAATTATAATAGACAGAAGAATAAGGCAAGAATAGGCAAAGTGGAAAAAACAGTTATGGCAGCTATTAGGAGGAAGTTGAACGACGATCGCAGTAAAAGTATCGAAGCAAGAGGTAATCCACCAAGTGCCACGGCCAGTTCGCGCGGTGATATCCGCACGCGGCTGAGGGAAACGAGATATAAGATATTTCGTTAAGATTTTTGACGATACGATTTGGTTTGCTTGTGCTTTAAATTAGAAACGATTGATATAATAATAAATGGTATTTTTATTTTATGACGCAGGCCCTTTCATAATAAAAAAATCGTTCGTGTGTAAATTTCAAATTTCACTCAGCGTTTAATGCTAATGGTATATAAAGCCATATTAAAACCTTTTTGGACCTATGGGATCCAACTATGGGGAACAGCGAGTAATTCCAACATAGAAATTCTTCAACGATTCCGATCAAAAACTCTAAGATCCTTGATAGATGCACCTTGGTATGTTACCAACGAAACACTACATGGCGACCTTAAGATATCCACAGTTAAAGAAGAAATATGCAAATTCAGTAACAGTTAGAGTTAACAGTTAAGTTAGAGTTAGTAAGAGTTAACAACCACCAAAACCCATTAGTTTCCCAACTACTTGACACGACGGATCAGATCCGCAGACTAAAAAGACATTACCCTTTAGATTTAAACATTAGATTCAATTAGAATCAAACATATACTATAAACACTTATTATCCAAGTTATAGTACACACTAGAATAATTCACTTATAATTCTCAATGAGAATTGATTGTAAATTTGACTGGTGGACAGAGGTGTATTTATTGGGTTGGCAATTAAGTGATTGCGGATTTTTTCATTAGATGGTATGGACAAAATCCGCAATCACTTAGTTGCCGACCCAATGTTTGTTTAATTTTGACCTCGCTGTGAAGAAATAGACTGGTTACACGCATGACATAGTATACTTGTTTAACGTATTCTTATGTACTCAAACATACTTATCCTCCATTTTCGCATCCTCGCGCTTATTTACGTCTGAACTTGTAATCTATCCAACGAGACGAGGTGCTAAACATAAACAAAATTTGATTGTTATAGCTGTAATAATATTTTGTTTGATAATTTACCACCTCGTCTCGTTGAACACCACGTCATAGAGCTGTCTAAACCTAGGACTATAACCAGGGAGAACAAAAGAATCTGCTATTGAAACGACTGTAACTTTCGTTATAACGAAGTACTATGAATTTTGATAACAGATGTGTTTGTACATCTAAAAATTAAACGACCAACAACGAAGCAGAGAATTTTCAGTTTTAAAACGACGCTTAAAGTAAAAAATATTTCCTAGTAAAAAAAGAGAGATTTAGATCAACAAAGATTTGCCAGAAAAGAATAAAAAATACTTAGCTCTCGTGCGTCCCTGGTTCTCTTAAGTAAAATTATTTGACGATGATGCAAAACCGACGCAGTGATAAAGAAGCGATAAGAAAGAAGTCATAAAGAAGAAAATTCCGAATATTGAGACGTATAATCCTATTGTTTGCAAATGATAAAACAATATCCTGGATATACTGTTTCTAAAAGATCATTCATCACGTTAATTGACGCAAGAGAACTAATCAGCGTGAAACGTGGAGTTGCTATCTTTTCGTGCAAACGGTTGACCGGCGAGTACAAGTGACTTAAATGCAAACATATTAATATTGATGATATCGTATTATCGTGACAAAGAAAAATTACTACGATAGAACGTAGGAGAAGCATAGCGAGATGAACAATTTCATTCCCCCTTTCGCGAACTATATTTGATGCGTCTTCCTTCTATTCCAATCCGACCTTTCTCTCGCATATTTGCGAAATTATGAATCATGTCTGTCGTATTCTATATACGTTCTCTGACATTCGTATATTTTCCAATCATTGTCGCAACGTACATTGTTCTTAAAATACGGTTAAATGATAACTCGTATCACAACTCTACCGTTGAAAGTAAAATCAAGTTACCGTGGAACTGGATATGGAAAATTGCAAATATGACAACGAACATCCGTTTAACCGGAGATGACATTTTCCAAAAAAGTCCTGCAAATTCATTGGACAGGAAACATCAGTCGATACTCGCAAGGCTAAGAATAGGTCACACGAACTTCGCCCGTGTTTACCTAATCGCGAAAGAAGAACCGAACAAGCGCAACATTTGCAAAGAGAAAAATTACTGTAAAACACCTATCAATCGAAATTTTCAAATCGAAAGACAACAATGCAACCAATTAACGTTTCTGCGATTAATTAATCTAGCAGCGAAGAAGCAGGACCATTCACAATGTCTGGCACACGTTATAAGTGTAAAAACGATACAATATAAACATTGTACGTATTTATGACCAGACAATAGCACGCTATCGTAATATATTGGGTTGGCAACTAAGTGATTGCGGATTTCGTCAATATCACGTAATGACAAAATATTAACAAAATCCGCAATCTCTTAGTTGCCGACCCAATAACATTGTATAAACCTGTGAAATACAATTATCATAATTACGACTGTAGTCGGTCACAACCTTCACAGATGAATATGACTGTAAATAAATAAATAAATAAATGATAATCCTATTACAAATACCAGAACTGTAATTTTAATTTAATTATAATTCAACATTAATAATCGTATTATAAGTATCCCCACTATTTCACTCTGCAAGTATTGATTCTAGGATCAATAATAAATGGATTAAGTCATTTTTTTTTATTCCTCTTGGAGAGTACTCTATGGCTTTAAGGTCTTACACTACTTTTTTTTCCTACTATTATTGACTGGGGTGTGCTAATCAATTAAAGCAGAACACGTTGTAAATTCTACGATATGATTTATTGTTTACTGCTTTACATATTCACGCATACGTTGTACAGTTTTACCTATTAATATTAGATTACTGCATAAATTCTGTTTGCCTCTTCGTTAATATAAACACAATAATAATTATATCATTGTGTATAAGTCAATATGAAATTTTTTTTTATTTGATAGAATTTTTACAATAAATTCTCATTGAGAATTATAGGTAAATTATTTTAGCGTGGTACTGTAACTTGGATTATAAATGTTTATAGCATATTTGATTCTAATTGAATCTAAAATATGAAATACGAAATATAACGTATTCCTGGAGTTTACAAAGGACAGAAATAAAAAAAATCTTCATTAATTCCTGTCAAACGTGTTCGTAGAACTTTCGAAATTTCCTCTCTATCGCAAGAATGTTCATTTAGAGTTGGCTTTAATCCTGAATTTTGTACGGGACTATATTTAAGGCGGCAAGTTTGGCAATTAAAGATATCGCACGCTGCTGTGCCAGATTTAGAAATTAAATGCGAATACGCGTGTATAAATCTAGCCTGACCAATTCTAATTCCATTTAATACTATCTGTTGTTCACGGTCGAGATATACAGTGGCTAGATTTTTGTTAAAAAATCCTCCGTTGATTTACAATTGCAATGCCGAGGAATTTTTCTATTCATTGCCCTGAAAGTATTGGACAATGCTTTTCTACAAAAGTTTACAGAATGAAGCTTTTTTATACAAGTTCCCAATGTCATTTATACGAACACGATCATTCCATAAGTCTATAGTATAAATAATGGTGAATTCTAAAAACCATCGATACAGTGTGAACACATTCGCGCAAATTGCATATGCATAGTTTTATGAATGCAATTAAAAAAACACAGTTAGTTGTTTTATTCAACTAATTACATTGTTTCGTTACTTCGCGTGTCTTTCATATTTTTGCACATCGTGTGCATTCAAATTTCCCAGAAATCCATGAAATCTCGTGGTCTAATCATCCGCTTTCTTTTATGCAATTGATCGATAACAGCTTGCGCACGACTGACGTATCAAAGTCCAAATTGAATCGTATGATTCGAATAAGATTCAAATTTCAGCGAGAATGGTCTTTATCATGCGTAGCTGGAAACGGATGTTAATCGCGTTCCTTGTCGGGTTTCGACAGGTTGCAGATCCTTTCTGTATCGATGGAAATGTCGAGGTCGGCTAGAAACTCTAACTAGGCCTCTAATGCGTACGATACAGATATATGTATCTGGATTTCAATTAGTTCCAGATGCTCCTTATCTTGGTTAAAACGTCGACGTTGTGATATCGTGCCTATTATTGAAATGGTTGATGGAGGGATTAAGCGTGATCTGTAATAACGCTGGCTACTATGCAATGTATGGCAAAATCGGTCACTGCAGCCTATGTTGTGTCACAATCGTAGAATCTCGCGAAATACGCTCAGGAAAATTTTATTTTCGCGTACGATAGCAAACGAAACAGAGTTTTACAAAATTGCGTTCCCTCAATTACGTACGCTATGCATTTCAGTAAAATTTAGATCATATTGATAACAGCTACGTATTCCGTGTATTATATTCATTCGTTGTATTCTTTAGATGCAAACTGTTTTTATAAAATTTCTTTTCTTTTATTTCATAAAGTTTCTTTCGTTCGATATTGTACGAACAGTGTCTAGAGTTTCGTAACACAGGGAATCTATTTTATCGGTGGATCGCCCACATGAAAACGAAAAAGTTCGTTTAAAAGTATGCCCTGTTTCATCTTGTTTTCCAGCTATAGCGAACTTCTTCTTTAACGAACTGTTTCTTCGTAAGATCCGTTCTAAATTGATCTGTTTGCATACGAACGTAAAACTGGCTACGTTTCGCCATTGACCAGGTCCGTTTACAGAATTACAATGCAAGATTCAACGTCAAACATATTCACTTCCTTTTTCTAAATATGTAGACACGTGAAATTAGTTCAACTATACTTGCACCTTTCGATGGAATTATTCCAACGTAAAGTTTGTTGTAACTCGAAAACAAGATGGAACGGGGCATGCGTGTTCTAAGTTCTGTCGCCTTTTTTAAACCGAGGATTCTAGATACACTTGTGGAAGATAAATTTCCGAGTTAAAATGACACATTTTCCCAACACATAATTTAAATTTCAACCAGCTCATCGTACTAAACGGTTAAACAGAAACGCGGAGTTTTCTACTCGAATTTAGGGACAGGCGAGAATGTTCCTTGTTGAACTTGTAAGACTTTCAGAAACTTGAAGAAACTTTTCGGTGTAGGAACTGCACGCATACGTGGACAACAAAGGACCTCTGGACTAACGAACTTGCTAATTGCTGTTGACTTACGTACGGCCAAACGACGGTGTATGAGTCTGACGAAAAAGGGGAGATGACCCCGAAAATTCATAACCTTTTCTAAATTGCACCTTATATTTTCTCACTGGTTGAAATTTCAACGAGAGCACAGTTAACAACAGATGGACGAAGAGACCGGGTCAATCTCAACTTTGTCCGCGTTCTTGTTTACTCTCTGTCATTCGTAACAAATGTTTTACAAAGATGAAATTAGAAAGTTTTAGATCCCAGATTTTCGCAGGTTGTTCTCTTTGTTTCTTAAATTGGACGCGATCTTCTCTGTATCTTCCAATGATATCTGCTATTTATTGATACCAATAATTGTGCAATTTCGCGAATAACTTCTATCCTTTTCTCCGTGATAAATTACAAGCTGTCTTTCATGGAAACTATTTTACAAAGTTAAATCTAACATAACATTTAACAGTGTCAAATGTCAAAATTTCTTAGTGTATCGTAAAAATATGGTAGACAGTGAGACGTCTGGTTGGTTAAATTAACAACGGGACGAGTTGATTTCGTTAACTATATTTACAGATATTTTAAAATATAGAATACTAAGTTAATCGCAAGCGTTGCTCGTTCGATGATATTTGTTATAAGATTGCGAAAATTCTGCGGTGCTGAATACTTATTCGCCCCACTGATGATCTCGATGACTCGATGCTGATATTGATTCGCGCGACTGACTGACTATGTCTGGAGAACATGGTCTTCTTCATTTATACTGTTTGGGGGAGGGGGTGCCGGAAGGTTTGGACTTGTCGCCGGTTGTCGGTTGCACGTAGTGACGAAATTGCTTTGTCCAGAGTTTTTTTATTACATTATGTGCGTCGTGCAGTGTTAATTCTCTGTGGCAAAACAACTACGTGAGGCATCTTCGAATCGAAACGTCCTAAGAAGACAGATATGCCGCCACAAAAATATTGGCGTTAACAAGATAAATCTATTTCGCAGTTGGAGCTGTATCTAAGAATTGCTAGATAGCATAACGTAAAATAGAAGCTGAATATTAGTGTGACGTGAAAATAAGACGATGTTCTGTTAACCAGTTAGCTGTTGCGATCTCTTTGAAAAACGTGTACCTAAAATGTGTCTCGAAGAGTAAGCGATGACGAGTATACTTTGTAACGAAATGACTGTCCTATGTTTTAATTTCATTGTTGCAACTTATCGCGATTACTAAATCGCAATTTAGACAGCAAATTCTAACTACTTGTCACGCATGACGAGTATACTCGTCGAAAAGCTAACTGTTTAAAGATCTACCGTACGATTAAACCTTTGAATCCGGGGAAAGTTTATTCGCGATTTGGTTGTGTAATTATATATTTATTTTACTTATTTATCTATCAAATGCGCTGGAGGAACTCGGCCATGGTCTCGGCACTAGAGCTGCACGCTGATCGGCGGCTTTGAAATTATATCTAAAGCGATATTGGGTGTAGTGCGTTAAATAATCATTCGATGTTTAGGTCAACAATATATTTATTAACAAGTGTCTTCTTTTGATCGCGTCGCGTATCGCTCTCGGTTTCGCTAATCGATCTCGTTGCCCGGTTACAATTCGACTTTATCGCTGTCTTGGTTCAAACTCGACTGTCGGTCGGATTCGATTGCTTTCTTTTTGTCGCCCCTCGGTATCCCCACTATCCACGCGTTAGTTTGGCGTTCGCGACCGTTGCCACACACGCCTTCTTGTCGAACATTCGATGGAAGGACCGTTGGGATATTGATGACTCATTAGGCACTTCGCTTCGGCGATATACGTTGTTACCGATTGCCGCCAAATATCAAATTAACAAATATCGATACGAATAAATTGTTTCCGAAAAATCTTGCTTTTGCCGAAATTTCCCGAATTCGAAGGGTCAAGCGTTTACGTAGAAATTGTTTACGTATGTTCAAACTGCGATAAACGTAGAATAATCAACGCGATATGCGGATCGACAAACCTGAACATAGTGTGGGTGTCCGTATATGTCAGCATTAATAATTGCGTATGCAATGAATGTTACGTTGAAACGTACTTAAAAAAAAAAAAAAGAGAGAGAGAGAGCTTAGTAATGGATGTGTAAAAAAACAATATTAAACGTGGCCGCGCAAATTGCCCGTTATTAATACATCGCGAAAGGTTGAAGTTAAAAGTGTCAACGAGCAGCCAGGGTTTAGCGAGCAATTATCCGGGAACGGAGTTCAAAGAGGACGATTCGCCTTGCACGCGACCAAATCGGGATTGTTGAACGATAAGATAACTACGAACACGTAGGACGACTGATCCGATTAGATTGATCTGATTACGGAGTGTTCTGTCCGAAGCTATTCCCGTAAATCATTTACACCTATCGCATGTCAACGTGCACATAGGTACATGAATGAATGACGATTACATCGAATTTGCCTGTTCGAGTCTGCGCGTGTTCGAGACATCGTACGGAGGAACTCTGATAATAATCGTTCAAGCGGCTCAAAGGGTTCGTTGATACCACAAGGATTCTTTCCTTCCATCGTTTTCTCTCTCTTTTTTTTTACTTTTATATTTATTTATGTGCCGTCTATACGTATAACGATCGTTACATGTAAATATTTCGTTGATCACGCGTTACGTTCTTAAGGCATTCATAGCGCGAAAATAACGACGATACGCCTGAAAAGTAAAACACGAGATTCTTCCCGGAGGAAGAAATTTCTTGGGTGTCTGTACTTCCTGCGCGCGCACACTAACAAACTATTCAGAAATGAACAGAACGGTGACTTGGCACTGCGATAAATGGCATTTTCGATAGCGAAATTACCGATATTACATATTTCATGCTATTTTTATTCAAAAACGGTGAAGTCGGAGGTGATTTTTTTTTTTAAGAATTCTTCTAGTCATTTTACGCAATGCATTAGTTTTTCTAACAATTTTGTAAGAACGGTAATTAATGTTTTTCGTAATTAATGAGAACGTCATATTTGCGGTGACTTACTACGCAAGGATTACGTGTTAGAATTATTCATTAAAATTATTAGTTTCCTTTACTTGAAAAACGAATGTAATTTACGGTACACCTAATGTACAGGTTGTCCCATGAAACTGAAACAAGCTACAGCTTCAAAACGGTACGAGATAGAAAATAATTTCATTAGCAAAATTAAACGGTTTCGAACGATGTACGTTTCGTTATATGTAGTCATTTCGAAAGTACCGATGTTTCAAGTATCTTAACACTTAACTAACCGCGCGCGCCACAGCGAGCTATGCGTTTCCACCGCGTTCGGATAAGCCAACCTATACGTTGTCCATCGAGGATTAATATTCGCTACTTAAAAAACAAAGAAGTCTAATTATATTTAATGATTTTATTTAATGATTTCACATATTGTTTATACAAAACATCAAATTAAAAGTATATATTAAAAGTATACAAAAATATAGGTAAAATTAAAAACATTAAAGACGACTAAAAATAAATAAGACGACTTGAAGGTGAAATTAAAAATTTATAATACATTTTAATATTTTTTTACAATGTGGTATCGTTCGATCATTACTTAAATTAAAATAATTAAAATTAAAATAATATAACTAAAATTCGTGTATTTTATCATACACTGTGCTTTATAAAAGCAGAAAAAGTGGTGCAATTAATTGGCGACAATTCCAGGTAAACAATAACTGATAATAACAACAAAGGAAAACGCGTTGCTAAAGTCGAAAACGGAGATCTCCTCGTACGATCGCGCAGCGATATTTTTCACACAGGGGAGATCTCCCTATTCGGTTGGCTAAATGTTAAAATCATCCCCATTTTTTCAAATAGAACTATATATTCTCTTACTCGCTGATCGATGCATTTTTCTGCTCTCTATAATGAAAAGTATTGCAACACGTAGATCGAATAACTGACAAAAAGTACGGAAATTCGAGTTGACAAATTTTTATATTTTGCACTGTGTTTCAGTGCAAAGATCTTATGAAAAGTTTCAAGTTGAACTAATTTACTTATAATTCTCAATGAGAATTGATTGTAAAAGTCTGCCAAAAAAAAAAAAAGGTTGAACTGCCCATGCTGTATACGTTATATCTGTCGTTATATACGATAACCAACACTGAATATTTCGGTGGGGCAGACAGCTACGCTCGTTGACTTCCGACTTGGATGGCAAGAGGCGTTCGGGAGTTCGAATCTTGCTGTTACTGGATTTTTCGTTTGCTAGATACTAGGTGTTTTCTGAAAATTACCGTACAGCCTTGGAGGGGAGGGGGTAGATGTAAGGCCTGGAAACCCGGGGGGTAACCCCTGGTTTAAACCCCGGGCATTCTTCTGCTCTTAACGTTCCAAAGTTGTTTGGTAGTTTGTATGAAGGCCCCCCTAGTGTTTGCGCAGACGACACCCCAGGTTACAGAGACCGGACTTCCATGCTGTTAACTGTTCCACCCGTGGAGGTTTTAGCCGGTAAGAATCCGGCACTACCTCGTGTCTTCTGTTGGTGGGCGTTAGGGTATTACAACAGAGTGGCAAGGTGTCTATGAAGATTTCCTCCACGTTAAAAAAAAAAAAAAAAATTTTTTTTAATTTTTGTTTAGTTTATCTACCAGAATTTTCTTTAAAAAAAAATTTCTCTTTTTTCATTTGCAATATTCTGCTGTTTTATTTATTTAGCTCTTATTTAGCTGTTAATTCACTTCAAATATATTTTATATCGATATATAAGATTTGTAGGGCAATTATAAGAGATTATACGCTAAACAGTTTCGATAAGAATGATAGCTCGGACGATTATCCGTAGATTCTTATGCAATTTCATATTTCTATGAATGTAAATGAAAAGATGAAACCAAAATTGGGATCAATTTCGTTCTTTCTCTTCTTTTTTTTTTTTTTTTAACTGCGAATGAGTCTCATAGAGTTATAAGGCATAAGAATTACATTGGCTTTTATTAAATATCGTAACAGTTGCTCCATTTTGGATATTTCATACACTTTTGCATAGTACGAGCAGCAGCCTGTGCATCATTTCGCCTTCAAATTTCCAAGCTTTATTCGTTGGTTCTTGAAATTCAGTGTCATCGTGCTTAACACTGCTGTTTTCCTCGAGTGTGTACAGCCCCAGATGAACGTTACATTTCAATAGTATTGTTAGAATATACATAGTTATGGAATATTTCGTTCTACCAGCCGATGTAATTTTTGCACCTTTTGCGCGTTACACGAACTTTATGAACGAACAGTTGAAAAAGAAGGAGATATCCGAGGAGATACGAAGCGAAGAAGAAGCGAGAACGACGGTAGAGCTAATAATTAACTCTAACGTTTCAAATATCTTGAACATGGAGGAAAAAGATATAATTGGAAAATTAGCCTCGTACTTAGGATCATGCTATTCCTAAATATTCTTAATCGTAGTTCTTTGCGTTGTATAATAATAAGTTCGAAATACGAATAGAATCAGCTGCCAGCAATCGCCATAGAACCTACCAGAGACACTGTACAAACGTGTAATCGATATTCCATGACTTTTTAATGGAGATCCATACGACACGTGCGTAGGTGCAAAAACTATTTTTTACTTGCTCAACAGTTGCAACAGTTTTTAGAAACATAGAAAGTTATAATTAGTATATCGATCGCGTTATATTCTGTCACGATAGAAACGATAAAAGCTCTATCACAGAATCGAACCGAGTAGAATTTTTCTATCTATTTTATAATTCCTCAAACGCTGCTTCCATTTTTCTACCTTTTATTTCTATAGATTTGCGTACACGGTGAGGTAAAAATAGATATGAATAAAACTTTCTACGTAATTGTGATTCGCACAAAGTTTAAACGGCAAACTCTGATGCCTGTTTTTGCAAATTCACATTTTTACGAACATGACGAACAACTTATTCTGTGTGTACGTCTAATCGTAAAAAATAAACGATATATTTAACTATCTTCTTTCTCGTGGTTCGACCAATTGTTCTCATTGTCGTTGCATACTGTTAGAGAAAGCAAAGAACGAAAATAAAAGAACATCCGCGGAAGATATCTAATGCACGCTGTTCTCTCGGATCATTTATCAAACTAAATGACTGTGAGTACGTTTTATCTCGTATCCAATCCCATCGGATGAAATTGAGGGTTGAAAGGAATTAATGCAGCTCGGTGTAACGTCCGAGATACCAGTATACTATGCACGGCAAACCGCTATTCACTGTACTATAATATACCTGGAATACTCTATTATTCACGCATTATAGGCTTGTGCGCTATTGCATTACTAGCACGTCATATTCATTTGACGTTGACGAGGAAACGTCATTTAAATAATAGTAACAACTCAGAAGCTTTCTCTTTAGTTTACCACGCGAAATATTTTCTCACGCTATAGCACACTATGTCACGAAGACGATTCATAATTCATATAAATATCGTTTCTATCGATAAGCAACAGATATCGCATCGTTTGACATAATTAAAGAACGACATTACCATTTACGTGTACGTTCGTGGAATATTGTTGCGTCACTCGCGAGTGATATAGCACTGTTCGTCGTATTATCGTCATCGAGCTACAGCCAAGAGAAATACTGTTGTTGATCGCGAGCGATTCTGTTATTATACGTATTTTATTGCTTTTTGCTCTTGCAAAAGCTTCCGTGAAAAGAGAAAAGATATCAACAGTTCGTTGGAACGGAAAAGGGGCGATCGCAACGTGACTAACAGAGAAGAAGTTTAATTTTGTTCCGTGGCACGGTTACACGCACTGATTACGCCGTCTCCTCGAGTCTCGAAAGAAACCAATCTCATCGAAGTTTTAATAAGTCTCGTCCATGAAAAGGGTAACCAATAACGATGACCTATTACCTAGATTTTATTCCTGCCCGTTCGAACGAATCAAACGACGATGGTCTTCCGATGGAATTCTTAACGATAAAAACGCTGCAATTATCGTTGCAGTACGTATTAGTGTCGCTTCTTTTTCTCTTCTTTCTTTTCTCATTTTCTTTTTTATCTTAAATCGCAAAAGCAGTCAAGAAGGCAAGACATCTCTTTTCATTAGAGATATATAAATCTCATTAAGAGATTTACAACGACGTTACAACGTGATAACGATATAAGCGAAATGTTAAAACGTAGAATCGGTCTTATAGTTAATCGGCGATCATATAAATAACTTGGAGGAAATTGCTTTCGATATCGCGGCAATAATTACATAATCGTTCGCACACATGCAATTATATGAAATTATTACCAGGCGAAAATCGATTCTCTGATTGTCCTGTTTTAATTAAAATTCGGTAACACGTTACAGGTAGTAAAAAGACCAATAATTCGCTACGTTTTAAATATTACAATAAAATTGTCGATTTTGAAGAGCAATCAACGACAAACATCGCCGTTATTACTTTCACGCAGGAAACAATAATTCTATCGCTAGTTCCAAACAGTTTCAGTTCGTTAACGACCTGCTATAATTTACGAAACAGTCGATTATGTCGCCGATAGCGAGTGCACGCTGTCTCACCAGCAAATAGAACCGTTTTAAATCGTCTTCGACAAAATTGTCTCTCCGTGTGCTCGCGACCTCTTAATCCACAGCGAATTGTAAATCCTTCCTTCTTCGCAGATACGCGTGAATAATTAAGTGGAATTAAAGTCGGAGAACTTAGCAAGGTATAGGTACCTTTATTTATCGAGCTCCGCGACCCGGTTTTCCTTCGGCCAGAGATCGTGCGCAGCAGGTGCGCTGGATTACGAGCAACGTAATTTTAGTAGCCAAAATCGTCGTCCTTCCTTCCACTCGTACAAATTCAAAATCACAGTTAATTACTTATCGCCAGGAATAATTTGACGGACGTGAGCCGATCCTACGAGAGTTTCAGTTTTATCAATTTTAACGAGCGTTATTCGAAGATCATGGAATGTAGGTAGAATGTAGGTCGTGCGAATTACCATTAGCGTTCGGCGTATCACACGCTGGCAAACAATCGTCATAGAAAATTTCTTTTCCTCTCCAATTCGGATAATCGTCTCCGTTGCTACGTACGCGAATTACGGGAATATCGCGTATCGCTTTTCCGTTCGATGTTCATATTTCCTAGAGCGAAGCGAAAATCAAAGGTCTGATCCCGCGAATCTGCTCCGTTCTGTCAGACTTTGGATCCCGCTCTACCGTGAACTTTCAAATTACAGGCTGATTACTCGTCAGCCATTCCCATCACTCTTGGAACATTGAATCGGCCGCTGGAAATGCTGATTTAATTAGAACAGAAACTCGCAGGATTACAGGATGCTTCGCATAAAGCGTCTTTTAAAAACAGCCGAATACCATCGTTGCTTATTCGAATTGTTTTCCTCTTTCTTTCTGCTTCGAGAGTAATTTCATTTTATATTTACTCGGGTGGAAATTGTGCCGCGCGATATAATCCCATTGAATATATGTATAGGATATAATTTGAACGTAATCACGTTGCTTCGCGTATAAGTAAGATAATGATGATTGATGTTAAACGTATTATCGCGTTATCCTGGACCTGGCTGAAAGAGTGATCTTCGCTCTATGCGACTTTCGTATTACGTACTTGCAGTGTTACAGAAAAATATCGATGAATATTGGACGTACCGTAATGTCAGTTGTGAAATTTCATCGTCAAAGGCGACAATCTTTGTTACTCGTTATTTTTATCATTTATTACGGCTAATAGAGAAATTCATTTTGTCGAATGTTCCGCTACAAAATGTACGCAACTTTAAGATCAGTTTTACCGGTAATATTCATCGTTTGACCGGTTACAAATTTGTGTCAAAGTTCAGTGTAGGATACATCGCCGCGTCAACCACGAAGCACCAAATTAAGGAGTAATTTTTTATTCAAAGGATTCCATATATCCCATAACGCACAAAGTCTAATTTTTCCTTTCCCACGTCATCCTCGTTAACACATTTGCATTGCGTATAATACCTGATACGATGGTAAAACTCGTCGCTTCGCTACACGCTTGCAAAGATGAACTTGCTTCGAATTCCTTCATAAACGCTGTTTGATTCGAATAAAATATTCATAAAGTAGAGCGTGCCGAGTCCGAAATACCCGCGAACGTTATTGCGAACATTTCGCGTCCGCAGGATCGTTTGGCGCAAAATTGCGAATGGTAAATGAGGTAGTTGCAGTGGTTCAGAAATGGATCCCGTATCGAACATTACGACTTTATCGTAAAATCACATTTCCCTATGTCCCACCTATACGTACAGGGTGTTCGTTAGAAAACTTCACGATGAATTTTCTGGGAATGTACGCGTTCTAGGAAGAAGATATTCGAAACGAAAGTATCGCGATTTCCGGATGGAAATCTAATTACGCTTCACGTTTCTCATCTCTTGGAAGCTTCCAAGCTAACGCGTACTTTTCGACATCGAACGTGAAATTTTCAAACGAACACCCTGTATATATATATATATGTATGTATATCTTCTATCTTGGAATTCATATAAGTGTGCGGACACTTAGTATAGTAAGTACGGGCGCAAATCGACCATTCACGCGGAATGGAAGCCATTTTCAGCGGAAGACTCTCAGATTCGGGTTTGCGATGCAAAGCGATTTTATGGCTGATACGCGGCCGATAAATCTTCAAGATACGAGCGAAATAGAATGAAGCTATCGTGCCTGACACCGCCAACCGCTAATTTAATTGGCTAACTCGGTCAGGAGTCATTATCGACATTCCGGAGGAGTAAACAGGACTTAACCAGTCGCAGACTCCATTCAAGTCAGGCATATTTCAATGAATTTAATTAAACGAGATGCGCAATAAATACACCTATTTTCGTAAAATTCGTTCAGAAATTTTAACGCGTGATACTTCCCTAAAAAATATATTTAGAAATCGTATTTTCTTATTAATAAATATATACGACGAAAGGAACAAGTTTATTTAGAAAATTGAAAAAGGAGACAATTGAAAACTTAGATTATTAATTAAATATTTCAATATTTTTCCTTCTCTTCTGAATCGAGGTTCGATTTTTGGACGTGGGAATTTTATGCACATTTAACGATTAAATATTCGCGTCACGTGCTCCTCATAATCTGAAAATGTAGTCTCGAGTGAAACGACAAATTTACGAGTAACACTCTACAATATCCGAATAAACGATGTCAAATAGGTAATTTCCATCTAAATATTCGTAATCGTTCGAGTATTTCAAATATTCCTTTGGAACTAAATTTTATTTAATTTTGACAAGCTAACATTTATGTCACGGAGATAAACGTGTAAAGATAAACGTAAAATAAAAAGAATTCTAGAATTACAAAACGTATGAGTATGCATAGGTAGTAACTGAACATTACGCCTACACTATAAAAATGTCGTAGTTTATTAATTAATAAACTGCTGTCAAAGGTTACGGGTTATTCTGAAATAAATATCGTCATAAAACAAGTACCGTGGTTAATAAACTGTATCAAAAATTTTGTTGAAGTTTAGAAGCAAATAAATGCTTCCGATAATTAATATTTCCAATTAAATTTTTGGAATCTAACGTCACTCTATGGTCCTACAGGAAAATTTTAATACAACGTGCTCGAAGATGAAAAACAGTTCGGAATAAAACCAGTTTTATTGGGTTGGCAACTAAGTGATTGCGGGTTTTGCCATTAGGTGGTAATGTCGAAACCCGCAATCACTTAGTTGCCAGCCCAATAAAAGCGTTCGAGTACTTTTGTACGCCACTGTGTATGGAACCTGTCCGAGTCCAATGATTTACTTCTAATTATCACATTATCCTATTAGAAAACATCAATTTTATTATCATTCGTTTTATTTAAGGTTCTACCATTTTGTACGACCATTAGCAACGGCGATTAACAAAATGCGTAACGAAGATATATAAAAAGCGAAACGTAAAATACAACAAGGTAAGTTACAATCTCAAATGATAGTATTTATACGTTTTGAACATATATCGTATGCAGTACAATACGGTACGATTAACCTAAACTTACATTAATATCATACAGTGTACTTAGAGCTAACAAGATAACTTACAATATCCTAATCGCTGATACAAGTTAATACGTTTAAGAAAATGAGGAAGATCTTATTCCCTTTTCTATTTATTTTCTTTTTTTTTTGTGGTTAGTTGGCTCTTTTTTTGGTTGTGTCCAGTCCTCAGCCTAGCGAGAATAACTCGCTCTTTCGTATTAAATAAAAATGCTGGATGTTTGTCAAATACATTTAGATGTATGTTTATGCGTCTACATGTAGGCGCGTTTCTCGAAAGATCAATTTGACGACACAAACTACAGATACATATCGGAAATATATGGTGCAGAGCGTGCTAGGAATGACAAAAGTTGCGGTTACGCCAAGAGGAAGCATTTACACTTTGCCAATATTTGACTACAAGATTCCTGGACAATTCAACGCGACGTTAGATAAAAGCGACGAAACAAGCACTCGGCGCTCCTTTATCCTTGCTCACTGTCAAGCTCTGACAACGATAAATAACAAACTTTAATATTAATCGCAAACAAAGAAAATAATATTACCCAGGAAACAACGTTACCATAAACTTTGGGAATACAGCGGGCAAACTTCACCGCTAATTTTAATCGTGTCACCTAACTTTGAATGCTATCAACAGAACGCAACACCGTCTGAAGTTGCATCGGGAAACACCTAAGGTGTTTCTGCCCGTTTTCCATCGCAATGTTCGAACGTCTTGCCGCCACAAAACGACTAATCTCGATGACGAATCTGACCGCTAAGATTATCTCGATTTCGCACAAGCGAAAAGCGACGTCTACGATCGCTTGGACCAGGCCTGATAGAAACGAGTTTGGTGCGCGTGCTACGAAAATAGCAGGCCAATTGAATTACGTTTCGCGCTAACTGAAAGTGGTCCTTTCAGAAAACAGGAGGCCTCGAACTCCGACTCGAAGAGCAGACGATGGGGCAAAATGGCGTTTCAGAGGAGAAGCAGCGAGGTGGAGGTTCGTCTGCATCGCACCTCTTTCACAGGATCCCAAGGACACTCGAGCGTCGATGCTCCAAAGTCACCGACTCCATCCAGACGTCGTAGCTCTAGCATAGCGGTAGCCAGGCCGACTCCTGACTTGCACAGGTAAGCGTCTGAAGGGATAAGTCGATTTGTTCCTTTGGCTACGTTACTTGTTGGCAGAAAAGTTTTCCTGGTTAGAAAGTTCGGGATCGGGATTACCAACTTGGCGTTTTTTACATCCAAATTCCGGAAATCTGGCTTCTCTTCAACTTGATTGGCGCTGAGAAATTTTGTTTGCCTCTTTCTTCCAATTCTTCGAAACATTTCTTTTTTCTCTTTGATAATTTCATTGGCTACAATTGCAAAGCTAATTTCCTTTTTCTGTGAATATGAATAATAATGACGTAGCAGGTATTAGCTACATTTGCCCTCACTACTTGTCTAATGGTAAGCGATGCTACAGCTGAGAGGTTTTTTTCTTTCGTATACTTCGTTAAAACAGAAGCAAGAAACAGAACGCAGTTGAAACTTCTCGATACCGTTATAAGAATTAGGGCAGAACTTTTACTCTCGAACAAGCGACGCAAAGATTTTGTCGTATCTGAACAAACGCTTGACAACTCAACCATAAAGAAAGTTTACGAATGTAATTTCAACGAAGAGAACCTGGACTTGGAACTTCTCGCAATTTAATTACAAAAAATATATTTCGATACGTTTGCCTTGCTCCTGTTTACTTTTTTTTTTAGTATTGTTTGGCTGAAACCCGAGAGTTCAAGTTGGCAATCCTACTCAGGATCTGTTCTAAAGACGATATCTCGATGGCTCGTTAGAGAAATATTCGCTCGTTCGTTTTTTGTGAAATTTGACTCCTCGTTTACGACGAATAGCTCTCGACCGTTTCTTCGCGCTATGTAAAAATCACGTTTACATCTACTTGAGAGAATTCGTGAAAAATATCAGTCTTGTTTATGTTTTTAAATAAATCGCCTTTTTTAAATCTGTCGATTTATTCGTGCGTGTGATGTATCGGTAGAACATTCGCGGAAAATATTCAAATTCGCGTGAAAAATTTCTTCGGTGCCCGAGGGCTTAATACGAATGTTCATCGGTATATTAAAAGAGCTACCTTTTTTTGCTAGAAAGAGCATAAATAAATTACCAAGTTTATAATATAAGTTTCAGTTAAAAAATTATTATCGCGTAGGGCTTTGAATTCCGGATCGGAGTTGAGCAAACATTGTTGGAAAATGGGCTAAAATGGAGATGGACAGGTTTTGCGTATTGGTAATGGCCAATCTTTTGATGGTATCATTGTGAACGTAATAAAACCTTTCGGAAATTATGAATTTTATTCAACTCGCTGCAATTGCAGTTTTGTTTCATTCATTTACAATATCTTGTTTATGAAAACGGTATTATACGTAATCGTTTACCCCTTTTCTTCCAGTCTAAAAATTATAAATCAACGATTGTTATGAATAAATTAATTACGCATTAACGCATTCTTTGACACATTGGAAGAATGCACGAAAGAGTAAATATATAAAATAACATACTATACCGCTTCAGTTGTGCTTCTTTCATTTTCAGATTATCATTCAATGAATTATATCGCTTAATAATTTAACAAATAATTCATTGGCATAATTTGTTGAACAATTATTTAAATGGAATCAACTCATCCAATAAAATATTATTAATATCGAGAAGTCTATTAATATTTGATCGAAGTAAACATAAAATCTGATAAATATTGATACTATTTATTGTTTAATTTCATTGCATTTATGTATAAAATTTGAAATAATGAGTAGTTTCTACGTGAGAAGTAATAATAACACGATATAGATATCGACGATTTTTTAAAATAAAATATGTTATGTTTATTTCTAAGAGAATGTTTTAAATAACCTTTTGTATTTATTTTCCATTTTTGTTTTTTCTTTTTCCTTTTCTTTTTTGGAGGAAACTAGTTGGCCTTTTTTTACACCACAGTATCATACAGTTAAGTTTCTGCATCTAAATATTCTTCTGTTCAGTTCTGTTTTTAATCTGAACTTTTTATACGGCTGCGTCTTTGCAATCGCTCGTGTAATTACTTTCTTAATTACTTTCGACTTTGAAAACTTTCAAATTATCCGAAACTGCTTAAAGCTACTCGCAGCTTTTTGTATCATTATACATTGACCTGTTTATGCAAAATAACCGAAATAGGAATTTTGGTTTTCTCCGTGAGACATTAATTTACAGCACTGTACTAATGGCTGTATGAAAAGTTCATACGTAACATGAATTGAAAGAATTTTTTACGTATTAATCTTTCCACTTTAACGTAATAGAACATGTATCAACTTGGCGTACAATATGTTGTAGCCTAAAATCAAATTTTTCTATCGTAGACTGTATGCAAATTTTGTTATTGAATCCTAATAAAAATTGCAGATAGCATTTATAACTGTACCAAAAGAAACTTCGTCGAATTTCATTTAATATCGTGTCAAGTAGTTTAAAATAAATAGTTTAAAACTAACATATGACATGTTTAAGCAGTGAAAAATCCTCAACGATACAAATACACGTAGATACGTACAGTGACCACAAGAAGTAGATATTTGCATGTAGAATGCTGTTACTTTCTACTTGTTAGAAACTCCAGTTAGATTTTCGACAGTACGCGCGGTATACGTCACGCGAAGTTAGAAATTCGCTAAATTTAGCCCTTTAATCCTTAGACAAAATTAAGGACGAGCGAATCACACAGCCTTCTGCGTACAGTCCGACTTTAAGGGAAAATATCCTGTCACGTTACCGTAGGTTACGATTTTCTGCAAACCTAACGCTAGGCGTTTGAAACTGCTGGAAAAATGGCACCGTGTGATCGCTGATGGAGCAAAGTAGTCCTCGTTGGAATTCGATCGCAAACAGTGTTGTCGCAAACATATGCGAGTTAGTAATTTGCGCTCGAATAATTGAAAGCGTTGCCAATAAAACAAAATAACAGTATTTAAAATAAACTGATAGTAAATTTCTCTGTATTGTTAATGGTATTTCAGCAACAATTTGCTTCCTTCTCTGTTCGTTTATCGTATTTCTTTCGGTATCGATGGAGTAGAAACTTTCTTTATTTTTCATCATGCTGCGTAAATATATTTTTCTATCGCTTCTGCTTTCTCATTATCATCTAAATGCAACAGCTCACACCTATCTTATTATCGAAACCTATGATTAAAATCTCTCATTAAATTCTCCTCGCCCCAACAATAGGTTTCTACAAGCAGAAACCGGCCCTTGGGGTCATTTATCGCCCTCGCCGAGGAGTCCCACAAGAACCCCGGCCATAAGTCCTGGAACAGCGTCCTCTTCGTCTCACTTGAGTCCAGGCACGAGCCCAGGCGGACCAAGTCCAACCAGTCCAGCTGGTACAGCTGGTTCAGCGTCAGGATCCCGAGTTCCAGGACCAAAGCAATATCGCGGAAGGACCAGTAGTATGCCGGCGGTTCCACGACACAGAGTAAGTCGTTACTTACAATCGTCATATTTTCTAATGAAACGATCCTTTTTTCTTTCTTTCTTTTTTTTTTCTCTTATCAAATTCCACGCATTTCATCCTCACGGTATTAAATGTCTGTAGTTACGTGACGATATTAACAAACTCTGCACGGAGCTTGATATACAGTTGATAGAGCCTTCGATATGCCAACCAACAGGCAAGCCATTTCATGGAACTTTCCAATACTAGAACAATCACTTTCCTCGTATTAACTTTCATTCGTTCAAACAGAGATCAAAGAGATGGTGAATTTGCTTTAACATCAGACGGCCCCTACCTTTTTGGCGCGCCAAACTATAGAAATTGTCGACGCGAGAGGCTCCATTACATTCTCTTTTTCCATTCTCATTTATGCTCTAACGCGTACGACGATGCATGTGCTAACGTTGGTCGAAAAGAAGCGTCGCTTCGCAAGAACGTAAGTGTAGTCCGTTAGACGCGGCGATACGTCCACGCCAGTGTACAGTCCGTAGAGGACTATGTAAAGGATGGTTGATCGTGAGATTTATAAGACGAGATTGCTCGTTTTCGAAACCTCCAGGTGTATTTAAAATAATTAATAAATAAATACGGATAATGTCTTTGAGACGCTCGTACTTACGGATTCGCTAAGACACTGTATAATCGCTAATATACTCGCTGATTAGATTGATAACTGCTAGATACTATAATCCTTACGATCGCGTCTGTTTATTTATACTGATCGGAGGAGAGTCGGGAAATTCACGTTCGTCTGTGTTCGAGGGTTGCACGTAACAGCGACATTGTTTTCCCCTGAGTTTATTTATTATTACATTATGTGTTTTCTAACGATATTGATACTCCGAGGCAAAGCAACATGATTTGAATTGCCCTGTAGCTCGTGTGCCGCTACAAGTCTAAGAAGCGATCAGTAAGAGGTTTTGCCTGGCTACTAAAATGTCGAGCGACGCGCAAAACGCTTCCACCCTACATCGCTACATTCGTTTACAGCTGCGACGTCGTACTCGCCTCGCTACTGACAATTTCAAGCCGAGTTTACACTGTTTCGCTTTGCACGAACACGGCGGATGAACGCTGCTTTCATCTGGTTTCATCCGCGCATGAAACAAGAATGAAAGCGGCGTTCATCCGCCGTGTTGTTGCCAAGTGAAAGAGCGTAAATTCGGCTTTAACGCCAGTTTTCGCGACGGAAACGCGCAGCGATGAAAACGACTGGCCGCTGTTTCGCGGACAGGTGCACGTTACTTTACAATGACGTTAGGATCAGCGCGTTTAATACACGAAGCGATGCTTCGTGGATAGAGCAGCTCTTTCCAACGCGCACGTCGAACGTTCGGCTAACAAAATATTCGAATGGTAGGCGGCTCTGCTATACTTGGCTCTGCTATACTCTACGCACTAATTAATTAGCACGTAGCCAACGTGTATACGTACGTATTGCGTTTCTGTGGCTCGCATTAATTTGCCAAAGCATCGTCGAATGTGCCGTGTCACACGGCGCGCAAAAGCGTCTGCTGCAGCAATATCGACAGTTTAATACCTTCCCTGCCACGTGTACTGTTTCCGAGACACGCTGAACTTTTCGTTCGAGTAAAACGATACTGCTGTTGTTAACGAATAAAGGATGGTAAAACGATCGACAAACTCGTAACAAAAACCACGGAAATTTGTGTAAATTTCTTTGATAGTAATGCATTTTCATTGACGAAAGCGACGAAAGCTGATCCATGTTCTGGCGTAGTACAAACGAACGAAGATTAAATGGTTTTACCGATAAAAAGCGAATTTTATCAATCCGATGATTGAATTAAAGAGGAAACATAAAGCTGTAGCAACATATAGGAGGAATACGTACGTATAAAATACGAGTCAAATAGATCGAAAATACGCCACGGTAATGAAAGTCTTATCACTGTAGAAGTTATCGTTTGTAATTTAAATTTTAATAAGCTATAAACGGGTCTCTTCGCGTCACTTGCAGTTAATTGATGAGCTTCATCGTAAGCTTGTTTGCTGCAACGTTTCTCTTATGGCCATCTATCCTGGAAAGTATGATAATAGACCACGTGTTTTTGTGTCGAAACTTTTTATATACAGAACATCCATTTTTCTCTGTTATAGACTGTTCAAGATTTATCGACAATCTTTCCCTCTTCTTGAATTCTCATAAAATATCCATTTCCTGCCACCTGTTACGACTTTCTACGAGAAACTTTCACCCCTATTTTCATCTTCCATTTATCATAAACTCTTTTACGCTGCTATTTTAAAACCGTAACTCTCGTGTCTCGAAGGTTGATAAATTAATATCGTTGATTGGAAGAAAACACTTGTGGAAACGAGCCAATTTTAGCAAACGATTTATTAGAAAATCTAGTAGATACGATTGTTAACGTTGTACGTTTAAGGATCAAATAACCGTCGGCCTTCTCATAAAACGTCCCTCGTAAAACGTCATAAAAACATAAACCAAGCGATCCGGCACAAATCGTCCGCAATTCTGTTGATAGAATGAACTCCGTGGGATCGAACGGTTCCCTTTAAGTTGGCAAATTTTCATCGGTGCCAGTGATAAGCGCGGACAAGATGCTGCCTCGTTAAAACAATGGAACTACGTGTTAGCAACAAGATCAATAACGGTCCGGTTTCATTAATTTCTGGTTCTGTTGCCAACAGCCAAGTGAAATACGACGCCGCTACGTGATACACTTCAGCAACGTGCACGTGCAACGTGAACAAAAATCGTTGCGTAGCCGGCGTTTGTAAAACTGCGGGTTGGCATCGACTGTTATACTCTGCTCGTTGCATCGGGCTAACAACGAGGCGCGCTTCGCGTGATCAAGATCTCGCGAAATAGCTGTTAACGGGAAAGGAGAACGCTACGGCGTTGTATTCAAATGGAATTTTGATAAACGTGCTTCGAGTATCTTCTTCTTCTTCGCTCTGGTTTTATGCGTGGCATTTCCGTGAAATGTATATCACGTCCGATCCTAAAATTAAATCTTGCAATTTGCGATAACATCTGGTGATACGGTTGTCGATAAATTCTATATGTTCGTGGAAATACTTGAACGTTTACCATAGAGAACGTTCACAAGGGTATTACAGATGTGTCTGTTGCGTAAAACATTTGGATATCTCGTTGGAGTTATAACGAAACGTCGTGATTTTATATTAGCAAAATTCGCAGCCAATTTGAGAACGGAGATTACGAGATACGTGTTATCCTACATTCCACTGACCTCATTAAACAAATAAAATAGTCAAACTCGATGATGGTATCCTACTGAGGGTAGCCACCCACGTGTTATTTAACAATTAAATTAGAAAAATTCACCAAATGTCCAGCTGGACAAACTGTAAAGTACAAATTAAATAAAAAAAAAATTCTACAAAGAAGACCAAGAAGAAAACACCCCACTGACCTCAATAAGGAAATAAAATAGCCAAACTCGATGATGGTAACCCGCTGGGAGTAGCCATCCGCGTGTTATTTGGCAATTAAATTAGAAAAATTTACCAAATATCCAGCTGTACAAATTGTAAAGTACAAATTAAATAAAAAAAAAATTCTACAAAGAAGACCAAGAAGAAAACACCCCACTGACCTCAATAAGGAAATAAAATAGTCAAACTCGATGATGGTATCCCACTGGGGGTAGCCATCCACGTGTTGTTTGGCAATTAAATTAGAAAAATTCACCAAATGTCCAGCTGGACAAATTGTAAAGTACAAATTAAATAATAAAAGAAAATTCTACAAAGAAGACCAAGAAGAAAACACCCCACTGACCTCAATAAGGAAATAAAATAGTCAAACTCGATGATGGTATCCCACTGGGGGTAGCCATCCACGTGTTGTTTGGCAATTAAATTAGAAAAATTCACCAAATGTCCAGCTGGACAAATTGTAAAGTACAAATTAAATAATAAAAGAAAATTCTACAAAGAAGACCAAGAAGAAAGCACCCCACTGACCTCAATAAGGAAATAAAATAGTCAAACTCGATGATGGTATCCCACTGGGGGTAGCCATCCACGTGTTATTTGGCAATTAAATTAGAAAAATTTACCAAATGTCCAGCTGGACAAATTGTAAAGTACAAATTAAATAATAAAAGAAAATTCTACAAAGAAGACTAAAAAGAAAACACCCTACTGACCTCATAAGGAAATAAAACAGACAAACTCGAAGATGGTATCCAGCTGGGGGTAGCCATCCACGTGTTGTTTGGCAATTAAATTAGAAAAATTCGCCAAATGTCCAGCTGGACAAATTGTAAAGTACAAATTAAATAATAAAAGAAAATTCTACAAAGAAGACTAAAAAGAAAACACCCTACTGACCTCATAAGGAAATAAAATAGACAAATTCGAAAATGGTAACCCGCTGGGGGTAGCCACCTACTTGCTATTTAGCAATTAAATTAGAAAAATTCACCAAATGTCCAGCTGGATAAATTGTAAAGTACAAATTAAATAATAAAAAAAAAAAAAGAAAAAAAACTTGTCATTTTGCAAATACGCGGTGTCCTATTTGAAGCGCGCAATTATTAATCATTGGTCGTAAATCTTCTCTCGGTGGATGTACTTTCGAAATTTTCAGCTGAAATTTTGTTTCTTTTTTTTCTTTTCGTACGGAATTGCGTGTTTTTGTTCAGGTAGGTAGGTTGTAGTTCGCACCGTGACGAATTCATCTGACTGTAATATGTCTCCCGTGTCAGATGCCAACAGAGGGACGAAAATGTTCGGATAATGGAACTCTCGGATAGTAGAACGATCTCTTCTCTCATTGTTAAATTTTATTTGCTCGAGCAGATATCGTGGAAATCGTCAGTTCTTTTTAATATCCGAGAACCTCGTATTTCTATACTGTCACGCTGATTATCTGAACCGTTAGGATATCTGAAAAACTATAAAACATACGAAAAAATGATTGAAACGAATATAGTAGCGTATGAAGGGACGTATATCGTGCTGTTATTTATACGATCTCGAAGTGACCCTGAAATGCCCAGCGATCCTCGCGTTCAAGTTTTTAAACCCGTTTTAATATTTGAGAACCTCGTATTTTTTCATTGCCGTACATTTATCTGCGAGCAGTTAGGATATTTGGGAAACTATCAAGACGTCCGAAAAGTTTCTCTCGTTTTTATTTTAAGGAAATAATGGATGTACAACATTTTCTGTTTTATATTATTTTATCGAATTACGTATGATCCATTTTCTTCTATCAAAATAAAGATCATAACGTTCGACGGATTAGGTTTCATGTTTGTATAAAGATGCGTCATTGTAAAAGACGTGTCTGTAGAAGAAAGACACTGAACGGACAACCTAATATAAAACACACGAAGAAATGATTCAAACGAAAGTCATGAAAGAGCGCCTATCGTGCTCTTATTTATACGATCTCGAAGTGGCTCTGAAATGTCCTGTGGACATTACGTTTAAGTTTTTTAAATGGATCTCTCCTATTCTTTGCGTCGTTTGTCTTGCAGCTGACGTCAGAACATTTTGCACAAGATAATACCGAGATACGATACGACAAAGCCATGCCACGACATTAATATTATATCTGATGTAGAGCGCAAACAAATTGCACACTGGAATTATAGACGCACGCGGAACGATAGCAACAACAATGGTCGAAAAATGTCGGAGGGAAACCCGCAGGATCAAGAATCGCATTTACGCGAATCCCACTCATTTGTGGATCGTCATACTGGATTATTCTGCACACGTTGCAACGCGTTACATTACACGCGTAAAATCGTCTCTTCTCCTCGCTGTGTACATCGAGTAATGCTAACGCCGTTGACACAGTAACTCTGTCGTTTCATCTCTCGAAATTGTCCTGTAGAAAATACATACGTGCGTATGCAGCATTTTGGAAATGTTCTGACGTCAGTCACGAGAATGTGCAATAGAAAATAAATAAAAGAGATGCGTTTAAAGAATTAAAACGAGGCTTGCTTCAAGATCGTACAAATATCAGCTCATAAACATCGGCTTTAGCATAAACATCAGCTCGGATAAACACACTGTAGATTAGTGTTCGTATTGGAATTATAAATTCGAGAAACAAAAGTCGAACAACTTTTCTTGAGGTTTCCTTCGTATCGTAGATTTCCTTCGCTATCTGCACGTTCAACATCGGAAGTTGTAATCATCGTTCACTCTTTTCAATGGCCTGTGAATCACGCTCTGTATTTTATGGCTCAAACTGTACGCATAGTAGATATACATCTCCTCTAAGCAAGACTAGCGTAATAAGAGACAGTGTTAACTCGACATAAATGAAATTATATCACAAGTTACGCGAAACCCGAGTTTACTATACTTTGCGCGGATCAAGTTACGTTCTTAAACATTTAACGAATGTTAATATACATGAATGATACCGTGGTTGATATAGTATTGTTAATCGATGTAGACGAACTGAAACATGATAGGTGTTCACGATGTAGAACGATGCTGTATTCGTTTTACCAGGCGAAACAATGTTTCATCCGTATCAGCAGCAACGGTAACTGTATATCTTTTTTCCGAATGAAAGTTATCGGCAAGCTGTAACTTACTTATCGATCCACTCTCCTATATTAATCCAATACACGTTAGGTTGTTGGGAAGTTCGGAATGTTATTGAAGTTCACGCACACTGTTTCCGAGGATCGTAACGTTTTTGAAGTTTCAGACGTTAATACCTAGATTCTGTTGTGTATTTCGTGGAATTGGATAGGGACATAAGGAAGGCTTAACACTAGCTACCGATAGTTAACACGAAGTTATTTCTACCAAAATCAGTGAAAATGACTGGTCTTTAAAAAATACGTAATAACAGAATATTTTTATATTTATTGATTTATTATTTTCTTATAGAAGGAATTCCATGTTATGTAGTACATTTTTGGTATTATTTGTTGAAGTAACTACTTGAAGAAAAACTCTACATCTTTATTTGTGTATATCTATGACCTAGAGACTGCTATTACTCAGAAATATTCTAAATAAGGAGCGGTGCATATTATTGTATTGAGTATACATTATGTTTTGGGTTGCAAGGATTAGGAACAAAGAAACTAATAAACAGATTTCTATTTATGTTCTCTGTAACCTCTAGCCCAAGCTATAAGCTTAACTTTTTTGGTAATGTCATTTTGCTACAAATATATGAACGTGTTCCCTATCATTCCATTGTTTAGTAACACTAAGAGAGTAAGGATCTGAATCAGCATAAATTTATACATTATACTTATACTTATACCTTTAATTATTTCAATATACTTTTCTATTACAAATTCATCCACTGGTTCTTCGATCAGTCAACCTCAGCCTCAACGTTATTAATCCATCTGGGACCATGATCCCTAAACGAAGGTTGACACATTTATAGAATTGTAGAACTAATCATTTTGAGTGCTATGGCATTTCTAACGTTAGCATCTAGCGTTCTAGCGATCGCTAAAAGTTTGAGAAACGTGTGGGAGGTTGTATAAAACGAGGAAACTGGTTAATTGGGATAAATAGATTGCAGGACCCTTTAACACTTTGACAAGTACCATTCGTTTTGACTGGTATTGGTATAAGTAGCCTTGATACAAAATTATTTTCAGTTTGAGTACATAAAAAAGAAAATAAAATTCATTGTATTATTCTTTTGGTTATCGTTGCGAAAGTCATTATATCATTGCGGGAAAAATATAACACGAAGTGGAAATTTTAAAATAAAATTGTAAAACCAGTCAATTTGACTGGTGTGGTAGTTGTAGTGTTAAATAGATTGTAACCTGTAGTATCCAGGTTAATGTGGAGATATAAATCTCCCGATGAGGGAATTTTCAGATAATAGAACTCGACCCTCTTTTCATAATTATCATTTATAATTTCATAAATATATTTCGAAACCAATAATACAAGGCCAATTACAGAGAATACGATACAATGTAGATGTAATATTTTCTAAATTATTTATGGATTTTACGTCTTGTATTTTTTTTTCTAATGCTAAATCCATTTTTGTTAATACATCGAACTACGTTGCAGTATATTCTGCTCGTACCTCAAGTTATCTAATCGTAAATCCTCTTTCTAATAGTAGCCATAACACTTCGAAACAAGAGGGTCATTCATCCCCAATTTCACCGTAATCTTCTCTTCCCTTCTTCCGATTCAGAGCTGAAAATATTGCTATTTTTATTTGTATTTATCCAAATTTCAAATCTTCTTCCTTTTGTGTATCTAGATACTCCGTGTATTAAAATACAGCGTAATAATAACACAAATCGTAATACCTGTTACACCTTTATTTTCAAATAATTTTTAAATTACTATACCTCCTAAAAAAAGAAAAAAAAATGATCGTCTCATAAACAACAACTTACTGAAAGCCTCGGCGCACTCGAGTTTCTAGTAAAAACGAAAATATACGCGCACGTTGTTTTAATAAAAAAAAAAAAAAAAAAAAAAATAGTAAACGTTAATAAAACTACGAGTTGTTACGACTTTAAATGATAAAACAAAGTATCTGAAAGTTCGAATAAATTGCAACACAGTTAAGTAAAAGTGCTACTTTAATAACAATATCGGACGTTTAATACGAACAGTCACAATACATAGGCGAGAAACAAGCGGACTCGAAAAGTTGAGAAATATAAAATGAAAGAAAAAAAATAGACATCAAAGAACGTTCTTACAAAAGACAATTCGAAACGTCGACAATTGGTTGTTCACGCTTCGATTTCGAAGGCCAAGCCGACTTTGTGACCGCCTCTCGTTACATTGGCACAATCGATGTTAAATGACAAACTTAACGTGGCGTTCTCGTCGAGTTTCTGCTGCAAGCTCAAACCCAACTGAAGATCGGTGTTGAATTTACAACGGAACGTCGATCCTTCGTCGATGTTACATTTCGCCGCGGCGCCTAGCGTCCATTTCTGGATTCCACCGTTTCTAGCTAGAATACCGTTGATTGCCGCGTCCCAATCCGCGTTTACTTGAAAAATTACAGAAACATCGTTTATTTCGTCGTTTCTATCGGCTGAAAATACTTTCTTTCTTTTTTCTTTTCCACATTTCAATTAACGTTCGTACAGATCGGTCGGTTCGCTAATTTTATACATTTTTACATTTAGATTCAGAAATTTACAGACCTACAGATTCGTAGACTTACAGATTCATAGATTCGTAGATCTGTACACTTTATAAGCTTAGAGGTTGTGGTATTTCGAAATTTCGAGATCTACAGATTTGTAGAATTTAGCAACGCAAAGCTTTAGAGAGCAGCAGATTCGCAAACAAAATTCGAGAATTTAGTAATCCGTAGATTTATAAATTAATCGACCCGTGGGTCAGTAGAGTAGAAGATTAGTCAATTAGCAGATTAGATGGATTTGTAAATTCCTGGACTTTTAGATTAATAAATTTGCCAACATAGAAGCAAGTTAAAAGTAGATGATACAATTTTCTCGCGTGGCTCTTTATCTTCAGTTATCAGAAAAGCGAGCTTTGATGCTCTTTCGCGGAAGAGAACTTGTTACACTGTTTAATATCTTCTTTCAGTTTCTCATTACGCAACCCACTACGTAAGATAAACTCTCAACCGGATCATTTGACTAAACACATCAGGAAAGATTCTAGTTACGTAAAAATCGATAACGAAAGCATGTATGCTTGCTATGCTTTTTCATATTTGAGGATATTCACTTTGATGTATTCACACGGCTAGTCGTGAAAGCAGGAAAATCGATAGAAATCCACGGTGTAAAGAGCAAAAAGGATTTTCCATGCCGTCAGATTCATCGGTCCCAAAGCTCCTTCGCCATCAACGCAAAGAAAAATGTCACGTTAACGAAACGAACGAAACGAGAAGGGGAGAAGAAAAACTGGAGCTTTCGTGTCTCGTTGGTAGCACGTATAGCCGTGCGAACAGCCGTTAATTCAGGATTATTTCCAGACAGTGTCCGATCGTTTATTTTCTTCCTGATAGATCCGTAATTACAAATTAGTGGCGTGTGAAGCGTAAACACGTCGGATTATAAAATATGCATGGCAACTACGAACAGCGTGGTATCAGAACGACGCTGGCCATCGTCGTCCATTTACATCTTACGCTGCAGCTGGAAACTGTGAAATAGCGTAATTTAAAAAGACGTAAAAAATATGAAAAATAAAAACAGCTGTGAAACGTGAACGAGAAAAATTGATCGTTTAAATTTAACATTCGAAATATGATATTACGTAATGGATTTATTTTTATATTATTATCACTATTTAATAGAATATCGAAAAATGTCGTACGCATTTAAGAATTTAATCGGGAATTCAAGAAACGTTAGAAAATGGAAAATTCTAACGATAACTCGTCGTTGATTATGAGAAATATTTATATCGTTTCGAAATCACGCTGAAATCCGTCAGTTCTTCTATACGATTGTTTAACATTCTGATGGAAATTCCGTCGCATGAGGATTTTCCCAGAATTCGTGTTTTGCTTTTCTCCCCTGTATTTTCATATCGAGGAGCGTACAGTTTTAGCAAACATTGAATACGAATTACGTTGTTGCTGTCCCTGCTACTGTTTGTTCAAATTTCGAAGGAAAAATTGCCTAGGGAAACATTGCCCTGTTTCCTATTTTCGAAATTAAACCGCCGAATAAGTTAGAGGCGAAAAAGAAAGAAAAACGAAACAGTTACAAGTAATCGTTCCTTTGCTCGATTTTTATATTCGATCGGGCTGTGATAATTTCGTGTCAACTGCTACCGTGCCACTTTGCCGCAAGAAACGATCGTATTCCTTGTGGATCTAATTTTCTACGATCTGGCGATAATATAGCGACGTTTGAAAATGCGGCAAATCCCACGAATCGTCGTCAAGAGCTTGAGAAACGAGAAGGCTAAAGTATGTAACTATTTTCCGGAAAATTTCGCTTTGAGGATAAGGCAATCGCCTTGCTGTTTACCATAAGATCGATTAATACTTTTCCATTACAACAGCATGGATTAGAAAGTAATCGAGAGAGATCGAATTTTCTCTTTTTCCTCGCAATTTCTGGGAAACGATAGCAAACGAGCAAGCTAATGTTATTGTTTCATCTTAGTCCAGGGGAACACGGTATAAATTTCAATATTTAGCGATTAAACTCGGTAATCCTTCGTCAATAGAGGCCACCAGAGCATTGCAAAGCTATCAACTTGAACAGCGTGTCTCGTGGATTGTCTGTTCGGTGCAGAAGCTTTCGAGAACTTGTGACGTAGGTCGAAATTTACCGGCCACGCAACAGATAATCGACAAGAAGTTTCGAAATTTCCACCAAGGGAGGATTCTCATTTAACAGCAAAAACATATACAGAATCCCACCTCTAACGTTTAATAAATTCCAATAAACCCTTCGGTCCTCAGGGGAGAGCTTATACGGGTAAGCGTAAACTTACCATTTTATCGTTAGAGTTGGTTAAAAAGTTCACGAGTACGAATCCATTGGAAAATAAATAAAAAGGATGATAAAACTTTCTGACGACATGTTGTTCGTTCCACTTAGGTATTTTAAAACAGTTGGCAAATATAATGATCGCTCACTTTTTAGCTGCTGTATATATATTTGTGTGTGTATGTGTGTGTTCTACTTTGTAAAGAAAAATGTAATTCATTATAGAAAAAAAAAGGTACATCTGGAAAAACATATCGTGTAATTAAAATACCTACGAGCTACGTTCCAAAGAAAATGAAATCCGATCGAGCCTGTATCATTTACAAAGGAAGATGCCCAGCTCGAAAATTCCAGAAATTATGAAACTTTCGGGATATGTAGACGATATATAGTCATAATATTACGCAATTTTCCCTTCTGCCCAAAATCGCCGTACGTGGGTGAGATTGATCTCTGGAAATTCCGCTATTTTTCCACTTTGCGTTATAACTAGCTAGGAAATTAACAAATTGTTTTACTTTAAACGATAGTCCCAATTAAAGGAAGTAACTTTTACCTGAAAACGTTTTTTCTATCTCCCAGAGTTCGCGAATTACAACGGAAAATCATAAACTAGCCGGATTTTCGGGGTTCAGTTTCACCCTCATAAAGTCGTTTGGCCAGCAAAACGAAATTCCATAGTCTATATATATATATATATATCCCTTACATATCCTCAAAGTATCATGATTTTTGGAATTTGCGGCTTGGGAATTCTCCTCTCCCCTTGTTAATCTTTTATTTGCAACATTTAACCGCTTAGCGGACTCTATCAGGCCAAGTAAGAATTAAGCTGCAGTCTGTAGCATTTAGGCCAACTACCATACTCCCGAGTATGGTTCACCACACGATAAAACTTCTAAATGGAAGGGTCCAACAAAAGTGATCACGGCTATCGCAAACGTCATTGAGAAAATATCAGGTTGTCCGAAAAGTTTCTTTCGTTTCACGAGATGAACAACAATTTCTGTTTTATATTATTTTATTGATCCATTTCGTTCTATTTCTATCATTATATTCGCGCATAATTCAATAAATTAATATAAAAGAAAAAACATAGCGCGTCTATCATTTCCTTATAAAACGAAAGAAACATTTCGGACAACCTAACATAAATTAGAATGTGTGTGGAGCTGATATACGAACGTAGGCGAACGTCTCACGACACAGCGGCCGAAATCTAACCCCGAACCTACCTCAATCTGGTAACACAATCCTATACAACACAACAACGCTACGACAATATTGCGGTAGCATCAACCGATACGAAAACTGACGACGTTTGCCAACGTGACGCATTGTACCATTTCCGATGGACCATTGTTCGTCACAACGAACTGACCTTTCAGTCGTGTGCGACGCACGATCTTGAATTTCCATGGCGAAATTATGTGTATTTTTGGAGCGAGGAACATTTACGGTAGATGAGATCACGGGTCTGCCAAACGTAATTTTTTATTTAAAAAAAAAAATGGACAGTATTCGTTGGTCCACTTCGATGAAAAAAAGAAAAGGTAGGATGGAATTGAAAAATTTGACATCAGTATCCAACGGTGAATATTTTTCATCGATTCTGCGAGTGGGATATGATTGTCCGCGATTTGTCCACGTTTGTGCACATTCGTCCAACGAGGATTTTCGATTATCCACTTTGCAAGAAAAAAAGAGAAAACTGATGTTTATTTTTAAAAAATTCTCATCACCACTCGACAGCTTCCGATTGATTCGTAAGTGGAATATGATCGTCCACGTCGAAAGGGTCGACTGTTCTTTTGGTAAAAAAATCAATTTTCATTGAACTTATATTCCTTTTGCAATTTTTTCTCGAAAACGACGAAATTAATGAAATTTGATAAAATTGGAGCCAGAACATTTCAAGATGAACACTTCGCAGATACCACTTTTTATCAGAAAAAAGATCGCTTTTGTCTTTCAATTATTGTCCTAAAATTAGATGTTCGTTCGTTTCATTGAAATACGTATAATTTTGTGTGCTAGACTAGATTGGTCGCGTAGTAGTGACACACGTATGTGAATATGAGTGTACGGAAGTATGTGTGTGCACAGCGTCTCGAAAACCAGACGAATGGAACTGTTCCATTGGCAGCGTGGTATGAAAGATGGTGAGACAAAGAAAGTGCCGAGACGCGTGCAAATGTACATCGACGAAGATCCTGGAAATCGTTTATCAAATAAATCTAAAACTATTTTAATATGAATTCTAAGTGTAGCCTTAGTGTTCCTTTACTTTTATTTCGGCGATTAAGATCCACAATTCTCAACACGTTTAGATAGACGACATAGGCGATCGCCAAGAAACAATCAACTAATATCTTTGAACTAATATCTAAACTTAACTAAACAAACAACTAATATCTTGGCTGCTATATTTTTGTCCATGGAGGGGACGCTGCGACACTGTCTTTCGTAATTGCTAACAACAAGACCGTGAATTTTTCTGCGTTTGTTTTGGAAATTCAAAAGCGCTGAATTTTACAAAATATACATAACAATGAAAAGATACATGAAATATCCAAAGTATAGCGCTTTCTATAACACTTGATAGGTAAAATGAATTCGTAGCGAGATTTCACTTGTTCAATTATTAAAAGTCTCTTTCGTTCTATAAGGAAATAATGGATGCACAACATTATTTTATCGAATTACGTATGATCCATTTTCTTCTATCAAGATAAAGATCACAACGTTTGATAGATTAGGTTTCATGTTTGTATAAAGATGCATCGTTGTAAAACACGTGTCTGTTTTAAAGAAAGACACTTTCCGGACAAGCTAATATATTCTGAAAAATGTAAATCGACATAAAAATCCGCTTTCTATGAATAATTATTTAGAAAGGGAGATTGCACTTAAAACCCATACTCTTGCATTCTCGTTAATGAGAACGTAGAACGTTTTACGTTGAAAGATCAAAGTTTTTCCATTTTCGTACTTACAGTGTTTTCTATGAGCACTTTTCGATTACGGTAAAGGACAGCCTCGGGGCATAAAAGTAATTAAAAATGACCTGCTATCGAGTATGATACCTCGCGATGCTCGCTTTCTCTCGAGAATAATCCAAGTGAAATGGAACTGCAACCCCTTGTTCAATTTCCTCCGACTACAAGTTCCTTTGCGAGTGCTTGCACGATATTCGCAACATTTTGACGGAAGCGTGGTTCGCTCATCGGTCAACCGGAAACCACGATGAATTAACGGGACCATTTGCTTTACGAGAAATATCACATCGTCAGGGGAACGAATTTTTGAATTTGCGACCATTTTGCTGGTTTTCGAGAACGAGGATAAAAATCGATTGGTTAGAACGAACATTAGGAGTTTGTCTGCTGGAAAATATTGTTAATTTTTGGAAAAGAAAAAGCGTATTCGGGAGACAACTGTGTGTTTTGTACGATGCAATGCGTTACAGCTTTTGTACGATCGATTTCAATTCCTGGCTGATGAATAATTTAAATTTTGATAATATGCATGGGGAAAATTTCGTGGCTATCTAACGAAGGGAATTGTGATACGGAAAATAGAGTAAAGTTAAAATTGAATTTAACGGGAACTTAAATTTTGTCGAATAAATTAAAAGCAAATAATATGAATAATAAAATAGATTTGGTTGATCGATAAAAATATTATACGTGAGAGTAATCAATTCACAGTTATCTTCAGCACACCGTGGCGATAAATATTTTTCGAATATTAATTAATATTATGATAAATATGAAATACTATTAATGATATTTATGTTTCGTTAATAATAATTTATAGATACTTATATCTCATTTAAATTGTCCGTAAACTAGATTCAAGTTACTCGAAAATAAAGCCCAAGTATTTCTTCTTTAACTTTTTAAAGGAAAATCGCACCCGATGCGTCAATTAACTACCGCATCGATATTAATCAAGGCAAAAGTGAACCGATTATACACGTTGAATTAATTCTGTTAATTACATCAGTTGAATGTGCATTCGCGTGTTAAACCAGATCCATACTAATTTTACGCTCTAAATTGCCAACGAAATTATATTACCATCACGTTTACTTTAACCGTCGTATCTGTTACGTTCAGTCGCGCTTCTTTTGCAACGTTAAAGATTAATAATATACTGTTTGAAAAAAAGAAAAAAGCAAATCGGTTTTGTTCTTGTCACGGGTAAAGAAGAAACGTGTTAAAAAATTTTTATAAAAAATAGATTAAACCAGCAGCTTCGCTATATCTATATATACACTTTAAAAACTAAACAAACAAAAAACTAAAAAAAAGTTTACAAATAGTAGACTGCGAATATTTATGCATTTAGAAGAAACTTGCATGTGAAAATATATACACGAGATGTGAAAAGATGCAATATGTATATCTTTTGAAGAGAGTATTCGTTATAATATTCCATTTAAATTCTGCTTCTTCGCTTATATTCATGGAAAAATATGAAATTACACAGACATCTACAGCCATCTATACAGGTCTGCAAAAATTTGTTATTAAACGTCAGCCTTCTTCGCTTTCACATTTTTCTACCGGCAATAACAATAAAGAAACGATACAGAGATATAAAAATACAAGAAAAAATTGTTCACGTTTCAAGGGCCAAATTATATCAAGTATGTAATTAAACAATTTAGGAATTTCGGTGCAGTCGGTTTTGTTAAATAAGAGGAATGCATGAAATTTGCAGTCTACGGTCGTCATAGAATGTAATGAAAATTTGTAACCTTTGTACAAGAGGGAAAGTCCGTACTCGTACGGTATCGAGGTACATCGGAAGTGGAAACCAACGTCCTGGTAGCTGAAGGCCAATCCCAGGTCGTTCCTCGTCATTTTGTTCGTTTCCGTGTTGTAGCCACCTTGATAACCGATCAGGAGACCCTTTACTGCGGTGACTATGGAGCCCAAAATATCCACGTTCGACTGCGCGTCGCTTGCTGCGAATAGAACAGATTTTATGGTCGAGAAATTCGTTGGATTCCGAGGAAAATTGTTCTTGGCGGGAAATATCACCGATTTTTGCGATGCGAATTCCTACTTTCAAGGGTATAATTTAAAAAAATAGAAGCATCGACAGAAAATTATTTTATCCAATTTTCAAATATCCTAACAACCACCGATATAATACTTTGAACGTTTTATATATTTTTTCGTATTAAATACGTTTCGCGCGGTCTTCCACTTTGCCTATAAAATGCATAAAACTGCGCAGTCTAATTTTTACGAACCGTTTTACCTCTTCACGGACACCAGGATTTTCGTGAAATTGCGAAAAATTTCATTTTTTAAATTAAGTTAAATGTCAATTACAATGCGTGACGCATGGATGATGGAAAATAATAAAATAAAAAATAATTTGGATATAAATTTATTTAAGTAAATGGTCGAATATTTTCATAACTGCTATTACTATCAATTTTTTGTTTGTTTGTTTGTTTGTTTGTTCGTTAACGGCCCGTGGTAGTCAGAATTTATACGAACATTCGGCAAATTACTGTATCGTTTTGATCGATCAGCGAGTAGATACTGTGCCACATCGGACAGTATCTGGGTCTATTACCAGCAATATTAAGATATTGTGTGGTGGTCAGGTCATCCGGATGTGCTTTCTGCAATCCTCGAGGTAATGTGTACAGGCTGCGAGCTGGGCTATTTGGATGATTTTCTAGCCGAGCTTTATATTTGTTTGCAAAGCGTTCTATTTCTTCTTCGTCTGTTCTAACACATAGGTCTTTCCCGAGGTCATCGTTACAAGCGTACCACAGACCATTTACGATCGTGCCAAGTATTATCGACTGCATTGGTTCTATTTTTTTAATGCGGCTATCAGCTACTGTTCCCCGTGGTTCGATGCCTTATGTCCACATGAGTCTTACGATAACTTTGCATATTAATAGCTTCTGGATTTAATGGGGTGTTGTGAATTAGAATGTTCTAAAACAGCGTCTTTTTGTGATTTTTTTAGAAAACCAAAAAGGGATTAAATTATTATATATTTTTCTTCTCGATGAACTAAAAAAGTTCGTCAAAAAGTTTATTTGAATAGTTGTTACAGCACCTTAAAGTTAATCTTAAAGTTTCTTTTTATAAAACACACTTTTCCTTTAAACCCGTCAAAATTTTTAATTTTACACTATTTTCTGCCTTTCTTTCTTTTTAGTTCATCGAGAAGAAAAATATATAATAATTTAATCCTTTTTTGGTTTTTTGTTTCGGTCAAGAATTACGAGGTGGATCTTTCACGCCGATTGAAAATTGCAGCCCATGAAATGGGCTTAGAAATCTGTTATAATCTTTCTTTTTACTTTAAAAAGAAATCTTTTTGTATTCGTTAAATATATATAAAACCATACCTCAAAATTCAATAACTTCATTTCTTTCTTTCCCTTCTAAAAAAAAAAAAATCACAAAAAGATGCAATTTTAGAACATTTCAATTAAGGACACCCCCTTAATTACAAGTATCATCAACTTGCTGTAAACCAACGCATCTATCTTTCTCTACTATATTTACTCGTTTATTTATTATTACTAATCCTGCTCTTTCGGGTTTTTCACAAATCTCCGGTTTTACGTTACATTACATTCTCTAATTCTCTGGTCCTTTTCGAAGTATACGTTTCGCTTCACGCACGACGATCCATGAAATAAACAAATTTTCAACGAACCATATACATTTTACAAGGAATAACATTTCATTTAGAACTCGGTAGAGTAGCTCTGTTCTTCCACCAAAGAAGATAATTTACGGAATCCTACGCCGCACCCTGTCAGCAGCTTCCATCTCCTATTCGACTTTCCACCACGCAACAAAGATATTGCATGGTAAACTATCCTCTGCTGCGGTTCTACGCAGTTTGTTGGTAAACATCGAACGTTCCATCCAATTGACGACGCCGTGCCCCCAATGTTATTCGATATCCGACGTTGGTGTGACGCGTAGCATGCGGTTGAACCACAGTTATTACGGTTAAAACTGGGAATTATATGTAAACCGCGTGGCAAGAGTGATTTTCGCCTAATATCGATTTCATTCGGATATCAGTGACGGCTAACGAACTTCGCAATATCGAGTTACGCTTGGCATTTCCGTTGCCTCGCTGGATACAAATGTCAGTCACGTGTGTGAAGGTAAGGGTTCAGTTCGAAGATACGCACACATGGATATTTACATAGGACGAATCTCATTTCCGTGTACGTAAGTGGGACGTTGTTAAAGCGGAAAGGGAAGAAGGGAATTAGGAAATTGCAAATTGCGGATCACCATCGTCTTTAAATATTGGAACGTATATCTTGGTGTTACTGGAGAAGTAATACGATACTTTCTTCGGTAATTGATCGCCGTTATGTTTCTCATAATTGATCGATGTCAGAGGGCAGTTCCATCTTGGTGTTCCCTTTGACACACCGCCAGGTTCGAATAACGTAAACCTTCGAATTCTACTGGTCGTGAAACGGTATGCAATTATTATGCACGAGAAAACAAGGAAACTGAGACTTTCAGTGAAATAATTCGAAGATGAAAGCAATTAAAAACGTAGCGGCACTCGACAGCAAAACTTTCCGACGGTTCCTGTCCTATGGCTTGCTGCACAAAGACCCTACCCAGGGTCCGGACGACGGCAGCGCGGTGGTTTCTTTTTTTCTTTTTTTTTTTATTTGGTAGACCTTTTACAATCAATTCTCATTGAGAATTATAAGTAAATTCTTTTGGCCTGGTACTGTAACTTGGATTATAAGAGTTTATAGTATGTTTGATTCTAGTTGAATCTAATGTTTAAATCTAAAGGGTAACGTCTTTTTAGTCTGCGGATCTGATCGATCGTGTCAAGTAATTGGGAAACTAATGGGTTTTGGTGGTTGTTAACTCTTATATTATATCTGTTACTGAATTTGCATATTTCTTCTTTAACTGTGGGTATCTTAAGGTCGTCATGTATTGTTTCGTTGGTAACATACCAAGGTGCATCTATCGAGGATCTTAGAGTTTTTGATTGGAATCGTTGGAGAATTTCTATGTTGGAGTTACTCGCTGTTCCCCATAATTGGATCCCATAGGTCCAAACAGGTTTTAATATGGCTTTATATAGCATTATTTTACTCTGCATGTACTCTGGAGCATCTGCCAACGTGCCATTACATTATGTGGTTTTTTTGGTGACGGGTACTTTCCGCAGATAAAAATTCATACAGCACCCGAGTCCCCTGGACCACTTGGGGTTGGGTAAACGCCCAACCGTCGTGCAAGGCACACAGTGCCCTGCTTCCTGGATTAGCTAGGCCTGCAGGGGCTGTCGCTCGTCTCAGGTCGAACGGGGCCCTTTCTAAGCCCTTCCGTCTACCGGGACGGTACCGGAGCAGGTAGGACGCTGCTCACACGCCGAAGGCCATTCGGTGGAAGGGAACACCTTAATTCGGCCCTCTTGCCAGCATCTTGGCCATCAACCACTACCACCACGAGTCCATACCCATTATTTGGCCAAGCAGAGGGGTCGCTACTCCCTCCGGGCTGTAATTCGACCCGCCCGTGGCACCAACCTAAGTCGTTGGTGGGACTATCGTGTGGATGTACGGCCACGTCACTACCGGCCCAGCGTCCTGCTAACCGAGTTCGGCAGTTCCAGATGGGACTCACGTAAGCGCGGTTTACAGGGCGCCTCCAAACCCTGAACTGTCCCCGACGGTCCCATCCTTGGCATCAGGATCGTGGGTGCGCTACTACCCAAGGCTCCTTGGAGAGAGTGTGGCCGCCTCGCTCCTCCGGCAACCTTCCTTGCGGTGTACATAGGGACTCACGTAAGCGGGACGCTTGTCCCGACGGTCCCCCTGGCTGCGGGAACGTGGGTTTGCCAGCCCCCATAGGCTCGCAAAGCGAGCCCTCCCTGCGGGACTGCCAACGTGCCAGTAGAATTATTTTAGTTTTTTTAGTTTTTAGCGCGGTGGTTAGCGTAATCGCTTACGAACGTTCCAGGATCCAGATTCGAATCCCGTCACTCATAGTCCTGTTTTTCACGATTTCTAAATGAGAAGGGAGCGGTCCGGATGGTTGGAAGAAAATCCCCCAACATGGATAAAGACAAAATCTTTATACACCAGCAGTATCTATCATGACCTATACCTCAAAAATATTAAAATTTTGCTGGATATGACCGACACGTGTTGTGATACTTATGACCAACGGTGTGAGATATAATAACGTAAAATATAATAACATAATTATGTCGGAGATGAAAGGACATCGGGGCCTTTCTTCTGGAATTTTTGGGAAAACCCCCGATACTTCAGTCTAGACCTTTCGTTATAGCGGTACTTGAATAATAAAACTTAGAAGTAGTTGTTTATGATTTAATCCGATTATGTGTGAGAATTGTGACAATAGGCTTGGGCTCGAAGTGACACAACGGGTCGTTGAACGTAGCCACGGTCACAGGATGGACGTTTTTACCTAACAGAGCTATGGAGCAATTGTATAGCTCTCTTTAAAAATATAGTTGACCCGAGGGGTACAGAGAAGAACATATAAATGCAGTTCCACTTGGACTGAGCGATTTAGTTGAGTTCTACTTGTACCGTGGGCAAGAAGCAAGTTGAGCTACACTTAAATTGTGGACCGGTAAGTTTAGTTTGACTTGGACTTTGGAAGAAAACTCATTTGCTATCCCATTGACCGTGGATTCGTTATTGAACCTAAGATCATTGCCATTAACATCTCGAGTATCTAATCGTCACTAATCATATCCGTAAATATCATCCATATTGTATAACAACAATAGCTAATCCAAATGAAGATTCGTTACACACCCATGATCCTAATGAGAACTCGACACATATAAATACATATAATGAAATCTGGAAGCAAATAATAAGAATAGAATAGAGAAGTGAACAATCTGAATGGCACAGAACTGGTCAAAGCAACGACGGAGAAACGCGGTTAACGTTTTTGGCTATAGGTGAGGTGCATATTCTTACCGTTAAAATTAGACGCCTGTAAAATCGCGTGTCTCTGGAACCAAAGTACAAGTAATACGCGCAACTATAAAATTCGACTAACGTCAAACAATAAAATCAACTAACAGATCGAGCACATCGCGTTGAAGGCTTGCTTGGTGAATTTGGCGCCGACTTTTATCGCTCTGGCAGTTGTTTCCGGATTGTAACTAATCTCCGAGTTCAGGCCAATATCTGGGATTATCGTCTGTCGAAGAGCGTAGCCCAGTGTAACCGTACCATCTGTTGTCCATTTTTGCAGGAAGCTTCCATAGTCTTGCGTTTTATATTCCGCATCGGCGACGCCGGTCAGCTGTAATTGGAAAATCGGAAATGGACGACTTTAATAAAAATCCTCCGGTACCGTGCTAAATAATTTATCGTCGATTGTTTTCCTTTTAGATGGAAATTATAAGAGAATTCCCGTACATAGAGATCCGAAGAATTTCATTATCCGTAATAGCCGTAATTTCGAAGCACGAGTCGCTTATATCTTTAAAAACTGGTATGAGAATTGCGCGCTTCGCACCTTTTATTCGTATTTCTTACTCCTTTCCAATAACACGATATTCGTTTCGTTAGTTAAGCGGCGGAATGTCATTACGAAAAATAATATTACGACTGAGAAATAATTATTTCGAGGAATTTGTTCAATGCTTCGACGGATATCGAGTTAGTATAGTATAGTATTAGTATAGTTAAAGTATAGTTTCGATTCGTTTAATGATTATGAACAGCGATAAGACACAATGTGAACTGTAAGATGTTTAAAACGATTACATTTTTGTACATTTGATACTTCCGCGAAGAAGTTTATCATATCGGAAAATGTCTTTTCCCTTCGATCTTTTGCATAGTCAGTTATTTACCGTGCACGATCTGAAGGATGTTCGGAAGACGAAACGTAAAGTAAACTAACTCTGCACTCCGAGCATTTTTTACGATACGATCGATCGATAACTGTGATACACGCTTTGCTGCAACACGGTGAATCTTTTTGAAAGTCTCGTATAAATCTCGCATCGTATTTGCATTACACGTATCTATTATCATTAGTATCTGTGACAAAAATTATTGCTTAAGAAGCCCAGATATATCGCCCACATATATCGTGAATTTGTCTTTTATATCCGTTGTAGCCTCTGCTACCAAAGTATACGTTGACAAAGGTATATCGCGGTAACAAAAAATCTATCGTTCCTTTTACAAAATATCTGATAATATTCTATGCTTATGTATAAAGCATAGTCAAACTCGATGATGGTATCCCGCTGAGGGTAGCCATCCACGTGTTATTTGGCAATTAAGTTAGAAAAATTTACCAAATGTCCAGCTGGACAAATTGTAAAGTACAAATTAAATAATAACAAAAATTCTACAAAGAAGACTAAAAAGAAAACACCCACTGACCTCAATAAGGAAATAAAACAGACAAACTCGAAGATGGTATCCAGCTGGGGGTAGCCATCCACGTGTTATTTAGCAATTAAGTTAGAAAAATTTACCAAATGTCCAGCTGGGCAAATTGTAAAGTACAAATTAAATAAAAAAAAATTCTACAAAGAAGACCAAGAAGAAAACACCCCACTGACCTCAATAAGGAAATAAAATAGCCAAACTCGATGATGGTATCCCACTGGGGGTAGCCATCCACGTGTTATTTGGCAATTAAATTAGAAAAATTTACCAAATGTCCAGCTGTACAAATTGTAAAGTACAAATTAAATAAAAAAAAATTCTACAAAGAAGACCAAAAAGAAAACACCCCACTGACCTCAATAAGGGAATAAAACAGACAAACTCGAAGATGGTATCCAGCTGGGGGTAGCCATCCACGTGTTATTTGGCAATTAAATTAGAAAAATTTACCAAATGTCCAGCTGGACAAATTGTAAAGTACAAATTAAATAATAACAAAAATTCTACAAAGAAGACTAAAAAGGAAACACCCCACTGACCTCAATAAGGAAATAAAACAGACAAACTCGAAGATGGTATCCAGCTGGGGGTAGCCATCCACGTGTTATTTGGCAATTAAATTAGAAAAATTCACCAAATGTCCAGCTGGACAAATTGTAAAGTACAAATTAAATAATAAAAAAAATTGTACAAAGAAGACTAAAAAGAAAACACTCCACTGACCTCAATAAGGAAATAAAATAGTCAAACTCGATGATGGTATCCCACTGGGGGTAGCCATCCACGTGTTATTTGGCAATTAAATTAGAAAAATTTACCAAATGTTCAGCTGGGCAAATTGTAAAGTACAAATTAAATAATAACAAAAATTCTACAAAGAAGACTAAAAAGAAAACACCCCACTGACCTCAATAAGGAAATAAAACAGACAAACTCGAAGATGGTATCCAGCTGGGGGTAGCCATCCACGTGTTATTTGGCAATTAAGTTAGAAAAATTCACCAAATGTCCAGCTGGACAAATTGTAAAGTACAAATTAAATAATAAAAAAAATTCTACAAAGAAGACTAAAAAGAAAACACCCCACTGACCTCAATAAGGAAATAAAACAGACAAACTCGAAGATGGTATCCAGCTGGGGGTAGCCATCCACGTGTTATTTGGCAATTAAGTTAGAAAAATTCACCAAATGTCCAGCTGGACAAATTGTAAAGTACAAATTAAATAATAAAAAAAATTCTACAAAGAAGACTAAAAAGAAAACACCCCACTGACCTCAATAAGGAAATAAAATAGTCAAACTCGATGATGGTATCCCACTGGGGGTAGCCATCCACGTGTTATTTGGCAATTAAATTAGAAAAATTTACCAAATGTTCAGCTGGGCAAATTGTAAAGTACAAATTAAATAATAACAAAAATTCTACAAAGAAGACCAAAAAGAAAACACCCCACTGACCTCAATAAGGGAATAAAATAGACAAATTCGAAAATGGTAACCCGCTGGGGGTAGCCACCTACCTGCTATTTAGCAATTAAATTAGAAAAATTTACCAAATGTCCAGCTGGACAAATTGTAAAGTACAAATTAAATAATAACAAAAATTCTACAAAGAAGACTAAAAAGGAAACACCCCACTGACCTCAATAAGGAAATAAAACAGACAAACTCGAAGATGGTATCCAGCTGGGGGTAGCCATCCACGTGTTATTTGGCAATTAAATTAGAAAAATTTACCAAATGTTCAGCTGGACAAATTGTAAAGTACAAATTAAATAAGAAAGAAATGTATAAAGCTCGATACGCTATTATATTCCATATGCGCAGTAACAAAAGTTTTTGCAAGACCTACGGAAGTTTGTGACTTTTTATGAATATAGAAGACTACTCGAACGATTGATCGGGGATCTGTAGAATCTCCAGTGTAATGTACTTACTAGTTCTTACTTGTTGCATCCGGAATTTGCATAAGTAAGTACACGCAGAAGGTTAGTAATCGCGTAACACTCGCTTCTAAGCGGGTTACAACTTCTTAAATACAATAGAAATTATACTCGGCGATAATAGTATCACGAAGAATATCTCAAAATGCGATCGTTCGGTTGCAAATTATTTTGGTATTACTTTTACTTTGTTGCTTCGGTCGAATTACTATGCTTCGATATTTAGATTACTCGTCCCACGGTTTCGATATTTAATCGAAAATACATAGAAAGGAATAGAATTTGAAGGGCAGACGCGTGGTGGAAAATTACCTTCGATGTGTCGCAGTCCAAGCGTAAATCGCTGCCCATTTCCAGCGTTTCGATAGACCTCGATTTAACACCCAATTTGATAAGACTTTTTCCATAATGATAGCCAGTTCTGAATACATCTCTCGCGTTTGTACCCAGATCCTTAAAACTCGGCACACTCATGTCGTGTTACTTCCGGAAGGTTAACACCGACTAACGCACCAACAGTATTCGATTTAGCTGTAAAACGTGGCTGTTTTTAGAAAGACGATGATTAAGTGTTAACGTTGATTTAACGTTTATTATTATGGTATAGCAAGAATATTTTTAATTTGCAATTAAATTAAATTAAATACCAATAAATTTCGTTTGCAGGTGTAGAAAATTCGTACAATTTTTTCGTAGCGAATAAACTGCAAGTTCGTTTTCATGTTATTTTAATACTTTCAATGATATTTGTGTAATATTAATTTATTCATAAATACACGTTCGTCTAATAAAACGTTAGGGCCAGAATATATGCTAATCGATTATATAGAAATTGAAATTGACTATTTATTTCGATCGTTTTAAACAATAATTATTAAGCACAGTAAGTTAAAGTAGTTAAAAAACAATAATCATTCGAACGAACTAAATTCTACGTCGAATATATTTCTGAATAACAATGAAACGTTGTTCGTAACAAATTATCCCGTTTACGTATCTAGTGGAATAGCTGTTGCAACGGATTATTCAAGAAATTATTATCACGTTTTCGTTCACAACTCCGTTAGAAAACAAATATCCAAGCTATTCGAGATTAAATAGCATTCGCGTTATTCGAAGCGTTTAGGGTATTAAGGAACAAGCAGAGAAATTCCTCAAGCACCGCGTTCACATTCGAAGAGATTTCAGATTCCCTACAACGACAAATTCACTGTAAACTTACCTATGGAAAAACGAAATGTAGAAAAATGTACAGGGTGCGCGTGACGCGCAAAAACGTACAAAGTATCGAAAATAAAAACAGAAGGTTTGTAATATTTAGAAATTGAAAGAAATTCCATTTAAATCTGGCTTGTTCGGTTCGCGTTATTTTCATAAAAATACGAAATTCCACGAACATTTCAATCTGCGAATCGCCAACATCCGCAATCTGTTTATCACTGTACAAAATCTCCTATCTCTTCAAATTGCTGCAACATGTTGCTCGAGCAATATTTCCAACCCTTTCTAGTAACACGAAAGCTATACGAAACAGCTTGGATATCTTGTTTGCGACGAGACTTGGCAAAATTTGAGGCAGAAGGATTTGCATGTTAAGAGGTTAAACGACATTCACCAGACCGAGACGTCGACGTAACTGGACCCGACGATGAACGCGACGATCCTCTCGATCGTGTGCAACATCGCCGTCCTTAACCTTCGTTGAAACGATGAGTCAGTTGCCGAGGTATCGAAAAATTGTCCCAGCTACCAGATTTCTCTTATCTGTTTAGACAGAATTTGAGCGATAACAGTGCCATTGACGTTTCTCACGGTTAGTGCGCGGCGGTAAAACATTACGAGCTACGATCGTGGAAGGCAACGATTCCTCGATGTTAAGCTTCCTTCACATCAACTTACTTTTTACTCGAAATCGGATAGCTTCGAGCGTTTGTGACAAATTGTTGATCGTGATAAACTTTATCACGCGAATAGAAGTAAGAGAATTCTTTGGCTGTTGATGAAACATACAATTTCTTCTGATGTTTCTTCAAGAAGATAAATTACTCGGTCTTCGACGAAACAAGGAAATTCCTTGTTTTTTACTCCTTCATAGGCTGAACAAATTCAAGAATCCTTAGAAATAAATAAATAAATAATAGTGGATGTACGTTATTTTTATTCCGATATCGATACTCGTTTATATATGGACACGAAATTCGTGATGGATTTACCTAAACGTGCATTGTTGAAGTCGCTGTTGAAGACAAACAAATCTTTCGTCGCCACATGAAATATTCACTCGTTCCGAGCAAACTGAAAATTAAGTTGCAGTTAACTCGCGCAAACTGGAAGTCAAGTTGCTAGACAAATGCGAACGAGGCTCTGGAATTACCGAGATTCCAAGTTTTAGATTCAAACTGTTCCCTACGTTTACCTGCGATGAAGGACCATACACATGCAAATAGAATTTTCAAATTACGTATATACGTGATATCTGAGAGCAGGAAAGGATGACCGCAGACCAAATTATAGATGAAAGAAGAAAGAGAGAAGCAGAAGAGAGGAGGAAAGGATAAGGGAATCCAAATATAACATACGTTAGAGAAAAATCGCCAAAGAAGAGTTACCAAAGTACTTGGAAGAGAGGATGAAGTGGAAGGACGGAAAAATATTAGCAAGATTCAGATGTGAAAACGAGACCAAAGCAAGGGAAAGCTGGAAAGAAGAGGGAGAAGAAAGATACAGACTATGTAAAAGGAAAGGAGAAGACCTGAGACGTGTGATAGAAGAATGTGAAATAACGGGAGGACCAAAAGACATAGAAAAGACACTAAATGAGATTGGAGAAGGATTAACAGAACCAAAAGCAATAATAGAGAAGAGAAGGGCAATACAAGACACGGAGGAACGACAAGACGGAAGCACTGCAAGGAGGCAAAAGCCCAAAAGTTGCGATAGTTTTTAGTTATTAGTTTTTAGTTTTTACAGATAGAATAATTAAGGCGGTGCAAAATAATAGAGTGGATAAGAGGGCAGGTAGATATATAAGAAGCGAAAGGCACGGACTAAGCAATAATAATAAATACAAGCGTTATCTCAATATAATCAATAATATATTCTTTCGTTATCAGCAGAACATTTTCTGTTGATTTTATTGACATATTGGATTAATCACTTCTTAAAGTTACTCATTGTTGAAACAACATCAAACCGTCTCACGCGATATATTTCAAACATTCAAACGATCGTATACCGTTTCATGCTAAAAAATCGATTAAATCCATTGACAATGAAACGATATTTCATATACGGTTCTTACAAGAATTATTGTTATTTAAGACTTAGGAAAACGTATATACAGCAACCACGCACACTGTGCGTATTTCTGGCGCGCGTTTCCATTCAGTGACAGTACTTCGGCGGATTGGACTGCCAAAGCGAAAGGATTAAGCGACACATCCTTGTATCTGGTCTACTAATTGGAAGCGAGTGTATGGGATAAGATGTGTTGCGTTTGCAGATCGAAACATATAATAATGCGAAGTAGCGATGTCTAATGAATAAGCTGACTGCCGCAAGACGTCGCAAATAAGACTCATTACGATGTCTTTTGTCGTAGAAGCAGTCTGTGGCCTGGCGTTGTCACACGACAATTTCGCAGAACGTTCTGCTTTGTCTCGGTACTTTGACGATCGTATCTTGTCTAAGGACGCAACATTTCTCCGTGATGGAATTCGCTGCTCGCCTGATAGCTGGTTTAAACACGTAGAACGCAGCGACAAATTCTTTGATCGAACAACTTGCAGTATTTTTTTTCTCTTTTTTTTTGATAGACTTTGAGCTTCACTGAGTAAATTGGATTATTCATCCGTACAGCAGTTACCTACGATGCTTACAGTGGCAATTAAAATACATTCACAAATTTACTGTAGCAGCTAGATCTTATTCAACGATATTCGTCCATTTTATTAAATTCAAATTTGTTTATTTAAGACACGTTACGTAACAAGTTTGCTACGATGTTATCGATATTCGTTTATTTCGTAAATGTACGATATTTACAAAGTTGGAAGGATATTGGTTATAAGTACGATCGTGTAGAACATTACAGACGGACGAAGAATAAATGTGTGAACGATAAATGAATTTCAAACGAATGGAATTATTCAAACGAATGAATGAAATTCAGTCGCGTTAAATTATACGCGGAATTACTTCGAAATTTCCAACTAAAAAGGAGGGCGCTTAATTGGATCTAATTAAATAGCTTGATAATTACATCTTGGAAATATATTAAAAAACTTCCTATCGATTAAACGAATCCTCGTAATACTTCCGTTAATCGTATCCTCAATTTTATATTTTAATACTATATAATAATTAATTATATAAACCTTGAAACCGATAAATTGTTTCATAAATTTATCGATAAAATGTTTAAACTATGCTGATGAACAGCTCACTGGAGTTTTATTGCGTTTAATAAACGAATATCATCGTGATTAAACTACGGAAATTTTCACGCCGGAAAATTTCATTACTTGGAAATAAGATTCATCGTCTCTGCTAGAACATATTTTATAAAAATGAATAATTATATTCTCTGTATGTAGACCGTAATCATTCTTGAATGTTAATTAAATATTTATTCATTTAATGCCACTAAATACAAGTGACGATTCGTGCGATTTCGTCCGAGACAAATACTATAGTTACTTGAAAGATGGTTACGGACCCGTAAAAGAAAAACGACGATCTCTCACAGCCGAACAGAGTCTATTTTAACAAAATAAACGACCCAATTCGAAAGACCGAGCACACTTCAAAGTGTTAAGAATTTTGTTATTAATCTTGCGAGCTCGAATTACGACAATATTTTGTCATTAGATGGTAATGACAAAATCCTTAGCACTTTGGAGTTACCTAAGTTAGTCCTGTGTGCAGCGATAGGAGAAAGTTGACGAATTTTTACTACGTTCGACTAACCGACTATATTAAAAACTATAACACTAAACGGACTAATTCGAAAGACCAAGTACACTTCAAAGTGCTAAGAATTTTGTTATTAATCTTGCGAGCTCGAATTACGATAATAAACGGCGATGAAATGCGATCAGAATTATTTATTTTGTCATTAGATGGTAATGACAAAATCCTTAGCACTTTGGAGTTACCTAACTTAGTCCTGTGTGCAGCGATAGGAAAAAGTTGACGAATTTTTACTACGTTCGACTAACCGACTATATTAAAAACTATAACACTAAACGGACTAATTCGAAAGACCAAGTACACTTCAAAGTGCTAAGAATTTTATTAATCTTGCGAGCTCGAGTTGGGACAGTAAACGGCGATAAAATGCCATCAGAGCTATTTATATCAGAATTAACCAACTATTAATACTAAACTAAGTGATTACCGATTTTGTCATTAGGTGATAATGAAAAAATCCGCAATCGCTTGGTTGCCAACCCAATAGATCGTCCGTTTAACTCAATAACACGGAACTTCCCGATTCGCCAACGTTTCTCCCCTTTGTAAGCAATCTGGCCGATTAGCCGCGCGAGTAGGAGGAAATCCAGGTCCTGCAGGACAGGCAAACCGTCAGGAGAGGAGGATTACGCGAAAATCCATCAGCTAGGATTTTTCGAAACGTCGAGGAGGAGCGAGTCTATCCGCGAATTGAGTCGACATTACTCGGTCCTTCTACGTCTAATGGATTTCTCGTGCAGATCGCGTGAAGCTTCGCGTCTGCGAATCTCGTAAATCCGACGAGAAACTAGAACGAGAAAGCGTAGAACGATATAGCCGGGTCGTTGTCGAAATGAAAGCCGAGGTTGCCAGTTGGAGATGTTGTCCCAATGTCTGACACTTTTGTTCCTTCTTTGTTGATCGTGTTGAGTTTGACGCGTGTTAGCCGAGAAAGTTCGAGAGCCAACGGCTTAAAAGGATCTACGCCTCGACCGATAAAAGAGCAAACTCGTCGACAAGCGAGCAAAGTCTGTGAACTTTCTTACGACAGATTCGCGTTAGGCAAATTGTTTTCGACAGTGGCGCGAGCTGATACCGCCGAATCTCTTCAAGATCTCTGCAATCGATGGATTGCATCGAATGTATAGTAGTGGGATATTTTTGAAAAGCTGAGTAGCATAAACGTGTGGTACTAGGTTAAGCTGAAGAGTATTAGAGAGACAATTTCGGCAATTCTTCTTTAATTATTGATTCTTCAATTAATTCTTCTTTGACATTTTGTTTTTTTATTTTGTATATTGCGATGTCAGAGAGATGGCTGTTTCTAAATGGCAGTTTCTTTATTAGAAAGACTCTAATCGTAGATTCTTGGGATTTTGATAGCGTTTAAGGAAATAAAGTATGTTTCTGGTTAATATACAATTTATTATTAACCCTTTGCACTCTGAATTTTATTTCATTTTCGTTGCCAGCAGCTCCCAACGCTTCTAAGTGTTTTATTTGAAATTTACTTTAACCAAAAAATAAGACAATTTAAATAAATAAAGGAAGAAACAAATTCACTTAAATACCAGTCTTATTCACACTATTGTTGTATTTTGTAATTTTTAAGTGTACGATATATCTGGAAACAATTTCCAGAATGCAATCCTGCTTTTCTTTCGCACGTTTCGCAAAAACAGGTGAAAATGAAAGAATGTCGAGTGGGACTCGACAAAGAAACTTCTGAGATAAAAATTGATGTCGAGTCCCACTCGACGTAGCAGTGCAAAGGTTTGATACAATTTTTATTATTCGACGAGACAGATTCCTTTCGAACTGAAGATGCTTAGAGAATGAAACCATCAGGGAGGAAACTCTATGTCGACTAAATGTCACGCGGAATATTCGAGTTCTACGCGTTACAAGAAATTAGGCTAAAACGCGAGACATCGGTTTACAACAATACACCTTAATTCCCGTAATGAGCACGTTAGTGTACGAGGATTCACTTTGACCCTAATCTCTCCTTCTAAGTCTGTCACATGGTACATCGTTTATTCGTTATTCAGTAACCTGACATTTAAAACGTTGATGTAATCGAGGCCGAGAATTACGCTGACTACATATCACTCGACCATACCTTAAATCTTTTCCTTACTATTTATTGCGAATAAATTGCAAATAAATAAATGGGATGATACACTGAACGAAAAAGCCCGATGATTTTAACGCGATTAACGTTTATATAGTTACGATTAATATAAGTCTGAACAATTCTACGATTCTACTTTAGGTGGAATATTACAATTTTCGAAAATTTCTATAAATGTTATTAATATAAATATAAAACTTGCATAAGGGATTGTAGCAAATGAATAAATGAACGTATTATCCCCGTAATCACTCGTTGTTTCATATATAAAACCAGTGAGCTGTTTTTGACGAGTATACTCGTCACCAAGAAATGGCAATATTTTGTGCTACGACCAGGTCTGTGGGTAATAAAATTAAAAAATAAAACAGCCGTTTCGTTACGATTTAATTCTATGCTGTAATAGTTTTGCATACTGTGCGTTTGACGAGTATACTCGTCACTAAGAAATGACAATATTTTGTGCTACGAAAAAGCCTGTCGGTAATAGAATTAAAAAATAAAACAGTCGTTTCGTTACGATTTAGTTCTATACTGTAAGAGCTACGCATACTGTGCGTTTGACGAGTATACTCGTCACCAAGAAATGGCAATATTTTGTGCTACGATGAGGTTTGTGGGTAATAAAATTAAAGAATAAAACAATCGTTTCGTTACGATTTAATTCTATGTCGTAAGAGCTACGCATACTGTGCGTTTGACGAGTATACTCGTCACCAAGAAATGGCAATATTTTGTGCTACGACGAGGTCTGTCGGTAATAGAATTAAAAGATAAAACAGCCGTTTCGTTACGATTTAATTCTATGCTGTAATAGTTTTGCATACTGTGCGTTTGACGAGTATACTCGTCACCAAGAAATGGCAATATTTTGTGCTACGAAGAAGCCTGTCGGTAATAGAATTAAAAAATAAGACAGTCGTTTCGTTACGATTTAGTTCTATACTGTAAGAGCTACGCATACTGTGCGTTTGACGAGTATACTCGTCACCAAGAAATGGCAATATTTTGTGTTACGACGAGGTCTGTGGGTAATAAAATTAAAGAATAAAACAATCGTTTCGTTACGATTTAATTCTATGTCGTAAGAGCTACGCATACTGTGCGTTTGACGAGTATACTCGTCACCAAGAAATGGCAATATTTTGTGCTACGACGAGGTCTGTCGGTAATAGAATTAAAAGATAAAACAGTCGTTTCGTTACGATTTAGTTCTATACTGTAAGAGCTACGCATACTGTGCGTTTGACGAGTATACTCGTCACCAAGAAATGGCAATATTTTGTGTTACGACGAGGTCTGTGGGTAATAAAATTAAAGAATAAAACAATCGTTTCGTTACGATTTAATTCTATGTCGTAAGAGCTACGCATACTGTGCGTTTGACGAGTATACTCGTCACCAAGAAATGGCAATATTTTGTGCTACGACGAGGTCTGTCGGTAATAGAATTAAAAGATAAAACAGTCGTTTCGTTACGATTTAATTCTATGCTGTAAGAATTCTGCATACTGTGCGTTTGACGAGTATACTCGTCGTCGCTTACTTTTTCTCATACATTTTCAAAGTTTTCAAACTGGCTGCAACAGCTAACTGGTTAATAGAAATCTCTACGAAAATGCAAATTGTAGAAATGAAAAATTGTTGTAGAATAATTTTAGTGAAATCATAAAGAGTAACGAAAGTATATCGTGTTCGATACAGAAACAAACGATCGATTATTAATTTCTAAACTAATATTTTCTAAGTTGATATTCTCTTTCTCGGCTCGAACTCCACTCAAGACTCGAACAAAAGCTCAAACTCGACAAATCAAATAGATAAAATACTTCCATTATAAAATCCAACCAGCTATGAATTTTTAAATGACGTAGAATGTACGTTAGCGGTAACCAGTTATCGATTTTAGGATAATATAGAACTACATCGACAGCTGCCAATATGTTAAGAAGCAGTTTGTAATTTATAAAGATCTTTAACCAATAAAATTGTTATAAAATGGATTTAGTTAGCCGAGGTATTAGCAAGATTTATAAAAGCTTTTACAATATTCAAAGGACTGTCAAAATATATACGTAGAAAAGTTAAAAGAAAGAACTGGTATAAAAATATCGTTAACGTTAAATATACTCGCGCGATTTGATTGTTCGTTTTACCACGTTATTACCCAAAAACGTATTCCTAAGTTAAAGATCTTAAACTAATATTCTCGGAGAATATAACGGCGAGATACGGGAAAGTTCTGCGTCTGACAGGAACTGTAATTGACAAGGTCAAGTATAGTATAAGTATCGAATAGAAAATCTTAGTAGTAAGAAAGTAGTAAGGAAAAAGAAAATGGTAAATAAATTGCGAGACAAAGATGTTGGAATTTTCCACGAAACAATCAAATTTATCTTATACGAGCAAACGCTATTAGTAATTTTTGATACAGTAACAAACGAACCAACAAGATATTACGTACTTTAAATTCAGCAAGATAAAGTATCAAAATATGAAAATATATCGATCTATGTTATTGCCATTACCGCTATCATTGTCGTTAGGCGCACTGTATCGAACGCGGCGATATACGTCTACGAAACCGTACGGTAAAATGTATTTTGTCCCGTCGTTGAAACGTCGAGCGATGAGAAACGACGTATTTTAATAACATTTGTCATTTTTATTCGTCGAGGAAAAATAGAAATCGATGGCACGACCCTTCTAAGCGATAGGCGAACAAGCCTCGTCTGATGCTATCCATTCCACTTATATAAAATGAAGGAACTCAAGGTGATTCTTAATTGGGATGAGCTTGACTATAGTAGGTGCCAGAACGAAAGGAAAAGGTCGATGATTTAAAGAACGATGGAGTTCGACAAAGAAACGAGGCACCACGCGATTCGATTACGAATTTTTGTCTTCTTTTTTCTGCTTCTTCGACTTTCCATGGCTGAAGAAAATAAGAAAAAGAAGAGAAGTACTGAACTCGCGCTGCTGCTGTGACATCAATCACATATCAACCTTCATCAAAGATAGGATATCAATCGCAGAGCTTCGGACTCCTTTGAACACATCACCACCTTATCATCATAGCCTACACAGAAGCTATGACACACCTTAGTCCACATCATAGATGAGACATCGACCCCCGACCTTTGGACACTTTTCCACGTCATAACGTACACCGAGCCCCCTCAACATCCTAAAACCAAAAAGTATATAAGCCGAGACTTCAACCCGCTCGGGCGGTTCTTGTTCTAGCTCTTGTTATTGTACAACCCCTTCTTCCGGTTCGGTGTCAGTCTATTCTTGTAAGTGTTAAATTTATAATAAAAGTTCGATGAAAGAAAATTAAAAGTTGAGTTACGACTCAGCCTTCTTTTCCCTTACAATCCAAGTGTCGGTTTTACGTGACACTGCAGACTACAGCGATACGTGCGTCGAAGGTGTACGAAAGTTTCGAAGGTGTACAAAATTCCAAGCCAATTGGACAAGTAAATTGGACAAATTAGTGTTAACACTTTGACTGCCACGCCGAAATCACACGTTTCGTTCAGGACGCCACGGGAGTATTTCATTATTCAAAGCATATAATTGCGAAATAATAATAAATTGATGGTGTAAGACAACATTCTTCCTCAATGGACCGTTTATCTTATTGGTGGTCACGGGCGACCACCGTGGCGCCTTGGTAACGGTTGATAGCGACATATTGTAACGAGGCTTCGTTTATTTCAACAAACCATTCGCGTTCGTTGTTTCTTCGCAAGCAAAACGTGCGGAATATATTGTCGAAACGTGTAGAAGATATTAGTAAACGGTATTTGCTCGTTCTATATACAATAGTAAGGTATGTTCACACTTGTAACTTCAATTATACGATTATAAAGCAGCATTTACGATTATTTTCTAAGCTGTGTTTATAATAATATTCGTAGATTACCCCTCAAATATATGGACGCAAACACAGTGCACCGTTGGATGCAAGATTCGTTCTCATTTTCTTTTATCGATGTTCTAATAAAAATGTTTAATCGTTCAATGGGGCATTTCTTATTTCAAAGTATCTTCTATTGTTCGGTTATATTAAAAATTCCCTAACTGTCAATTTTCATTCAATTTTTACAATTGTAAGAAGTTCAAGAGCTCCGGTCACCAATGACCACCGTGCTGTCACAGGAGAAACCGTAGCCGGTCAAAGATGACCAACGTGGCAGTCAAAGTGTTAAGAGGGAAAACGCGTTTAGAAACCTTTTACACACGAAATAACTCGATTAACGTTAGAATTTGAAGCGTAGCGTTGCGCGAATGTATTTTTACGATCGTATTTTTCAAGAAAATGTAAAAGCAAATTTTGTTTCCTGAGCTTTGCATTTAAAACACCGCTAATTCCCTCAAACTTACAGCGTAGGTTTAGAATAACAGTTTGCATCCGATACCATTGTACGGCACTCGAGGTGAAGTGGGGCCGAGTCGACGTGAAGCGATAAAAATTTCAAGAGCCGGAGGAAAAACTTGACATTTCGCAGCGGAGTTTCGTTAACCCTGTCGCGATCGATGCGCATACTGAAAAGGAGCGCGAGCGTAAATTCGTCGCACAATGCGCTATCATTTCAATGGACTTTTATTTGAAACGCGGCACGGTTCTTTCGCCGAAGCGCGAATAAAGCGCACGTGCCGCAAAATTAACCTACGCGAAATGAGAAAACGGTTTTATGGTCGAAGCGTGGAAACGAAGTTATTAAATAACTCGATCCGCGCGCAGAAATAGAATTTTCCAATCAAATCAGACTCGCTCAGACCGATTTCAGGTATCGATCGTGTGATTCGTACGGAGCAACTTCGCATCAGGTGCGAAAGAAATCTCGCATTACGAAATAGGATGTTGCTTTCGTATCTCTTTGAAGGAAAACCATCGGTTCGCCAAACACTCCGCTATTTCGTGCGGTGCAGAACGAATGTTAGGCGAAAGAGAGTAAAGAGAAAGGTAACAGTCGCCTTCCTCGATTTCGTGTCATTTTTTATCACACACTAGTTAGTTTTTTGATCTAAGGATTCTCTTCGATCAATGAGAAATCCGAAAGTTACTTTCTGCTGAGATTTCTTTTTTCGTGGTTGTTGAGAATTGTGGATCTTAATCGCCGAAATAAAAGTAGAGGAACACTAAGGCTACACTTAGAATTCATATTAAAATAGTTTTATTTATTTATTTAATAAACGATTTGCAAGATCTTCGTCGATGTACATTTGCACGTGTCTCGGCACTCTCTTCGTCTCACCATCTTCCATACCACGCTGCCAATGGAACAGTTCCATTCGTCTGGTTTTCGAGACGCCGTGCACACATATACTTCCGTACATTCATATTCACATACGTGTGTCACTACTACGCGACCAATCTAGTCTAACACACAAAATTATACGTATCTCAACAGTGGTAACAGAAGCCTTATGTGGTATAATATATCTTGAAAAGATGAAATAAAACCACTCGAATGTAATCGATTTATTTCTATTTGCGAAATTATTTTTACTGGCCCGTCTTTTAATCGAAATGAATCACTTGATTATCGGGGATATGTGTTACGTTGCAGGTATTATTTTCATGAAACTTCCACCAGTTAAATATTCCAGAGTACTGAAAATACAGTTCCGTATTCACGCAATATTCTGCATATTGGATAAAGCAAAGTCGTCCGTCAAAGCTTTGTCAGTCAAATTCCTCCGGTTCTTGCGAATATCCATTTTGCCACGTGTAGTCAGAGCGAAAAAGGGATATTTTGTTCTCACGACGAACAAACCTGTCTATTTTTACTCCGAGTATTAACCAATCTAGCCAACTATGCTCGACTTCTGTTTTATCATTTGCTCTATAAATGGAACGATTAAGTGCTCGAAGTTGTTTAATATTCAGTATATTCGTTTCCAAAGTTGCCAATCAATTATTAACCATGATTTAATTAAATAAATTACTTCCACTTATTGGAAATGTTATTATCTAATAAGCAATGATCGGAGTTAACAAAAGTTCAGAAAATGTGTATCAAGCGAATAACTCGGATCGATAAAATGATTTTGGGCGAAGAATGGATACATTTTGTGGTATTAAAAAAAAAAAAAAAAAAAACTGTCGTGCAACTGGATTCTCATTTTTGGAAAATTCTATCATGCTTTTTGTCAAACAGGCTGTTCCCTCTGTGATTTCTAATTGTCTGCTTAACTAGGGCAAATAATTTTAACGTTACTCAAATGACAGACACTCATTAAACAACTTGGCTTATTTATTAAAATATTTGAAATGCCGGTGTGTCAAAATTTTTGAAATTTCTTATTGGCGTTTAATGAGCAATGCGACAAGCAGCGTGTAAATGAGAAAAAACGACTGCTATTAATAAAATTCTGATACACAAAAGATGTATCTATACGATATAAGTAAAGTTTACAAGCTTTGTCCTTCGTTTTTATTAAATTTCATGCATTTAAAAAACTGCAAAAAATTAAAGTCACGCGTTTTTAAACAAAGGTGCAAGTTTGAAGGATTTTCATCCCTATAATGTTATATCTGGACGTATTAAAAATACGTGGAACCTCGATGTGAAAAAGTTTCGGATATTCTTTCGAAATCCCTTTCTGATGCAGAGGGATTAAAACGTGAAAAATATTACAATTGATATAGAGCAAACAACAAAGGTTAAACAATGATTTCAACGGAACTCGGAGGTAACGTGATGACCAGATAAAAAGGGAAAATATCGTCATTTGAAATATCATAGAATTATTTCCACTTCATTCCACATCTTAATTTCTCGATTTACCAAACATTTCTTCTGTACATTTATCCACATTTAAAGTAGATCTTGGTTTAATTTAATCGCTGTTGCTTCCAATTAACTATAAGAAATAAACAAAGTCATTATTTGTCAAAAGATAAGAAATGGACCATAGCGAAATTTACGGAAATGGTTTGAATAAAAAGATATATATCTGAATATTTGTAAAAGAAAAGTTTACATATCGAGATATTACGTGAAAAGATGAACATTTCAAGTAACAAAAAGATACTTTAATTATCCACCGTCATATCTATTTCAATATCGAGTTTATTATATCACATCGTCTTTCCTCGCAAACATCGCTTTGCACGCGATAAAACTTTTATTGCGTCAACTTCCATCATCTTTTATTCGAACATAAAATATTTCGGTATCTGAACATGCGCCTTTATTAAAACGTTATTTTTCCTTATGTCCTTATGTCGCGTCTCTCTTTAACTTCACCCATTCTACTTCGTTGTAACGTCACGCAGGAATCTTCCTGAAATAAATAAATTTCACTAGCTACCACGTTCAAAGCTAAAAATACAACTACTTTCACTTCAAAAAAATCACGCAAATTTCACGTTGCCATTCGTATTCGAAGCATTTACCATTTTCTTTACCAACAAATTTTAATTCCTCGAATATCATTGACATTTCTTAGAGATATAACACAATGCACTTTATCCTATAAAGCCTTCTCAGCTCGAATAACACGAACCGTACTATGTACATGCAGTATATCCTCTCATCGTGAGCAAGCTGACTTAAGTGAGAACATCTGAAAGCCCGACTCTCCATTCGCATGAAAAGCAGCAATCTTCTTTCGACCCTCCGAACCGTCGTGTTATTTCAGATCTGATTCTACTCTACCAGTTTCTTTCTCAACAAAGGACCCGTGGGTAATCTCGTTTGCCGGCTGTTCCGATCGAATTCAATCATGCTAATCGTAACAGGGGAAACACAGCTCAGGACAGTCTCTATCCGCGAATCTGTGAAACTGTTTGATGTAACAACTTCTGAGAAAACAATTCGCACGGAACACAGTTAACGAGAACCTATTCTTGCTTGGCAAACGTTGTTTTAGCGGTACAATCAATGCTGAATCGCAGCTGCTACCTGTACGCGTATACCGTTTGAGTTGTTAACTGCAATTTGTCGCAGCCTCGCCGTTTCTCGGAAAACGGTCACCGAGTATCGTCGTTGATTATGCGAGTATTCAGTTTATGATCGAATCGAAGCCTACGAACGGTCGCGTAGCATATTTTGGGAAAATTATTTTCTTATTTCTTATTCTTGTACCTTTTGTATTGTAAAAATTTACACTTCTTCCTTTGTAATTTTATTTGGTTGTCCGTTCAGTGTCTTTCTTTTACGGACACGTGTTTTACAACGACGCATCTTTATACAAATATGAAAGCTAATCTGTCGAACGTGATCTTGATAAAACAAAATGGATAATTCGATAAAATAATGTCAAATGTTGTGTAAACTTTACTAATATTTACGTTTCTTTATATAAGATTTATTTTGTTGTATTTAGCAGACAACCTCTGCAATGTTTGCCACGTACTTCGCAGAAATTGTGGAATTTTTATTTCAATTTATTACTTTTTACGAAATATTCTGGACTGGTTGAAAGCTCGCGGAATATTCGTTTAATTTCGATTTGTTTCGAATTCTTTGTCCGAATTTGTAATATTATGGAATTTTATCGGTACATTTCGCTGATTATTCGAGAGGAAATTTATAGAATAGTACGAGGAAGGCTGACATAATTGCCGTATGAAATATTTTTACGAAATTTTACGAATATTCTGTAATACGTTTGCATGGAAATTTATAAACAGTTCGAAACACAAGCGGATAGGCAGCAGCTACTACAAAGGAATAAAGTATTTTCATAAAACCTCGCAAAATTGTTCTGATATTTTTTATATTATCTGTTTAAATAGAAAATCGTAGGTACGTCGACAGAGGAGCAGCCTACAAGCTACTACTTTTATAACTTTGGCTATTTTTGAGAAATTTTATTGAATTTTACCTATCCCATAATTCGTTTGATTAAAGATTTTTCATACCGTCTATAGAACCTGAAAATTCTAATTTTGTCAGACCAGATAGTTTCGAAAAATTCCATAGAATATTTACCGATGCTAATATATTCTGCGATTCGTTGGAGTAAAAAGTTTGTAATACGAACGAAGCAGCGAGTACTAGTCTTGTCACGTAAAATAGCTTTCAAATGTTTCGTAGAATTTTATTAATTTCGGTATATCCTGCAATTCGTTCGAATATTTATAGATACCTGAATATAACTATATATGTGGTATTTCATCTTTACATAAATGTAGTATCCAAATGGGTCTTAGAGAGAAAGGACAAGTAATGATGTTTTGATTTAATATATATTATTAAGAGCAACGAAATGATTACAATGCGGTTCTACGTTCTATTCTCGCATGCGGCTTTCTGCTTCCCAACTCAAGCTCTGCCCACTCCGCACACTCCACACGCTCTCCACACTCTCTACACTCTACACGCTCTGCACGCTCTACACGCTCTGCAGGCTCTGCACACTCTGCACACTCTGCACACTCTGCCTTTTCCCGTTCTTCGGAACAGGTATCCCGAAACCCCCGTGGTCAAGGTCACGCAGCCTTTTCACGAAAACTGTCCACTTAAAGGACCCAACGGTACATTGATGCTAAACGGTACTTTGTTTACAGTTCGGCCGATACCTTAGGCCTTTTGGCCCCGATACTACATAAACAAAAAGGAAGTGAAAATGTTGACCGTGAAACTTGCGAAAAAAAAGCTCGTTAATCGTTTCGTTCCTATGCAGAAGCGTCCGTTCGCTGCATCAAAATGACGAACAGAGGAAAACATTTCCTATTCTATTGACAAAAGTTCGAAGACGTGCTCCGACAACCGCCCACGCAAACAGGTCGAGAGAATCTCATTGCAACTATTCTCACGTTCCGATCGAATTCATTGTTTGACGAAACAAAACACGCAGATAGTGAACCATCCTCTGTCATTAATTCACTTTGCCTTTGCAATCGATTCTTCGATATTAGTTTGACCGGCAATTTTCAGCGCAGCGTAATGTGTACCTGTATCCGAATTGCCTGTAATGATCGTCATCGACGTTCAAACTGCCAGTGTGTGACGTGTATTATAGCTAAGCTGTTCTATGTTCAAATCAGTGCAATTGGTATTTACAGTAACCGAAACAAATAGATTCGTATAACTACGGTGAGGAAGAAAAATACGTGGATAGGTAAATGGCGGTAAAGGCAACGAAATATTACTGTTTAGAAAAGTACTGTCCTGATTCTCTATTTTTAGTCATTTAAATTAGACTTAAGACGTTTTCACTTATTCGTTATTTCTTAACATCGACCCTCCTCGATTATATCTTTCTTATAATCCGTCGATTCCTCGTCCGTTCCAAATCAAATTGCAACGGATCGAAGAATGTATAGAGAGTTTGCCGAAGGGTCCTCGAAAGAGAAGCACATCAATTAAGAGGATTGTTTCGTTTGGTTGCAGCCGATGCTCGCTGAAACGAAACGCGGTGGCGCCAGCGGGGCCGATGAGGGAGAAGAAGATGGAGTGGAATATTACAGGCTCAGGTCGTTTTCCATAACAGCGAATGGGGTCTATAACCTCGGCGATTCGCTGAAGAGCCGACGTAGCAAGAGTATCAACAGCGTCACATCCTCTGGCACTAGCTGCAGCAGCACCAGGGAGGCCAGGTTATTGAGGTGAGAATAAATCAGTGTATAAAGCACATGTCGCGCATATCCATTATACATGGGACGTTGTTCGACTATAACAGCGACTATAACAAACGGTTAAAACGCGTGACAAAGGCTAGACACGCATTAGGTATAGAATGTCGAGACTTTTGTTGAAACAAAGGAAACCTATACGTAACATTTACCACTATGTAAAGCTGTTGGAACATCACACAGGGGTAAGGACAACGTTCCCCTCTCTTTTGTACGTCGTCACGCGATGCTATATATAGTGGGAAAAAGTTACGTGTATATTCCTCGAACACTTACTATGGGAAAATGTTGTGCCTATATTGCTTGAACACCTGTCGCGGAAAAGCGTCATGTGTATATTCCTTGAACACATATCATGGAAAAATGTTATGTGAATATTCGTTGAACGCCTGTCGTGGAAAAGCGTCATGTGTATATTCTTTGAACATATATCATGGAAAAATGTTACGTGCGCATTCTTTGAACATTTACTATGGGAAAATGTTATGCGTATATTCCTTGAACACCTGTCGTGGAAAAGCGTCATGTGTATATTCCTTGAACACATATCATGGGAAAATGTTATGTGAATATTCGTTGAACACCTGTCGTGGAAAAGCATCATGTGTATATTCTTTGAACACATGTCATGGAAAAATGTTACGTGCGTATTCTTTGAACATTTACTATAGGGAAATGTTATGCGTACATTCCTTGAACAGCTGTCGTGGAAAAGCTTTATATGTATATTCTTTGAACACTTATCAGGGAAAAACTTTATGTGTATATTTCTATTGCGCCTAATTACGTAAAAGTATATTTTAATTTCATTGGTTGGCTGTCACGATTATATTGATAAAACTTAAAACTAATCTGAAAAAAATATACAGATACGAAATACAAGATATAGAAGATATCTATATAAAATTTCAGATTAGTTTCAAGTTTTATCGGTATAATCGTGACAGCCGACTAATGAAATTTCAAAATATTTTTGTAGAATACGCAATTACGTAGAATATAAATATACACGTAATATTTTTCATTAATACACAAGATATCTATCAGCATATGCCGACAAATACACAAGCTTATTTTTATAATTGTATCAAGTCTGCCGAAAGTACTTAGTCTTCCCCTCCAAATATTATTCCTCCGCCAATCTGTCAGATTTACACGGTAGACATTTACACGTGGCATAGCACAGACTGTGTTATACGTCAGATGAATTTGACTTGTAGATGAATCTTGCACCACGATTCGTACTGTACGCGGATCATCCGTCACGCATGTGTATGTATGCAGCTGCGTTTACGCTAAAAACTACCATCCCCTTGAAACTATTATATCTACTTATCGATATTACGATACGAAGTACCATTTGTCACGAATAGCGGTAACAGCAAGTAGGTCGATCTACGTGAAAACCTGCTAATACGATAACATACATCACGTCCAAAATAGCATAATATCTTGGCCCTAATGTGCATACTATCTCAAGTTAAATGACACGCTATATCGTGTACTGCTTCCTCGGATTTATCTTTCCTCGAAGATGCCCTTGAAGAATAGCGCCAAGCGTAGGTAAAGGCATAAAAGACGCAATAAAAAATCAGGGCAGATTTTCTCCTACAAAACGTCCACGGAAATACTGTTCTCCGTATCGTACGCGGTTCTTTGTTCAAGAAAGCTAACTCATAAATTCCAAGTCCTTGTCCCCTCGTGCTATTACACACATATCGGGCTTACGATACGTCGATTGCCATTGGGGAACCATCGCTGTTGTAAAACTTTCGCAAGAAAGTCGATTGATAAGTCCTGGGCATGCGCCATTTCTTAAGAAAATACGTAATCCTTAAAGCGCAGCTGACTTCCCTCTCGCTTCGATATTTTCTCTCGACCGCACAATATTTTCGATAGTTGTACGGAATACAGTACGCCTGACCGATTTCAACCAGCTTCGAATATATCGCCTAGATCGATCTTCTGAACAAACATTTCCCTGTACGTGTGACCACCGCACAATCTTCGTTTCCTAGATATTCGCAAAAACCTTTAATTAAATTCAGTTTTCATTTACAATTCATTCTGACATACGCGCGAGTGACTGGATTTTTATTACCTGAATCCAATTAGCCAGAAACCGACTAAAGTCACCCAAAATTTAATCCGTTCGTGCTGACCATCTTCGACGCTAACGCGACCCAATTTTCATTCCACGCGATCCTTCAAGCGTATCGTAAATTCCATTAGTAGCAATTATCGTTATTTACAGATGTATCATCGTATATTGTCAAACGTGTTTCTATCTGTAACTGACAAAGTAAACCCGTGGGTGGTTATCGTTAGATTACGTGCGACGAACGTGTATACGTATCTGCTGACTCTAACTGTTAGTACACGCTACGTACGTGACGAACAGACAGATAAGACACGGCGCAAACATTTCGCACATCGGTAGATTCATTGAAAATTATTTCACGTTGCTACTCACTGCTCTAGCCCAACCCACGAACCGCTCATCCTCTTTCTTCTCCTTTTTTCTCTTCGTTCGAACAACGTTAAGAACGGCTATCTCTTTCATCGACAAGTTACACGTAGTTTGAGTTATATAAAAATACAAACATAAAATGTAACGTAAATTGTATCGCGTTTTTACGATTCGACAGCCAGCGAATACAAGTTGTTCGGAAGATAAACGTTAATAAGATATTTCAAGATCGTCGAAATGGGCACCACTTGCCAGTCTAATTACCACATTTTCTCCAAAACTTCGGTAATATCGTTACAAGCACCGAAGTAATTTCTCCTTTAATTCTACCATTTGCATACAATGACGGCAAATCGCTCGCGTTCGAAAGTGCTACGAACAGCTTTTCATTTCGCCAAGGTCGATTCCTAAGAATGGACTAACTGAACTTTCCAGCGCCAGCGTTGCAGTGGCGAGATATTTCGGCCTCGATCCTCGACGTCTGCCACTCGTCTTCCTCTCGTCGAGCAATTAACAACCGCGTAATTACCGTCGAGCAATTACAGCCGACGCGCGGTGTCGGTGGGACGAGCGGAGGCCGAAAGATTCTACGCGGTTACGGCTCTACTTAAACGAATTAAAGGCCCTTTCTCGCGCTCCTCTGACTTTCGCGCTCCTCTGTCTCTCGCGTTCGTCTCGCGTAATTCCGGCGCGGCGGTGTCTGCCTGTTCGTCGAGTCCCAAAAGGTTATCCCGCGCCGCGAGACGATCGCACGGCCGATGAAACAAGACGCAATCTCGGCAAGTGCTCTTCCGCGAGAAAAAATGCCGATAATTATGAGCAACGCCGGTCGACCACCGCTTGAACGCAGCGAGGCGTAAACGGGTGTACGCGTTGCTGATGGGACGGGATGCAACATGAGGCTATCCCTGATGAGAAAATAAGAATAAAGTACATGGAACAGAATATCTTGGTCCTCAGTTTTCGCGAAAATTGACTTTGGATAATTCGTTCGATATTAAGTGATCGTGGATTGTCATTAGGTGATATTGACAAAATCCGCAATCACTTAGTTGCCAACCCAATATTCGACGTAGCTGTATGTACGTGGATTGGATCGCAGCTACAGAGCAGGCGCGAGTAAACGATCAGAAGAAGGTTTGTGATACGCGCGAGAATAAGCGAGAAGCGTGGAATATGATTCTTTCGTTCAACGCTTGGTTTTCAAGACAACACGAGCACGCTAAATTTTCAAATTCGTTTCTTCTCAGAAACAGGGCGTCTTAGGGACAAATTTTATTTTCCACGCGTAGAACAATATACTAGCAATGTACCACTAACTTATTTTCGTCCATTTAGTCGGAAATTAGCGGCGTGCGAATACTTTTTCTCGAGAAAGTATGCCTCGGACGAAAAGAATTTTACTCTTACACGTTTTCTTCTTCTTTCTTCGCAAAGAATCAGCCCATAGCCGCGTGCACGTTGAACCGCGCCCTGTATATTTTCAGGCAGTTTCCAACTTTGATATTTCGCTGATACTTCAGAAACAAACAAGTTGTTAAAAGAAAAGTGCAAACAATTTTAGTTTCCCGTTTCCCTTCCCGTGCAACGTAGCCTGCAATTTCTCTGTGAAATATATTTTTCCTGCAACGTGATATTCCAAAAATTGTTCCAACCATTCGCGTTCCGCTTACGTACGCGACACGAGTAAACTGCTTCTAATACGATTAGAAGATAGCGAATCGGCAGAACAGTCGGAAATAGCGCCGCGGTTGCAGCGGGTATTAGCTTCTAAAAAGAAATAGAAGAATGACCAGGAAATGAGGATAGGAGAGGTATGGGGCGAGTGACAGAAAATCGAAGGAAGACACGCCGGGAATTGTGCAAGCTGACAGGAAAGCCTCGTATTTGTCAGAAATAGGGGTGGCTTTTTCCCTTTGCCGCGCAAGGCGCGCTTCCTGTTGCCAGTGCGTTCTCTCGAAACCGGAAAATTACGTTGAATCTGCCGCTGATGTTGGGCCGAATAAAAAAGAACCCAGACTCGTCCAAATTTCGACAAATTTCCATTCGAACGTAAATGTTTCGAACGTTTAAACGATTTTGCCTCCGAAACGCGTATCTCGTGCCTGTAAATATACGCTACGCCGCTTTAATTACTTCGAATCTCTTCGTTTTTCTGTTCTTCCGGCGTGTATCTCCGATTGGCAAATAATTATTTTCCGAATATTTACAAAAGCGTGTATGTAATATCGTTAATGGATTAAAAATGTTCTCAAGTTTTCAGAAATAACGAAAACCGATCAATTTACGGAATGTCGAAACCTTATCGAACGAAGATAACTCGTGAGACTGTTTCTTCGCCAGTTTCACAAAGACCCGAAGAAAAATATAATTTATAAGGTGCATATGAAAAATCAGGAGAGAAGAGAAGAAGTGCGATGCGTTGTTGGTGTATCGTGGAGACTTAAACTGACGTCATGTTATATTCACGAAGGTCGTTTCAGTTTCATAAAAATGAAAGATAAAACGGTAGAATGATAATACCTGCAGAAATAGAACAGACTGCGATAAAGCGACCTGGGGCTACTAGCTTTTGCTTTTATACCTCGTTACGACTGCACATGTGTACGTTTATATTCGTTTACTTATGTAATTAAGCGTTCTTCGGCGAGTTTCTTCTTTCCTTTAATAGCTTGGAAAATCTACTAAAATCGTCAGACACGTGATTCTTCGTAAGAGATCGTAGCGAGTGAAACGCGATTTGTTCCAAGCAGACCGTCTGATCAAGCGTATTCTCGTTCCACTGAATTCTTTGCTCGACCTTCCTTTTAAGAACCACGTGCATTGCGATAGAATTTACCGGTGAATTTATCAATGTAACGCAAGAAGATTACGTCGTCGACGTGAGCTGGCAACGCGTCGAATCTTCGGATTATTTTTCCGTAGAACACGAAGAACACCGTGTATCATATGCTCTGCGAATACTGAAAATTCTGAAAATTCGAAGATAGAACACAAGCTAAATCGATCGCGCGAAATTATCTGGACAGTGACAATGGAACACGCTACAGTCTCTGCTTGTTTCCAAAATTTATGCAACAAATCTTAAAATCCTTGAACACTCGCACCAAACAAATAATAATCTGCCAACGAAACTAAAATCCGTGTTCCCTGTTCCGTGAACTTCCTTCTATTCCCCGGACGAGAATGCAACGACGCTGAACGTAAAAAGACCGACGACGATGCAGACGAGTAAGACGATGAACTCTGTTTTTCCGATGTCGTCGATCGATACGAGTCTCAGAGTCAGCCGCATATTCACCGCGCGCTTTCTATCTATGATGTTTCAGCTCGGCGTCACAGCTTTCAGGCATGGAAGCAGAGGAAGACACGAGCAACGAACGAGTGGCCACTTACAAAGTCGGCATGTTGGGTGCATCCGGGGTTGGGAAAACCGCCCTCACCGCCCAGTTCACCACCAGCGACTATATTTGCGCCTATGACACTTCCCTGGGTGAGTGTACGTCGCGTTCCCTCGTTTTCCATAGTTGCAGAAATATCCACGTTTTTATTTGTAAGAGTAGACTGCGAACGTTCGTGCGGGAAACTTCATTTACGACAGAGGAGGGTGTCAGAAAATGGCCACTTTTTGCACGTCCACGGTGATGCGATGGGAAAGTTGAAACAGATGAGCGCGAAGATAAAAAAGAAATGGCAATGGTCAAACTTTATCTTCGTCTTCCGCAGGTACCGATCCATCTACGAAATGACTCTGGAAATTCAGCCGGAAAATCGGTGGAAGTTTAGCATCGAGGAAATCCGATAGGGACAGCGATCCAACCACAAGTTCGTCAACTTTCCACCGACTTTGGCTTCCAACGCGCGAACAAAATATTTTCAATTAACTACGGAGCCGCTGGAATGGAATTTTATTTCGATGAAACCCTTCGTTGATAGGTCGTTTCTCGATCCGATATTTTTCGTAGTCGATGAAATCGGACGCTGATACGATTTGCCATTCAAAGTGCTCGTTCCGAACGCGTCGAAGCTGTCGGTCGCAATGCAGCAAAGTCCTATTTATCTGTTTACGTGTTCCCAGCTAATAACATTTCTGGTTATTCCGATGTCTGTCGCGCTCCGTAGTTACTTCAAACGAAAGTGTTTTACGCTAATTCTATTTCTGAACCGAGTGCAATTCGTTCGTGACACTCGACGCATACGTATACGGATACGGGTTGAGCAAGCGTACCGTTGGCTATCGTTCTCGGACACCAGAAACCTGACGATACTTGGGATTTGCTCGATTTTAAACTCCGATTGATTTGTCAGAAGAAGCTGCCAAGGATTATTACGTCGATTCAGATGAATAATCATTTTGCGGCTGGCTGAGAATTTGAGAAAAATTAGGATTAAGTGCAAGGTATCTCTCGTTTCTCTTTTTCAAGTTTCCCATCGCATTTGGGGCAAATAGTAATGACGTTTTTTCCTCCTCTTCTTAAGTGGCCTGCAAGAACGTTCGCTAGCACATCCAGAAAATGACCATTTTGTGAACATCCTCTTTTGGAAGCGCAGAAATGCACGAGATGTATTTAACGTGTAAAAATATACAAAATATTATTTAAAGTATGTTGTTATAACATTTAATAAGTGAAACAAATTCCTACTTGGGTTTCATATATTTCTTTTTTCTTCTTTTTTTTTGGTCATTTAATTTTTAGTTTAGTTGATAGAAATATGAATTTAAATAAACATTCGCTGTCTATAGTGGGATTAATATTTATAAAAGGTGAAGATTATTTGAAAGTAATTACATCCTGGCTTCGTGTGAAATGAATCGAGTATTTTCCTTTGGATCGTGTCTCAAAAATTCTGATGACCCCTTTTTTTAGGACAACCAAATACCGGAAGATCGTATAGCGGATATATGCGAATAGCTGTTTCAGATGAAAATAAAAGGAACGTAAATAAAAACAGTTTCTAGTTTGACTGTGCTTTTCAATCGCAGAAAAACTTTGGCAAAAGTTTCGTGTAAATTAGACGCAGTTAGAAACGTTAGAAACTTTCACGTAAAACCTGAGTCGACATTTTCCAACGACGTGTATCGCTAAAAGTAAAATCACAAAATCGTAAGGAAAGGAAAGACGCGCGTCAAGGCAAAGGATTTGCGAACGAGCGTGACTCTGCGATACTTTGATTACAAAAATATTTGTGTTCCATTTAAAGCGATATCGAAATTGGAAACAAAGGAACGGAAAAGGAGAAAATATCGGAAAGACCCGGAATTTGCAAAATGTTTTGTACCCTTTGTCAACGGCGACCAAATCGCTTTGTTAGGTATAACCCACTTTTCATTGCGTCGCAGGATTTGCTGACCCGATTTGCAAAAACGCGAATGAATTCGTTATGAAACAGGAAACGCTACTTTCACGGTATAAACGCAAAAATACTGATAATAAACGAAAGAATAATTACGCGGCTATTTCTTCTTTAATGTCCGATATTTAGTATTCTATGTTTGTTTAATGGAAGATCGAACGGTAATTTAAAAAGAACGAATCGAGAAAGAAGATCAATAATTAACGTCCTATTCGTTCTATTAAAATGCAAATGTACAAGGTCTTGTAAATGGCAAGTTTCTTCTGTTTCAGCCTCTGCCTCCCCTATTTTCTTCTCTTTTCGCATACGTGTTCTTTACGTATTATCTGCTTCCTGTTTGTATCCTAATGGGAATTTCTTTCCCTCGCAACGAATAAATAAATAAATAAATAAACGTAATCTTAATGTGATATTTTAAGCTTATTATGATTTTATTTATGATGTTTAACGTGTAGACTTCTTGTTCGAAAATTTAAATTTCTAAACATTCTGGAATCAAATATCATTTAGATAATTGTACACTCTCTGTTGTCTACACCGTTTTTAGAATAAAAAAAATATTGCCGCGTTTTTCGCCGTAAAGCGAACCGTCTGATTAATTCCAAAATGAAAGAAGAAGAGGGAAGAAGGAGAAAGGTCATGATTTTCCGTGTATTTATTTTCGTTCTATGGAACAGGAAAAAATTAGATATTTGTTTTGAAACGACTTTTTTGAAATTACGTATTTGAAGCTATTTCGTCCGTTGCAAAAAGTACAGCCCTTTCCTTTTTTCTCTCTTTTCTGTGTTTACATCCAGTGAAACAAATATAGAAATATCGAATTAATCGGGTATCATGTTTTAATAAGGGATTTCGCTAAATTCGCGCTTTAAAGGTTCAAAGTGTCAAATGTTCCGCTTAATCGAGTTTCGCAGAAAAGAATCGCGCGAACAACTGCACAGTTTGTTACACGATTTTAATTAACTTGCAATCCGGAAGCGTTACTTTTGTAAACGCGTCGGCTGCCCTTGAACCGTTCACCTGTGCACGTAATTAACATGTTCAATACCGTGGAATATTTAGAGTCGCCGTTGAAAAAAATGAACGAACGGCTTGACAGAAATATTTTTAATTAAAGCCAGCCCGGGGTCTGGTTATTATCGAACAAAGCGATGCAAAACCTACGGACAAAGGAAATTTCAAAATTGCAGAATCAATAACTGTGCACGTGAAAACATTTTCTGTTTTCGGCCCTTTCTCCCCGTTGTTTTTCTGTTTTCTTTTACCCCTCGACGAGCAACGAGCAGCCGTCAAATTAGAAAATTATTTTATTTCCGTAAAAATTATATTCGAAGCTGAAGAAATCGAAAAATCCCGAAATCGAGGACACTTCGTTTTCATTGATTTAATCGGTTAGCTGTTTTTGACGAGTATACTCGTCGCGAAGAGACAACGATACTTTGTCTTATGCCAAGCCATAATAAAATATCGAAACGATCATTTCGTTACAACTTGATTCTATGTTATAACAGCCACGCGTACTCTGTGCTCGACGAGTATACTCGTCGTCGCTTACAATGTTTCGATTCAATGCTTTCAAACAGGTCGCAACTAGTTAACGTATTACACGTATTTTAATATTTCCAGATACGTTTCTACGTTGATATATTTAACCAAATACAATAGCAAAAATATTATGCAAATTATGTAATACGCGTAGGTGAAACGGTATCGCAATGAGTAATTTTCAACTGTCGGTTTGATTTGTTTCAGACGAGGAATACGGACAGAAAAGTGTTTCCGTGATGCTCAATGGCCAAGAAACAGAATTAGAAATCATAGATCACCCCACGGCGGAGATGTCGGTAAGCTTAATTACGTAATTACGATGAAACCCCCTTTATCCAACACGGTCCACTAATTCTACCCATTTCTTCGTTGTTTATTCATTCGTGTAATCGGAATTAATTTTCATATAACATTCCAGGAAGTGAACGCCAAGTGGGCGCCTTCCCTCGTAAGGCAAAAACATTTGTTCGTGCAAGCGTGTAAGGCACCTGAACTCGGATAACAGAAATTAACGCTAGAACTACCGGTGGTTAACACGAAGCTGCTTGTACCAAAACCAGTGAAAATGACTGATCTTTAAAAAATACCTAATAATAGAATATTTGTATATTTATCGATTCGTTACTTTCTTACTGAAGGAATTCCATGTCATGTAGCACATTTTTTGGTGTTATTAATTCATCTGGGACCATGGTCGACCTAAAGGAGGGTTGACACATTTATAAGATCGTAGAACCAGTCATTTTGAGCGCTGTGGCATTTCTAGCGTTAGCATTTAGCGTTCTAGCGATCGCTAAAAGTTTGAAAAACCTGTGGGAGGTTGTACAAAACGAGGAAACTGGTTAATTGGGCTTCGATAAACAGATTGCAGGACCCTTTTACACTTTGACAAGTACCATTCATTTTGACTGGTATTGGTATAAATAGCCTTGATACAAAATTATCTTCAGTTTGAATACATAAAAAAGAAAATAAAATTCATTATATTATTCTTTCAATTATCGTTGCGAAAGTGATCACATCATTGCGGAGAAAAGATATAACATGAAGTAGGAATTGTAAGATAAAATTGTAAAACCAGTCAATTTGACTGGTGTGCTAGTTCTGGTGTTAAGAAAAAACATGTTCGATAAATCCGACGATTCACTAACGTCAGGCACTCTGCTAAATCTGATAATGTCCTCGCTTCAACATACGTACATTTATATAACTTCTACCCATCTTTATTTATTTAATTATACATATACAAATACTCTGCGCATTCCTTTCTCGCTGCGTCTCTATTCTCTTCCATTTCTTCTTGTTTTTATCTTCTTCGGCCGCATTCATCGCGCAGCGTCCCTACGCTCGAACTTCTGCGGTTAGAGGTTTAGCTTGCTTATTAAAATTGGCGGACTTATTTCTACTTGACATCGTATTACCTTTATCTCGATGGAAACACGCGGAATTATATTGTACATCTAATTTGCTACGAGTTGTAAAAGAAAAAAGAAAAGAAACACGAGGTGAAGGGTGTAGTAGAATCTTGATAAAATTGAACTTTCTTCTCTCTTGAAAGAAAATTTCGTTTAATCTTTTATACGTCCCTGGATTTCTCTTTTAACCCGCTGCTGCCGACTATGCACGCGTTTCGCATGAAACGGGACTTAATTTTATAAATACTTCGGCATTATTTATGCTTGTATCTTTCTATATCGCGGTACGTGTCGTCTATTTACGTCGTCACGTATCTTTAGATATGCTTTAGATATGGTCGACTCTTCGTAATTTTAAATATACACAAAGGAAAAATACGAAAGTGTAAAGTTACCATCTCTTTCTCACTCGAAAAACATCTGATATTTATCCATTTGCAAGTAATAATCCGCTTGTCTGTTCTTATGGGAGTAGCAACCAGTAAAACACAAGAACATCCTAACGACTAACGAAACTTCCCTCTTTTATTTGTTCCAGGTGGAGACGTTCTGCTCGACGTACAATCCGGACGTTTACGTGGTGGTTTACTCCGTGGTGGACAGGCGTAGCTTGAAAATGGCCGAAGATACGTTGATGTATCTATGGAAGAGCGATTATATGGCTAGTCGTGGCGTGATTCTCGTCGGCAACAAAGTCGATCTCGAGAGGAAACGGGAGGTTCCATCCGTTGGTGCGTACGAGCAATAAGAAACGAACTTTGTAACCAACTATGGGGGTGGACTCGGTTATTTACTCGTTGGACGTGCGATACTGGCTTACACCGTCTCTTTGACTTTCTTTGCCACTCTCCAAGCTTTCCTTGGCGTTTATTCGCCATATTTTTGCGCGATCATACTTACACAAAATTTGCAACTTCCTCTTTTTCTTTATTTGGGTTATCTGCCTTTAGAATGTGCCCTGCTTGCGAGTTCGGTAAATTCTGCTGGATATAAATTATCACGTCGGTAACTTCCCCCAGGTTGTCGTCTTACAGCATCTCGCGAGATTCCTACGGCAGCATGTTCCTCCTTCGGAGGAGGATGTCCCTCGTTTAATCCGCCCTTTGTACGTCCACGGGGTTGGTTTCTCAGGACATTGCGCAATTCTTTTCTTATGTCTCGTTGCGTCTCTTAATTTTCTCTTGGACAGTTGGTATTTCTACATCTTTCCGTTCGATCTTCGTCCCTGATGTCAGCACGAGCCATTGACAACTCTTGCTCCGAGTGCCGTTTATTGCGGTGATTCGAATCTAACGACGTGGTGCTGATTCTTTGCCTCTGTTTCCCCATACAACTATTCCATAAGTCCATATGAGTTTGATCGTTGTCTTGTACATTGCCAATTTATCTTCTATGTCTTCCATGTCTGTCTCTTTTTTCATCTTCGTGTCTTCAATTATCTTTTACACCTGGTCTGTCCACGTGAGTTTCGAGACCAGGTGCAGTACTAGGTAATTAACTTTGGTTTAGTGGACGATCGTGTGATTTTGCTGGATATTCGATTGGCAATTTGGAGCTCGATTAAACGCGTGTAACATTATAGTTGGATTATAGTTGGCCACGTGAGTTTCGATTAGATCTCTTGCTTCGTTTGATTATTTATAATAAGAATATAAATAACCAAACTGTTCGGTCCAAAGTTTCCAAAAGTTTCTTTCGTTTCATAAGGAAATAATATTTATCATTTTATGGAATTATGTACGATCCATTTTCTTCCGAAAGAAACTTTCCAGACAACTTGATATATTCTAAATTCTACGCTCTACATGCCTAGGTTACGGTGAACGCAAAATAAAACCGCGTTTTCCATCTTAATTAACAATCGCCACGCGTAACTGCAATGAGTTACGTATTTCGGGATTTCTTGTTTCGAGTTTGAGTATCAAAATGTTCCGCGAACCATTGCAACGAGTTCCCTCGGACCACTAAAACGTTTTACACATTTGTTGAAACGAAAGCGCAATCGGGACGTAAAGATACGAAGATCGTAGGAAAGTTAAGTACTACATAAAAGAAGAAGTAACTTTTCTCTCGGTACAAAGATATAGCCCGGTGCAATCGCTAGAATTGCTCTCCGGGACCAGTTCACTGAATTTCCTTCTAACGTAAGAGCTTCTGAAACTAGGGAAGGTCAACGATAAATAAACTTGTTACTCGCGTTGATTAACATCAATTTTTATATTAATGAAAGCTGCTGCCGTGCTTATCGGTTTCCCGCTAACTGCACGGCCGTTCTGACGAAAGCTGATAGTTGCCACTTGGCGTGATCGTAATCGCTAGTCGCTTAATTACGCTTTCGTGCTCGTACGTATTAGACGAGATTCAGCGAAACCTAAATACCGCTAATTTGAATCAAGATTAGGCTTTCTTTCTCGTGCGTTAAGTATTATTAAGCAAAATTGATCATGCTAACAGCTACGTAACGTAATAATTAATTCTTTTCTTCGTTCTTTCATTTTGCATGTATTTATAGTACTTGAAGTAAACAAGCAATTTTCAATGACACGATCGTGAAGCTACACGTGAAGTGGCAGACACACGACGTGATCTATATTTATAATATTAAGGTATAAAGTATGAAGTATCAGCGGATAAATAGATCGTTGTACGAACTATGCTAGCTTTTGTTCTTCCGTCTTATTCTTTCTTTTGTAATCCCAGTGTTTTAGCTTTATTCGTTATTTGCCGTTGCCTTCTTTCAGTGTATTTTCCAGATTGTTGTTTCAGAAATTGGATGGAACAGGAAAATATAACAAAATGAAACGGATTTTTCTATGGCAGATTTTCTATGGACACGTAGATTAATACTTTACCGACTGATAACCGATTAATCGGGTTTCTGTCGCCGACGCTTACCGATCGATAGCCGATTAATCAGCTTTTTGCGATCAGTTACGTTGCTTTGCAAGCTGCCACAGCTTTATACCAATTTGAGAAACTTACCGTTCGCGATGAACGAAAAAAATGGTATTTGGAGAGTCTAAACCGAAACAGTGGCGGCGCCAGGGAGGATCTGCGGCCGAGCTACCGGTCGGACGTGCGTATGTCGTTGAACCGCTAGGGGTCAGTAAAGTGCTAACAGCTTCGAAATGTTTAATCGTTTTGATACATCTGTGCACATCGTATACTTAAGGATTGATTCTGTTGTAACAGAAAATCAGGAAATCCGAGAACGAATTTATCGTTCGTTGTTTAAACAGCGATCATTTTCGATCGGTAGAATTACGCGACGCAAAAATTGATCCGCCGTTTCTTCCTTCAACTGTCGGATCAATCTCGATAATTACGACTATTCGACGCAATAACTGGTGCGCTGTTTGTCATCTAAATAACGATAAATAAAATTCCATTGCAACGATTCCGATGCAACGTGAATAGTTGGCTCGAGGAAGATGTTGAGATAATATATAAAAATAAGAAAAATATCCTCTGTAATCAAACTGTTATCTCACTTGGTAATCTCTGTGTCAACAGTTGGCCGACGTTTGGCGAACAACTGCGGCTGCAAGTTCATCGAAACCTCGTCAGGACTTGCCCATCACGTGGACGAGCTGCTGGTCGGCATTCTAGCGCAGATTAAGCTGAATCCACAACGGGACCGCGACCAGGCAACCAGACGAAGAAGAAGCAAGCATCGTAGAAGGATCTTGAAACACCTGTTGGGCTTCAAAAGGAAAACGAAAAGCTGCGAGGATCTGTTCGTCCTCTAACGTTTGCCCGGCTCGAAGTAACGATTAAGAATACGTGAAAATTAGGTTTGTCGATCGTCCGATTCTTCTTTTCTGTGTACGTGAGAATCGATATATAGGATGTATAAAAAATGCTGAGATTAGACCTAAGGAACATGTAGTAGTCGTTAAAATAAAGAATAAGAAAAGCATCTTATAAATAGGGCGCGGATATTTATGCGAGCATATTTTTATGAATATAATAAGATAAAAGTGTTATCTAGATAGACAGTTAATTTTATTTACTAAAAACTACCATGTATTTAATTATGCGTTTTTGCTTATTACGTGGAACTTGGCGTATTTTGCCGCTAGCTTTCGAGATATTTTCAATTCCACGTAAACGCATAAAAATCCGCAACGTACTTGTAAATATTGGTACGAAAATCATTATTTTTCGAGATACGACACCAACTTTCTCAACTGCAAATTATCCTTATTAATTTATATGCGTTTTTTTTTCGTATATTATTTCATCGCGCTTTTGTATATTATCAATTCAATTATTATTCGATACTCGAATAACAACGAGAGGAAATCTAATTAAGTTTTTGAGTAACGTCAAGGGAATGAAAATACGTAAAAATATGGCGATCAATTTCTGGCCCCTTAACAGAAGCTTCTCGCACGCCTCTGAAGAAATGAAACTCGAGGATAGAATCCCTCGCAAGTCTCGATATTTTATTTATCTTTGCATACCAAATGTATTCTGTGCATTTTCACCTTCTTCAATTTTCCATGAATACTACATAAACCTACCATCTACAATAATAATAATTTTCGTACCAATATTTCTTAATACCTTCTTTCTTACTGTAACAACAATAACAACAATAATAATAATAATAACGATAACAATATTAATCGCCTATAGCGACTTTATCTCAGTATTTTCTAATATTCTAATTGTTCTTAATTTTATGCGTCGAAGCAGAAGGCTCTTGCTTCTGACATTGCTTATGCGAAATATTCTAAGTTGATTTTTGTCTAATTTCTTGTATATTAATTTCACTTGCTCTTTCTCGGTTATTAACAATACTTCAGGATGATATTCCGTTTGTAACATGCAATCTACACGCTGAATGCTGTGCACATTTGTACAATATATGCTCTTTGGTTTCTAGTTTGTAATTATTGCACATCGCAGCATTTTCCTAATCCACTGCTGAAATATATCGCCTCTACAGCTTAAGATAATTTCATCGCATCCGGTCGGTGTAAGCCGCGCTACGTCTCCTCTTATCGTCGTTTTTATTTTACCGAGTACTATATGTTCCAACTTCTGGATAATTTAACTCCGACTTCTTTCGACACCCTACGTAGCAGGAAGAAGCTGAAATCCAACCGAAAACCGAATACGAAATTAACGTAAGTCAGAAGCGTGTAAAACGTTGGAAAAATACCAGGAGTCTGAGAAATATCGTTTATCGAGAAGAGAAGGCAGATTGCGGAAAAGTATATTTCTTGGAACCACGTGCAACGGTTTTTCAGATCTTTTTTAATGGGATTCTGTTTGTACCATTCCGATCGGACTTGAATAAATCGAAATCGATTTGAATGAAATTGAACTGGCAGAGAGAACATCCCCGAGGAAACACAGATCTGCGAATGAGATCGATGAAAAAAGTATAATGTATACTTTGTATACTACGCGTGTGATATTTTCAATTTCGTACGCGTTTGATTTCAAAGGGAGAGAGAAAGGGAGGAGATCCGCGCACGAATCGGCCAAAGTATGAATTTATCAGGGATGTTCCCGGCGAGATTCTCTGCAGAGTTTCCACGTGTTATCGATGCCACGGCTTGCGCCTCGCGCGAAACGTTAATGTAAAAATACGATTTGAAATGACCGGCTTCGAAATTTTATTTAAAATTCTACATTCCTCGATATTTCTTTCGTTCGTCCAACTTTATATGTAAATTCTTATGTAAACAAAAATTGAGAAATTGGTTAATCAGATATTGTAAATTCTTATGTAAACAAAAATTGAGGAATTGAATAATCAGATAGTGTAAATTCTTATATCAACAAAAATTAGGAAATTGGTTAATCAGATAATGTAAATTCTTATATCAACAAAAATTGGGAAATTAGATAATCAGATAGTGTAAATTCTTATGTAAACAAAAATTAAGAAATTGGATAATCAGATAATGTAAATTCCTATGTAAACAAAAATTGAGAAATTGGATAATCAGATAATGTAAATTCTTATGTAAACAAAAATTGAGAAATTAGTTAATCGTAAATTCCTATGTAAACAAAAATTGAGGAATTGAATAATCAGATAGTGTAAATTCTTATGTAAACAAAAATTGAGAAATTGGATAATCAGATAATGTAAATTCTTATGTAAACAAAAATTGAGAAATTGGATAATCAGATAATGTAAATTCTTATGTAAACAAAAATTGAGAAACTGGATAATCAGATAATGTAAATTCTTATGTAAACAAAAATTGAGAAACTGGATAATCAGATAATGTAAATTCTTATGTAAACAAAAATTGAGAAATTGGATAATCAGATAATGTAAATTCTTATGTAAACAAAAATTGAGAAACTGGATAATCAGATAATGTAAATTCTTATGTAAACAAAAATTGAGAAACTGGATAATCAGATAATGTAAATTCTTATGTAAACAAAAATTGAGAAATTGGATAATCAGATAATGTAAATTCTTATGTAAACAAAAATTGAGAAACTGGATAATCAGATAATGTAAATTCTTATGTAAACAAAAATTGAGAAACTGGATAATCAGATAATGTAAATTCTTACGTAAACAAAAATTGAGAAATTGGATAATCAGATAGTGTAAATTCTTATATCAACAAAAATTGGGAAATTGCTTAATCAGATAATGTAAGAATTTACATGAAGTTAGACGAACGTACAATTTTTAATGAAATTTTGAAACCGGTCGTGTGACCGGGTCTGGTAAAGTCAGTGTCGAGGATTAGAAGATAAAAGCTTTGAAGGAGAGAACGACCATTTGTCGTATCATATCAGCGGTGTACTTTGTCTTTCGTGCGAATTAGTTCGTTTCGCGGCATAACGGGAGAAGAACGTGATAAGTAGTCTACTGCGGATTTTTATGCAAATTGGCATCTTCATGGATGCTACCAAAAAAAAAAAAAAAAAATAATAACCAGGCAGAAATATGCTGTATCCGTTGATCGTATTTGCGAAGAGTATCGTACATTCGATATTTTCTATATACTTGCGTATTGTCCGCACGCTATTCTTTTCTACGCGCTTTACATTTCTTACAATCGCAGGAAAATTCGCAGTCAACGATAGGTCAAGTTTTCCGTTTCTATTAAAATTCCCTTGTCGATTTGTTTTTGCAACTAAACAAAATAAACGAAGCTACGTGTTCCAAAGCGGAGCACAGATCCATCGATCGCTAGAATCCCAGGGAAAATCAGTTTCCTTTGGTTTGTATCGAAAAGTTAGAATATCAATATATTAAATCGTACCAAGACGTTCGTTTGCAATCGTAAAATGCTATTAGACTTTTTAAAAAAAATTCATCAAAGTATCTACAGTCTTATCGTGTCTTCCCTGTAATCTTTTATTGTTTACAAAATTTTCTGTCTCATATGATTTTCCGCGTTCTTATGTAACGTTCATTGTATAAACCACATAAAAGTGAAATTCCCTTCTTCCAGTTGAAAACAATTTGATGGAAAAAGAAATGGGAAACAAAAGTCGTAGAAAAAAGGGCTAACGCTTATAATAATTAATAATAATTGAATAAGCTTATTCGAAAACAAATCGTAAATCCTAACAAAGCCTAATTATTTATTCGTTGGAATAGTCCTTACAATTACTTCGTTACAATTATCAATATTACCCAACCATAATTATACCATTTTATTTACATACATTTTCAATTTATTCCTAAATGCAAGAAAATCGAGTGTTATAAATTCTTCGACGTTCTAGCGCTTCTTCTTCCCGTACGTTTGTCCGCTACCATAAATAAAATTTCTCTAGCGATCCTTGAAACTATACAGCGACGAAAGCTAGGCGGACTTATTATACACGATCCACTACGTATAAGCGTAAAAATCGAAACGAATAACATTTACGAGACCGAAAGCAACGACTGATAAATTGTTGTTCTTGCGAATTGTTACTCTACATAACAACATGCTTCGAATAATTTTAAGAAGAAACGAAAGAAAAGCAGAGGGAACGAAATGTGTTTTAAAATGTATTATATTCATGAATTTGTCAGTAATCGATGGACGATTATCCCTGACCAACGTTACATCGGCTTTTCTCATCGCAATTGCGTTTTTTCTTTTTTTTTTTTTTTCTTTTCTCACTAACGTTTAAGCTTCCGCTGTGAGATAAATAGGATGTTCGAGCGTTGTTATCGCTGTGGTATTCAATTTCCAGGATTCGTTATAAGCTAAGCTTCGATTTCAACGATTGGAAGATTTCCTATCCTGTAAATCGATTCGAGATAAGCGTGATTGTATTTTAAGCTTCGACTCATGGGACCCGATATGGACATACGAATAAAGTTGTCGCGTACGATAATCTTGTCGCTCATTTAAAATAAAGCTTAAAGTAAGCTTTCTTTTCTCGTATTTAAATATTTGACATTTGTTCGTATCTTCGTTTCGTTCCAAAATTGTCTGAAAATCTCTGTCAATGTTTCTAGTATTTTATTTTAATCTATAGCCTCTTTATATTGTTTACAGGCTGTTTTAAGGTTATGTTTAACGTTGTAAGACGTGCAACTTGGGCATGAATCAAATTTTAAAAATTAAACAGAAAGCGATTCGATGTGATAGAATTTTAAATTACGTTAATGAGCGAGCAATAGATGAATACATCGATCAACGTATTAATATGGATTAAAATACAGATGATCTTTAAAAATTTCAAAGAATCTGTACCCATTAAACGTTTCGTGCGACACGAGCATTATTTTATTTGTGTTCATATCACGTTACGCGAAGATTCTCAATGTACATCGAAGTTTAAAATAAATATTATATATCATACAAATTCGAAACGATTCTTCTACAAATTTTTACACTTTTTTTTTAACTTCGAACATTGCTCGAAATTGATAGACAATCCGTGTCCAGATGTCAAATAAATTTTCCAAAACTATTCCCACTGACACCTGCTAAATTAAAATCCCACTTATCATCATGTACGCGATCAAACTAAAAAAGCGAAAATTTAACGAAATATGTTTAAAAACAAAAGACAAAATGTCGACCAATCTTCGATCGATATCGATGTTACCTACCAAACAATTGTATTACCTTCGTATACGTTCCACAGCTTACTCGTGTTCAATTTAATTTTCAATTCGATATTTTCAAGTCGTTTTTCTTCGCGTGGTAACACGTGAGACCTTATCGCCGTCAACAGTACGAAACTACAAAATATGAAGCAATATACAAAATACGATCTAATTAATAATTGGTTAATTTACTTGATTGTTATTAAACTACGAAGAAATTAAGTTATCACGTAGTGTGTTCTATAAGTAGCTCGTTAACATCGCCAACACTTCCTCGGAGCTCGTACGAGGCATAAAATGCTACTATAAAATACAATGTGTCCCAGTTTTGTTCCCGCGAAACTTTATCGACACAACTAGGGATAGATTATGTCGGTCCACATTATAATTACATTTTAAAATATTGTCCGCTATTTAGGAACGCAACACTGGCGTCTACGACAGCAAATTGAATCTATCGCGTTACTAAATTTCTTGCTCACTTTTCTCGATAGCAGCAAATACGTCGGAAATCCTTCGCGATAACTCCTAACGCCATCTTAATTCGTTTTTGATGACCATCTCTCTTCGCGGTTACAGCGACGAGTCAATTGGCGCGATATCCGATGATCTCTGGAGCAAAAGAATCGATCCTCCTCCACCTCTATCTATTGTCGAGGCTAATGATCGTTTAAACATTGCCAGCATTGATTGACCGAATCAACGACCTCTACAAGTAGATATCAGAAACAGATAGCGGTAATGCTTTATTAATTACGCTGTGCCAACGAAACACCAGCCCCTTATCTCCTGGTATTTTCTTTTCGATAATTTTTTAATAAAGCGTTCTACATATTTCTTTGCTTATCCATTTTGTTTGTAGAATATGCTGGTAAAGTTTCGCGGAAAGAAACCCTTCGGGATACGCCGTACCAATTATATACGCAAATTTAAGTATACGCTGTTTTAAATGAAAGCGAGAATTAAAGAGTCGAAGAATCTAATTGTAATGTAAAACCGGAAGTGCAGCGAAACCCAAAAGGCTGGGTCTATGTAAATGAAAAATAATAAACTATATGCTGTCCAAAGGGATGGTTGTACGTTTGAAATTTTAATCTTCAAAGGCAAACAGACGGCACCAGTGTCAGATTCTGTGTATTTTTGCATCTGAAAATCTTTCGTAAACCCGTAGAAGCATGCGTGGAATTTTTTGATGAATTTAAAGATACAAAATTGCACAAAACAGGCGTTAAGAAATGTATACAATATCCAAGATATAACTGGCAACGCAACTTTCAAAACCTAGGTCCTATGTTCTTAATTATGTCGATTCTTAATTACGAGTAAAATTTCATTGGATATACCGGATTCGATACAGATTTATGAGCGTACAATAAACTCGATCCTATCACTGGTAAGGAGATGGCAGGAACTGCGAAATCTCGAACGAGTTGTCTATGTTCGATGCTTTAGGTTTACGTGAAACAGCTACGAAAGGATTACCATGGTTCCATTGTCCCCGAGAAATTGACGTGTCTTTTCTATATTCTACTTTACCGATTCTCTTAACACCGATATCGTGTTTCCATTTAACGTTAAACGTTCGCCACTTTCTATTTTGAGAAATTTAAATTTTTTATTATTTCCGCCCGTTACAGCACTGCTGTGTCTCCCTACGATTTTGCGGAAATCGCAAGAAATATATTTTAAAACATCGATATCCTTCCTTAAGTTTAACGTTAAATACTGCTCGTTTTTTTATTTCGATACAACACGTACAGGCAACTTGTTCCAGATTTCTTATCACTTTTTACCATCTACCGGTAAGATCAGCCGATTACAGAAACCGGCTTTTTAGATAAGGCGCTCTATAACAGCTCACTTGGATAGCACGGCAGTGGAGAAGGTGAAACGCAAGGTCTCGATGGGAGTGGAGCACACATTGGTGGTGGAAAACAAGCAGGACTGGGAACTATAGGTATCCGGCAACAAGGAGGTGATGGCGAACAAGAGGGTGGTGACGGCGCGCAACAAGAAGCTGATATTGGGCAAGGTCGTGGTTGTGGACAACAGGGGGTTGGTGGACAACGAGGAGGCGGACAGCAGGGTCTCTGAGGAGGAATAACGGGACACAACTCCTCGATTCTCGGTGGTAATACAGCGGAACACGTGGGTGGAGGTGGTACACTAGGACACTTGCTGCAAGAGGCATTTATGAAAAGTTTGAGAAAAATGTAATCTCTATTCTTCGGGTAGTTTTCTTTTTGCAAAAATTCAATCTTCTACGTTTTCTACATTCTTTCCTATGTTGTGTTCGTGTAAACTTATTTGTTATTTAGTTTATTCTTCTATTTAGGTTAGGTTTTAGAAACTTGCTCGTACTTTCTAAATTCTTTCTGCATTATTTTAAGATACTTGCTGTAAGAGGCGTTCTTAAAAAGACAGAGAGAAACGTAATAACAGTTCTTTAGATATTCTTCTGCAGAAATTCAATTTTCTAAATCTTCTATATTCTTCCTGTGTCATTCGTGCAAACTTGTTTGTTATTTAGTTTATTCTTCTATCGTTAGGTTTTAGAAACTCGTTCGTGTAAAGCTACTGTGTGTTATTATGATGTACGTGAAATAAATTAGATCTTGCGTATGAATAATGAATATAGAATAATTAAAAGAAAAAGAAATAAAAATATTCCATCAAGATTCCTGCATGAAATCGTATCACATTCATATAAAACATATTGCTGCATACATAAATAAAAATAATTCAGAAAAAATAATGATTTATATACGTTTAAACTAAGCAATTTTACATAGTTCTGCTTTTAGTAGTAGAAATATTATTTCCTTTATCACTGCATAAAGTTTAAGTCCTTTATCCAGAAGGTAATAACGAGGGTAAACGTACCAACACTCGATAGCGCAAAGCAAATATTTCATTTCCTCCAAATCGTTCCATGTTCCTTGGCTTACACTGATGTTGCGACAACTCATTTTGAATTTAATATTACAAAAGTTCTGCTGTGCCTTAATATTGACGACATTCGTGAAAATCTTCTTAAAATTTAATGAATTATATTTTTATGCCATGTGGGTTATATCGTCTTAAACATAATACAAAATGAACAATTTTCGAATCGTAATCAAAAAGTTACCAACAAATATCATTTGTTTTAAATTTCTATGAAAGATAAATATTGACAAAATAAATATTTGTGAAATTATCTGTATTTCAATATTTTGCGATCTATATTGAAATTTTTTGCAAAATAACATATAATAATATGATAGGATAATTTATGAAAAGCAAAAATCTGAAATGAAATTTTATACTCAAAATATAATTTTTACACAAAAAAATTTCAATTTTCTGTTCTTTATTATGATAAATCATTCTAATAATTTTTATTACACAAGTTTATAAACAAAATGTTCTTTTACTTTTTTATACGTGCGTCTTTTTTAATTTAAGATCATCCAATACACCATGGTATCACAATTGTAGCCATAAGCACATCTATAAAATAATTAATATCTTAATTGTTATCCTAATTAATTAATTATAATTACAAATATTTGTATTATCTAAATGTGTTCATATTTTTAATTTCTCGAAATAAGCTTTATTTATTAACATCACTAGGTATAATCAAACTTCAGTATGACCAAGTCAAACCTTTTATTATCCCACATATCATTTTTTTCCTGTCAAACTTTATGACAAAAAACGATTTTACAATCGAATAAATAAAAATTAATTACCATCATACGATGCCTCCACCGAAGAAGAAAAGTGCTTATCAACGGTTAATGATACGAATATCTTGCCTCCTTCCAGCAAAACTTCGTCCTGTTTTTTTACATCCTGCAGGTTGGGAAAATTTTTCACAAAGACAGTCCATAAAAACTTTTAATTTGTTGTTAATATTTTTATTAATATAGGACCGACTACTGTATTCTTTTGGGCACCTACGTTTAAATGGGGTTTGGTGTTGGCAGGATTAGGTGACATGAAGCGACCTCCAAACACGATTTCTCTTACGCAAACTGCGAGTCTAATGATTACTGGTGCCATATGGTCCAGGTATTACTTAAACGATGCTATTTTCCTCGTAAAAATGTATACAACAAACATATCGTTTTAAGCGAAAGAAGTAAGATTTACAAATTATTTATCCATCAGGTATTCATTGATCATCACACCAAAGAACTATAATTTATTCAGTGTAAACGCGTTTACGTGTTTAACGGGAATGTATAATTTTATACGAGCTCTGCTGTACAAAATAGAACAAGAGAAGGCTGAGGAAAAGGATTTAGAATAGTGTTCAGAAAAGAATGTGTATATAGCATATCGTAAATTCAATATCATTATTTTATATATTGAAATTGGAGACATTATTTCACAGTAACGCTAACTATTCGAATATCATCATAAGGTTTATCAGTTTTCGGATTTGTTTTTACTTGACTAATATTTTGTACAACTTCCATTCCTTTTACCACTCTACCGAATACGCTGTGTTTATTATCCAACCAAGGCTGAAACAAATATAACATTAATATTAATTAATATGTTAACGTGTTACCATTAATATGTGTATTAAAATGTGAATGATTTCAATTTAATTTTTAATCAATTTCTAATCGATTACAAGAAGATAGTAGTAGATTTCTCACATGCACTGCATTGATAAATTATATAAATTATCTACTACGCATCCTACTTTCACATATTTTCATATAAAAAAAAAAAAGAATTACGCAAACTCGTCCCAACTTACAGTTGGCGTCAAAGTAATGAAAAATTGGCTGCCATTTGTGTTCGGTCCAGCATTAGCCATACTTAAAGTGTACGGTCTGTCATGTTTTAAATGTGGCCTAAATTCGTCTTCAAACTCTCCTCCCCATATACTTTCTCCACCAGTACCAGTTCCAGTAGGATCACCAGTTTGAATCATAAATCCCTTAATTACTCTATGGAATATATGTCCATTGTAATAACCATTTTTCGAATGAACACAGAAATTTTCCACTGTTCTCGGAACATCTTTTCCAAAAAGATTCAAGTGAATATCTCCAAGAGCTGTATGGATAATTGCTGTATCATAGATCTTTTGTACATTGGTAGCTTCGGTAGAGGAAATAATATCTTCTTTCGATGGTCTTTCATTGAAAACATCCCTATCACATTCTTGACTTTTGGTATCCTCTGGTTCCCTCCTTGTAAACATATAAAATCTATTTTTTTTGTAAGCTGTACAAAAGAGTGTTGGATCCGGACGATTCATTTCCAATGTTGGATTTTCTGCAGCCTCCATTTCTACAGTCACAGCAGCTGTAGTCTTTCTAGCTTTCCCCTATACATTTTTAAAATATTAGTTGTTATCAGCTAAAGTTTCTAAAGATACAAGTATCTTTCGAAACGTGTAAATTTTTTATACACACCTGGAATAAAGCTAATTGCATAGGACGAATGTTTTCAGGTTTCCCCATAATCCTAATACATCGATTTGTATACAAATTTACAACTTTTACACCTAACATTGTGCTATATAAAATTATATAACCTGACTCATCAAAAACAATATTTCCTAAGTTCGTTTCTGTTTTATCCAGTTCTCTTTCTACCGCCATTCTAAAGACATTATCAATATCTTGATTAGAAAATAGATTCATTTTTATGCTAAAATTTTATTAAAGAATAACGTTACCTTCGTCCAAATTCCATATTTGGTAATTGCTGTGTCATTTGTTGTAATTCAGAAAACCTTTGTAACGTTTCATCAAATATTCTATACAGTTTCCCAGTACGAAAATTGAAGACCCTAACTTTTCTATCTCCACTGAGAGAAGCAAATTTTTTACCATCTGGTGATACTGCTAGCCCACATGGATAAGTTTTATTTTTTGCAAACTCAAACAAATCTGTATCCAACTTGGTTTTAAACTTAACGCACTTGGGATACCTGTACTCCATTTTAGGTCCTGTCCAATATTCTACAATACCGGCTTTGTCTGCAGAGATGCACGTTTCAAATGCAGAATTGTACTACAAATAATAACAGTTTATATAAAAATTACTTAAATAAGATCACAGAATATGATTATGCTAATTCCCCTTACTTTCATTGCAACCACAGGTTCGATATGTAATTTCTTAAAAACATGCAATGGCGTATTGGTCCCTTGTCCATCATAAATATAAATTTTATTTGATTCCTGAGCAGAAACTGCTACAGCAGATATTGCATCACCAGGAGAATATATCCATTCACAACAAAGTGGAACAAAGTGCAGCTTTATCATATTAATCATGTCTGAAATAAGACGTTAATAATATCAGATAATTAAGCCATATTAGTTTAATGCAACACAATAAATTATTGAACGTATCTAATAAGATCTACTTACCAAAATTTATAACATCAAATATCTTTATTGTTTTATCTAAGCTTACAGTGCATGCGTGAATACCATTACAGCTAGCAGCCATAGACTGTATAGCCATCATATGTGCGCGAAAATGCTTTACAAATTCTACTAACTCCTCTTGTTTTTTCCAAAACTTAACATGTCCATCAAAACTACCCGTTATCACAAAATTTGATCTGTACAAATATAAAACACAAACTTATATTACAAACATTATATTATTATTTAAGAGATAATAATAAATACTAACTTTGTTACCACAATGTGGGTGATTACATCTCTGTGCATATAAGATTTTTCGTAACATTCGCAACATGGTAAATTATCTATGTATACTTGTTCATATTCAAGAACTGTAAAATTAACATTGAATTTAATTAAATAAGAAACATTAAAAATTATATATATACAAAATATTGTATTTTCTAAAATTATAAATTACATTTATTGATAATGAAAAACATGTAATTAACATTACAGACTTATCAAAGATAAATATTATTTTAATACTAAAATCAATTAATTATTTATATAATCATGTCATATTTATCTTATATAAATAAATTTTGACACTTCTCAGTTATATTTAACTATATTGAAACTTTATGCGATATAAAAAATAAAACATATAAATAACACATTCAGTTTTATAAAATATCACAAATAATAAACATAGAATAGGTTATACATGTATACCTTTCTGTTTCTTTCGAGATACAGCTTCTGAAGGTAATGGTCCAACCCAATCTTCCTCATTATCGCTTCCACTATGTTCTCTTTTATTATTAGACATTATTATAAAAAAGTAAGACGAAAAACTTATTATAATAAACAATAGACTACGCTTCAAATTGACGTTTAATACTACGCTTTTGGCACTATGTGTCACTAGTCTCGTGCGATATCATTTCTATTAAAACATCTATTATTATTGAAATAATATATTCTTTATGATACAAATTTCTTTTATATTAAAAAAGAAATGTAAGGTTTATAAATAATTTACTACAACCAAATTATGTAATTTTATTTTTATATACTTTAAAAAAAAGTATAATTTTTTATGTATGTAATATTATATCATAAATAAACATATGACATTAAGATTTTTGTTCCCTTGTGTCTTTATCACAATGATTATTATTATTTCTAAGTTACAATATAAATTAAATGTATAAAATCATAAACGGCGATAGCATTCTTAAATTTGAACCAAATTTTCATATATAGCTTTATAATTATATATTTCTATAAAATTATTGCATATTTTAGTGTAATGTATATTGTCAAATATAAGTTTTACAGCTACTTAACTGATTATGTATGGTAAATTAAATTCTGTGACAATAATCAAATTACTAATAAGTAATGAGTACATAAATTATTGATAAGTAATTTACGCCGTAGAATATTCCATATATTTATATTATTATTTTTTATTCACATTTTGTGACTAAATACATTTTGTATTACACCTTGACAATATAATAAAACTTATAATAATGATATAACTATGTACAAATTTGAAATATAATAAGACATATTATTGGATTCAGTTGAATCTGAGAAAAGTCTGCTGAATTGAAATTTTATAAATTATATATTTTTCAATATATAATATAGAAAAATGTAATGCATTGTTTTCATATATATTTAAATATAATAATATGCATAATATTACTTTTTCTTACAATTAAATATGTTATTCACAATTAATTAATAAATTTTTATGTATTCTAAAACCTATCGAAATGTGAAGAAGCAGATATATGTATATTTAACCTACTCCACTAATAAAATTTCAGTATAAGAAGGACGAAGCCGCGTAACGTTATTGTGTAATATATACGGCTTATTTCTTTGTAATTAACCTGTAAAACAATTAATATCGAAATTTGTTATTGTTATTTATTCGAGAAGCGTTAAAAATTGTTGTACTTCCTAATATGACTAGGTAAGTCTCGAAAGTTTTAAGGTTATATTGTTATATTACGAATCAAAACATTCTAAAAACAATTACATTCGTTTTATTCCAACGTATTATTAGAAGATCTATACGATCATTTTTCTTTCACTTGTGATGTGCAATAACTATCTGTAAATTGAAATTTTATATATTCGTGCTTTCAAGGGCATGTTTATTTAAAGACGTGTAATTAGAAAATCGTAGTTACAGCATAAAAAAGTAACGAATGAATTATGTGTAAAAATAATCTTTTAAGTACAATAATTTCTAGAAAAGAAATTGTTGAAAGTAACAAAATATGAATTCCATAAAAATTTTATAATTTCGCGGTTTTTAAAATCCTTTGTTTTGATAGATAAAAACATGTTTAATGATATCAATGTGCATGTATGTATATATACATATAATATTTTCAAATATGTATGTGATGTATGAATAAATTATTATAAATATATTTTATGTCAAGTAAAAGTGGAAAATTGAAAATTACAGATCAAAAATAGAGTTAGGAGATGTAACACCACATAATATAAAACAGCTCAAACTCCTTAACCAAGTGGTGTTTCCAGTCTCATACAATGAAAAATTTTATAAAGATGTGTTAGAAGCAGGAGAGTTAGCAAAGCTTGCATATTACAATGATATAGTGGTATGTTATATTTGTTTATATACTCAAACAATACATTGAAAAACATGTCAATATTTTGAATAAAAATTGATATTAATTTAATAGATTATAATATTATTTATTTCAGGTTGGTGCAGTTTGTTGTCGAGTAGATACTTCTGAAAATTCTAGGCGTTTGTATATTATGACATTAGGATGTCTCTATCCTTATAGAAGATTAGGAATAGGTACTGTAATGGTACAACATGTTTTAAATTATGTTTACAAAGATGGAAACTTTGATTCAATCTTTCTGTAAGTATTTAATGAAATTTATTACATATATTAAATCCATTTGCAAATATTCATATATAAATAATAATTATTACTTTTATATGTTACTTTTTGTTTACAGTCATGTTCAGATAAGTAATGAAGGGGCCATTGACTTTTATAAAAAATTTGGTTTTGAAATAGTAGAAACAAAGGAACATTATTACAAACGAATAGAACCTGCCGATGCTCATGTATTACAAAAAACTTTACGTCCTAAAACAAATCAAACAAATAATCAACAAAGTAATCAATAAAAATCGTTAATCATTAATTTATCACATCTCAAAAACTACATGTTTTCATAGTCTGGTAATAAAATTATTTTTATTGTACTTCCCAGTGTGTTATAAGTTATAAAATTAGAGTTTTATAAATAATTTAATAAAGTTGATAAATACAATGTACATCGACGTAAACAATATAACATAACAATTCCATAAATTATTAATACTCGTAACAAAAATTTATAATTTTCCAATTATTGCCAACATTATACATATCACTCTTTTATACCACTTCACTAAACTCACATTACATTTATAATACTTTATTTATGTCTAATACATTTAATAATTTGTGTTAGCTGCAAAAAATATTATAATGATCAGAACTGAAACAATCTCAAATATTTTGTACAATCAATATATCTATAGTCTTATTCTTTAAATATTTTCTGAGTAGAAAATTGAAAGCTAATTCGATTTTCTTGCAAATGCACATTCAGTAAACATAATACAAAGATATTACCATTTAAGTACAGTAACTTGAGATTATTTGATTTAAAATTATTTGAATACTGTGATTATCATTAATAAAATATAAATGTATAATATAAAATATGTAGATAGAAACACTTATGACATTTATGCACCGTGGATAAAGCTTTTGGCATATTGCAAATTATTGTGTCTTTGTACATAAAAAGTTAATTAGAATTGGCATCTGAAAAATAATAATAGCAAAGAAACTTTTGTTCCCGCATATTAACATTCACATATTAATGAGTATTTTTCATATCTATATAATTATAGTGTCAGTAGTTCTTGCAATCTTTTCACACATAAATCTGACGCTTCACATGCCTCTTTTGAAACCTGTAAATTTAAATAATTTGATATAATAAAACATAATTTAATATGATTTATTATTATTTTAATTTGATTTATTTGATGAGAAAATATTTACTGGTGTTAAGTTAAGAAACCCATGAGGTAAACCTGGCAATATGTCAAGCGTGATTAATACACCAAGCGATCGAAGTTTTCTTGCGAACATGACAGAGTCATCCAGGCATGGATCTAACTCTAATGTCTATAATAAAACATTTATATATATATATATGTAATCTTTTTCACATATTGTATTCCATACAAAATTTACTGTTTAAGAATTTACCAGCATTTTAACTGGTGGTAATTGTGCTAAAAGATGGTCTGCTGCGAGATAAGGACTTAAATATGGGTCTCTGGGTACTGTAAATATAAATTCCTCCATACTACTTTTCGCATTTTCTATATCCAGTTCTCTGGATTCTTTATGTCTTCCACTAAGAGACCATCCAAAAAAAGACCATGATTTATCATTCTTTGAAATATTGTTTTCTGTGCTAATAGTACCATTTCCAATATGTGTTGAAGCATTTGTACCACAATTTCGATACAATCCAAAAAATTTATTAACATATTCTTGAGATCTTGCTTCTTCCTGTAGATGTTCTGTCCCTGTTATGTTAGAGAATGTTCAGAGAGTATTTAAATGTAAAACCGACTATAATAAAAACAATGAACTGTAATAAAAGTTATATAATACATTTAAATTATTTTCTTAAAAAAATATCTTTATGTTTAATCCATCGTGTGTTTATATACCGTCAACTTCTGTTAAAGTAACAGAATTCAAAGTAGAATCAGATGGTAAGGATGCTAACTTATGTGCATCATTTGTTTCATCTCCATTGGGACTGAGAGCTAGCGCTATTAGATCGCTTTCACTCACTTCAGCAAAAGATTCTGATTCTGACTTAAAACAGTCAGCTGCATATGCTTTTAAGCAACGTAGAAGAAATCCCATAGGTAATAATGGGTCTGTAAGGCAAAGTAATCGTGAAGGTGATAGCACAAAGTCAACAAGTACTGGTGTGTATGCCATAAATATTCCATCAGGTTTTCTGATATTTAACTGTAAACATTTTAAGGTAACTCCCAAATTTAGATTGGCCCCAGCAGAATCACCTATAAAAATTTAATATACTTATTCACGAATATTGTATATACAATAACATTCACATAAAACTATGTTAAGAAGCTAATACCATGCAATGTTTTACATCTTACCAGCGAAAAGTATTTTTTGAGCTGTACTCCCAAGCAATGTACTTGCATGATTTAATGCCCATGCATATGCATATAGCACTTCCTCGAGTGCCCGAGGGAACGGAGCTTCAGGTGCTAAACTGTAATCTATACTTAAAATAGGTATACCGAGATTTATTGCCCAACTACGTAGATATGTTTCATGAGATAGCGAAGTCTGTGCTACAAAACCTCCACCATGACAATGAATTATTAATTCATTGGACAGTCCATGCAGTTCTCCTCCTACTCCACCTGAACCAACCTGAGAGAAGCATGTACTGCACAGGAGTGAAACTGATGATTCACAAAAATTTTTACTCAATTAAAGGCAAAATTAAGATAAAAATAATAATGAAAATACTGCTAAAATTACAGATATAGAAAGTAATCGAATTATCTCTTTACCATTCCTAAACGACGTTTAGAACTAAACAGCCTAACATGTATTGGCTTTTTTCCAATATGACTGTTTGGTATTGGAATTGAGACAGTTGATCCACTTAATGTAGGAAGCGTCAATTCTTCAGGTGGTATAGAAATTATTTGATTTATTGCCAAAGAAGGAGCTGTTATAGCAGGCAACCTACGTGTAAGATCTAAAACATATAATAATATATACATATGACATTTTGAAGTAATTAAACTATAAACATAATGAAATAATTACTACATTTAAAATAAATTATGTATATATTATCATTAAAAATCGTAGTATATTACCAGCCTCATTGAGAAACCAAAAAGCTTGACAAAATGAGATATCAGCACGTTGAGACACATCAACAATACGACGTGCCCTTATTTCAGGATCTAACATGTACTTGACAGAATTAGCACATCTTGCTAATAATGTACCATTAGAATAAAAAGCTTCGCTGAATGTTGCCATACAAACCATTATAGTTTTTAATATGGGCTTTAAGTTGTCATAAAACTGAAAACACAACATATTGAACTAGAAAATGTTAAAGTAGTTAATTACTAACTAAAGCTATATGTATAGATATCCTTATTAGTATACCTGGAATCCCAAACATCTGCCATAAAAACAATACTGATTAATACTATCTACTTTACTTAAAATTTCATGTGGATTATGACTATCTCCTATAAAGAGAGATGGTTTTCCATCACTTAAATGTTCGCTCCAAGAATAAAGAGTTTGTAAATGTCCTAAGCAAGTGCACAAAGATGCCAATAGCTGTGAGCAAGCCTCAATTTCTCTATAAATATTTGTACTTGTTAATATATCTTTAAATAAAAATATTTAATAATTTTATTTGGTGAATTTTAACGATTACCTCATATAGTAACTTTTACGAAAAAATAAAGAGTCCTTCTGGCAATATATTTGATGACAGACAGAACGAGAGTGAATAATACATTTGTCTACTAGCACTAGAAAACTTCTATATCCATTGCCAGGTGTTTCCGCATCAAGATCAAACATTGGTGCAATTCTACTAATTTCTTTGTATAATGGTTGTAACTGTACCAAATGATCTAATATAGCCATAAGCGCAGCTCTAATTCTAATACTGTTCTCATCTTGATGCGACACAAAATATTCCGAATTAGCATGACATAGTTCCCGTAATGCTCCCCATTGTAAAGGCTCGACATCTTCAAATGGTCTGTCAAAGTCATCATCGAGTGACATCTGAATTGTTCCCTGCCTAGTCATTTAGTAATAAATTTTTAATTGATTCCTTTACTACAAACAATAACTATGGAATCTGCAACATAAACATTTATATTATTCTGTTATTTGTTGACAAAAACAAGTGTTCTTATAATATATTTCGTAACAACTACTTCGTACTGCTATTTTTCAACATAATTAAAATATAATACACATAAAATATCGTTAATACGTACAAAATGAATGCGTTCATAATTGGTAATGAAAACCGATACCTGTTAGTACCTTTACAATTCATGATGTTAATTCGAATTAGGTTATCAAATTTACTCAGGATATTCAGATTACGTTTAATTATTTTTTAACTTTCGATTTTTTAATTATTTTTTAACTTACACTGCATTATGTTTATATACATTGAACTCTTCGTATACATTGTATTATATGTTAGGAAATAGTTTCTATTTTGAATTTGACATTTCCTAAATCTTTATCATGGTCGCCATATTGTTTTTTCGATCGATAGCATTATCTCACTGTAATAGCACGCGCTAGGTACGAATTAAGTGTTATTGACATACATGTGTTTGGACAATAAACTACATGTAACTAGCGAGAACATAGTTGCAAGATGGACTTAAAATAATTCTTGATCGGCTATTGTATTTATGCTAAGAGAAAATGATTATCTTTCTGTTTAATTCTAATGTAAATTAAAGACTAATCGTAACATTCATAAGCTTAAATTCGTAAGAGCGATAGATTTTATCAATCGATTACTTGATAATTATTGACCTAATTAGAATAGATTATCGGAAGCTTGTGAATCCTTATTATTGAATGAGACTGAATTACTTAAATGATAATATCAACAATATAACAATTAGGAAGTACATATATATAATAAATAATTTTATTATCGATATCAATAAGAATACTTACCAGACACATGTATGTCCCTAAGCTGTGGTATTTGTAACGATAACTAAAGAAACCAATGAAACGTACATATATGTACATGCGTTGTTTCGGTACCAATTTCGTCAGACTAATGCCAATGAACGACAAACAACAAATTACATTTCTACGATCGCTGCTATTACGTATTAGGCAATGCAATCGCGTCAGATGAATTAATCACAAAGATATACCAGTGGTATCTAATAACACAAAAAAAAATAGATCTTCTTAGAAATTTGGTTATCTAAGATTTTTACTGTGAACTATACTTATATGTGATCAGCACTAAGTACTATTGATTCATATTTAAAATTATACTGTGTATACTATATATTACATATGAACTTAGTTCAATGCATGATAAAATCTTAATATTAATAAACGATATCATTTACTTTGTGAATATCTTCAGATATAAATATTCTGCAAATATGATTGATACGTTATTCATAAGGAAGTATTAAATGAAAAAAAAGACAACTCAATTTTTCCCGCTGCCGAAAAGTAACTAACGTTCAACTAATAATTATCTTTGTAATTTATTTATTGATAAGTAAAATTACATATATCCACAAACACAATACGTTCTTTTCACGGGGTGTATTAATGCGATAAAATTTGTGAGTGGCGAGGAGAAATCCTTGTGTGATGGAGAGAAAGAGGGAGACGGGGAGTTAGTTTAATCCTCCGGTTAGTAACTTTTCTACTCGTCGAAGAACGGTCACAGAAACGTTCTATAGCAAACGTGTAGTTTCCGATCCTACAATTAAAGGCAACTAAAAAATTATCCATCGTGTTTCCTCGATTTTTTCTCTTTTTCCTCTTTTTTTTTTTTTGCTTCGGTTCGACCAAGTGGGCGTTCATATGAAATATCAGATATTTTTTATCGAACCACGACGCTGATTAAGTCCATGCAACGTCGATCAATCGGTTCGCACAAAGCCAACATCTTAGTCGAGATATTCAGCTGCCGATAAACGATACATTATTGAACAACTCATAATAACATATAAAAATGCGATACCAAAATGAACTTTGATTTAAGCTTTGAGATCGCTTTGTTGTCAAATGGCAACGAATGCAGGAAGTAAGATCGAAAACTAATACAGCGCTGTGTGTAGGCGTGTACACGAGTATATATTGCACGTACAATCTTGCTCTCGCATCTCATCATTGTTACGATATTAAAATTCATCGAAGACGCGATTGAATCGATAGAATCGTAAGAATCGATCTATACCGAAAGAACTGCAAAAATAAAGTTTAGTTCCGTTATTATTCCCATTTTCGCCGACTTCTAAGTCCGAACCGCTACGCAAAGGACGTATTTATTTTTCTCATTTTGTTCCTTCATTCTTAAACTTGTTTCCTCTTGTTCTTCTCCTTCCTTTTCTTCTTCTACTTCTTCTTCTTCTTCTTCTTCTTCTTCTTCTTCTTCTTCTTCTTCTTCTTCTTCTTCTTCTTCTTCTTCTTCTTCTTCTTTCTATTCCTCACTTCTCACGTATCTTTTTTTCCACATTTTTTTTTCTTTTCTTTAAGCTAAAGTTTAATTACCTCGGTAAATATTTATTACCTCTTTACAAAAATCAATTCTTAAACTTATACAGAGTGGCTCGATGCAAATTCACAATATCTTGAAGTGAGAGTGTGACGGATGCTGCCGCCAAACCAACAGACTAAAACTGATATGCTTCGAAGGGGCTTTTCAAGCTTTTTTTGTCTTTAATACTGATGGCAGATTTATGTTCGCGATTTATGTTTCTTGATCAATTGCCATTGAAGAAACATTTTTTCTTTTTTTTTTTTTTGTTTGTTTCTACTTCGACATTTGATCGAAGGGATGTTTCTTTTTCTGTTTTATTCTTCTCCTTTTGTCTTTCTTCTTGGTGTGTATAAAGCTCTGCCAACATCTGTGGCAAAAGTGCGTTACGCTATTCAAAAGATGGTACGCAAGATAAATTTGGCAAGCACTACAGGTGCTGTTCGCATCATATCTTTCGACAAATATAACGTATGATGAGCAACAGCACATCCGCCAACGTAGGCCAATCGACATATGGTCGCGTACCATCTCCGTTCTTTTCTTTTATTTCGTCGTATAATGGATAAAAATCACTTAATAATTGGAATGATATCGCGATTAAAAGAAAGAATAGCATTTTTCGTGTCTTTTTTTCCTTTTTCATCAAAAACATGTTTCTTCCTCAACATCTGTGAATCCGTATCAAGTCAGTTTTTTTTGACGCGACGTGTCAATGTTTTTTTTTTTTTCTGTTCATTATAACGACTATATGCTATAGGTACATAATGTATAGTTAATTTGATAGGTGTACATGTATATGCATATGTATATATATATATATATCTATGTATATATACTGTTCATATATTACACACACACACACACATACACACATGAACATATATATTTATATATAGATATTTATATTATTATTAACGCATTGATGCTATGCTTTTGTTGTATCTCCATAGACATATGGATAATTGCTATCATTTTAATATATCTAAAATAATATTTTTAACACTCAGCGATGCGCGAATGTGTGTGCCTGTGTATATACTTTTTTTTTTCATTGGCTCATTCTTTCACCGGAGTTGCGTGAGAGAAACAGTATGTTTAACTATATCCGCTAAATAGGAAGGCAGCTGCTTCACGTGCGTTTAGGAATCCAAGGATTATTGTTCATTATCCTCGGTTTGCGCATTCGCTTAATTTATTTTAGCAAAAAATTAACAAGAAAGAGAGAAACCTTACCGATAGAAAAAGAGACAGAGAGAAAGAGAGAAATCAAGTATAACTCTTTAATGTAGATAGTACTTAATGTAGAAGCATCTTGAAAGATCGTCATTAACATAATACTTGCGCGACTAAAATTATTGATATCTTTTGTTGTTCGTAATTATACATAATGGTTATCGAATTGATATACGTATATATTAAAATATGGTTAATTTAATTAATACAAAGAAATATAATCTAAATAAAAATGAAACGTGCAATATTCATCGAAATTAAACGAAAGCTATGCTTTCCCACGCGACCCTGGCTAAAGCGCAGCCTACTACCTTTTGACCATATACAAATATATAAGCATTAAACGTGTAATATATTATCGTCATCATATATAATTAATATCCTAAGATAGTTATTGTATGAACCATCTTTCGAGAGAGAAAAAAAATGATGAAATAAAAAAAGGGACAGAAACACGCTTGCCTTTAACAGTCGCCACTTATTCGACCTAAATCGGAGGTACTAATGCCACTCAAAAAAACTCCTGTGTTAAACTGTTCCTCTTATTCGGCAACCTCGACGTGATTCTTTCGATTCGTCCGTTTCCATCAAGGAAACACGACGATAACTCGGCCGAATCGAACAAAGCTGACGAATATTTTCCGTGCATACGTTCGGACAGCACCTCGATAAGATAGTGGACTTTTATTATGGAATGATAAAATATCTTGCTTCTTGTTAGAACTTTAGATACGTTCATGATTCAATTTCTTATAAGTATAAAGTTGTATAATCTAAGTAGACGTTAAGTACTGAAAAGGTCGCTGAAAAAATCAGGCAGTGGGAATCGAACGGAGATGAAAAAACAGCTGCAATCACGAAGGTGAACGTGCATTTGATCGCCGTTCTGATATTTTAAGAGTGTCGTATAGAGCATACACATATTTTTTTTATCGTATAGTGCTATTTATTTAATATGCTTATCATTTCTTGTTCTTTTAAGTCGGATTATACTTTTATATTGCCACTGTGCAAGCTGCTACCGTTGCTATCATCTTTTTTTCTTATTGTTAGCTTCACGTATTATTTAAGCTGCGTTTACTTTTATTGCCATTTACTATCTCGAAAAATATCAGAACTCAGAAATATACAGCAAAGAGCGCAACAGCACGCATACTGTGAATGCGTCATCGACGAGATACGTTTCTTCCATCCCATACGCATTTCCTATTGCTGAAAAAAACAATGAGTTCGTAACTGATCATAGTCCACAGCCTTCTAATCGAAGGGTATCGCGTATAACATTTAATATGAGAAATGATTCTCTTTTCATTCCTTTTCTTTTTTTTCTTCATCATGAGCGCTCCTTCCTGTGTTTAGTTTGTTAATAACATATATGACAACGAAACGAAAACAACGTGTATGAGATACTTCCGAAGACAACTTTACGCGCTTCCCATATGGCACATTGGCATGTTGTTTCCCTTTCGAATTGTCTCGTAGATAATCCTGGCAGTACGAGCGTGTGCTCTAGCTCGTAATACTTCTATCTACTACGGTGTTTTGCAATATTGCTTTATACATATCATAGATCGTTAAATGTGGTCGTATAATGTTGCAAACTATCATAAAGAGATGTTGATATAATGATACTGTATCGCAATACCTATTTCCCTATGGACAGATAGCATTCCATATATCATTAAGATGTAGATTTGTATACTTTCGGAATCTTCGGAAGAACCTCGAACCTGAAAGTTATCTTACACTAACAAAATACTATGACATTCTTGAAGAACATACGCGAGAACGGACAATTAAAGACCAGTTTCAAATAAAATCTCTTGTAGACCGAGGTGATTAAATTATTCTTTGATCTCGAAGTATTTATATGTAGGATTTTCATATCCATTAATCTGCATGTTTGCAACATGCCGCTCCTCTGGTGTAGCTGCTTGGTCAACTTCAATGAATCCCTGTTTAAAATCAGAAATATATGATTATACTGTAAAATTTGGCTAAAAACTGATTAATGTTAATTTTAAAGAATATTAAAAATCTTACTATAAATATCATTAAATAATAAAATCACGAGTATTTAATTTTTACTTCGATTAAAACAGTCTTCTTTATGTACCTGACTGTGGGGGCTTCTTGCACTGCGTTTTTTGAATATTGCTACGCCTACCACTGCTGCAGCCATAAGTGCGATTCCAGCAAACGCAAGTGTAAAGTAGACAGATCGACTTTCCCTGTGATACATCTCCCTTCTCATAGAGTAACCCTATATAACAAAAGTGATAGAAATATGTTTATATTATGATATTTCTTGGATATTATTCAGGCAATTTAATGATTACATTTACCGGTTCAGAGTGGGAAATATCATGTGTCATGCTGTGAGCTGCTCTTACAAGTCCTTCACTGTGCATAGCCGCCACTGCAGACGATTGCTCTGGTGGCTGTTGAATATCCTTGTTGTCATTTATCGAGTCATTTTCTTCCTGTTGCGCCTGTTCCGTACGTAACTCGCCACGTTCAGCTTTGCGTTGCTCCTTGCGTACTCGTTCCAGTAGTTTTTGATGTTCTTTTTCTATAAATCAATGAAGTATATTTAAATATAGTTCTTGTAGAATTTTGTCGCATTTGTTGAACATTATCGATGAGAGCTGAGGGAGCAGAATACGATAAATCAAATTTTTTTATAGGAGAGAGAGAAATTCAGTCATCGAGGTTATCCTCTTCCTTGTTTCTGGGATAAACATGTAATTTTTCGCTGTCACCATAATTTAAAAAACATTACTTACTATAATATTAAAAGATTGTTTATCTTGGCAGTTATATGTCTTTACTTTTTTCAAAGCTTCATCAACTATGTCTTTACATCGAACAGATTCTTTCCATTTTTAGCCAAATTTATATTACAATATTCCTTCTTGTCACAAAATCAAGTCAAGAGTGTTTTTATCATGTTCTTTCCCTACGTTCTTCATTCGTTAAATTTCGAAGTTACCTTGCTGCTTACTGGTAACGTCAGCCTGATATTTATCTAAGATGGCTGCTTCCGCTTCTCGTGTCATCGCTAGCAGCAGTCCAGGAGTCTCATCTTTGCTCCTGAGGGCCAAAACGTAATCATCCATAAGGCGGCCAATTTTTGCGCTTAAATCAGGATACCTAAATATAACGAACGAAATACATATAGTGTTCTATTAAGTTAAAATATATGTATTTTTTCTGCACTGTCAAAATCTGGAATCTGATATTCTAAGACGTTGACTGTTACGTTATATCGACCGACACGTTACCGTTCTAGCATCAACAGACTCTGATTGGTAATTCTATCGATCTCTGCCAAGTGTTCCAATGTTGCTGGCTTCTCGCGTTGAGCTTGTTCCAAGCTGCTATCCAGCAGATGTTTGTAATGAGCAATAGTATGGTGCCTGTCTTTGTGAAGAGCCCGAAGCAATTTCTGAAGACATTTCTGAATACGATGCATCTGAACAAGAAATAAGAGGGTGATATATTATTCGCGGATTTGCTAGTGGAATACTTAAATACAGAATATTTCTATATGGAATTCTATAGAATGTACAAATATGGAATATAGAATATCTTTTAAGAAGCTTACATTTGGTGGAGTTTCGTTCAGAGCAGCTGTGTAGCACGACATTGCTTCCTCGTTTCTTTGTTTAACAGCTTCCTGTAAATTAATGCCATACATAATAAATATTATACTCGCCTCTTTTTTTCTCTTTTCGTATACACGATGTATATAATTAAGCAATGAACGGAGCTCATTTTAGGAAGAAATGAGATCCATATATTATGATATATTTCGTAATCTAAGTAGAGATAATTTACTAGTACGAAATAAATTCGTATATATATAATTCTATTATGTATCAATTAAGATAATATTACAATTATGCGTTTCTCTTTGTATTAAAATCAAATTAAACTGAAATTCTCTTAATTGCAACATTTTAGAAAAGAAGAGAATATCATTAGTTAGAAACAATATAGTTTCCAAAGTTTGAAACGATATTAATAATATAAATTAGACATGTAAGTGTGTGTACATGCAAATTTAGAAGATCGTCTATTTTAAATACATCATGATGAGCCTGCATGAACTAATTTCGAGAATAAAGCAAAAACAAAAATAAACCAAAGCAAATAAAACAATAAGTATATTACATCAACTGAATCTTTAAAAACCCAATATATTACCCTGTTCGGTAAGGAATACATTTAACAAATACGAAGAAGAAGAGTATAATTATTATTACGATTCGCATATAGGAGTGTCCTTCGGCTACTGAAATCTATCCACGACTGTCTCCTTTCTAAATGCTCGTCACCTGCATCGATTATTCTACTCAAATCACGTACTTGTACTCTTTGTTGATGCATAGCGCTCAACTGATGTTTCTCCGCGGCACCGCTCTCTTCCAGAGCAGCAACGGTTTCCTGGAATCGCGCGGTCATCCATCGTTTGAAAGCATCAGCTGCGACCGGGTCATGTGCACGAATGTCTTGATATTTCTCTTCGAGATCACTCCAGTCCTTCATCACCTGAAAACGTTGTAGCACAAAGATTTCGACACTAGTGTCCCGCGAGATAATAGCTATCTCTGGAAACTCGACCGCTTATTTTTCTCTGTCCTTCGTAATAGCTGTCTCTCGAAACTGTTTGTTTCCTCGTTCGATAAATTTACTTGTCATTCGTGATTCAACAAAAGCGAAGAAGCAAAAACAAGGAAAATTGAATGAAAGCAAAAGTGAATAACGGAGTGTACAAGAATGAAAAGAAAAAAAAAATAGAATAAAAAGACAATAATATCGTTTGGTTTATTTAAGGAAAAATGAATGAATGAAAAGCGAAAGCTAGGTGGTAACAACACCTGCTTACTTTCGTTACTTTCTCCTTGTGCACCTCTTCCAGCCTCATTTGTGCTTGCTTGTAGCTCTGGTGCTCGGAACGAGGATCGAAATGAGTCAGATACGGATCCGGTGTGCTCTGAGATTGAGAGGACTGTTGTGTGCTGGTGCTAACTGGCAACGGCATCGCGGTCACGTCCTGTTTCGGTTTCTCCGTGGTTGAAACTGTCGTTGACAATCGACTGTACAGAATGTGCATACATCTCTCGTTAGTAAATGAACGTTATATATTATTCACGATTATGCGATAATCGCGTGGATTTATTGGCAAAATTTAACGGTATTAAGTAGATCGGTAATTAGTAATTTTTAATCGAAAGCAGGTAATTTCTAAATAATGTCCTTGAGGATTTTGTTCCACCTGCAACGAGCAGTGCGTATAACTATATATATATCGAAATGCAATTTCCATGCAAATTTACCTCGTCGTGGTGTCGTAATTATAATCGTCGAGATATTCTTCGTCGCTCTCGTCATCGTCGGGTTGATCGCTAAGCACGTCCTCGGGATCAGCTTCAGAGTCATCTTCGTCATCTGCGTCGGTGTCCAGGCCATCGTCATCTTCGAGATCATCCTCGTCCTCGTCGAGATCTTCGTCCATACCCTTGGGAATCGGCAGGTCGATCGGTTTCTTGGCTTTCATATTTTCTGCAAATTACACGTAAATGTAAATAATATTTTACCGATATCGTCAGACTTGTTAAAATTCGTTACATTCCGCCCAAGTTCTGTCCGCTGTTTTAAGAGAACTCTTCCGATATCCCAAATTATCCATCCTTCTATCTCAAGTGATTAACCAGTTAGCTGTTTCCGACGAGTATACTCGTCACGAAGAGGCGGCAACGTTTTGCGTTACGACGAGTCCTGTCGGTGATAAAATTCAAAAATAAAACGGTTTGTTCTTTTTCTAATTCTATTTTCTGTAATTCTATTGCAACAGTCACGTATACTCTGTGTTCGACGAGTATACTCGTCATCGCTCATTCCTTGCCACGCATTTTAGGTACGCGCTTTTCGAAGTTTTCAAAGAGACCGCGACAGCTAACTGGTTGACTAAGATCGAGAGGTATATGAAAATTCTTTGTTCGACGTGAAAACAGAGTGAAACTGCCATTTTCGGTAAATTCTTTCCGAAAGAGAAATGGCAAATCGATCGAAACAACTTATTTGCCGAAGCCGTCGTTTGACTTCGTTTCAAGTCAAATCTTTGCACATCCACCTGACACAGGCTGACACGTATGCAGTGCGACGAAAATCCTTTCTATTCACCGACATCCTTTCAACGAGGATTTAAATTCGTATTACGCGACGCATAAAGAAAAATTTGAATCCCGCTGGACAAAACGACAGAGACAGAAAGAGAGAGAGAGAGAGAGAGAGAGTCACGGAATTAATTTGCATAGCTAATATAAAAGCTGCCGATAGTACTACACGGAGAACGAATGCAAATTGCAGGGGAGGTACAGGCCGCGAGGATCGTGCATTTCGAAATCCGCCTGTCCGTTGCATCTCCGACGAGGCGATGTTTTGCCGCGACTCGCGTCCCTTTTCCACCGTGAAAAACTCTAATTTGTCTCTGTTATGTTGAAGAGGACAGCCGTCTTGACTAACTAGGTTCTCGAGATGTCCCATTCTCCGAGAATAGACACGCTGATGAGCTGACTTCTCGAGTTCTGCAAAGGCAGACAAAAGCTTCGCCCGTCGTATCCTCGCCGCTATCCTTTTATCTGGGTCACGTGGCGGTTGTGTTGGCACTTTTTCCATCGAGAATATCGTCCGGCTATTGCACGAACGTATCGACGTATCGTCGTCGATCGAACCCGCCCCCGGAGAGGACGCTCATCCGCAAGTTTCCAACGACGAAGGAAGGAAATATCAAGATTTGACCGACGATATACCGAAAAGAAATAGGGGAAGCGACGATCAACCCCTCCGGCCGACCGATACCGAGGACTTTCCACGTATTTTCACGGACACAGAGGGAAAGAACGCTTTGCCAATTCGTCCGTGAAAATCGCCGCCGTTGAAAACCGTGCACAGCTGGACGCTCGGCTCTCTTAAAAATAGCGGGATAAACAAAATGTGCAAACAAGTAACTCGTCACCGCTACCTGTCGTCCCCTGCCAGTCTTCTCCGAGTAGAAGAATTTGACGGTAGGAAAGTTGGATGTGTCGCCGATGTGTCGCCGAACTGGCCGTATAATTTCAGATAAGGTAATTTTAAGGGAAGATACATAAACGAGAAACGTGGACACGTTGAACATTCGCTGGCATTGCTTGCCGCTTCGAACACCGATTCTTATATTAAAGGAACACTCTCCAGGTCTCCGAAGAAGTATACCTTCTTTACGATATTTTATAATATTCTTTATTAAGAAGAATATATAATCTAAGAGATCGAAGAATATAATCTACGAAACCGCTGACCGTCCTTTACTTATTATATCAGATTTAATCATCACCCTTTTTTTTAATTCAACTTCTCATCTTCCTGACGGTTACGACCCTCTGAGAAATTATAAGCTCTGAAACCCCTAAACTTCTACCTTCTTTCCACCGGCCAATGTAGAAAATAAATTATTCTCCGTTCTCCAACTGTTTCTTTCTCTTGCTATACGACAGAATCACCTCCCTCTCTCTCTCTCTCTCTCTCTCTCTCTCTCCTTCTTCTCCTCCTCTTCGTGATTCAGACTTCGTCACAAGCTTGTCAACACGGCGTACATAATAAACCCTGCGAAAGCACCACCCTACGAGCGGTGGTTGGTCGACGATGGTTGCGGTGGCGGAGGTTGGAATTTCGTCGGTGATTCATCGGTCATTCCTATTGATCAGTAAGCTCGAGGGTGGAAAGCCAAGGGGACGTGTCGCGAATCAAGCCAGCAGACAGTGCGGCTACGATGGATAAGCGTATTGGCTGCAGTTTATTAGCTACACACGTACAGCAGGCATATCGGCATCGTGTATTGAAAAGAAAAGATGCGCAGGAACGGGCAAAACCATAGTATTACGTTGCGCAGTCGTCGGGAACGTCGACGGCCGTTATTGATTGCACGAGCGAGTAAGATAGAAACGGCAAGGGTAAACTACCCCGTGGAGAAACGAAGAGGGTGAATCGAAGTGTACCCACTTTCTTAATGCACTCTCCTTCTCTCTCTCTCTCTCACACACTCTCTCGTTTTCAAGCTACCCGAACGACGTTCGATCGCAAATAGAGCACAAAGTAGCGATGCGATCAAGTTCAACGTGTACGTTTTACCGTTGATAAGTAAACTGCGGATGTTTATGTAAACTCAGATTTTCATGAAAGCAATTGAAAATATGGAGCTTACAGTCAATCGCGAAAGTCTATGTACATAGACATCCCTTAAATACGAAATACTCGAGTGAAAAGGCTGGTTCTACGAATTTTCACATTGGCTGACGTACAATGGCTCGCGAAAGTATTTGAACTTGGAAATTAATGTACGGTACGAACAACGGTGTTCAGCGTGCGATTTAGCGACGAAGATACATCATCGATAAATATTTCGGCTCGCTGGTACAGCGTATAATTGGCCGTTCGAATCTAATTTTCCGACTTACTTGAGCTCATGGCTTGCACGAAGCTCGCTATCAGACGGCTGTTCGCGATCAATATCGAGCGAGAAACGAACAGACGCGGGTTTTAATTATCAAATTAATTTGCGTTATTAGAACGTTTAATTCTTGTTCCTTCTTTTTCTCGTCGTTCATTCGTTTCTCGAGTACGTCGTGCTTTTTAAACGGTTCGCACGTTTTCCAAACGTTGAGTCTCCTTTGTCACTTCGTTAAAAGCTTACACACATCGATGATTAACGGAACAACGAGGAGAACCGTCGAAACGATTCAATGTTATAACGAGGTTCGATGAATTCCAGGATGGTATTGCTCGACGTGCGAAAAGGTGCCCGATTTAAAGCGAGAATGGAACGCGAAAGAACGCGTTTCTCGCAGTAACGTTGATGAAAATATATACTCAAATAGATGAATCGGGCTGCGTAATATTTTCCATCGTTTTGCGCGTACATCGGATTACAATAACACGTTTTCCTTTTCAGCGATCAAACGTCGGGCCGCGAGTTCGACTCCTACGTTGTTCGAAACACGCGAGTCGTGAGAATGAATCGATAATTACATACACGCAGACATAAAATAAGGCCAACGTGTTTCACCGAGTTTACATCGTAAGCAGGATCGATCGTTATTCGAATAAATTTTTATTTGGATAATTATTCGAACAGACGAGCTATTCGATATCTTTATTTTCGAGTACCTGGTTTTTCGTCATTTACGATCGATGCTTGCTATAAGTATCGGTATCGGCGAGGACGAATTATTTAACTTCGACTCCGCTTCGCTTTACATTCATAGCTACGTTTTCCAATAGTAATCATGCAACGAGCTACTGTGAGTTGCAACGACAACAGCAGAGCGTGCAAAATACAAAGTATCTACTATTATCGCCTATATACATCTGGAACATGTTGCAATGCACGGATCGAGTTCTAGATTTCACGATACAATTTACGGTTGAGACGCTAAGACGAATTTCAATAGGAAGATGACGAGTAGGAAAACATAGGAAGTAGGCTTTTGTTCATTTTCTGGTTTTTTATGCGTTAATCGATAAATTCGCTGCATTTCGAAATATATCTCCGACATTAAGATAATCGTTTTCTTTTGGCATCGAACAGCGAGATTCTCGAGCAAGACACAGTCGAACACGAGGACGATCTACGAATATTTAACGATGCAAGTCTTCCAAAGGCAGTTAAATCGACGAATAGTCGAAACTTTAGACCAGTCGGAAATATAATTATCTCTCTAAGTTTCGAAGAGACTGGAAAACGAACGTTTCACTGCGAAACCAAATAAAAAGAAAATTTCACACGATGTGATTACAGAAAAGGGGCAACGTAGGATTAATCGGCAATGGGCTAGATTTTAACAAGAATTAGAAAGAAAAAGTAAATAGAAAATATAATTTACTGTTAAAAATATCGCTTCGTGAAATTCGTTTAATCTGCTGTACGAAATACAGCGATAAAGTTTCGAGCGCGATTCTGTTTCCGGTAAAATTGCAACAATGTGAATAATCACATTCATCCGCTGTATAATCAGATTACGTTTTTCATCGATATGCGCAAGGCAAACACTGTTAATTATTTTAGTTATCGCAAACATTGTTTTTTTGTTTTTTGTAAAAACGTGTGCGAGACCCGTGTTGCAAGAAAAATGGAATATAAAATTTAAAACAAATGGCTGTAGCAAAATTTTTGATAAAATATGGCCAATCGTCGAGAGTTTATGGAAAGGCGAACAGGATTTATGGAAATTCCATCACGTTGAAACCACGCGTTTTTCATTCGCTAAAAGAGCTTCGAGAGGGGCGTAAATCTATCGAAAATATAAAGTGTTCAGGGCGATCTTCCATAAATCGACTAGATATTCTTACGAAAAAATTCGTGAATTTAAGATCGACCATAACGGCGAGCCAATCTTCTCCGCGTTTTTCCCTGATTTATTCGCTTATCATCGTTTTCTTTCCTCCTTTTCTATTTTTGTTTTCTTTTTCAATTTCTCGTACAAAGGGAGCTACTCGTCATTCCCGAAATTCGAACTAATATCGTCGATATCGCGACTGATACGCCAGAAAATGTGTGCGCGTTAGCGGAAATATAATAAATAATGGATTCGACGTTGTAATATGCAATAAGGTACGAAAATATAATTCCGACAATAGACTACAATGAAACCCTATTTATCTGAATTCATCGGTGAGCAAATAATTCACGTATCGCGGTTCATATTATAACACGGTAGTTGAATTTTCTCCATCACCTATCGCTTCGCATTTACGTAATAAGAGTTGATATTCGGACAAGCGAACTGAACCGGCAAAAGTTCGTTTAACTTGAAACTTCCAAACGTTCCGTATAACGCAAACAACGCGCTCGTAAAATACGTGTACGGGTATTCGAATGCTTTCACGATCTTGTACACGATATATCAGGCGAAGTCGACGGTTTCGAAGTTTAATATTCCCAATAAAATTTCTTAACGTCTTCTCCTCGGAACTTTGTACAAGTCGACTCGATCGACTTCAGGACACGCATCGAAGGATTTCAGAATGTATTTTCACATTCGACAGAATCAAATGTCGTAACTTAAAATCGGATACGTGCATTGCGTCTCGTTTCAGTGGATACAGGCGGTGTAACCCATTCGCTGTTACTGCGATACGATTATTTTATCACTGGAATTGGATTTCTCCTCCACGCCTCACCTTTAGCTTTAAATAATAATCACAGTCTCCTATCGCGTCATCATTCGTTGCATCGTTTAACTGTCAAAACGAAATGACTTTGTTAAAAACAAAACTTTGTTAAAATGGAAGGAAAGATAAAACGCAACGGTAACAGCGAATGCGTTAAGAGGTTACACTGTTCGACACAGAGATGAGAAAAGTCGTCGATGAATGAACGTGAATGATGATATAAGAGAATGTACGTACGTTACGTACCTTTGAGGTGTTTCGGGCAGCACACGAATTCGACGCCAGAGAACAGCGATATTCCACAGGGCAACAACATCGCGAAGCTCCTCAGGTTCATATTCCTCTCTCTGCAGGTGTCGGCTGCGGTCGCGTTCCACCTGAAACGGAAGATTCCCGGATTATGTTCCCAGTTTCTGTTCTTTTCAGCGAATTACGAGTTTGCGTTTCAGACAATTCAGTTATATATTCCGGTTTGCAAGATTCTATTCGCTTTTTCCAACGGGGCGCTTTCCATCGGACACGTTCTTCGCTCTATCGTTGGACCGTGGATATCGATGAATTTTCGAGAATTCTAAGGCTGCAGAAATCTACGGAATGCAAAAAATAGAGTCACCTATTGATAATATTCGGTAGACGAAACGAATTTTGTTCGCTCCTTGAATTCATAAAAATATAAAGCTGCACAAAGGTCCACGGTCCAGCTATCGCGACGCACCTAGAGCATCGCCCTGAATCAGCAAAGTCAGTCGCAACGTCATCTTCCTCTGCTGATTCTGATTAAGCATCAAACAAATGTAAACGTTCGTCTGCTTATTATTAGACCGTGGATTTTTATTCGACTAAGGAACGTTTAATGGACTAAACCGAGCGTGTGAGCAAACACGAAGCCATCTGAAAATTCCGGTGGGATTAGCTGCGGTCACCTAACGAGGCAGCAGGTACCTTATTTCAAAGGCAACTAGAAATTATCATCGAACTGGGAACCCCGATGGAGCGTATGGTCGTGGAGGATAGGGTTACGCGGTGGCGGACACGTAAATCGATACGCCGGCGTTGGCTCGTCATCGACGAGACGCTCGCTCGTTGGCTCGCTTACCTGTGAGATTCCCAGCATTTCGTCTGATTGTGAAGGTGGTCGAACAGGCAACCTTCCGGCACGAGCAACGCGTCGCTTTGGAAAGGTCCCTCTGAAAAGGAGAACGTGTCGATGTGAATAAAAGCGAAGGGAAAAGGTCGGGTACTGTGGCATGGACACGCCTATATTTATCGTTGAAAGAGACACGAGGCAGAGATCGCGTCACATGGTGCACGTACAGGTCCATAGCTGTCTACTCAACCCCTTAACGAGAGCCACTCTAGCGCTACGACGCGGCACAACTCCACTCGACACGACTCGCAGGAATCGATACGGCAGAAACTGCAAATCAGAGTGACTCGCATCGGGGGTGCAAACTTGTACACGGCGTCCTAAGACTGCGGTCAGAATTCGCTTGGGATTACGTTCCCTACTCTACACCAGCAGGTGTTTACGACGTGTACGAAGTCATGGGAACAGCTTGATTATTAACAACTTGGTTGTTACAGGCTGCGTCCGCTGAAAGTTATACAGTCGCTCGTGAAAGTTTACATAAATCGATCGAATTTCGTGTACGCGAATTAGCAACGAAACTAGAAACGCTTTTCGTCGCAACATTTATATTTATTCGATACGATATTCCATTAATGGAAAAAAATTGACTTTCGCATTTATGAAGAAACTCTGTCTCTCTGCGGTTGTCTGTTTTACGAACCCTGCCAATTTTTGTACTTTTAACGTTTTCGCTCGTTACATACTCGAAACGATAGAGATGTTTCAGACGAAGAGAGTTCAAGTTTGATAAATTTACGTAATTTGTGGAAGAATTCGGAATTCCGCCTCTCTGGAGTCGTCTATTTTACGAACCATGCCAATTTTTGTACTTTTAACGTTTTCGCTCGTTAGATACTCGAAACGATAGAGATGTTTCAGACGAAGAGAGTTCAAGTTTGATAAATTTACGTAGCTTGTGGAAGAATTCAGAATTTGTAGATCTCTTGTTAGTCGCGTTACGAGGCGAAAACTCCATCGAATTTATAAATAGCTAGTATCTCGTACGTACGGCGAAGTTAAATAATTTTTGCTGAAATTGCTGTTCCTTATTAAAATCGAAGAAAAGGGAGTTACATTTTTATTGAAAAAACTTAGGAAACGCTTATAGCAGCCAATTTATAACCCGAGCTGTTTCATCTATGAATAATTGCTGCGAGTTATTACATTTATTTATTTTTTATACAAACAGAATGAAACGCAAAAGAAATAAATAAATGATTTGGAAACGTTTCGCAAAAATTGTACAACGAGGTTTTAATACAATTTTAATACCGAAAACGTCAAACGTTTAAATTGCGTTTCATTGGTCGTTCGGAATGTATAAATGCGCCGGCATGAACGTAAATTTATAACAGCAACAGAATTTGTAAGCTCGAAAAATGCAGCGATATTATTTTTTTTTACGCTATTTTTTAAAAATCCATCGTTGCGGAGATGTTGCGCGAAAAAGGAAAAAGTTGAAATTTAAACATTGAAAAGTTCACAATGACCAGAAGGATACTTCACAGGGGCTGTTTGTAAATTTTATCTCTTTCTCGTAGTCGTTTTATCAGCTTCGAGTAGAGATTCTATAGGGGAACGTTGTGACGTGTAGTGCGATATTTTTTTTATTACGGGCCATTCTATCGTTTTATTATACTCGTGTGCGAGCCCGTGATTCGACAAGCGCCCGGTGAATCTTCAATTTTTATACGCCTGGCCTACAGTCGTACGTTAAAGTTAAACGATTCATCGATCATCTAAAATTCAAATATCAAAAACATCTTGGACAACTTCAACCTCGTTGAATTCTATTTTAACGTGGAAACCTGTTAAGCGGAATAAAATTTCCTATTTAATAAGGGAATAAAAAATCCCTGCTCCCAATTACCAAGCTCGGTAGCATGACTGAAATATTTCTTGTTGCGCGAATTAAACGATCCTCGAGCAAATCTGTTATTACGATGATACGGCAATGGGACGTCCGATTAGCATGGACGAAGTCGAGAAAAGCATATTAACGGTTATAAGCGTTTGTTAAGATGGCCAAGAAGATTTAAATTATCGGGAAACTGGGCGAGAGGAGGGGATTTGAATTTTAAAGCGAATATATTAGCCGGATCGTATCGATACAACGCCTGCGAGGCACTGGAAAAATGGAAAATGGAAAATAAACACGGATAAAGATCTTATCCTAACGGAATGATTATTATGAGCGTGAAGTTGGAAATATTTGTGCGTCGCAGCAATTTTCATATCGACCGAACCGAGTCTCTTTAAATTCGCAGAATTAATAAGCGCAGAGAGAAATTGAGAGATAACGATCTAAAGGAAATATCATTTCTTAACGATATAAATTATACAGGATGTGACAAACGTGGCAAACTTTATCGCTGTATCCTGTGCCATGTAATGCTTAATCTTAAAAGATACGGAACAAAGATATGAAATTTTGTTTACTCGTAGACTGTGAAAACTGTTATACAAAAATTATTATAAATGCTAGAGATAAAAGCCGGTGGTAGATGGTCCTTTATTATTTCGTACTTTTATTATAACGCTTTTAATTAAGGATTTCTGGAACCATGTTTGTGTGACAATTTATCTTTTGTTTTTATTCGCGGTATATGCTGACAGATATTTTACAGAGAAAATCCAGGACATCCTGTGTACGCGTGATCCTATTCAACGAACGCTTTATTTCATCCGGATCTATTTAACCTATTTCTTTTCACTTCCTTATGAATGCCACGTTGCGAAGCAAAGGCGATATACATATAGCCGGCTAATTATATTTATTAACGAGAATACACGTTCAGTAGACGCGAGAATACAGCAATAAACCATGTTTTCGTTATAGTTAATAAACGTACGCAGGTAAACTTTAGCGCAGATACGCTTCATACATATTTAAATTCGAATTCATAAATTTCACACGGAATGCAATAACTTTGGAAAAAAGAACAGAGGTGGAGAAAACGAGAGCTTTCTTTAAATTTGTTCGAGATATGCATAAAAGTAATATCGGCGGTGTTACAAAATGGTTATTGGGACATGCAAATGTTTTTCATTGGACAATTTTTCTGTTGTAAAAAATATACGAGTGTCAAGAGTAAAAAGTAATATCATACGTTGGCATACTAAATCGTCCAACGTATCTTTGAATATATTTTTAGTCAGCAGCAACAGAGATCTTCTCATCGCGTTAGGTTTCTGGCTGCCATTTAACTATTCAGCTTCTTATCTACGCTTTTACCAAACGCAAATAGTAAAAGCACGTGTTTACTAATCGTCCGTGTACACTTTTTCCCATTGAAATTGGCAAGCTAACATACTAATTTCTCGCTTTCGCTTCAACGCGTTAACGACTGCTCTCGACAGACATTTACGCTAACGTGTAGAAATAGGAAATATAAACGCGACCTTCTTAATTGGTGCCACTGATGATGATCATTCGGCTTAGATCAGAGTCGAGTTTCTTAAAATTTAGGATATTCGATTTCAATTTCTATTCTGCGTCTTCGTCAATGCCACTGACAGCCTTCATAACTTACAATACACAGAATCAGTACACGGTAGAATCAGATAAATTAAAAATCGTGCTAATCGAAATTGCGATCTTTTGTGTCGTTCGTCATAATCGGACCCTCTCAGAGGCAATGCTTGGAATAAAAAAAAAAAGAGAGAGAATCCTTTGTTCCATATTTTAGATTCAACGTTGCACTAGAAATCACTTCGCGTACATACATCTGCATATTCAAATTCAACCTTTACATCAAAATTCCATTCTTTATTGACTTAGAAAGCCACGTCGACTCCATTAAAGCGAAACGAGCTGCTAAAGTTAAATGAAAACTGAAACACTGTCAATCCAGATCACTTATCAGAGAGCAATTCTGATGCTAATACGTACCGAGACATCTGTACGGCTTGACCCAACGTGACAATTTGCATTTAGTTCTCCCTGGCTTGCACCAGCCGTTAACCCTCACGTAATGAGACGATTCCACGATATTGGTGATGTCTCTCTTCGGATAAACCTGGAAATACAAATACCGATTACGCTATGTAACTTTCCTATCCGAAATAATATTCCCATATTTCGTTAGAGCTACAACAATTGCATTCGTCATAGTTGCATTGATAAAACTTGAGACCAATCAGAAAATGTATATGCAAGTTATTTACTACGAAAATATATTTGGAAAAATAAGCAAAGAATTAATATGTAGAGCGAATAGCCACGACAGACGTATAACAAACGTGAAAATGGTCCCATCGAACGAACGATTGATTGTTCGAGTACTCTTGTCGCCTCTAAGAAACATATACTTGCGCTAAATATTTTTTAGCTTCTGTACATACGTATATGTATCTTTTTTACAAATTTATTTCAACTTCACCCGTACGATCACAATAAATTTTCAAAATGCTTCGTACAACGCGCATGATAATTCGCGGGAGACCCTTAAAAATATTCTAAAACTCTCGAAAGTCATTATATCGTTGAGCAATTTTTGCCCGATTATACCCACAGGATATACCAACAAAGTTTGGCTGTTAAACCTTGCAACTCTCTGTACATCATGAATTAATAAATATCAATGAATTACCGATAATCATTGGCACGTAACATCCCTACAGTTTGACCCAGATAATCGTGCTTCACCTACGACCTACTAGCACCCATTTAAGAATTCTTATTCCGAGCCCCGTTTGTATATCTTTATTTTCTTTTTTTCTTTCAATTTTTCATTATAATTAACGTAAGCGCATTTACGACGAAATTATACGACACGAGAAATCATCGTACCTTTCACTCGATAACACGGCCATGCGTCGACGACAGCAGAGAGAGGTGGTTGCCTCTCTCTCGCGGATATCGAAACTGCAGTGCGCTCGTTTCCGTAAATTAACAACCGGCACGCACACAACGAATAAATTCGCGCATCCCTTCGTAGATTGGAAATGGATGATGGGATACAAATGTTCGAATCGTTTGAATAAACGAGTCCTACTGAATTTAATTTAGCTGTGTGGAAATCGGGGGAAGTTTCTATGACAATTTCAAATTATCTTTAGGTAACTAACTCGGGGCGATATATTTTAAGTTTGTATTAACTTGTGGCAAAAATTTCTTTATAAGGGAATAATAGATGCACAGTATTTTTTCTTTTATATTATTTTACTGAATTATGTGCGACTATATCCATTTAGTTCTATTACGATAAAGACCATAACATTTGGCATATTTGGGTTTCATGTTTGTGTAAGGATGCGTTGCTGTAGAAGACGTGTTTGTAAAGGAAGGACGCTTTTCGGACCACTGATATTAATTGAAAGATTGGAAATTCAAATTGCGCGAAATTTGTAATCAAAATTAAGCGAAGATCGTAAATTTCGTTCGATCATAGATTACATATTTTATATACAGGATAGTTGGTAACTGGTGGTACGAGCGAAAAGGGGGTGATTCTACGCGAAAAAAGAAGTCGAAAATATAGAATAACAATTTTTCGTTTGGGGCTTTGTTTTCGAGAAAATCGACTTTGAATTTTATTTATAAAGCCATATTAAATCAATTGTCTATTCTGAAGAAATCGCAAGTTGCGAGCAATTGAAAGAAAAGATTATTGTAGCCTTTCATACTTTAAAACGATCGAATACGTTAGAAAGTGTTCATAGAAATTTAATTAGAAGAACAGAAGTACGTGTTCGGCAGAATGGGCAACATTTTCAGCAATTTTTGTAATAATAAACTTTATGATTACTTCGTATTATTTCATTATGTATCCCTAATTTTCCGTTACGGCAGAAACAAACTTAAACTGCGATAATATCCATCGAGACAACGATCTACAGTGCGATCCGTTATAACGAGACGCGATAAAGTGCGCGCGTACCGAGCGAAAATTCAAAGTCGATTTTCTCGAAAACAAAGCCTCGAATGAAAAATTGTTATTCTATATTTTCGACTTATTTTTTCGCGTAGAATCACCCCCTCTCCGCTTGTACCACCAGTTACCAACCACCCTGTATATAAAATAGGAGATATAGACAGTCACGAGATTTTACATAGACGATACAAAGTATTAAATATTCGGACAAAACCACGTAACTCGAGTATGGATTGTACGGAAGTACGTAGTTGGATTGCTCGCGAAAGTTTGAAAATATTCTCGCCGAATTATTTAAACAGCTAAAATTATTTAAACAATTCGAAGAACGTGCTTGATATACTTTAAACAATAATTCAAATTACGTAATTTCGAACTACTCGAGAAGCAAGGTTAACTTCTGATATATTAAGCTATTCTACATATTAATTTTAGCAAACCCACAATTCTATGTTCGTGGGAAGGGGTCGAAATTGATGACCTATTTACTCCAAAACTACGGAAACAATTCCCAGGCAAATTTGGCCCAGCACTCTGCCAATATCGAACAAATTCAATATATGATCTTCCATGATCTTCTAGGAGAATGATTACGTATGAAGTAAAAAGTTCTTCGAAATTAGACGAATAATTTATAATAGAGAGAATGTTGTTCTTGTAATTTAATGATCTTCTACCTATAGTATCAAGTAAATTTAATATATCATCCTCCGTAACCTTTCAGAAAGATGATTACGTAAGAAACAAGAAGTTCTTGAAATATCGGCGAGTAATTTATAATAAAACGAGCGTTGTTCATCTAATTTAATTACCTTCTATCTACGGTATTAAGCAAATTTAGTACACGATATTCCGTAATCTTATAGAAGAAAAATCATTACATATAAAGTAAAAAGTTGTTCAAAAGTTTACGAATAATTTATAAGAAAATGAGCGTTGTTCTTCTAATTTAATTATCTTGCAGAGACTTCAAACATTTAGAACGATCTCATCCAGGGTCCTAACGTTAGCTCTAGCTGCTCGATTCTACTGGGAAGGTTGAAAATCACGGCTATAAATCGAATCATTTATCAGGCTGAATGTAAACGTCGGCAGAGACGAGCAACGTTCCACGAACTTACCTTCTTGCAATAATCGAGAATCTCTAGCTTATCCGTCATGCAGCTCTTCTTGTCGGCGGATGAGACCCAACGTCCCTGTTCGCCCATGTGTTGCGCCAGGTACACCTCTCCGGCCTCGCATAACGTAGCAACCTGAATGCATAGCGTTCGCATAAACACTCCTCGTCATCTTTTTCTACTCGCTTGAAAATTCTTTGACGCTATAAACGGCTACTTCCGGCGGTAAGTTTCAATCCGAGGTGGGCAAGTCCCCTTAGGAATTTGCGAAACGCGAAAAATCGCTACAGCGTTAAAGTTATTCCTCTGACCAGTGAGCTGTTTTCGACGAGTATACTGGCCATGAAGAAACGACAATATCTCGTGCTACGACGAGTATACTCGTCACGCGTAAAAGGTAGCTACAATTTCCTGTGTAAATCGCAATTTAATAATCGCAGTAAATTGCAATAATAAAACTTCTTAAAAGTCGTTTCTCTGTCTGACGAGTATACTCGTCGTCGCTTACTTTTCGCCACGAATTTTAAGTACGCGCTTTTCAAACAACTTCGCAACAGCCGGCTCTCGTATTTCTATTCTCTTCTCTACTTCTTTCGTGCACGCGCACCTTAGGACGATTTTAATTCGAAGGGAATCGCGCGTGGCTAGAAAATCGAATATTTCGTCAGGCAGCGGACTGGATTTCGCGAGTTACGTAACATTGAGGACTGGCGAAAATGGGATGAATGGAAGGGACGCGTATTGGAATGGAAGAGATTTCAGACATCTCGTGTATGCGACGGTGGGGATTTCGTCGCGATACAAAATCGCTGAGTGGTACGCGGCCTTGATGACATTCGTAAGGAAAAGGAAGCGTACATTTTCAAGTGGTACTCACTTGCGGCTCTGATTTTCCTCCAGCGGGTGCCAACTCGAGTCTCTCCGACACTGCCTGCAATGCAGAAAACATGGATAAATTCAACTGGCGTAAAACTGTACGGTAGCCAAGAGTTTATAGCGACTCCGCGGACATTTTCGCGTATTTCATTCATAAAACTTTTTCCATCGACCTCGGACAATTTCAGGATCGCGTTACACAAGTACAGTCAGCCACGAGAGTTTACGTCTACATCGCTCGAATGTAAGACGACGTTGTAACGTGAATGAGGTTTATGACTAATTTAAGTTTACGGCTAATGACTGATTATTCGACGCGACAATAAATAGACAACGATAGAATACTGATCTTTGAAAGTAACTGGATTCAATTTGTAACTCTTTGGTCCTCGAATTAATAATACAATGTGCGGAGAAAAGGTATAAGATGAAATAATCGGACCGATCTTTGGGAAATTTAGTTTCTCAAATGAATGAATATCCGTTGAAATCGGATCGTTTAAGCTTGTAAAAAAATATCTGTTGAAAAAGAGAAGCGAATGCGTGTGATAATAATCGTATTCTTTATTTCTCACTCATAATAGATATTATTCTAAAATTATCGATGCCTGCGAGAACAAATATTTAAATCTTCGGACTGCGCAGTTCTCGATAAAATATCGACGTTTAAACAACTCGGTTAATCTTTAAAGTTTGCTAAAGCTATCGATATAGTCGCGAGTTTCATCCCCGCTTTAAATCTTCCCGATCTTGCGAAAGTGGGGTTTTATTAAAAGAAAAAAGAAATCAGCCAACTTTCCTCTTCGTGCCATTAAAATTTATCGATCCGATTTACGTGGCGCAAATATTATTTTCCTTAATGAGAAGTAAAATTTGCACGATGCGAGAAACGATTAATTACCTCGATCATCGGAAACCAAATATTTCCTTGATCAAACTCATTAATACGGATTGCTTCTTAGTAATATCATCCCCGCGTAATTCGCAGAACCCTTTTCTAAAAACATTTCATGTTCCCGTAAAGACCTCTTAGGAAATTGAATGAATTCTTACAACGAGTAATTTCGATTCAATCTCTTTAGTCCTTCGTTTAACGTTTATCACGCTGCCCTATTTTTCGCCCATCGAAACCGAAGATCCTTAAATTTGTATCATCAACTTGTACGACGAGTACCTTGAAACATAGAAAAAGCAATTTGTTCCTAGGTGATTTCTCAAACAGAGGATAAACGACTTGTCGATCCAAGATTAGTTCCAATCTCCGAGATTCGTTCTCACGATCCAAGATTAATCCCACAAAGTTAATTGGAGATGAAATAAATACGAATTAGAACAAGTTACAAATTCGATGGTTTGCCAGCGATTTATTTTTCGCCCTGCACTTATGCTACTCGTTCGGACGTTCTCGAGTTCTAAATATATTCTTATCCAAAAATTCAAATATTTGCGTCAGGCAAATTTTACTTTCCACCTCCGCTAACCATCGACCACCATAGCGTGCAACGTAAATCGATACAAGCGCGCCGTCTATCCGTGCGCGGAATTCGATAAACCATCCAGAGTGCAATAACCAAGCAATCTCCTTAAAATACCCTCACCCCATCGACAAAGAACCACCCTTTCCAAGTACCAATCTTGGAGCAGTCGCTCGTCGAATCTCCTAAAAATACTCCTATACAGTGCAAACAATAAGCGTCTCCAACTCAGCGCGCAATCACGCCACTTCCGGCCTACCTAATCCCTAAACCGTTTAAACGGGCTCTCGAGCAATTCGTCCAACCTTTCGCCGATATAATGGGCGACCATCGTCGAAAGGCAGAACTTCGCCTCGACCCAAACAAGCGAACAACGAAGGGGAATTAGATCCCGGCCGTAATCGCCTCTGCGGACCTTGTATCGTTGATTTAGTCATCTCACCTCGGTTAATGACGTATTAATGGGCTATTGAGCGAGGATATAAGGGCCCCAGAGTAGCAGCGTAGAATAGTAGCATTGTGCCGACGAGCCAGCCACGTGACTGTTAGGAAGAGTCACGAGCTTTAGACCTGGCGCGAATGAGAGTTAAAATTCGCGATTGATTCTCGTTATTGTCGCGCCTCTATGATTCTTCAGCCGTCGAGTTTCCTTTTATTTCGAGCAACAAGTACTTTAAACTACGCTGACTTTTGACGGTAGATTTACAGAGTTAACAGAGTTTAAGTGTCACGTGCGAGTCCCTGTACGAGCCAACATGAACAATTTAATTGTTTTTGGATTTCATCAGAGCAATTGGTCTGTGTGAACTCTAATACTAGCACGGTACTCGTAAAAAATTAGTTAAAATATTTAGTATAATATATAGTACTCGTACCAGTTTAACGGCATTCAGAATTTACGCTCACCTTGTACAATTATATTACATTGACCGACTAACTGCGTTTGACGCGTATACTCGTCATCGCTTGTATTCATTTACGCACTCCATGACCTAACCCCGTGTGACATTTTTAAAACTAAATTCCGCAGTTAATTGGTTAACCGAGGGCGGTGCAAAATAGACTGGCATAGACACAGAGAAGGTAGCGTTGTCTATTAATTACTCGCTACCACGCATCGCTGTATTCTTTATGCAGCTGTATCGCCGCATGTGTGACACTTGCGCCCAATGCTCGACACGCGTGTTCATCTTTACAATGTGTTGAGCCTGTGAAGTCAGAATTAATCGATCGCACCTCCTTCTTTCCATCTTTGCGTAAACTACGTGTAATTATATGTATAATTTTGTGTGCTAGACTAGATCAGCCGCGTAGCAGTGACACACGTATGTGAATACGAGTGTATAGAAGTACGTGTGTGCACAGCGTCTCGGAAAACAGATGAATGCAACTGTTCCTTTGGCAGTGTGGTATGGAAGATGGTGAGACGAAGAGAGTGCTGAGACGCGTGCAAATGTATATCGACGAAGATCCTGGGGATCGTTTATTAAATAAATCTAAAACTATTTTAATAGGAATTCTAAGTGTAACCTTAGTGTTCCTTTACTTTTATTTCGGCAATTAAGATCCACAATTCTGCGCTATACGTGCGGTACGTACTAATATCTGGCTAATACTAATACAACTCGGCGTTGAGTCTCTCCACTCTGTGCAGCCGCGAGCGACGCCCTGCACTGAGAAGATGCGCTAGAAATACGCGATCTACGCTGAGCCGAGGCAAAACGCGTTCTACTCATCCGCAAACCAACGTCCATATTACGTAATAGGTTCGATAAACTTCTGTCTAAGTCTCCTTTCGGTTATCTTCGCGGCAATATAAATTTGCGCAGATATAAAAATATTCTCAACCTCCACCTCTAACTTCGATCGCCTCGCAGCGATACGTTACGCCTGCCCGAGGGTTAAAACCACACGTTGTATCACAACAGCCACTACGTCACCTGTTAACGCACACGCTATACCCTGCTGTTGTATCATAAATCCATTAACCCACGTTCAATCACGCACCTCGCTATATGACACACATGCCTCGAACATGTTCATTACTGCAATCGATGAGAACGTTTTCATTTACGTTGAACAAGCGTACGCACTGTTGGATAGTCGGTAAGTAAATACGTTCGCGTGAACGATTCTACTACCGGACATAGGATCACGTGCCACAAGTCGGCGGCCGAATCGTTAAAAGCCGTCTTCGAACGTTTCTAGACTCGTTGGTCGACGGAGTGCCAGGTTTCGCCGACATGCGAGCGGAAACGCGACGTTCCGATCGCGTGAGCGCCGAATATCCATTCGAAATAAGCATCCAACCAGGATAAATGTACGCGAGTGAAATTGTCGGACGAAAACGTTCGATACGATTCTCCCGGGGAGAATATCTTAAGTCGAGCCCTTAGGACGGTGTTTGTGAACGTTTTGGGGCGGTTGAAGTTCGCAACGAGTATAATTCTCGTTAAATATATATTGACTTTTCGAGTAATTGTTTGATCTTTAGATTAACTTTTAGGTAACAATTACGCGGCGGATTTTTATGTACTTATGAGAAATTTAATTAAAGATGCAGAGATACGTAAAATACCGAAAGTACAGTATAGTCTCTATAACAGTTCTTTCTATGCAGAATTCATTCTTTGAATTATACTTATAAGCGATTTAAACCACTGTGCACTGTGTGTTATTACCGATGACGTAAGAATGTACAACTTTAGCATTACTTAATCAACGATCATGCAAATGGTTGTGGATTTCTTACTTTTTGGATACAATTCTAGATGGAATTTTTACGAATATTTTTAGTCTGTAATTTAATTAAACGAAACGTTCGATACATTTGCTTCGGCGAATAATCGTTAGTATAATTATTCTTATGCTGTTAAACACCTTAACGGACATATATCTCCGAAAACTACATTCTTGGCAGCCAGTTTTACGCGAGCGGCGGCTAAGTTACCTAACAACAGGAATTCGCGGAATCGATCTGACCTTTACATTTTATTGTACTCTACGCGCCATAGCAAAAAACTATCCTCGAAATATAGATGTTTGTTATTTATATTTCTTTTATTTATATAATTTTATAGTTATTATTATTATAGCTTTTATTTATATAATTATAGATATATTTCGATGTTATTAAGTCGTCCCAAATGTTTCTCTCGTTTTATAATTGAATTATGTACGATGGTAATAATAGGAAGAAAAATTCAATAAAATAATATTAAAGGAAAAATGTCGCGCATCCGTTATTTCCTTACAAAACGAGAGAAACTTTTGGAACAACCTAATACATTTCCACGGATCTCGTTGTTGGAATATATCTACCTTTTCGACGAAGTAGGAACGTGATTTGGGGCAACGATATACGTAGCTAAAAAATAAAACACAGCGACTCAAACTTCTATAAAAAAGATTCAACGTAGCGTAAAATGTCGGAATTATTTATATTGAACGATAAAAGAAATTGTTCGCTGCTAGTTTCCTTGTTGCCTAATTTATACGCTGAATTTTCCTCCAATAATTTCACCCGTATTAACCGGAAACTTCTCGCAAGATCTTTATCATTTTCTCACAGTTTTTCCACAGCATACGTTCTTCTTACGGTTGCTGCCATTTGCGCAGTAATCATAATTTCTATAAATTTAGAACATAAACGTGCCTGTCGTATACCTGTGCCTGTGTACTGTGAGACGATACAACAATGAAAAATAAGAAACTATAGTCTGTAAAAACAAAAAAATTACGGAACCATGAAATTGGTAAAAATATACCAAATATAGTGATAATTAGAAAATTACATCTAATAATTTATAAATAGTAACGAGCCTATAAATACTGATATCCCTAAAGATGAATAAACAAATGTACTTCTATAAACGAAATTCATAAATAATACGTAATGCTTTGACGTTACTTTAACTAACAAGCGAAATTGCTTTGAGAAACGGAATTCTATATAGGTGATGCAAGGAAATACGAATACAAACGCGAGATCTGAAAGATATACTGGCGCCAATATACTTACGTGCGTTACTTAATTAAGGATTTCATAAGCCGTACAGCTCGATGCAAAGGAACTATATGAATATTTATCGTATATATCACGTCTAAAGATTAGGTCCAAAATTTAGCGGAAGGAATATCTCTTATCCGAAAGCATAAATTAAAATATCTTAAATTAAGTAGCGTACGTAAATATATGGCCGCCGCTGTATATAGGTCAAAAGTAATTCAGTAGAAAATCAAGCGAGACGGGCCTTATATCATCTGGTTGCATCTTTCCTCGTGCTGCTCAATTTTAAGAGGAAAAACCAGGAATAACGAAAGCGCATACATAGTTTAGCCGTTGTTATTATGCCAGGTATTTATCTTGCTTTCGAAAAAGTTTCTGCGAATGAAGCGGCCGACGTAGCAGAGAGCGCAGCAGGCTGAAGAGCTTGCAAAAAAATGAACGCGAAGAAGGTTAAGTAAGTCTAAGGAGAGCACGCGAGGAAATCAGACGTTTCAGAATTCAAACTGGAAACGGAACTGCGTCTGCTTACTTCCAATTTCTCTCTCTCTTTCTCTCTTGGACCATCAAAACTCGTCATTTACATAAAAGAGCCGGAAAAGTTTGTACGCGAAGAGACGCGATCCTTTCGACTGAATTTCGTAATGACGTAAATTTTAATAGACTCTCATTGCCTTCGATATTCTCGTGCATCCAAGTACACAGTTCTAATAACTAAACTTTCATGCACCGTCGTTGCCAACGACGACGAAATAATAATAAAAATCGAATTTCCTATCTTCTGTCCGATTTTTGTAAATACACGCGCAGAGTTCGTGCTATTGCCGACGAAGATCATAGGGGAAAAACAACGACGAGTGTATGTCCGTTGGTGTTTCGATTTTCATGTTATTTTCTAGCTGAAAGGATATACGTGTTTGTACTTAATGATTTAATGATTCAATAGCATCACGGTGCGATTCTTGCGATGGACAATCTACGGCGAAACACGCTGGCTGAGTCAATAAGAAGCATCAGCTGAAATAACTCGTTACCTGTCGGTTTTATGGAGAAACGTCTTGAACGCGTTTCAAAGGACTGATCGGATGGATGCAATTTTATTTTCTAGTATCTTCTATTCTCCGCGGTATCGAAGCGATATCTTGAACACTTTAAAACCCATTGTATATTTTTAATATTGAAAACGCGTTGATTTTATTTTTTCCTCGTAACACGCTACAGTTTGGCGGATATTTTTAACTCGAATCCGTCAAATTTAACGTATGAAAGGGAAGAACAGCGTAAACGCAAGAATACCGCTTCACGCTTGTCCTTCACGAGTCAAATTTGACAAACTGAAATTAAAATATCAGTCGAACTAGCAATTTTTCGACGCGATACTTTCTTGCGTAATACAATTTGTTAATACTTGATATCGTTTATATGATAAATATAAATAATTTGAACAGAACAATAGAATAACGAGATATTGTTGCTGATCCGGTCCTCGTATTTTACTTCTCAACTGGAAACTCGTAAACACTCGCAAAGAACGTCGACAGCGGTATCCGAAAAGTGGAAAAAATATTAAAACACCTACATTTACGACAATTTTCGTAGCTGGCAATCGGATGACAACACGAGTTGCAGAACCAATTCACGTTCGTGTTCCAGCATACTCGATTCTTACGCGTATGTACGTATATGTACTTGGACAGAGCCGAAGGCACGATGCAATGGCGAGGTGTGGCTGGCGCGTTATGCGTCGTAAATGTTGTCGCGAATTACATCGAGGTGTACGTCACCATCTCGCTTTGCATTCTCCTCGGAGCGGTAATAAGAGTAGATGGTTTCGCTCTACGGGTGTCCTAGCCGTCGATCCGGATTGCATGCTGATGCCTAGGATCGAGTCACGGCCGACGCAACGGTTATTAACGCTCCAGAGTTTATTTATCAACGTGCAGGTCATTTTACTTACGTCCACTCTGCCCGTTTGTAGAACGCAGATTAACTGGATCACCGGTAAAGGAATATTCGTGCCGGTTACGGTTACCGCTTGCGGCAATTACACGGAGGAAGAGTATGAATGAAGAGAAGACGTAGATAGAGAGAATGAAATTGGTTCGTGGTAGAAATTTTTCGACCAGTTCGACGCGTTCCCTGGTCTCTGCTGTTATTGCACGATGGCTACGTATTACGCGACAGATAGTTTTATTTTCCAACCAACCGTTTTCTTTATGCGGTTTATACGCTTCGTTTCTATCGCAACGATTTCTTGTAAATTTCCCGCTATTTGGCGATGCAAAATTTTAGATAGTCGAACTGAATGAATTAAACGTGGGCGGCACTCGACCTCGGAAATTTCCAACGGCTTCGCGGCACAAAGCGCTGTGCCGACAAGCCCAATGTGCCATCGATATCCTTACGGCTCTTTCGCCGAATCTTCGGGAGAACGCATACGCGGCAACCGTCGCGGAATTTTAACAAGCGATATCGATGGCCGACAAGGAAAAGAATCGGCGTGGCTTTTGAGTCAAAGAGATTCAGTCTGCCCCGAGCGGCGAAGTGCGAAGGATTGCGTGAAGCAAACATAGAGAGACGAGTAGTCGACTCCTGATAGCCAGTGTTAATCGTTATTAGTTATCGAGCGTTGTTAATCGTTAACTGTTGTTAATCGTTATTTGTCGTCAGTTGTCAAAAGTTAATAAACGTTACTGTTAAAAATCGGGAGTATTTCTTGTGCGCGCAATCACGACATATACCACCTCAGACGGTTAAACGAAACTCTAAGCGATTAATCGGTAAACTGGAGTAGGACGATGCGCGAGAGTACGAGCGGGCATAAAACTGCGAAATTTTTGGGCGAGTTTAAAACGCGCTCGTTGTGTTTTGTATTGTACGACGATTAGAGAAGGTATCGGCGCGTAATTTTATCTTCTAAGAATTTAGGAAGTAGGTTCTACGTTTCGTTTTCATGTTAAACATTTTCCGTAGTCGTACTAAAGTATCGTTTAATGATACAAAAATTGATACGCTCGAAGCTAATTAGTTAGCATGTAAATGCTGTCATGAATATGTATGCACAGTGGCGTGTCGATTTTCTTTCTAGCCACTCTGTATATGACGCATAAAGTAAAACGAAAATATCACGCTTGCTATGGAAATTGTCTACGAGTATCTCAAGTAGGTTATACAGAAACAAAAAGCATTTTGCGGTTGTACTATGCACCGTTGTGACAAAGCTGCAATCATACGTCTGTTGGGTTGCTTCGTAAAATAAATCAGCGACCAGTTCGATTCGCAAAAATCACCCACCCGCGTTGTGTCTCTTTCGTGAAAATGTTCGGGTTCATCGTCGAAAGAAGAAGCTATCGACCTATCGCATCTTTCGCGACTTGAAAATTTCAGATTATTTTTCGTGCACACCTTTCTGATCGAAAGAGATAAAAATCTACTGCTGGTGGATCTATCTTCGTAAAAATCTTCCTAAATGTCTCTCCTGAGGGACTGGTGAAAATTGGTATATACAATACGTGACGAAAAATGGTAATAAAAGAAGCAAAATCTTCGATGGACGATTTTGAAGAGAATAAGAGGCAAGAGAGAAACGTCGAAATAGACGACAATGTTTGAAAAGGAGTAATCGAAAATAATTCCCGAGAAACAACGAAGGAAGGATAGTACACTTTAAATGAAACCAAGTCGGTCTACCATTATTCGTCGCTCGACCCACATAGCAAACGTAAAGAAAATGGACAAATGGATTCCGCATAAATTAAACGATGCGCACGACACGACGAATGCAGCCACCTCGTTACTTTCATATTTCTCGTGCATACGTTCTTCGTTTATCGTTCTTTGTAATTTCTTCCGAAGAATAAGTAGCAACGGTTATAACGAGGTTGTGGAAAAGCAGCGGTTGCAGCAAGTTTTTCCATTCTAAGGTAAAACCGATGAATTAACGTGGATTTTTTATTACAGAAATATATATTACTAGAAATTTACGTATATGTGTATATATATATATATATATAATTTGTAATTCCAATTTCAAAATTATTTCATACACGTGCTTGAAACATTAAATCGATACACGTACACGAGCTATCGTGTTACAATGAAACATTTTAGACAGACGCATATATATTTAATTAAAATAATTTTCTTTTTTAAAATTACTTTTTGGACTAGCAGATAGCTTGGTTGTATCGTATTTTTGAGAAATATTTATCAAATATGTATTTATCAAATATATACGTGTCGATCTTTATTTATAAAATGTATCGGTAAATTCATTATAAAATATAGTTACGAGGAGTTGATATTAATTCATCGGTTTATAAATACGTTTTATACCTTTGAAAAATACGACGTGATGAAATTTTACAACGAAATTTGACGTATAACGTTTCATTATTCCACGGCTATATTTAATACTTTCTGGCGATTTATTTTCTTATTATAAGATCTCTTAAACCAATTGATTAGCTCAATACGTTACAGGTCACTTGTTTTTCAAGTAGCCCTAATTGTAAGTGATTTAAGCTATTGCTCAAACTATATTAAGCAAGTTCTGCAAACGTTCAATCTGCACGAATCTGTTCAAGAGACCATTCGAAGGATTTTTTCCCCTCCAAGCTTACACGAACAATCGAGCTACTTCATATTCAATTTATTCAAGTTATTCGAGTTATTCGGCTTAGTTTTTATATTTTAAGCCGGCAACGAGTTCCGGCCCGCTCCTCCCCCGTTCGTTTTTTCAACTCGCCGACACGTAAAATGGGTAAAACGCGTTTTCAACGTTGCTTTAACTTTTCAACAGATTTTCATTTAAGGGTAATTTGATTTTGTATTCGATGAAATTGTTTGATTTTACGGTAATGGAATAAAACTTGGGAAATGTATTTTCCCTTTGATAACGTCCAACAATTAGTTAATGAAATATTTGAACGGTGTTTTGTTTATTCGATTATTTGTTTAATTGCGTATTGCGACAGCGATTTCGAAAATGGTCCTTTGTTACGTTATTTTATGTTTCCTTCGTAATTTCCTACCTTCTAATGCGTTTAAAATATCAATTGTAACATACTTTTAATAAATATTTTAAAATCAATAGGTCGCATAAGCTGACCAACCATTTTAGAAAAACCGCGTACTCCGATCGATTTTATTCCCAACCTTTTTTCTTCTTCTCGAACGTTCAAATTTATCTAACCAACGTTTTGCATAATTCTAATCAGATTGTTCGGTATCTTTTCTGCGATCGTGGAGACCACTTCGATCACGGACGTTTCTCGAGATATTCCTTTTTTTTTTCCTTTACCCGATTATCGCATTTTTATGATCTACGGACATTGTTATCCGCGCATCTCTGAATTGCCAATGTTTTATCGCTATAATTCGCTTGTAGTTAGATATAAAAAAGCTAGAGGGAAAAGGGGCATTTCTCGGGAAACGTCCTTGTTCGATTCGACGTTTCCTAAGCTGCGGAAAACTACGTTTTTAGAGAAATTGTAACTTTTAATTTTTGTCATACTCTATTTTAATACTTTTAAATAAACGTATATCCTTTTAAATATATTTTTTCGTACTTTTAACGATATTTGCCATTAACTTGCACGGTCGATGCATTGCGAATTCACGTTCAAAATTAATCACGTCTACGTGGTTAGAATCAACGTTGTAAAATTACAAAAAATTATTGGAAATGAAACTTGAACAAACAAAACGTGGCTTTATAAATATTTCTATCGTCATTGATATAATTTGGAATAACGAAATCAGGCTACAAACGTAATCTTCTCTCGGTATTTCTTTTCTATTCGATAAATATTTGTAAAAACTCCTGTAACTCTTCTTATTATTTCGTATCTGTTTGAACGTGTCTTCGATGAGATACTGCACATATGTAAATGCTTTCAACGTTTGCGATGCTTATGATGGAACGAGGAAAGCCGATATTCGGAAAGAGAGTATGCAGGATCATGGTTTTAAAGCTTTGTCGCTTTTATCGCAAGTGAAATAATCGGTTTTCGTTTTATTCGATACTAATAGTGAACTTTACGCGATATCGATCGTATAGTCTTCTCGTAAATACTATCGCGATTTTACAAACGAAAGAGAGTTTCGACTTTCGAATATCTCGGAACACGATTTTGGCCAATACGTCGATATTCGGAACAACCTCTCGATTTAATTATTCTTATCCCATGACGTTACTAGCTATAGTAAAAAAAAGAATATAAAAATAAAAGAAGAAAATAAGAAAACGTACGAATTTTTCCTTCGCCGTTTAACATTATCCAGAATCATCGAATCTAATCGCAAGAATCTCGTCGTTCCTACGATCTTCCGCTCGATTGAAATTCGTTTCTTTGGCTGGCGAGCAAGCGCGAGATTAAAGTTACACGCAGGTCTAAAATAAAATAATCGTTCCTCGCTTAAATCAACCTCGTTTACTGTCCGCTCCAACGACTAATCCCATCGCAGGCAAGAAAATCGAACGAGGGCAGCGCCGAAAACGATCAATACAAATTCAACTATCGTCAAACAAACCGACCCGAACCATTACTTCGGCCAACAATCTCAACTGCTCCCTTTCAAACGATTCCAATCTATCCAGGTTGCAGAGGACCGCGCCGAACGAATCTACGAGCGTTTCATTTACACGGCGCTTCGCCGGTCGATCGACGTTTTCACTCGCTTTTCGTCTCGAACGCAGCCAGCGGCCAACGCCTGCTACGATTTCACGTGCCACCGTTTCAACCATGTTTCATCCAGTGCTTTTACCGATCTCCTTTTCTCCGCTCCGCCAACAGACGAGAATGGAAACCGGCACTCTGATTCTCTTTTCTCTTCTGTTCTCGTTTCCGTTGGTTGCATGGCCGGCGCGCGATATTTTTCATCGGTATCATTGTGCGTCGCCTGGGCCTGTCTCTCCTTTCTCCATCCTATCGATGACAAACGATATTTGACAGGGACGAGACGAAAAGAGACGGCCGTGCTTTCCACAACTCGACGACGAACAGACGAAGACGGTTTGTCGCGAGCCTCCGAGCGGCTTTGTCAAACTCTTCGTCTAAGAGTTCCACAGCGACGATCTTTAACCGTTTGAGTGCCAGGGGTCTTTGAGAAAACAGGTTTAAAAAATTCCGAACAACGCGATAGCGCTTGTCTTATTCGATTGCGAGGAGAAACAAGTGGCGCGATAGCGCTCGTCATATTTCTTATTTTTATGAAATACGTCTGTGTTATTGTATATGCGTACTATTAGTTTATAAATATTTCATGTTTTGTTCAATAAAAATTATTGAGAAGATAGCAATGAAATACAAAATACCGTGAGTCGACCGTAGCGTTCGATATAAAATCTAAACAGCTCTGCCTCGGACTCAAACGGCTAATATATCGATATAGATATATAAGGTGACCATATCCAACGTAATACTGGAACACGCGACTTCAATCACTTAGCTGTCGCGTAAGAAAGAAATAAAACGAACGTTTCGTTGCGACTCAATTCTATCGGGTTAGCAACTAAGTGATCGTTGCGCTCAATTGTTGCAACAATTAAATTATCCAACATACGAAACAATCTCGTTCGAACAATTATCTCTCAAACTGTTCTTGGGTATTGGATTGGCAACTAAATGACTGCGGATTTTGTCATTAGGTGGTAATACAAAATCAGCAATCGCTTAGTTGCCAACCCAGTACATACAACAGTCGCACGTACTCTTTGCTGGACGAGTATACTCGTCGTCGCTTACTTTTTGCCACGCGTTCTAGGTACAGGCTTTCCGAAGATGTCGCAACAGCTAACTGGCTATTACTAAATCGAACTTGTAACTCTGCAATTAATATGAAACGTTGCAAATGTAGCTTATTAAAGCGATATTTTCATCGCACGACAGCCTACGTTAAATCTTTCGAAGAAGGAAGGAATCCCGAAAAATAACAATCTTACGTAAAGGTACACTCGTTTTTATCCCGTGACCCGAGTAAAGCCGGATAGAGTAGCCGTTACTGTCCCTAGCATCTGTAACATTGGAATGGATCCAACTGTTTAGATTCCTAACTAGTGAAGCAACATTCATGGGTCCACCCAGAACAACTTATACAGTGCAAGCAACATTCGTTCGATCTACATGCACCGGACAGGATTGCCGACAGTAGATGCAAATATCCTCGTTGTTACCATTATATTTTTGTTCCTGTTGTTACCGCTGTCGTTATGTTGTTCGACTCTACGTTTCTACGACCTACGAAGTAGTACGCGAAAACACGTACGTTGACTTGACACTAGGACTACGGACAGTTAACCCCTTAACCTACGATTTGCGTTCGAGAATTTTGGGCCGAAAACGTAAACGAGCTCGCGCAGCCCTCGAGCCATTCGCACGACTTGCGTAGTACGTACTACGGGCTATGCCCGTAGTTGTAGGTTAAGAGATTAAGAAGAAGCTATTTTTACCAAAACCAGTCACAACGACTGGTCTTAAAAAAGTACTCGATGATAGAATGTCGTTATATTTATTGATTTATTACTTTTCTGACGGCACTCGACGACGCAACTTTCCGACGGCTTCGCGACACAAAGCGCTATGCCATCAAAGCGTAAAGCCGACGCGCCTAATGTACCATCGACGTCTCTACGGTTCTTTCGCAGAATATTCGGAAGAATCCATACGCGGCAACGGTCGCAGACATCTAACAAATATCGAGGAGCAAGAAAGAAAAAGAATCCGTTCGGTTTTGAACGAAAGAACATTCCGTTTGGAACAGCGAAGTGCGAAGGGTCTAACGTAACAGCAAAATGCGAAGGGTCTGGCGCAACAGCGAAGCAAACGCATTCGAGAAGCGCGATTGCTGATTGTTGATTGTTAAATAAACTTTATCTTTGAATACCGAGAATATTTCTTGGGCACTTACATCTAACACCACCTCACTTTCGTTATATTATATTATTTCACTGAAGGAATTCCATATTGTGTAGTACATTTTTGCTACTACTAATCCATCTCAGACTATGATCCTTACACGAGGGTTGGCGCATTTATAAAATTGCAAGACCAGTCATCTTTACCAATGCGGTAGTTTTGGTGTTAACAACCTAAATGCGTTAGGTGTCCAATTTTGCCGCAGTGCGCAATTTCATAAATATTTCGTTATGGATTATTGGAAAATCTTCATTGGATAAGAGTAATAAAAGTGGTTAATTGTTAGCGAACTGCATCTCCTCAAAAGTCTAGAAAATTTAACGTAAAGCAAGGATTGTATCGAATGAACTTCCGAGGGAAAAATATTAGTTTGTCCGAAAAGTTTTTCTCGTTTTATGAGAAAATAATAGACGCGCAACGTTTTCTGTTTTATATTATTTTGTCGAATTACGTACGATCCATTTTGTTCTGTTGAGATAAACATCGCGACATTTCACACACTTGATTTCGCGTTTGCATGAAGGTGCACTGTTGTAAAAAACGCGTTTGCGGAAGAAAGACACTTTCCGGACAGCCTATTATAATCCTGTTAAATCTTGTTATGTGTTATCACATATCGATTTTACAAATATCATCATAAATCATCCGTACCCCTGTGGCGAATCGAAAGAAACCCATTTGCATATCCAGGCTTCAACGCGTAATACAGTGGAACAGCATAATTCGTACCAGAAACGTACTTACTTAGACGATATCGATAATCGTGGAGCTAACAATTGGTTGGAAATCGTCAGAGAAAATCACGGCACTCGTCGCGACACGGAAAGTATCATAACGCTAGAAAGCACGCGCCTATGGCGATCGTATTTTGTTCAGGCACTGACCCGGATGACGACGACTGTATGCTGCGGTTGGACGCGTGAAAATCCCAAACCGTTTTAAAGGTTTACAACAGCAGCCTCGAATTTTAGCCCAGTGTATCCAATCGTTTCCAGGTGTCTAATTGTAAGATTAGCGTACCTGTTCGATACCTGAACAGCTCCTGAAAAGATCAAAGGACAGGAACCATCGTTCGCCTAACGTCTAATTACACCTGTTAAAACGTCGTGCACTCTGCTAACCAGCTGCAGGTGCGAGAGACCAATTAGCCGATACTCGAGAACGTCTGTCAGAGAGTTCGATCTTAATCGTTAGCATCGACCCAACTGTTGGTCGGCTGCTCGAAAAAGGAATTTCTGTCTACTCGACGAACTTTCCGAAGCTCGTTAAAAAGAGAGGGTGAAGGGGCCGGGGCAACGAACCAGGCAAACGATCCAGGGAGAGAGAGAGAGAGAGAGAAACGACAGAGAGAGAGGAGAGAGCAAGATTGGCGGCAGTTTCCTTCGACGCGCGTCCGGGAGCGCAGCCCTTTAAAGCTGATTAGCCGATGTTTTATATAAGATTCGATCTAAGTGGATTTACTTAATGCACTTAAAGCGAATCTGACCGCAGCCTTAAGGAGCTTCGGCCACACGCGACACCGAGCGGAACTGAGTTTTTCAGACGCTGACGCACCGAAACGCGACCCTCGTTCTCTTTCTTAAGATGCTCTACGACCACGGCTCGTTCTCTTGCGCGTCCTCCTTCGGACACCTCTTAGTCGACTATACCGGTCGATTCGCAGTTCGTTGATGAATGACAGTTACAACGACGGTAGAAGACTGCGATAGGGGGCCGACCATAGTAATTGGTAACGATAAACAACAATTTGTACTTACGTAGGAAAATTAAACGTTCACGCAAATAATATACGCGCTACGAAAATAGAAAATTAAATTGACTGGCGGTGGTTGACCGAGGAATCGGATGACAAGTCTGCTGTATAATGTAAGCTACAAAGCGGGAAGGTATATCGTTAAAAAGAAAATGTCAAAACGAATACGTGCGCCCATTAAATGTAAAATATTATGAATATTAACTCTGTGAATTTCCTTGGACAGATTGAAAGGAATTTCGTTGAAATGTAATAATTTGTTCACTTTCGTCTTTATTAAGAGAAAAAGAAGCGAAAAATGACGAAACTGAAGGTAGAAACGATAACGAGCGAGAGGAAATTTTGTTTCGCTGGTTAGTTGTTCCAAAGCAACGGTGAACGTTTGTTCCTTAGCGTGATACTTTTTTAGAATTTCTATATTTCCTCTGATATTACTAACGTCATTTAGGGGGAATTATTTTTGGTCAGAGTTCGTTATTTATTACAAAGCAAGATTAGATTCTGCAACGTGCACATGGCATGTTACAATATCGCATTATAATCGGCCACTGAAACGTAAGCAATTAGTGAATTTAATTCGAAGCTTATAATATATGCGCATTCGTATCTGCTAATTATTATGCTCTTGCGTGTAATTCTATACTAATACATAGTCGTATTATATTCCTATACCTAGTCATATTTTATATATAGCAACCAGATTATACATTCAAATCCTATAATCCTCGTACAATTTCTACAAAGACAACGATTTTACCGCTATCTTATACCGGGTGTATCACGCCTATCGCCTGATCGAAAAAGATTAAACGATCATAATTTTCCTATTTTATTGAAGCGTTCAAAGCACTGGAGCAACGAAAACGACCAACTACCGAAGGGATAGAAGGGAAATAACGTAGAAAACGCGTTATACAATGGCTAGAAAAGGTATCGACGCGTAATTTTATCTTCTAAGAATTTAGGAAGGTTCTACGTTTCGTTTTCATGTTAAACATTTTCCGTAGTCGTATTAAAGCATCGTTTAAAAAATTGATACGCTCGAAGCTAATTAGTTAGCATGTAAATACTGTCATGAATATGTATGTACAGTGGCGTGTCGATATTTTTTCTAGCCACTCTGTATATGACGCATAAAGTAAAACGAAAATATCACGCTTGCTATGGAAATTGTCTACGAGTACCTCAAGTAGGTTACACAAAAATAAAAAGCATTTTGCGGTTGTACTATGCACCGTTGTCACAAAGCTGCAACCATACGTCTGTTAGGTTGCTTCGTAAAATAAATCAGCGACCAGTTCGATTCGCAAAAATCAGCCACCCGCGTTGTGTCTCTTTCATGAAAATCATTATGCTCTTGCCTGTAACTCTATACTAATACATAGTCGTATTATATTCATATATATAATCATATTTTATATATAGCAATCAGATTATAGATTCAAATCCTATAATCCCCGTACAATTTCCACAAAGACAACAATTTTACCGCTATCTTGTACCGAGTATATTACGCCTATCGCCCGATCGAGAAAGATTAAACGATCATAATTTTCTCATCTTATTGAAGCGTTCAAAGCACTCGAGCAACGAAAATGACGAACTACCGAAAGGATAGAAAGGAAATAATGTAGAAAACGCATTATACGTAGTACGAATAATACGCTACGTTTCTCTAACTTGAAATCGTTGTAAGATTTAATAACCTACATACAAGAAGAAAAGAATATAATATTCCTCTCAGGCTCGCAGCCGTAACCCAATATAAAAGGACGGCAGACTGCACAGAAGATAGCTGGGATAATGCTTTGCAATTATTCGGCCACAATCATGCCAGCGGAATGAGAACAGCTAGAAACGAGCACACGATTACAAATACAATACGTAAACGATAGTAAGTCGAGTTATATTTTTGCTCGTTAACGTTTATCATTAGTTGAACGATTTTAAAAATACGAACCGTGTCGGTAATTTGGAATTCTGATGAATCGCTTCTACAGCGAATACATTTCAAGTATGTTACGTTAGTCGAGTAATGTTCCATTGAATTGTATCCATTTTCCTATCGTTGATAAATTTGTTTAATTCGTACGAACTGTACGAAATAATTGTTACGGATCGTCCGGTTTCAATTTTACGTTCAAACAATTATTAATAATTATCGTGGTTTCTCAGTAATATTTCATACTCTGTATATTTTACATTTGTGTTTCGATTGTTGTATTTCACGTTTACTTACCGTTAGATCGTCGCAATACGAATATTTGGCATAAGCACGATCCGTTTCGAACGTTTTTGAACGAAAAAAGAATCATCGAAATCGATACGTGAGAATTTTTATTTCAATCCTTGCAAATAATCTTGGCAAAAATTGGGAGAAATTTATAGTAGAATCTATCGACGTTCGTTAAAATTTATACTCACGAAGGAAAATAGCAGGAAATCGAATTCTCGCGTGCTTCATTACAAAGAGAGAAGAAGGTGTCATTGGTCTAAAACAATTACCTAGCCAATGAAGAAGTAAAATACGAAAGCTTTCTGAACGCATAAGAACAGTTTTAGTGGAAAAATGACATAAATCACTAAGACTATAAGTACAGAAATGTCGAAATAATCCAACATCCGTATGTATGAAGAAATGTACTTTTATAAATATGTTATTTATATTGTTGTATAAATATTTTATAAACAGCAATCTGTTTTATATAATAGGTGGTCTAAAAATCAGTCTCCATGGTTCTTCCAGCTAAAAAACTGTTTCGAACAAAAGTTAATCGGCTTTCAGTCGAGTACAGATTGCAATATTATGAATCTAAAAAAAAAGTCTTGCTTCGATGAAGAGTCAAGATCACCGCCATATTTTTTTTTTTTTTTTTTTTTTTTAATGGAACGATGAATTTTTTTATATTCTAATTCTAATTATGCGTTGTTCCGTTAAAAAAAAAACGTCACTTTGACTCTTCATCAAAGTAAAAATGTCGTTCAAGTCCGCGCAATATTGTAATTTGCAAGCGATCGGAAGCTGATCGACTTTCCTTCGAAATATTTTGTCCGACCATCGAAAATAATTGAAGGATCGTGGCAATTGATTTTTAAACCGTCCTTTATACGAGTTTCTTATTTTACATTTTTGTTTGAACCCGTAGATTATTCAAGTTTAAGCGCTGCGAGAATACAAGCGATAAAAGCATAGACAATAAGAAATATAAGAGTTACCTTCTAAGGTCGAGTCTGAGTCGTTGATCGTGAGTCTAGATGTTAAGTACGAGAGTTAAAAGAGTGGAGCTCGGTGGTTAGAAAAGTAAACGACAAGGGTAAACGGAAGAGAAAAGTAACTGGAGATGCGCTGCAGCTCGGAGAGGAAGAGCTATGAAAAATAAATAAATGATATAATTTATTTATTTATTTTTCAGCTTTACAGTACAGAAAAGAGGACTTGGCTTACGTATTTCTAACTCCCACTCGTTGCCATACTTTAATTAGGGCATCCATCATGTTCAAAGGTCCACACCCATCCACACTCTCATCCCAAACACACATATTCCCTTTTACATCTACCAAATTACATATACTAAATTAAACGTATATATCTTTATTTCTTTTAAGCTACACACACACACACATACACACATACCGTGCAATACTCAACCCATGTAATATCGCAGTAATGTATTTTCATATTTAGCGCGATACAGATTTCCCTATTAGAGTTTGACTTTAGCCGAAGTTTTGGTAAATTGAACATTTTCTCGTTTGTACCGCGTTCCCTTGAATTTCTCAGCTGTTAGAGCACTTTGGAAATTCGAAACGGCTGTAAAGCAAGAGACCGCGAAGAGCGAAGTTCATTATGCAACAAGCTAATGGCAGAGAGTATTTCTTGGAATTTAGTATTTCGTTATTTGTCAGAAGTTGCTGATAAATTATTCCCATGCAATCTCGCCAGACCTATAGCACACACAACTTTGTATCGATTAGGATACAGGAACGAGCTACGAATTCTCCGAACAACCCAATACACATCTAAAACGCTCGAAAATAGAGCTATCGATAACATTCTCGGTGCATATCCACAATGTCGAGACATCGTTATGGATAATCTGATGTATCAAATTTCCAACAGCTCTCCCATCAAACTTTACTTGGGTTCGACCGTGTCGAGACCAACGACGATTGACTCAATTCGGTTTGTATTGGGTTGGCAATTAAGTGGTTGCGGATTTTGTCATTAGATGGTAATGACAAAATCCGCAACCACTTAATTGCCAACCCAATAGTTCTCGCTCGAAATCAACATTTTAAGACGCTTCCAGATCTGTGGCGTTTGGAAATACAAGAAATGTGTTTTGAAATCCAATACCCTAGAGAAGGATAGAAACTTTTTCCTACTTCTACGACTAATTGGATTTCTGTTTACAGACATCCCCTTATTTACTTTTGCAATTTTTGCCACTTGGCAGATTCCATTTCTTTGATCGAAGGATTTTCTATATGAACACCGGCGGCAATATCGAAATTATATTTATCGCAAGAGAAAGAGAACTACGGGTTTCGTGGCCGAAAGTTTACATTCGAAAGCGCGCAAGTTTCTTACTAATATAATAATAAATATATTGCTTGAGAAAGCAATTTGCTTTCCTATATATTTCAAGTGGCTTTTTACCAAAATTACCGCAGACTGAAACTATTAGCTTGTCCAAGATGTTTCTTCCGTTTTATAAGGAATTAATAAATGTAATAAATATAATATATTAATAAATATTTTATCGAATTATGAATATGAACCGTTCTCTAAACAAAATGTTCCACTAAAACAAAATGAATTATACATAATTCGATAAAATAATATAAAGCATCTGTTATTTGCTCAGAAAACGAAAGATACTTTTTCGACAATCTAACGTACTTTCTCGTTGCAACAACCTCTTCGATTATACTTGGAAAATAAACGAAGTTGCGCGGAAATTCGCAGTACGTGCCGATAATTGATCAACGATCGTTATAATAACGTTTCTGCTGCAGAAAATTCGCGATTCCGCTGCAGATTCGTATTGCACGAAAGTAACCAAACGCGTATCGATTCATCCACGAGGAATTCGACTAGGATTCTGTATCGTGTTTCGTGTATCGGTCGATGTTAAATACAAATACCTAAATTTAGGTCGTCGAGCTAGCTGTTAATTTATAAGCACCGGTGAAACTACTTCACGTCACCGTCTGTTATCCGAATGGCCCTTACGGGTGCTCCGACGATTTATTAACACCGTATTGTTAAAAGCTCTCGAAGCGTTCACAAGCAGAAGAGAAACCGGCGTTGCAACCGAAGGGCTTGTTCCATGGAAAAACACGGCCAGTTCCGTTTCGTTCTCAACCGTTCGCAAAGTTAATAACCACGCGAATCGACTTCTCGAACAAGACTTACTGTTCATTAATCTTCGCGTCGAATCTCTCGACAAATCTGCCAGAAAATCAATAAATACCAACTTATCGCGATTTTCCCGCGCGCTTTCCATTTCCCACTTCCTTCTGCAAATACATCCGCGTCCTGCCGTGCCCACTTCTTTTCAATTCGCGCGGCTATTACGAAAAGAAATTTCGAGAATTTCCTTCGCCTTTTTCGTTATTATCTCTCCTTCCAGATATTGATTTTGTGAAATTTGAAAAAAAAGAAATAAATGCAATTATCATCCCACATCTGTGTGACGAATTATCGGTTGGATTGGCAACTAAGTTATTGCGGATTTTGTCATTAGGTGGTATTGACAAAGTCCGCAATCACTTAGTTGCCAATCCAATATTTTCTCGAATTATAGAAAATCGCCTCGCGTCTTTGATTCATCAGACGCGCTTCCATAACGCGTATCATTAGTTCTATCGGATTTTTCGCAATTTGCACAAACGATAACTCGTTTCGTTCGCTCGTTAGTTGGCCAGTATTTAACATCCGAACGCTGCATACTTAGTTAGTAGCTTAACGCGCGATACGTTTGGAACAAGGGGCGCCGAATAGCGAAATAAACCGGCATTCTCATGAATTTATGATTCGCACAATTTATCAACCACTAGGCTGAATCGCATAAACTGCAACGTATTTGCCGCTCTCTTTTTCGTAACAAACTCTTTCGCGCATCCAGCCGTTGGACACTGGAACTCGGGTGCGTTGCGCGAGATTTTCATTTCCAGCCACTCGATTAATCGTCGCTAAATTATCGCGGGGCGTGTGACGCGGAGTTTCGCGCGACTAAATCATTTCCGTTCGCTTGCCATTCGGTGTAATAATTGCGCGATCGATTCCGTTAGCGTATTAATACGCAGTTCGATTAAAAAGAGCGAGACAAAAGAAGGAGAAAAGGCGGATAAAGGGGATAAATAGAGGAAAAGGAAAACTAGAGAAAAAAAAAATAGGGAAAAGAGGAGCGGACGAAAGAACGAGAGAAAATAGCGATGTGAAAGGTGACCTTAAAAGAATCTGCGTCGAAAATGAAAAATGCATTGAAACTCTTTCGTCCTCATTTACTCCGTCCTCCATTACCAGAGCATTTTCTCGTACGCCAGCATGGGGACAAGGAGCCGCATTTAAGCGACGGAATATCTCTTTTTTCCTTCTTCTTTCTCTTCTTTTCCTCCTCTCTTTCCTTCCCTTTTTTCTTTTTTTTTTTTTTTCTTATTCCGTAAAAACCAGGCTTTACGGCGAGAAATGGGACCACGGGAAATGAGGAAACATCGAAAAGCACGGCAGATCTTTAACTGTGCGTTTCAATCGCAGCGACACCGCGTGCCTTTAGCTACGTGGCGAATCTAGGTGAAGATCGTAATTGCTGTTAAGTAGAAAACCGCTGGAATATCCAGAAAAACCGACGTGGCTGCGTCAATGAATTTTCGGTTCACTGCGGTGATTGGATTCTGATACTCGGAGAATGCAACTCGTTGCCGATGAATAAAAGTTTTGTTTCGATCGCCGATTGAAATATTTGTGTGCAACAATGCGACAATATCGTAAAACCATAGGATTCCTTTATTCGTGTTTGAAAAACTGTAAATTTAAGGATTTAAGAATGGCTACATCGAGAATAATCGCGATTCGTTCGATGATTTATAACAATTACGTAAATTGTTCCGCCGTTCCGAAATTCATTTAGAAATTTTGAAGAGAGAGCGAGTTGAGGGAATATCCAGAAGAAGCGAATCGATTTGATAGAATACGCGAGCTTCGTGCTCTTACTAAATTTGCTTACGAGGTTTTCTTGAAAAATATTTCCATCAAAAATATTCATTTCTCGAAGCTATCGATTTTCATATTCTAGATGCTAGGTAAGCCATCGGAGTTTCCGTAAAACTTCGTCAGTTTGCCATCTACACATCGATGAAAGGTTCGTGTCAGTGGACCGAACGAGTTGCTCTCCCCGTTTAACTTCAGATATGATAAAAATCAAAAGATCAACGAAGTCGTAGTCATCGTACTATTTATCCGTGATTTTCGTTCGTTAATCAGACGATCTTTCTTATTTCGTGTTCCGTAGTCGTATTCCATGACCAAACGGTGCGATGCATCTTGCCAGTAGGAACTTTTCCATCTATTAGACACGATTCTATTTCGTAGTAATGGCGACGAACGAGCACGTAAATTGAACTGTCACACGGAATTAACGTTAACGAGAAAATCGTTCGCAAATCCGTTTCCCGACTTACGTATTTGCAATCTCTTTGCTTTGTCCGTGCCTCCGTAGTTTTGCCTATGTTCGTTCGTGCGTGATAATTTGCGCATACACAAGGTTACTCCCCCGAGATAGGTGCGCTTTGAAACGTTTTAAAAGCGAACGCTTCCTAAGGACCGTGCTTCTTTTTTTCCACCCCGGCAAAAAAGAACACACCGAAAGTTGCGCGACGACGCTCCGACACTGTTAACACTTTGCCAACCAGAATTTCAAACTAACATTCTTATCGAACGTTACATAAGGACGCTCGAAGCAAAATTTCCAACGTGAGTCAGTTGAAAGTCGATTTACAGTCGTTTTACGACCCGATGAAAACCACGAATTGCGATCTCGTAGATAATTATTGCATTTCTTAAGCTAACGTTCTTATCGAACGTTACATAAAGATGTTAGAAGAGAAATTTCGAATGCGACGAGTAAAAGTCCTTTCATGATCGTCCTTAAGTTCGCGATTAACAACGCGTATTACGATTTCGTTGACAATTATTTGATTTTCGAAGAAAAGAGCGATTCGATGTGTATAAAATTAACGATTAACACTGGGACTACTACGGTAGTCAAAATGACCAATTCGTAATTTTTCATACGAGTTTCGTAAACGTATAACGTTTTAGTGCAGTTTTAAGAATTCGAATGATTTTTACGAAATATATGAACAAGCAGTAAATACTTTTTCTTCTTGAGTTATATGTTTTCTCGTATATACCTTTCGTTCTAATTTCTCTCGTACAAGTTCCATTCTTCGTATAATTTAATACAGCATCTAACATAGTCTTATTCCAAGAACCTCTGCGCGAAGAAATCTTTACTCGTTAAACCCAATTCCCGATCAAGAATCTAGGTGATTCGATAAAACAGAGGAATTGGTATCGTCGCATTACGATATATGACATTAACGATTAAAATAGCCAGGAAAGTAGCGAGGACAGGATATCGTGAAATATATAACGTCAGATCGGATTAATGCCGCTTGGTCGCATGGAAAGAGCGTTGGAGTCCAGTAGGCGGTTATGTATCGCGTAGTCCTCGAACGAAAGCAAACACATTCTCGTAACGTCGAGCTGTCGATCGTTACAGAGCCGTACACGGTATAATGCACTCTAAATGAACGCATCAAGCATCGTGCGGTGGCATCGATCGAAGCACCATGAACAATTTGACAGGTAGCACACACGGCTTAATTGGCAAGCATTTAAGGGGAATTTCCACGGGACAGGTACACCGTGGCTACTACATCGATCGTGATGCGCGTTGCGCGTGACATTTGCCGCTTGTTCGACGAGAGGGTAAAAAAATAAAAATTGTCATCGAGACTGGTCGCGAATAAATTGTCCGAGGCGATCGATTCCAATTAGTCGTAAGTCTACGCGTTATCCGTTCTATGTTTCTTCTATTTGATTGCTAAATTGATACAGGTACTCACTTGGACCCGGCAGACCATCAAGACGCCCAGCAGTGCGGGCACCAGCATCCCCTTCATCTTCCTTCGTTTGGTCGACTCTCTATAAAACTCCCCGCACGATGTCTGTGTGTGTCGTTTCGATTTCAGGCCGGTTACGATTCCCTGACTCGTCTCGATCTTCTACGAAAAAACGACGACGCACTGACGGAACAAACGGTAGAAACGTTGCTGAACAATTTGCTGTATGCAAGCCACCACTCACCCGCCGTATACGAGAGCACAGCGTACTACTGTGACACTGCTGCTGGGTGGGTCGCTTCACGAGAAATCAAGATGGAGGTGAAGCGCGGCGCCGGTGCCGCTGAAACGATTCGACCAATCAAAAGCTGTCACTAGATGACCGCGCCGGAGGGTGCGTTCACATGCGCGCAATGGTCAGTCGATAATGTAGCGGGAATATCGTGATTTTAAACGGTATTACATGCTTCGAACGTAATTGTCAACTTTCGACAGATTTTCCGCCGGAAATGTTGCTTTCAACGAAACACCTGACTACTCTATTCTATCCAGAATACTAGTACTAATCGGTGGAATAACTTGTACACGAACCAATGAATTAAAACGAGTATTTCAAAATTTTCTTGTTTTATTTCTGACGTACAATATCACCTTTCTAATTAAAAGTAATTAAAGTAGAGTATTTCTATGGAAATACGTGTAATCATGATCTACGACGCATTATTTAGATTGGAAAAATTGTATTTTAAGAAATTTCATAAAAAAAGAATTGTTATAAATTATTCTCTAGAAACGAGTTTACAAACTGGCGCTTTTTATTTATAAAATCACCTTGAAAATGTTTTCTGCGATAGCTTTGTTTCCGTGCGCGCGTGCGTGCACGTTTTACAAAATTTTGTAATATTTAAATGTAAAGTTGGAAAACAAATTCGACATAGAAAAATCCGGAAAAAGACGTGTATAATATTTGCGTTCAATCTTCGTTCCAAAACGTTCGTTTATTTTCTGTGAAAATTTCTTTTTTCCACTAAAAATTTACAACGTCGATGAAACGTACAAAATAAGAAGAAACTGAAATGTCGATATATCGCGAAAGTAATTTACACTATAATTAAGATATCCATGTATCGCTAAAATTTAATAAGATTAAATTGATAACATTAGTATCATCGAATAATAATCGCGTTTTAACATATGTAATAAATATTGACCGAATCGTACAATACTCATTACCATTCCGAATACGTATACGATTAACAACGCATAATTGCATAAATATTCGGTTAAACCATAAATTCAATCCATCTATATTTCAGGCGTTTCGAGTATTTAATACGGTGAACCGAATTGTCCGGCCAAAGAATAGAGAACAGGCTAATACCGAGCGATGACAGAATTTGGCGCGTCATCCGTCGCAGTCGACTGACACCTCGGGTTTCGATTTCGAACGGGGGAAAAAAAAAAAAAGAGGAAACCAGAATAAACCTAGTATCCGCGCTCACTATACGTGCGCATGATTGAAAGGAAACATGGTCGAATATTTTTAAGGTCGGTCGACCGGTTTGACGATTTCGAGAAATTGCGCGTTACCGAAGGATTTGAAAAGTTTGCTTTCAGATACTGTCGTCTATTATCGCATATTTTATCTAATTCGGATGATAGAAAAAATTCTCCTTTGTTGATTTCGTTGATAATTGATCTGTCCGGCCTTAGCTGTAGAAGCACGTAATATTAAGTTAGTAGTAGTTAATGCGTTAAAACACGAAGCAATGATTCAGTTTGACGCGAACCTTCTCCAGCTAATCCACCCGCAACGATCTAGTGCAGCAATGTAATCGACATTTGTCACAAATAGCATGTCCATTATAAATATTGTCGATATAAATATTGTCATGACGTACCTACGATTACCCGATAGCAGGCTAGCCTAGTACGATATAACGTATAAATCAATCTAATGCAATTGTATGCTACGATAGTCGTTAATTATACTGAGAAATGGGTGCGACTAAGAGAGGAGCGATTCGATTCGAATTATGTATCCGCCGATGAACATCAAAACGTTCAAGATGATAGAGTTGTAACGTTTCAGGGGCTACTACCTTTTTACTGTGCATTTACATAATATCGTCGCTAATACGCGTCCGTAATAGCCCTATTAATACACGAAGTGTAATATACAACGCTACGACATCGTTTATATTCGTCTCTGATACTTTTATACGTCTATAATGCGTAATCAAGGCGAGGCCAAGAGGAACGGCGAGGTACACGAAGACAAAATCAAACGGTATAGAACGAAATATCGTGAGCGGCATATATATCTGCGCATCAACGACTCTTTAAACCGGACGAATTGCCAACACTGTTTCGTTGCATCCGCTCACTTTCCGGCTCTTGTCGTTTTTACGGTTTAGAGAAGCTTGCACGTAAGTACGTACGGCTTAACAAACGTCTCTTGACATTTCATTTTTGTTAACCAACCGCATACCCCGTTCGTTCGACTTCTCTCTATTTTCCGTCTAAGCCATCGGACCCAGAGAAATTACACATTCCGCGTGGCTTCGTCTGTTTTTCTTCCTCCTCTCCCCGCTAACCGTCTCTGCCCGTTTCTTCCTCTTTTTTTCAGAAGAGCATGAAAACGCACGAGCAGATAGCCTTGGCCCATACCTTTGCCCGTGTGTCGGCCACCGTACCCACCGGTTACCCTGGAAACGGTATCGATTTCAACCCTCAGCTATGCAGTAGAAACCAGCGGCACACCATGGGGGTCTCTTCGTCCCGAGTTTCGACAAGACAGCCCGTTTAAACTACCCGATTACAGCAGCCTCCATCTCTATTACCGCCTTACGTTTCGTTTCGCGTGCTTCAGAAAATCAGCCCGCCTATAAACGTCAAAGTAGCTGAGTGGATGGGACGTCGTAAAATCGGCGAAATTTTAACCAGCGCTATCTTTTCATCGCCGCTGATATCCACTTTCGCACGCTGATTAATTCCTCCGACGTATTTACCTATGCTAATATAAAATCTCCTCTGTACAAGATAACAGCGATAACGCGTTTACGGTAGAACTATGGCTGATTCGGTCGAGAAATAAGAACACGCTCGGTTGGTACGGTGCGATAAATACGGTTGGAATTATTTTGAATTATAATTGTGCGTCGAGTTCAGGGTACCTACGTTGTGCACGGGTGGAAATTTAATTAGTGTATAAAATTTAGCATACGTTATTTAGAAGACGTGGCCATAACGTTTAATGAGAACAAAAGGGTTGGAAATGACGTTGCGTTTCTTTACGCGGAATTTTAATTTTAATTTTAATGCCAGCGCAAATTTCAAAATTAAGCAGGTCGAGGGTGTTAATTAACAACGATGGGCCACCTCGTTTCGCTTGTACATCATTACTTTTATTTTTATCCTGCGATTGATACTCTTCTATATTATGCGCTATTATCGTACGCAAAACGATCAAATCGAATTAACAACAAGCCGATCGATCGACGTAAAAATATCACCCGGTTCATCTCTTCATGGTTTCTGTTCCTTGGCAACTTCGTATAGACCGCAAACTTTGTTCGCCGGTACAGCTTTGTCTGCAAAGGTTAAACAGATTTTATCATTGCGAAAGTTCAAAAACATAGCCAGCGGAAATGTCAGCCACCGTCGTAAATTTCCAGACAATGTTTTCAAACGAAAATCACGGCTCACGCTTTAAACGACACGCAATCAAATTAATGTACCGATCATTTTTGGGTACGCCAGATTAAGGTTGTTCATTATGTCGACAAATTCATTTAGGGATTTAGATAATCTAGGATTAAAGGCCTTCTCCTCGGCCACCGTGGTTACTGTTCTACCAGAGTAATCGTGGGCAGGATACAGTCTGAAATTTGCTGGCAACGTAAAGATTTTCGAATGAACTGAATTGTACAAGACTTCCGCGGAGCCACCCTGTAATAAAAGAAAATTACAAAATATTAATTTCGTTAAATGCGAATATGAAACGACGTTTCTCCTACGACACGTACGTATTGTGCGGGTGAATTTACGGATTTTTGACGAAATTTGGAGTAAACTGTTTCAAGTATCAATGTATCTACGTCGGCTTTTAAACTTGTTAGCGTCTAAATAAATGATGCGCCCGTGTATGCAAGAGTTACCGTGTACGATATCGAACCTGCGCACAATTTTACTTCAACTTTTCCCGTGTAAAATATCGTCGCCAGATTTTGAGACTAAACGGGCCGCACCATCCCCTTGCGGTTAATAAGTTAACCACGCTACGTAAAACGCGATATTTAGAACGTTTTTCAGATTCTTCGTGATAGCGCGCGTTAAACAACGACATTATATCAAACTAATTCGGCGCTTTTGCATAAATTATAATTACCAGGCTCTCTGGCAACAACTAGGAACAATTATAAATTCATTTTGAATCTCTACATTTCTACAGCATCGTAAGATTTTAAAATTATACTCGCATCTATATCTTATATCACATTTTACAGTGGTAATTTTAGATCCAAAATTATCAACTTATTCAATTATTAACTCAGGTATCATTTTTTCGCACAAACCTGGAAATCTGTTCGTCCACATCCGCGTATCAACAAAGCATCGCCTGTGAATGCTATACCTTGTTCGTAGCATACGTAGGTAACGCAACCTGTTAAAATTCAAATGTATTGATTATAAACCGGCTGACATTCTGATGCATTGGGATACAAATTCATTGAAAACTTGTGATTCAACTCTGCTACGTTCTTTACGTTATTTTCGATCTAATTGATATCATTTTATACGATATACCCGGTGTTTCGAACAAACACAAAAATACCAGGGATCTCTGGTTTCAATCTTACGCCAAACGTCTCTAGGCAAAAGCAAGATTCTCTCTGGTTGAATAAAATGTCCGCGTATTTATGAACAGTGGCGTTCATTCTTAAGCACGAGTACCTGCTTTTAACGTGACGAAAAAAAAAAGATAGCTGACCTTCGGTGTGTCCGGGAGTAGGCAACACCAGTAAATTATGCTTGCCGAAGCTTATTTGGTCATCCGGACTCAAGAGTATATCAGCCTTAGCGCCGCTGCTACGTGATATCATTGACTGGCAACCAGGTAACAAACTCTTCAGCTTTCCTGTTCCGGTGATATGATCAGCGTGCATATGCGTATTTACTGCAAAAGGCGTTTATCCAAACGGTTATCAGTGATCGTGTGCACACACGAGTGCGCTCTTCGTCCACCACTATCGTCCATCTCCTTCTCGCCATTCATTTATAATACAGCGAAACCTTGATTATCCGAAGTAATTAGTTACAGCAAAACCGGATAATCGAATTACTGGAAATGCGAACAGTATTTCGAGTAAAATATAACCGCAAAATCGAACCGTTGTATCAAAAATCTCAGGGAAGCGATGGCACCTGTCGCTCGATGGTTTCCACAGACGTTTTCATTTATTTTTGTAAGAGCCAACGATAAATATAAAAGGAGCGCCGGAGAGCTCCATTTAAAGTATTAAGTTTGTCAATTAAATCGGTAAGAACTTAGAAAATACGAGAAGGAAATTACGAGCCAACGAATCGAGAAAAATGGTAATGAATACGCGGAATATGGTAAAAGTTCCATTTGAATTTACTTTGAGTCTTACTGCGGTCGTAAGTCTATGTCCATTGGATGTTTCGTCGAACTGAATGAAATTAATATCTTTAAAACTGTTAGAAGTAGAAACAAATTTCAGAAAGACGAGTTGCAGCGTCGTTACTTTTTTAATAAAATTATATCGTTTCTTTCAAACTTTCGTTCGAAATTTAAATATCTCTAGTTAGAAAGTTATATTCTATATTCATTCGTCGCAATATACCGTTTGTTCGCCATTACGATACGTTGTATAAAATTAAATATCGCTTTTTCCAGCTATCTATCTTAATTATATTAATATTAATTCGTTAGATAAATTTTGTCTATAATTTATCGTTATACCGCTTGAAACTTTTGTCTATTTCTATTCATTTTCGATATGTATGCAGCTCCATCTAATCACGCGAAACACCCAGTACACAATGTATAAAACTGTGCTCTTTAACTTTTTCAATAAGCCGATGGCCATATAATTACATGTTTTCAAGAGACTGTTTTTTACGTTTTAGTTGGTATAGAAGACTTCGAGTGGCAATTTGAACAATTAAGCGCACGGTTTCCTTAATAATACCAGCACTTCATTTAAATTATTGAATTACCGACTGCTGTACTCGCGCTCAATAGACTGCAGTTAAGAAGTTTTAACCGACAAGAACGTTTTTGACCTATTGTACCGACAGATATATCAACCCGGTACATTAAATCGTTCGAGTCTTTGTTTCATCGTACGCGATCTTTAACTGTCGCACATTTCTCCGGTGCAATGTAATCAGATTGAAACAACTGATGGTTAATTTAGTTGCTCGTTCCTCGCAGTCGGAACAAATCAACCGAATAATGCACTTAAACACACAGCTTTTACGTCCAAACAAGATTTGATGCGCTTCGCTTCTCTACAAGGTAAACTGAAAATCATGGTAAAATTGAGAACAATGGAATTGTTCTAAAAGAAACGTACCTTTATGTACGCTACAATATTATAAATTTACAAGAGAAAACGCGTTTCGAGAGAAAATTTTCTCGTGAAATTCGATGTCTTTTTCTTTTAACTTGACATAAATTGCAATTACTTTAACCGGTGGATGTAATAGTCGAAACAAACGATAAATGGCAATCTTTTGATTTTAATGAACGACTAATTTATCGGTTTTTATATTTCGAAACGACGAAACGCGAGTGCTACGAATTATATGCAAAAGCTACGATAAATATATTTTTGAAGGCTAAGAGGGAAGCACCCAGCAGACCTCACAAAGGATATAACCTAGCAAACGCGATTAACCTACATGTTAATATAACTGCTAAAAAATTCGACCTAATGTCCAAATTGGACAAATTGTGAATTTTAAGAAATAAATAAAAAAAAATATATATATATTTTTACAAGGATTATATTTTACGAAATATTTACTTGTTTAATGGAAAAGCACGTGCCACGATATGTCGCGAAGACAATAAAATGAACGGTAAAATGCGCAAAACGGTGATTAATATAGAAATATGTAAAATTATCACCGCTGAATTGACACGCACCACTTTTTCACCTTACTCTTCGATTATATCGTTCAACGCAACTTTCAGTCCTTAAAAAATCAATTTTCATCGAACCGGATAGTTAATCTGTACTTCATATATGATTCATGTATGATAATGCTTGATTGAACATCGACTGATTAAATTTCATTACGATTCTGTAATATTGGTACATATTCACATATAATAGATGTAAATTTATAAATCGATATGATACGAAAGAGCATATCGTAATATCACAATGGTTAATTTAAAGCTAACTTAATCATTTACATATTGGCAGTGCGACGAATTCGATTAGTTAGTAACATGAACATATAGATATGTACATTGCAATGGAAAATTTACAATCTCTCGTTAGCGTATCCCTATTTGACAGCATTTTTGCAAATATCTCGACCGATATTACTATGCACGGGGACAAAGAAAAATTTTTTCGCATATATTTTTACCGAAAGACCAGAAAGCATTATAACGAAAAACGTTCAATTTTGTTCCAGCTGAAAGTATATTCACCCTCGAATAATTTTCAAAGTCGTTTCTCGAGAATGAAAAATTTGTTCGCCTGGGAAAACATATTCCGTGAATCCAATTTTATTTTCAGTGCAGCAAAAAATGGTCAAGCTATTTCCGGTACTGCCGCGAATTTCAAGCAACAGCGAATGGAGAATGATTTCTGCGAACGTGATTATACTCTCAACTTACTAGCATATTTTAACGTTAATCCCAATTCCTGAATAATGGTTTTATCTCGTTCTGCCCATTCGATGACCGGATCAATTAAGATCGCGGTCTTATCGTTGATGTCGGCCAATAGATAAGTATACGTACTGGACACGGGATCGAACATCTAAGAATTTCAATTAAAACTTGTTAAAAAGGGATTCGAAAGTGATAAACTGAAATTTATGGAAGATTCTAATTTCTGGTGGATTTACCATAGACTACGATTATTGATCAAATTTATGAATATATAAATGCAATGGCAAAATGAAAGTATTGGTATAGACGAAATTTGCCTTAAAATTCTACACAGATATATAAAGCATAGGATTCTTTATCAAATTGTTTTGTGGGACATCATTTTTAGAAAAATCTACATACTGTGTAATTACGTTATCGACAACGAATAGATTGCGAATTTTTATGGGAAATTTGAAAGTGCAGAATTGCACAGAAAGCACTTACTCTGAAAAAATGAATAAAATATCTAGTAATACTCGATAGGTAAAACAACGTTCTACCGAAATTCTACTCTTTCAATTGTATTCTCAAAAATATGAATCTGCATAAAAATCCGCAATCTAATGATGAATAATTTTTTGTAATTGCACAATTTTACATAATTTTGCTTTGCATGTGAGTTTATAACTTTGTGTAGTTTACAATAATTCTTGTACGCCAAAAGCCGTTGAAAATTATTACTTACCGGTTACTGTGGATAACGATTAATTTGTAGTATTTGTATATTAGAATACTATTGAAAATATCCTTAGTATTAAGGAAAATGTCATAACTACAGTAGTTACGTAATTCATAAAATTAATAGTAAAGCAATAATATATATTACAAATTTAAATACAAATAACAAGATTCGTATGAATCATAAATCAAATTAATAAAAGAGTAACATTCAACGTGAAATGCGCAATTCGTAAAAATTGATTCTCTGAAATTGTTAATACATAAGAAATCGTCAGATGTCGCTACAACCACAACAACAGAACGAAAATCTGCGCAGTTATTGACTTACTTGACGAAAAAGAAAATCTTTCGAGAAAGGGATTGGCTCCGTTAACGCTACGTCCTTACAATATGAATTCATAGTGATTAAATTATATTTAGAAAACGAAGATTTTAGATACTGTTGACACAAAGTTTTAAACATATCAAAAGTTTAATGGAATCTCTATTTTATGTCGTAGGAACAACGTATTTATGTTCTCACTTGCAACTACACGTTCAGCAGCGCTGTTTGTCAAAATCAAAATGACGTCATGATTAAAATAAAATTCATCTTTGCGATTACGTTATCTTTATCAAGTGTTTAGTTTGTATTTTGATGATATCAGTGAACTTTGTAAAATCTTCGTCTGTATATGTCATGAAACTTACTATAACGTATTTACATGTATAAACGAGACTTTATTTAAATTTTGTTATATCCTAACATAATCAAAGAAGTAGTAAAAAGTCCAAAATCTCGAAGATAAAATCTAAACTATATTCTTCAATTATGTATATTTTGATTATCGATCAAACAAATAGTCTACTATATTTTTATTAAAATACGTTTCTATGTATCGAAATTTCATGGTCGTTTCCTGTTAGTGCTGCCATTTAACAATTTGCTTATAGCGCCATCTTATTGCTACTCTCTTTCCGGTTGGCTTTCGGACGAAGGTGTCTACTTTATTCAATTTTCTACAACTTGGCGTATTATCGTAGAAAGAAAGGTACTATAAGTTATAATACAAAGTAGTTACTTTATATAATATTATAAATATTAATAATAATATTATAAAGTAGTACTTTATATAATATTTACACGTATATTTATATACATGGCGTACTTTAATTGAGCTCTACAATATTGTTGTTACAATGCACGTGTGCAGTAAACCTGTACAATATTTGCATTGTTGACAATTTTTTATCACGATGTTTGTTTCAGATGCCGTCTGTAACGCTTAAGGACGTTGATCAGCACAAATTCGTAAAGGCTTTCGCAGCCTTTTTGAAAAAGTAAGTAATTGTTTTTATATAGACGTAACTAACCTCAAAAATTTTCGTGACATAGAAGCTTATTATAAATTAACAACAAAATGTGTATATACCCGTAACTTTTTTAAATACTATAACTATTGATTTGTTTAATATTTTAGAACTGGCAAAATGCGAGTGCCAGAATGGGTTGACATCGTAAAATCTGCACGCTTCAAGGAACTTGCCCCGTACGATCCAGATTGGTACTACATTAGATGCGCGGCTTTGGTTCGTCATATTTATATTCGTAGTCCAATTGGTGTTGGAGCAGTAACAAAAATCTTTGGAGGACGCAAACGTAATGGCACCCATCCCAGCCACTTCTGCCGATCTGCAGGTGGTGTTGCCCGTAAAGCTCTTCAAAGCTTGGAACAACTGAAACTCATTGAAAAAGCTCCACTGGGTGGACGTAAGCTTACCAGTCAAGGTCGTAGAGATTTAGATCGCATTGCTGCACAAGTGAAAGCAAAAAGCAAAAAACAACTTAAGCTACAAGAGACTCTTGTCCTTTAATTTTTCTGTTTCTATAATAAAAATGAAAAAATTGTATTTCGATAGTTGTATTTGTGTCCAAACCTTATTTACTTTACTTTAAGTTAAATTTTGATAATTTTGAATAAGTTAAACATTGAATAATTGAAGTAAACTTTGATAAAAATGTGTAATTATATTTGGTGCTTGATGCTACAATTTATTCTTTTAATACTTGTACTCCTAATCGTCGTGTTTCTGTAAAGCTATAATGATCTATTCATAAATCAGAAAAGGTAATTGCAATAGTAAAACTTTTGGACATATGCCTAAGTATACATATATTCACATTTCTACAAATTATAAGATTTATAGCGTTACTATAAAGTAAGTAAATAAGATTGATATAACAATATTAATAAATAATTAGATATATTCTACGTTATATATCTAACACAATATATCTTTGTAACATCACAAATAATAAATCAAAATTTTAAATTGGAACGGAATTAATTTGTCGAAAATTACAATAATGTCACAAGATGGTAGCATCAACGAATCCGAATACAAGCGACCTTCTTTCTAACCGCGAGCTTAATGGTGAAGGCGCGAGCGTACGCAGCGCCGCCTCAGTGAAACTTAGACCGTGGACGAAAACGTTTCGGCACCGATCAGGTTGATTTTAGATCGAGTGGCGAATAGGTGTAAAAAGATTTTTCTGGGACGCAGCCGCGTACGCGCGTGAAAGTGTGTATGCAACGCGAGCCGCGCGAACCAAGAAAAGGTGCGAACTATGTTTCCTCGCAGTCAGTGCAGGAAACTCCGATCAAGCAAAATGTTAAAGAAATAATCGTGTCGCGCAAGTGTCTCTCGCTGGTAGAGAAGACAGACGACCGTGTGCTTGAATTTTATTTCTCTCTTCTCCTCTATTCAACCCCCTTTCCTCTCCTTCTTCTCTTTGTGTCCTTCCCCCCTCCCGCGGGCGCTCCTCTCTGGGTCCGTTCGTCGCACCGGGACGACGTTTACCGTGCGTCACGGGAAACGGCATTGGGAGGAGACAGAAGGTGACAGCCCTCCCGCGGAATTTATGGTGCGCACCGGAGAAACGGTGAAGTGAGTGGTGTTGACGAGTGAAGTGAGTGTGTAACGGCACTAACAGTGCTAGACCGGTGACAAATTTCGGGGGCTCCCCATAATTTCGGCCAATATAGGTAGAAAGAGGGAAAAAATGCCGGGCCTAATCGCCGTAAGTGAGTTCGTCGAGGAGACGAGGGAGGATTACAATTCGCCTACGACATCCACCTTCGTCTCGCGGATGCCACAATGCAGACAGACAATCACATCCCTCGAGGAGGTAAATTTTCGCTTACATACATACACGTACCCTTCATTAACGCTAGAACTATCGTAATAGACGAAATGTGTAATTTCGATTTGCCACAGTTTTACAATCCTTCAGATTTAGAACTGGCCTGTGGACTTTTATGCATTTAGAAGAAATTTAATGGTGCAGAAATACGAACACGGACAAATGCGTAAAATATCGAAAATATAGTACTCGTTGTAATTCTTAGCGGCTACGACAATTCTCTACTAATAATCTTCCTTCTTTTTTAAATGATACTCATCGAAATATGAATTTCCGCATGAATATCCGCAGTTTATTTTGTAATAGTAGATTTCTCAGGATTTTTAATGATATATATCTATCAGTTGGATCTCTTTGACACAGGTTTAGTTATAGTCTAGTTATAGTTCTAGCGTTAAAGGAATTAAAGTACATTTTTTGTCGACCATCAAAACCTATATCGAAAACTATATATCTAACGTAACCTTACCGAGGTTTCTGATCAGTGCGGTGGTTGAGCGCGTGTTCTAATGCGTGGGCGTTCCACAATTACATACTTCATGGGTATGCCTTACCTATGATATCCACTAACACTATTGATGTAACGATTTTTCGATGCAACACGCATCGCATTAACCTCTTGCGAATGTCTTTCGATGCTGCACGCAACTTCTACCGTGCTCTCTCTTTCTAGCCTGCATCTCTCGCGCAGTTTCCACGTATCGATGATGTAAATGTCGCTTACGGTCGATTCGCGACTTCCAGTTCGGGTAATGCACGCAGACATGCCGTCATTGCTGTATTTCGTTCGCGTAAGTCTTCCTATAGAGGAAAATAATGATCGGCGAGCAATTTTCAACGCCCGACACGGCCATCGATGAGTCGTTTTAGACCCAAGAATCAATTTTCTGTCATTTGTACAATTTTTCATGAGATTTCTGGTCTCAATTCGATCAGTCGTATTTGATTGATATTTTCAATGTATTTGTTTACTTATTTATTTAGAATAATAGACGGCCATGTAATTGCCTGTTGCACGGCAAAAATTCTCCATAATAACGCTGGAATCAAAACTAAAGCTAAAAAGATAACGCAATAACGGAACAATACAAAACACGAGTTTTATGCTAGCAGATAAGATAGATTCACTTGTATATAATGGCGCGTATATATGTATATATAATCTACACATCAATATATAAAATTTGATTAGTTTTATATAAATGTCAAAAAGATTTTGAAAGATTTTCTTGTGCAATTAATCAATCCAGATAATCATCTAAGAAGTAGAGATATGTAAAGCAAATGCGTAAATTTCCTATTTCTCGATCGAAAATAGAAAGATTTCTACATAGCGATAAACATTCAAAATTACTATATATATATATTTATTTATTTAATTAGATAGATGTTACAATCGTAAGGTCTAAAGAGGCTCGTCGTAAGTATTTTAGCGCCGTGCGCCGTGTTAATGGCACTGGTGCACGCATTGAATCGTTCGAATTACCGGGATCCAGGAATGTTTATACGTATATTTTCTCGGGCACCGTGTATACGGTCTGCTGATCGATGATAGTGTATTTTCGCAGTATTACGTGCTCTTACGAGCAAGGCGTTACATCTATGGCCGGACTTTGAGTTAGATTAATTAAGAGGTAACGCAAGGTGCGTCTAGGAAACGTTGAGGAATAAAATAGAAACGTTTCGTTGGAAAAGAAGGCGTCCGGCGAACGCGATTCATGCAGATGCGGCTAATAGATCTTTTGTAACAACGAATCGTCGTAATATGGCAACCGTAATTATCGGCGAAGAATGTTATTGCGCGTGTCTTTCGTAATTTAACAGGCATCGTAATTCTTGCGGATAGTGCTGTTTGGCTGAAATAACGTGTGTGTATATCGGTAGCCAAAGTAGTCGAGAACCGTTTCCAAGTTGCTCGAGGTCGTGAAAATTTTCACCGATGGCTGCTGCTCAAATCGAAGCGCCCATAGCGTCTGGTCGCACTAACCTTAACGACGAGCCATATTCTTTCGACTATCCACCATGTTTGTTTACTTACCAGTTGCAACTCTTTTTATGAAAGTTGATCAGTAATATTTTCAACGTTGTCCATAAAATATCAGTATTATATATGTCGTTGCAAATCGCTTATTAATTGTTAATATCATCCGGAATCTTGTTTACTCGCAAGATTCCTGTTTCCTCGCGTTATAAAATATTATATTTACATTTGCAGGAAAATGTATGCATAACACGACAAGCGAACAGCGCAAAACATTAATGCATTAATGTGTACTGAATACCTATTAACGCGATATCGATATTACATGAATTATTAAATATTAGCCCTCGTATTAAATATCGAGAATAATATTTAACTTTATTTAACTGTATATTAACAAAAATTGAAAAATTGATCAATCGGATAATATACGGATGTACATCGACTTAGACGAGCAAAAGAGATAACAATGAACGTACAATTTTAAATCAAACATTGAGACCGGTCGTTTGACTGGGTCTGGTAAGGTAGGTTAGTGTTAAACGGATTTATAACAGATTGATTTATAAAGTATTTTCTATCGTTGTATAACTTGCGACAAATTTGTAATCCATTTAATAGGTTAGATACGCTTGTTTACAAAGTAAGAGAGTTACATGTTACGAGCGAAAAATGTGTTTTCTATTGGACTGCAACAGAATTTGTCTATCAAAATAAACTGGGTCTATCTGTACATACGTATCGCGTTTCGATTAGTTCACATGGCGTTTAATTACAATCGGTAAGGAGTGATAAGGCGTACGTTATCATTGCGACACCTCTCCTTTACATATTATCGAAACGTGGGCGTATTTTGTAACACACGTAGATAGGAAACTTGGCGCGGAAAGTGTGCCGTGCGGTCGGAAGTGGAATTTATGCATGGAATTACTAAACTGAAGTTTCTTTTCACAAAGGAACACTGGCTGAGGCTAGCGTTGATTTTAAAGTCGATAGCGCGGAATTCTCTCCGTCGATAAACACTTGTACGGAAATTACAACGATACATTATGCAAAGTAACGTAATTATACATTTATATGTATAACGCGATCTCAAGCTCGATTATAAATTCCCTTAAATTATTTATCCGAATTAAAGAACGATAGAAGAAACGATCGCAGACGTATAACCGTTTATATTAAAATTATAATTACGTGTATACAGCATTTACATATACCGTAATGGTGTCCACGACTTTTCAACTGTTCCAAGGTCACCTTGTTTATCTTTTCACGTAAACAACAGGGCAATATTAATTTTATGTTGTTCGATTCATCGACACGATTGATTTACGGAATAATAAATTGGAATAATAATAATGCCAATGGAATAAGTATTCTTCACAATGTATAATAATAGAGGCAAGAATGATGGCATGGCTTCCAGTAATTTGGGGATCACTTGCCCGAACCACTTTCTCGCACGCTACAATATTCGATATCGTAAAACTTTCGATGACCCGAATACGACAGTTATAAAATAATCAGAAACTATTCGTAGAATTGTTTGTTCATTGCTTCATAGTGAAATTTCTGGTGATAGTAGTAAGAGTAGTAGTGGTAGTAGTAATTTATTTCAGGATTTGGCGGAGAAATAGGAATTTGGTTGCAAAACTTGCAGAACGTAAAGTACATGTTACACGCGATATTTCTGTCACCCCTTTCTTCTACGAGAAATTGTTTTTTTATTTTTATTTTTATTTTTTTTTTTAATAAATATACGTCGACTTTATTTTTTTTTCTTTCTTTTATAAATATATATTACAAATATATTTTTTTTAAACAACTATATCTCTGATGAGCATAATCTGTTTGGAGGTATAGTTAGCAGAAAGAATGAAATGAAATCGTAGAATAATAGATGCAGCAGAACGTTATTATTTTCTATGTAGGTTGTTCGTTCTACGAATATTCTTGAAATGAAACTTTTAATTTAATTCGTACCTAGTTTAATTTATGCACAAGCATAAAATAGAAGCTAATAGAAATACGTATCTATAAATAAAATTACGGGCGATCAAATTATCGCAATATGTGGTACAATAGCACATTGTTATCGTGACAATAAATAATGCTCCCCCCTGACGTTCATTTATTACAGTCAATAAATCAGCAACGAATACTATACTGTTTAGCGTAATCTGAGAGTCACGAGTGCGTTTATTCAATCTATTCGTTTTCTTTATCTCGTGTAAAAATGTTATTTAAAAGTAGCTCTGTATAATAAGAAGTTATGGTGAAACGGTATCGAATAAAGTTACGCGTACTATTTTCAGTTAATATGCGTACGCTGGCAGCAGATTAATATTTCATTTATTATATTTGTAATTGAAGTTGAATAAATAAAATCGAATATGCGTTATAGTAAATATTTTGAAATTCATTAATTTCCTTAAAATACGGTATTACGAATCTTTGCATATCCAAATAATTAAATAAATTAATATTTATATCGTTAGTATCTCGTCGAGTAATTCATAGTAGCTTATCAGTGTTTGGAATTTTTGATCGATTCGTAACAATAAGACACGAATGTTATTAAAATAAAGAATAAAAAATATATAATAAGAATAAATTAACGACTAAAAAATCACATTCCTAGGGATGTGATAGATTATCAAATCAAATTATTCGTTGGAGAACTTGCTAAAATTCGTCGAATTATCCGATTTTAGATATCGTCGTTTTAATTAATCGCGATAATCCTTTTATCGGTTGAGAAAAACCTTCTTCTTTTTTATCTAACTCGCAGTTTACTTAAGACCTAACTTGAGAATAAAAATGCTTCCGAAGTAACACAAAAGGATTTCATTTTTATGAATCAATTCCACATTATTTAATTCCATTTTATTCGTAATTTAATTTCATTGATTAAAGAATAATACGAAAGAATAGAACCTCGCTACAGCTTTTATTATCCTTTTTTTTTTTTTAATAATTTTATAATTAAAATTCTGTATAAATTACTAAGTTTTGTAATGAATTCTGTGAAAAAATCAGCAGAGGCGTACGTACGTTTCTATGCAAAGGATAGAATTAACGAGGCTGCTTGTTAGAATCAGCGAAAAAGATGACAAGATATCTGAAAAATATTTCTCGAGATTTTCGCGTCTGTATTTTCGTTGATCGCGTTTTTAAATCATTTCTTAAAATTCATTTCTTACCGCGCTATCGATATCGTGATATTTTATTACTATACAATTGTACCGATCAGTTTGTTCGTGACCAGTTTTCAACCCAAAGCACTGTAATCTGAGAAACTGTAATCATATTGGTGGTTTTCTCTGATAAGCAAAGCAAATTCCGGTCGTAGGAGATTATATTAGAACCAGTTAGTAGAATATTTACACAAGGGGTATGTATATGGGAAAAAGAAAGATAGGAAATATTCTACGATAAATATCGCGCTTTATTATTAAGAAATATCAAAAAAATATTACAAATATTTGTATTAAAAATATCGTTACTATCTATATCGTAATATACTTATATATCGTAATATACTTCACCGTATTAATTCTCCTAAACGCTAAAAATTGATTTTTCGATTTTTAATTTTGATCAGTGGCGAGGTACACCGGGTTAAAGCGTAATCTCGTCGAGTATATCGCGTGTGTTACTTTTGCCTCGGTCGAAAGTCGATATCGGTGCACTCGTACCGCAACGGGTCACTTTTACGGTGCAATTCGACTTGGTGCTTTCTTGCAAATTATACTCAACCGCTTCCGTCTGCTTTGATGCGCCAGCAGCTTCCGGGTCAGTTCGTTTTCTCCTGCTTCTCCTTAACGATCCGAAGGACTTCCCGCAGGTTGCGTGCACTCGCCGCAGCTATCGCTTTTTTCTTTTTCTTCCTTTCTTTCTTCCTTATCTTTTTTCTTCTCTTTTCTCGTTCTTTTTTTTCAACCTGCCATTGGGAATAGATACAGTTCAATGAATAGAAAAATTCTCTTTCGATCGAAGCGACATAAATTTGTTCTATTTCGAACTATTTGAAGATTCTCGAAGAAACGTGTTTACGTTGCAGAAACTCGAACGATACACCTCGTTCGCGATCTTTTCCGATCATATTACATCGTGCAATTGTATCAAATGTTCGATGACAAAACAGATATTTCAGTGGCGAATGTTACGTCTTCTGTGCAGCGCACTACTTCGACACTGTACGAATAGGTTCAATCTATTTAAACCTGTAAATCAAGCAACATTAGTAGGCCAATAAGAAGTGTTCATCGCTAAGCAAACATTAAATGGTCACCTTCAAGTGCCTTCAACGTATGCATGCTCCGATTGCCACAGCTTGAATCACGTATTACGCCTATCTACTATAAAAACTGATGATAACAAGATGATCTCACTAGCTAGTAACCTGCTAATAGGAATAATCTCTTTTCAGCTAATTTCGCGAATCAACGAGAATATTGGAAAAGATAGAACAAAGCTTGACGCGAAAGACGAGTAATTCTATCGCGTACTGAAATTTCGATTTTAATCTACAGGGTGTTCCGTTTAACTTCGGAGATGGCGAAACATCTGACTTAAGCCCTTTTGTACAAGCAGAAATCCATTTCTTTGATCTTTCTCGTATAGTTAGCGACGCGTATACATTTAATAAGAGATAAATCGCGAAATTTAGTTAGATACGTTTATTTCCATAACTACTTGATCAAAGTTTTCCAAACCGAATAGAAAACAGTTTTTTTCATCGCTGAAATTGCACGAAATGAATTTTTATTCGATCGACGTGGTTAGCCTCGACGATGCGTTTTTGTCTCTCACGATCGATGTCAGTCGAGCATCGGACGTGTATCAGTTACGTTTCGTACAATGTCAAACGATCGGCCGATCGTTCTGCAGTCACTCGGCAACATAACACTGACCTTACCAGAACCGGTCAAACGACCGGTTTCAAAATTTAATCTAAAACTGTACGTTCGTCGTTGTCTCTTTCGTTCGTCCTTTATGTAAATTTTTATATCGATAAACATTCGGCGATCGATTAATCGGATAATACAAGAATTAGCATAAAGTTAGACGGCTAGAAGAAATAACGATGAATGTGTACAGTTTCAAACTACATTTTAGAAGCGGTCATTTAATCTGGCTTGGTAAAATTAGCGTTAAAAAGTAAACATCTAATTCTGGTAAACGTATGCCTATGCAAACAAAGATCGTAGCAGCCTTTAAGCTTCGCTACGATAAACAATAAAACATGTACACGCAGAGATTACGATCTTGCAACAAATATAATCTGTTTTCCAATAAATGTGATCGACGGAAGGCTTCTAAAACGCTTAGGACGATGTAACCGATTGTTCGTGCCATCGCTAGTTTTACGTGGAATCTTACTCCTCGCGTCTGACGATTTAAAAGTTGAACAGTCATCCGGCACGGAACTCGCCTAACCCAGTATCGTCTTCGTTTACTCTTGACCCTGAGTGGGCCGTGTAAGTCACCCACTTTCCCGCTTTAGCGGCGCGACTTACGACACTGGCGCGCGCGCCATCAAAATTTACGTTCCGCCCGGCTATTTTCGATGCGACGCGACCGCAGTCTATTCTCGTTTGCGTCGAACGACGGAAGGAACGCCGTTCTTCCGTCCCTGTTTCGCGATCCTCCGTCGTTTCCTCCGGCCGCGCCGTTCCAGGAAAACTACGCACCCGCCGTTTTCCAGCCGCTCGATCTCGTAATCGCATGCCGCGGAGCTCGGTCGTCCGTGACGAAAACTTCAACGCGATGACTTTCTTCGCGACGCGCGTTCTCAAACGTTGCGCCATCGACTTCCGCTTCCCAGGTAAACCGTGGATTCGATCGCGATCGCCAGGGAATTGCGTTTCAGCCGGGCGAAGAGGGAATGTTCATCGGTCGATTCGTGACTTTTTCTTGAAATTTACAGAGTTCGCGAGGTTCGCAGAGTAGCAACGGTGCATCGTCGACGTCTTTCGCGAGGAAAGTTAGCACGCGCGTACGGTTTCCCTTTTAGAAGCTTTACGACACGTTACGAGGCATTTTTAGGGCTGTTGCACGCTCCTAGCTACCAAGTCCTGCGTTTCTGGATCGCGCGATCTACGTACGCGGATCAATTTGCGATTCTCGTGGCTTATCAGCAACGAGATCAGAAAATTCTCTTTACATTTCTCGGAGAGACGATCGGGAACGTTCGCCGATCGTGTGACGTTCTGCCTGTCGGTTATGCGTTTCCAGATAGACGCGGGTATCTTACCAAATTGCGAACAACAAGCTTAGAGAGAGTTGGTTTTCCGCGTCTCTGCGAAGAAATCGCGGACGTCCAGTCTTCGAATAAAACTCTGTTCGTACGCGGGAAGAAATGCGTTGTAAAGTTTCTTCTTTATTGGACTGCGCGGGGAGGGGAATCGAGGACAAAGTTGTATTTGTAAGTGACCTGTTCTTCTTATTTAGGCTTTGTGCATGGAAATCTTCGTTATCAATGGTTGGCGATAGCATATACGTGTGTACGTAGTTGGAAAGTCACCTAGCCAATCGTGTACCTACGCTTCGTAAATTGCACAATCGTATTTCGATATTACACCGTTAGATCGCCATCGAGCAATTTATTTATAGCCATCGGTAGTTTCTGCTTCTCTCATCGTCCTCTTACATGTTCAAAATTAATGTAACGTACGATGGCTGGCAAAAGTAATGCAACCTACTTGCCATAGGAAATTTTGCTGTCCGCGTTATTTTCGAATTTCATTAGCACCGTGGCTAGACACAGCGCTAGTGTCGCGATTGTCTTGGTTGAAGAAACCAACTTGGAAATTTGCTGATGTAGAAATTACCAAATATTTATCGCGAACGTATGTTTGGTAAAAAAAAAAAAATGACTGTACAGCGCGTAATAATAATATTTTGTCAATGCCACCTAATGACAAAATCCGCAATCACTTAGTTGCCAATCCAATATTATTAATAGATAATTGATCGTTTAAATTTACTTTGACGATGTCTGAGAAATATATATATATACATAGCTGTAGTTGCATTAGAAGCATGTTAAATTGTATTTACATTTGCAAAAGTAAAAAAAAACCTAGCTAAAGATTTAACTGTTTTTTATTAATCTTTAATTTCACAATTAGACGAATGTTTCGTGTAAAATATGATGCGTTGTTTTCAATTACTCTGCTTAAATCGTTCGTTGGAAGATTGATAAACACATTTGCAGATAAATTAAAATATAAGTTTCTCAAACATCGAAGCCTCATGGCAGCTTCGACATAGATAATCCTGTATCGGTTAAAAGAGAAAAAAGACGCACATTGTGCAAGGTTTCTATTTCTTGGAAAGTTTAAATTGCAAATTCTATGATTCACTATACGCGAGTAGGCCGATACTCGTAAGCTAGCTATATTTAAACATTTTTTATTTATAGTCCGGCGTAGAACGTTCAAAAAAAGTCACGTTGTATATCGCTTGGATCTCAAGTCGGAATTTACATTTGCACTTTATTATTTTCGTAAGATACGAACGCGCGAAGTTCCATTTCCCAAAGCTGCCCACGCTTTTTTTTTTAAACGCATAAAAACGATAAATCTTTGAAGAACTAACTTTGTGTTTCTAAAAGTGACGTTTCTACATCTATGCGTTGATAAATGAAAATAATATTTCGATCTAAGATACGGTAAACATATTTTTCCTCTAAAATCTGTCGAAGAAGATATTTCGAAGAAATAAATGTGCTTTTATCGCATCGCTCGTTCTACGTTTTATCGCCTTATGCTTACGTAATATTCTGCAATTTGTTAGACTAACATTTTACAATATTTTTTAGCGTATTAACATTAGAAAAAAAAGTATACCGTATCTTACGTCGTTATGGATCATTTAACACGATTATAGAATATCTCCCGAATGCCTGATCGACGATAAACGAATGTAAATATCCTCGTTCAGCTTCTTTCCTGCTGTATCGAAGACACTCGTATATATTGTAGGTTCCTTGAAACCGATAAGATTGCCAACTCAGCTTTACGATTCTTTATCTTATCCAGTAAGCCGATACACCTATTTTAATATCCAACTTAATTAGTGTATAACAATGTGTATATATGTACATGCTTAACCTTTTGCACCCGAGGACTTTTTCGGTGGGCGTAGCAGCTACTCCGTATGATTTAGCGTATACGTGACGCGTGTCTTACAGCTAGCGTAAAATGATTTTATATAGAAATTAACTTGCGAGCAAAAATTATATTCTAATAATTTATCTATACTTACATCTTTGAAAATATGATTTTGTAATATTAATTTCTGTATTTTTTTTTTTATGGTAATTTATAAATCATTCACCAAGATGTATCCTTCAATATAATTGATCTAATTTTTCAACAGTTCAAAATCAAGTTCATCTTCGTTTCAGCTAATATCACTTCCGAAAACCAGTTTTTAAAGGTTTCTAAACTATAATACCTTTGCCATAATCGTCGAATCCAAAGTAAATTTGGAGACGTTGTCAGAATTATAGTTTCAGAGGCATATGGGATTAAATATTTCACCTCCATTTTAAAGTCTAACGCCTGACACTTGCTAACAAAGAACACAAAGAACAAAAGAACCAATTTACCTACCAATATTGCACTCGCATCAATTGCAGGTGTCGAAATCTAACATAAACAGGGACTGTCGCTTCTCGCTCGCCACTAGAGCTGCAGTACGGAACGCCGTGGTGACTGAGAGTCGCCTCTCGAGTGCAAAGGGTTAATTAAGTTCAAATATATTAGGCTAATAGTACTATTACGTTAATAGTACCTTTTTCACGCGATTGCTAAACGAAAAATTTTGTATCGCGAGAGCGAAGCGTAGAAGCTACTTGGTTTGGCAACTAAGTGATCGCGGATTTTGTCAATACCATCTAATGAGAAAACCCGCAACCATTTAGTTTCCAAGGCAATATTTGACTAACGTTTCGTTGGAAAACAAGGGCGCAACGCAGAGATACTTTTTCATAGCCACCGTAAATGGACCTAAGGCGTATCGGAAATACGCTCTCTCGGCGTCACGTAAAAACAGGAATTCAATTCCGTTGGCGGCTAACACGAACTCCAGTTAAAAATAAGCTTTCCAGCTAAAGCAAACCCGCGGAATGTTAATTCCCTGCTTTCGATCGGATCCTGCAATTAGCTCTAGCAGACCGGTGATTCCGTAAAACACCAACTCTGCACGCGTTCGATTACGAGCGTATTCTTACTTTAAAAGCGGCTCGAAGCTTGCGAGTATTAGATCGACTCGAAAGTTCTGTTTGTTTGGTAGTTTCGGTTTTCAAGGAAAGCAAATCGACCGTACCTTTATTCCTCGAGTTTATACGTATATTTTTATCTTGCCGATTTATTTATTTTCCATTCTGCGAGAGTCTCCCAGTTTTTGTCGTTGGAAGATTTCTATCGATCTCTCCGGTTTTTAAAAAAGAAGAAATCGATTCGTCGAGCGAAATTTTTGCCAAGCAATTTCCAGATTTTTTGCTAAATCGCCAAGTATTTCCATTTATATTTTGCTACTTCGTTGTCTATGCCATCGAGTCACAGATATTTGGCAATTTATTTCTTCTGTTTAATTTCTTTTGCAATTCTTCCATTTTTGCCGTTAGACTATTTCTATCGTTTTCCGCGTATCTGGTCCATAGAAAGAAAATCGCGGAAATTACGAGAATATATATGATTTTATCAAATATCTCGATACACTCGAGAGTTGGAAAATTTGTAACGCGATGCGACAGCAACGTCGTGTTTCTAATATTACATGCGTTGTCCGTGTTTTATGAACTTCCCTTCCGCGTTAAAAATAAATGTTTATTTTTTTTCAAAGGGTTCAGGAATATTTTCACCGCTATTTCCATAATTTACAACATCCCCCTTAGCCTATTCACGACAAGCCACCTACCCCATTTGTCTAACCTTTTACTTCGAAGCTCGTCGAACTGTTTCTTCCAACGAGTCGCTTCGAATTTCCAAATTGATCCAAAAACTTGCTTAAAAAAAAAAAAAAATGTATTTATATGTAATAAAAGAATCCATCTCTTAGCTATCTTTTGAGTAATTTTTTAACAATTGTTACTCGTCTAAAGTAACAAAATAGTACCGTTATTTATATTATATTCGTTCAATGGTAAAATACAGAATAAAATTGAAAACAGAACTTTCCAATTAATCTAATATACATATATATATAATTGAATAAACATTAACAAAATTATTAAGCAAAGAAGGACGAAGTAAGAAATTTTTGGGAAAGAAATTAAAATAACAAAAATCAGAATTAAAAAACAACTAAAATTTCAAGAAGAAAAGTATCCGGCAAAACCATCGCCTGCCACGTTTAACGTTTTTTTTTTTTTTTTTTTTTTTTGTATTCGTCAATCTTTACGCTTGTAACCGCGGCGAGAAGAGTTTTGTCCACCCGATAGGAATACGCTTCGTGTCGGTTCCGGACTCGACGAAGATCCGCGCGAGCGAGCGAGCGAACGATTTCGAGCGGAAACGCGGCTCGGACTTTCCACAAGATTTTCACTCGAGTGCGGCGTATCGATTGAAATAGTTGCAGGAAGCATGTTGCGTGTGCTTACCCTCAAAGACGGTAGAGGAATGCCGGTAAGCTAATTCCATCGACATGAATTCAAGCAGCATGCCACGTATTGGATTTTGCGTAACCGGTCGTTTACATGTTGCCGACACATTAACACGCTCCAGATAATTTTTTGATAATTGTTCAACCGGCTCGAGGGGTTCTTTGATACCGCGGATTCTTTCCTCGATCGTCTTCTTTTCCTCGATTTTATATTTACGCGCTGTCTATATATAACGATCGTTACGTATAAATATTTCGTTGATCGTCGTCGTCGTCGTCATCATCGTCGTCGTCGTCGTCGTCGTCGTCGTTGATCGTTGCCGTCGCATTACATCCTTCTTAAGGTACGTACAGTGTGCTGCGTGTAATCACGGACGAGGAAAAACACATTTTCCGCCTCCTTTCTTCGATATTTCCGGAGAAATCACCGATCGTGCCAACGTGGATACGCGGAGCGAAATTATTTTTGCAAAGGGTAGATTTAATTGCTGCCTCTCGTAATCGAGACGGAAGATAAAAGGACGATTTTTCAGCCAGACGATGCTTCGATTCGTACAGCCGCCAGAACGAAAAATATTGGTTTGGAGATTTCGGAATAGAATTATTATCACGACTAGCGTCGTGCACTCGTGTCCGGAGCCGATCGAGAGAACCTGAGGCCAATTCTAGCGAGGAAAGTTTACGATCGAGAGAAACCATCTATAGGAAATATCGTCGGACTTGAAAGAAAAGAATAAAATCCGCGCGAGGCCGGATATTCGAAAGGAAACTTTGGATAAGTTGATGGTCAGCGTACACACAGATTGATAAAAGTGAAAGAAGAAAGAAAAATCTACCAAATATCGGAAGGAAACGTAATAAAATTAACATTGAGTTTATATGTGTTTTACAGCCAAAGATAAAAATTCAGAAGAAAATTTTCATTCGTTGTAACTTGTTTTGTTTCACCTTATAACCCTGAAATTATACAGACAGTTTTGTCAATTTTCGTTTTAATGTTACGAACAAAATTTCACAATGGGCTTGAGTTTTTAATTATTTCACAATTAGACGATATCGTTGAAAAGTAAGACACGCTCTGAGATTCGAAAAATCGTATTCTTCGCGCACATCTCAGTTTCTCTGTCCAGAGAACAAGAGATTTCTCGGCTATCGGTAAAAAAAACAATTATTTGTTTGATATTTAACCCTGGCGTCCTCGTCGTTTCTTCCTCGCGTTAGTATCTCGTCGGGTAAACTGCTTCTTTCGAACTATTCTACTATTTTACTCACAGAAACCGTGGAATACGCAAAGAACACAAGAATTCAATTGGATGGTAAAGTTTCGGATGATAAAATATCTCATCGTTATATCGTTTGTTCGTCTAACTTTGTATAAATTCTTATATTATCCGATTAATCAATTTCTTATTTTGAATTAAATTTTGAATTAAATTTTTAAACCAATCGTGTTCGACCGGGCCTGGTAAAGTTAGCGTTAATAATATTATCGAAACATAACATCTATTTCGGGTGATAATAGAAGCGAGGAAGACAATAGAGTCAACCGAAAATACGAAAGTACCGGTATTTTATCGACACAAAATTGAGCGTACACGTTCGTATCTGGGGATGATACTACGCGAATAAATACGCATCGATATTTTGTTGCGCAGCATTTGACTTTAACGACAGCCTGTAATCGGCGTGGAACTCGATCAGTTTCCAAATAAAGAAAGACGATTTTGTCAGATTCTGCGGAGAACGGTCGGTAAATAGAAACAGAAAGAAGAGAAATAAACCTTTCGACGTGAGAATTAATCACTGCCACGCATATAAGGTATCGAAGAATATTCAAAGAAATTGTAAGAAAGTCCATCTACAAGTATCTCAACGCGTTCTCTTTGGAAAATGAGAAATCTGATTTTTGAGCATTTGCCAAATCTCCGTCGATAACTGAGAAGCTAACAGATTCGTAGATTTTTTGAATCGTCTGTATACGAAATCGTAACGGAAATTATATCGATTTGCAATCATCGCTTCCGATACCAATTCGCTACGATCAATTTCCGATATTAATTTTCCTCGGTGAAATCGGTTCTCGTCTCGAATTCATTCCAATCGAAATATAAAACGAAACATCTCGAGTGATACCGATTTCTGCGTCTCTCTTATTTGCAACTCGTATATTTACATCGTTCGAGATTAAAAATTCAATCTTGGAAATGTGCCAATTACGAATTATACGTATTGTATATATTGTGCGTTAGTAAATGATTAAATCGAACATAGTACACGCCTGGAAAATTCAAACATTGAAATTCAGCTCGTTCCGACCACCGCGATACATTCCAGCGGAAATAAGCATTTTAATGGAATCAGTGGCGCGGAAATTCTGCACCTGCTCTATCAGCGTTTATTACGCGAAGAAATTTCGCGTTACGTGATTTTTTTACACTTCCATTGCAAACGATGATTTTGAATACGATTTGTCGATGCGAACGCGATTAAATTAAATTTACGTCTCGATGAAAACGTGCGTGATGAGAGATATTTATTACTCCGGTCTTTTTTTAGTTTCCTTTTTTCCTTTCTTCTTCTTTTTCTTTCATTTTATTACAATAAACTAAAACTATTTCGTTAACCATATATATTAGTCGCGATATCAATACGTTTAATTTTAACATCTTCTCACAGGAAGTTGTATAATTTAATCCGTAAATTAAATGATTATATCACACTAATAAATCTCCGTTAAACAAGCTTTCGGTATCGATTTATTTTTCTTTGGTTTCGCTCTAGTTCTACGATATGCGTACGAAATTTGCTGTTCTAACAGAAAGTAAACTCAAAATATATACGTTAACACCTCTGATGTTATCTAAGATACGCGTACGAATTTGTTAGAAAATCTAATTTGTAAATAACAAAACAGACGTATAATAGTCGAACGTGCTAATATGAAACTCGATATCAGACGTCGTGGATTTACCAGCGGTTTGAAAAAATATTCCATCGACGTTTTACTGCTTCCCTGTCTATTCCCTGTAACGCGATATCTTGTTTCCCCGTACGAGCAGAAATTTCAATTTGGAATTTTCGAAACGTCCAATGTGCTTCGTTATTCGCAATTCAGCGTATATACGCATCTCGTACGAATTTTCGTAAATCGAAAAATTCACGGAATATCGTTGTACGATTTGTTCCATTCACTCTGATTAAAATCTCTGCAAACAGTCGACTCAATGTTGGAAATTCAAAGCGCGCTTCGCTGGTCCAACGAAGTATCGAAGCAATTGCGCGTGCGACGTTGTAACCAAATACGCAAAGTGGTGGCAAAAAGAAAGTTTAAACTTGCGTTTATACGGGTTGCCAGGCGTAACTGGGACAAGCAACAACTTGAAAACAGTGAGAGATAAAAACGAATTTCGTTAGAGAAAATTATTCGCCTCGGTGGCTGATAACTTTGTTTTGGAAAGTGGCCAAACGAAGATTTTTATCGGTCGAACGTAGACAGTCGTACGCCACTTGCTCGTCAACGAAAAATATTCACGCCGGTGCTCGTGACAAATTCTTTAATTCTGCGATAACTTTTCTTTTTTTTTTTTTTTCTTCCTTTTCGAAGAACGCACAAACAAACTGGGTTTTTAATTCGACGAATCGTGAACAGACGAATACTGTTTGTTTCTTTTACGAAAATTTGCACTTGGGGGCGCCAACTTTACACGCACACAGACACACACGCGCGCGCACGCGCGCGCGCGATTATATCCGTAAAGAAACGCGGAGCGTTTCATACGACAAGGAGCGATTGTGCTCGTAAACCGGATGCTATGAATGGAAAAATAAATATCCTCTACGGCTTACGCTACGATATATTAAGATATCTTCTTGCCCAGCGTATTTTCCTTCGCGCGCTTTGATACGTCTCGTTGAAAGAGGTCGAGCGTGTCCGCCATAGTCGAAGCATCGCGGTTACCTCCATCAACGTTTGCAAATCGGTCCAGGTAAACGACTCGGATACGAACGACCTACCAAGGTCGCGCGGCCAGGAATTCCTTTCGTTCTTAGTTGCCTCACCTGGTTGTCGCAAGAGAGAGAAACAGAGAATAGAAGCGAGTAAGAGAAGAGAGGAAGGAGAGAGGTCGCGAAGCTGGTTTAGTGGTCTAAAGTGTGCTCGATTCTCTCTGGTCCCTCTACGGTCCTCCAGTGACTCATCTGCTTTTTCGTGTCAACATTTATTGCATGCTTGTTACGAGCCTACCGACCTGCATCTCGCTTTAATTAACTGCTTTCAGATTCGTTTCACGATTCATGGCACGTTTTCTCATGGATAGGATAGTTATTTTTTTTTTTCTTCTTTTTCTGTTTTTCCTTTTTCCTATTTATTTTTTTTTCTCTTTTTTTTTTGTTACATAATTGTGGTTAGATGTTTGACAAAATTAACCTGTTAGGGATCGAAGCAGTGAAATAACGCGTAAAACAAGAGCTTTATCGTCGCATATTGATTTTTAGAAATCAATTTAGTCGCGTCGTAATATTCCATTATACGTACAGCCGGTTATGAAATATTATATTTGTATATACATTTATTTATTTATTTATTTATCGTTCCAATAGAACCAAATGAATCAGACATAATTCGATAAAAAGTAATATAAAATTAAAGCTGTTGTGCATCTAGTATTTCATTATAAGGCGAAAGCAATTTTTTGAACATCCTAATATATCTTTTATTTATTATAATCTTTGCCTCAGGATGACTCACTATGGTTTCCGGCTTACATCGTATTTGCTATTTATCACTAATTTACGTACCGATATTCTACGGTGTAGAAACGAATTCTTCGCGATTTTTTTTCGTAAGAATGGGAAGAACTTATTCGTACGTTTAATCATACGAAATGTTACATACGCTTGTAGAACTTTGCGTGTAAATAGCATGCGAGACAATGAGATCTGTGGAACGCCGTTGTGTGCAAATATCAAATACGAGTGGCTGCAGATTCGCATGGCCGACGGAAATATCCGCGGAGAGAAAAGCCTATTTTCCTTAACAACCGCTCGCGGTTCTTACGAGTGAAGAGCAAGCTGAAAAAGCTTGTCTGGTTGCTCGCGGCCAGCCTCGTTGAATGAAACACCTTTCTGCGGTTGAATCTCGCTCTCCTGTTCGTGTGGCCCATTACAACCGGAATGGAAGTTGCCGATGACGCGATTTAATTGCGATTTATTTCTATGGAAACGATCGATTTTTCTAACGTTATTTATTTATTTATTTATTATTTCTTTCTTTTCTTCTTTCGTTTTTAGATGTATCGATATCTTGAAAATTTGATATCCATGTCTCTTCAAAATGTGTTAGAACAATAGAATATGTCGAAAAAGTTTGATTGTAAAAATCCTAAGACACAAAAAGACTTATAGCTTAAAACTCTCGGTGTTGTGGTATGTGTATTTTACGAGACCCAGGTCGAATTACACTGCCATATTCTAAGATTCGCCTGACAAAGTGTAACGGTAGAACGTTCCAAATGTGTTTACATTTGTAAAGGCCGGAAACCAGGCTATTGAAGTTACGAAAAATAATATATTTCTATAACGTGCTATAAACGATACATTGAAGAGAATAGCATGTTTTTCTTTATCCAGTTTTTCTTTATGGGATAATTAAGCACCAGGTAGCAAGTGCCCTTACCGACTGAAACGCACGACAGGACAAGTTTAGAGATAATTTATCATACAAATATAAATCATGTAGCTGAACATAGGGATGATGCTTACTTGGCATACTCTGTTATGTTCACAATTATACGTTATATCATATTATATTATATGTAATATACAGGGTGTCCTACCTAACTTTGCTCACCCTCATCCAGTTACCTGCTTTTGACATGCGTACTCGTCGTCGCTTATTCATTGCCACACATATTAGGTACACGCTTCTCAAAGTTTTCAAAGAGATCGCAACAGCTAGACTGCTCAATTACTCTGCAACAGTTTTAAGGTTTTATCCCGTAAGAGGAAAATAAGAGAGGATTGTATAATAGAAATATATTTCAGTAAGTTTAAATATAAGTACAATGTGTATGCTAGATACGCATGGTGGCAGCATTATTTTACGAAAGAGCTTTAAATCCATGGGTCTGTTATGGGTGTTTATACAATTACAAAAACTAGCCTCTCTGTAACCCACTGTATTATTTGTACAAAGCTATGCCATGTTCCTAGAAAGGCTATGGAGTCGAGGGGGCCTTAAAATTCATTGCGCTAAACGATATTCAATGGCTTTGAGGATTAAGAAAACTAAACATTGGGAAAGATCTGGAGTTTTCTTTGAAGTGGCACCCAATTCAACAAGTATAATTAGACGTTTCGGACAAAAATGAGACGGCATCGACAATGTCATTTATTGCGCTTTTATCTAATTTTGCCATCACCTTAAGAGGTCTTGAGGGGATTAAAACGACAATAAAAATTTTAAATTTTAAAAGTGTTTTATTACATGCCCTTGTAGCATATTCGGGTGTTTTCGGAAAGGATTCGTGTGTTTACGTTATTCCTTTTGCATTACACCGCAGGGACGTTTTTCATAACGCTGACCACGCTGATACATTCATTGCTAGGAGATTCGAGGTGGTAGTCTTTCCTAACGTGTTCAGAACAGTCAGTCAGTTCCGAGTGGAGTTTCTGTTAGATGCTCCGTTGTCATCGCTTCGTCGAACTTTAAAATTTATACGTGGATAGTGAGTGCCGCGAGAGACACGAGTTTCCAGTGTTTTTTGAAAACGTACGAAGTGTAAAATGAGAAACGATCGTATACGAAGAAGCTTTATCTGCGGTCGTACGCAAAATTTGGATGAAACGTTTTCCTACGGATACGAGTGCACCAGTAAAAGACTTTCATTGGCTGAGAACAACGCGAAAACCCGTTTCATCGGTTTATCCCTACCGTTGTTATGGCACAGCGAAAACGTAAGTGAGGTCAGTTCTGGACATAGGCCATGTTTATCAATTTCCCTGTGCCGGTAGCCAGCTTCGTCGCTTTTCATAAGTTTCCAATTAGAGAGCGACGATGTGGCTTTTCGAGACGAAACGCGATTTCTGCATCGTCGCTATACGATTGCACGTCGATTGCCTCATTGCGTCTAATCTGTTTCGCGATAGAATTTATCTTCCTTGCTTCGTGTTTCTTGTACAATTTTTATTTTACACTTTAACATCAAAAACTACCGCGTCAGTCAAAATGACTGGTTTTTTATTTTAAAATTTCTACTTCGTGTTACATTTTCCCCCCGCAATTACGTGATAACTTTGACAGAAATGACTAAAGGAATAAATATAATGAACTTTATTTTTATTCCTTTTTATTTATTCAGAATCAAAATAATTTTCTATCGCGGTTACTTACTTCAATGCCAGACAACATGATTGATACTCGCCAAAGCTTAGAAGGGTTCTACAATCTGTTTACCGAACCCGAATTATCAACTTTCCTCGTTTTGTCCTCGTCCAACCCGGAATTACACAGGTTAAAGTATACTTGAAATTATACGTTTATACATTTATATGCAATTATACATTTTTAAACTCGATCTTCTCGAAAACGAAGCGTCGTATGAAAAAGTTTCATTCCATGTTTCCTTTTTTACTTTTTCATAAGAAATCGCGTCGTATCCGCCTGTACGTGTTATTTGCCTGCATTCTGTTTACGCGAAATAAACCCACGACGGTTCGCAAAGCCTCGGATAATCGAGATTTTGTACGTACGTACGTATCGAAGCAAATACTTGCGAGTTTCCCGCAAGTATTGCTGGAAGCCTGGCTTCAGAAGCTACGAAACAGCCAATCGACGATAGATTTTCGTAAAGAGATGGCGTATCGCTATGGCGACGAGCCACAAAAAAGTATACATATAGGTGCACGGATCGAATTACAAATTCGCGTTTCAACGTGCAACAGATCGTTCGACGAGGCCAGGCACGCGAGATAAGTTTGTCCAACGCGAAGGGATCGCGTTCGTTCGATGTCCTGCTCATGGACGACGAAACTCAAGACTGGAGTAAACACAGAGAACGACGCGGCTCAGTTTCGCTAGTGAAATAACGCGTTTAACACGCTAAACGCACGTGCTATTGTCGTGTGTCTCGCGCGGCTGGGAAATCCGTATGTACGCGAGCAATCGCGACGTTTTAGTTGCTGCGCGCGTGCAACTAAAATTAGAAAACGTAATCGCGTTTGTCAGCCGTGTTTTAACGGGTGGGAGACGCCACAAAAAGAGAAACGCGCGCTATGGAAACGCCACGGTATTTAGTCGGCGATAAGAAGTTTTAATCCATTCATACCGCAACCTGGTTCAACGAAATCTGCTCTCTTTAATCTGCTTAAACGCTTAACTCGTCGAGGATGAATCGTCGTTAAACGAACTATCGTACGTTTCTCCGCTTGTTCCCAATCTTTTGTTTTTTATTTCCTCCCCTTCGCTTCTTAACGTTACTTCAACCCTGTTTTATGTCGTTACATACGTACAATGTCGGATATTATTGAATAAACGATGGTTTAAATAGTTGCTTAGAGAGAAAGAGAGAATGAGACGTTTGCTGTTTAACGCTAACCTTACCAGGTTCCGTCAAACGACTGGTTTCAAGATTTCGTTGTGAGAATTTGTATAGAGTTAAACGAAAAAAAGAAATAACGATGAACGTACGATTTTTAATTAATTTTTGTAACCGGTCATTCGACCGGACCTGGTGAAGCTGGTGTAAAGAGTTCAAACAGAAAACGAAAGTAAATTACTTGTTACTCGGACAAGTCTATATACGCTGTGTTAAAATAACGAAATTAATCTAATTAATTAATCGAAATTAATTATTTACAAATATAACATTCCCATCAAGAGAGATTGCCGTGAATTACAATTTATAATTTCTAATGACGTTTCGTATCCACGATGAAGCGAGTAGGTTTAAGGAAAGTAACTATGCTAGTTTCACGGACAAAGTGAAACAGACGAGACGAGACCAGAAACTGTCTATATATAATCATTCGTCGTCCTATTAAATCCGAACGAGGAATAACGTTTCGTTCGTAAATAGAACAGAAGCAACGATCAAGTTATTTTTGGCATCGTTCAAACGACTTTCGTCCAAAGGTAGAAAATTTTCCCATACCAGCAAACGTGTACTTTTAATTTTTCCAGATATCTGCAAATTGGCGATCTTTCTCTTACATAATTCGCCATTCTATGAAATCTACGACTCAACGTACGCACACGTATCTCGATAAAAGTTCCCCATAACAAACGTTCAAATACCTTCGCGCGTCACTGTGCGTTTAATATTTAATTTCGTACGATGTTTCATACGCGCATCGGATACGGAAGCTGGCGGTAGAGTCATCGAGTTTCTGTCATTCTGTCTTCTGTTTTATTCAATTTGTTCAGCGACTCTGGCTCGCTTACTGTACGCGTCGTATGAACAATAGGAACGTTCATCGATCCGAACGTTTCCATTCCAACTTTCCAATTATACCTCGAGTGACGTCTTCGTTCGGCAAACAGCCGCTCTCCAAGATAACGCGCGACCAAAGGAAAGTCCGTCGATTTAATTCTCAGCGTATCGACAAGTCCGTTAAGTCTCGGCCGAACAAATTCCATTATTATCGACCGAGTTTTGCTACCGGCCAGGTGTTAATGCTACAAATTTCCTGCCACTATCCGAGTCGGCTCTCTTTTCGCTTTCCAGTCTTTACGCCAGGCATTTCGGACTTTGGCAGACTTTCGTACGACGTAATCACCGAGATACCCTACAACTATGTTTCGTAACCGTCCATTGATAGAGTTGTTGACAATAGCAATGAATGGAGATGATTTCTCTGATGGACGCTAATTGTAAATAAAATGTCTCAGGCTACTTATTTTCAATTTTTTTTTTTAATATTTAAATCGAACATTCGTTAACCGTCAGTTGTTAAAAAACAAAGTTTCCACACTCTTTCTTACGTTAAAATGTGTAATGTGGTTTAATTCGCTACACACAACGAAAAAATTTGAAGAAATTCGATGTAAGATTCCTCGATTTTATTATTATTATTATTAACGATAATAATAATAATGCGAAGATTATTCGCGACTATTTCTTTACATTCAGTGGCTTATTAAATTCCGTTCGATATTTTAATTTCTTCACGGAGGCTGATCATCTTCCGTTGGAATGATCGATGCGAGGATATCCTTGTGATTATCTTCGACATTGTGTTCCTTTTCTTTATTCGTTGCACACAGAACGCTCTATGATCATGTCGCTGATTGATAGTTCCAAGTTGCAGATGTCACGTTTAACAGCAGCACCATTTTCCAATACCTACATATATATTTGTGCCGGTTCAGTATGTCCTGATTTTATCGACGGTTATTACGGCTTCGCTCAACTTGCGATTCAATTCTTCGTTTCTCTTCGAATCATAGAAGACATAGATCGATTTATGAACCGACGTTGCATTACGTAAATTTACGTCCCAGGTTCGCTAGCATATCGCTTCGATACGTTTTAAGACGTCAAGCCACTGATGTTGCGTACGGAAAGCTAATTCGGTTCTTTCGTCGCAGTTTTTGCTATTGTTGGATCAGTCAGTTCGTTTCCAAAGATATTCTCGCGCCAATGTAAGCACGAAAATCTGTCCGTCGGAAGTTTTTTCGATCTTGTAAAACGGTAATAGAGTGATACTAACGCAACAAAATTCTCGTTCCTTCTCAACCGGTTAACCGCGTTCGACGTGTACACGCGTAAATCGAAAAGAATATTTCGGTGCGGTTGATGCATAACATCGGTTCGTTCCGATTTTTAAAGAATTTAACGAAACGATAAATTTCGCTCGGTACCTCTCCATCGGGCAAATTGTTTTCAAACGCATCACGCTGAAAAATGTTATGAGAAGTTTCTTTAAATACTCTCGTGAATTTTTAATAAAATATTACATCCGCGATACGCCGCTCGGAAAGCTCGTTCGAATTTTTAACTCTTTGCTCGACGTAAAGAATCACATTGAAAAGTTTCTCGCCGACAAACCCCAGAGGTTCCGGAAGAACGGAATATTTCAGTCGCGTGAAAGACCGAAAAACCCTTTGAATCTATTCGATGGCTGCAAAAATACACGACGATTCAGGCTACTTGATCGTCGATAGGACCCCAGAGTGTCGATCACAAAGCTCGTAAGAGACTTTGAGAACTAAATTCCGCGGTTAACTGGTGAAACACCTACGTCTGTACGTCGTCCTGATACGAATCACACGCGGCATGTTTCTGTCCATGCCGCGGCTTTCCACCAACAAGACGCTGCAAGACGCGTACGTTCATCGTACGTCGCGCACCTAATTTCTCTGGCGCGTGCAATCGTTTCGCGTAGAGCCGTTGATAGCGCGTTTGCAACGCTAAGTGCACGTACGAGGGACCGCGTGCGCGGCGATAATTAAACGTTGCACGTGTTCCCTCGTAACGCTGAATTGAATAACCGGCGACACGAGGTACGACGATAAATATCAGATAGCTTTGGATAAAGTCGACGCACAATGGCGAGAAGGAACGCGCGTATTTCACGAGTAACGAGCAAACCTCCCCCCTCTTACCCTTCCCTTCTGTTTTTTCCCTACCTTTCGAGCTATACCAGTCGATCGCACCAGCGACAAGATACACACCGGCCACCACGTATCGTCGAGCACGTTACGCTGACACGACACTTTGCTCGGCGATTGTTCCTCGCGGAATTCGCGTTTTCCCTGTTTCTCATCGGCGACGAGTCCTCTTGATCCCCGTCGCCTAAACTAGATGTGCCAACCGATGTCGACGCCGACGCGACGTCAGCAAGGAAGGTTCCATCTTGCCCCTTCTATTCGGCAGGATCGACGACATTCGCGTACAGTTGCATCGACGCATATATGGACGCATTTATATATACGATAACGTTAATTTTTAGGGTAAATCTGACGATCGATTCTGGATAATTCAGTTTATTTTGGGAATAATTAAATTGAATATATATAAATATAAATAATAATGTAAATTCTTGGGGTAAATCAGACGATCGTTTCTGGAAAATTCAGTTTATTTTGGGAATAATTAAATTCAATATATATACAATAACATACATTCTTAGGGTAAATCAGATGATCAATTCTGGAAAATTCAGTTTATTTTGGGAATAATTAAATTAAATATATATAAGTATATATAATAATGTAAATTCTTAGGGTAAATCTGATGATCGATTCTGGAAAATTCAGTTTATTTTGGGAATAATTAAATTAAATATGTATAAATATAAATAATAACATAAATTCTTAGGATAAATCAGACGATCAATTTTGGAAAATTCAGTTTATTTTGGGAATAATTAAATTAAATATATATAAGTATATATAATAATATAAATTCTTGGGGTAAATCAGACAATCGGTTCTGGAAAATTCAGTTTATTTTGGCAATAATTAAATTAAATACAATAACAGTTAATAACAAATTTACTACAAATTTTACCTGGGAAATTGATAATCGATCTTCCAAGTTCTAAATTACCGTTCTTCTCTCGTGATCTAATCTATTCAGCAAAATGACACTGTAATAAAACAAGGCAAAATTAAAAATATCAGTTGGCGGATAGTTTGAATTCTATAGAATTTACATATACATATATATAGACGATGTTAGCTGGCGATTTTCTTTTTAAACATCGCATTTTTCTTCTTTACTTCCCTTAGTTTCCACGTTTGTCTTACGTCGTTCCCAACAAGGGATCAATTTTCTTGGAAAACTTTGCGAACAAACTCGGGAGAGAACGTCTTTCCTTAGCCTCTGCTATTATTTTTTAACTCGAACCGGTACAGATGGTTCGGAATTGTTACAGTTGCTCCAGACGTAGTTTCAGAGCGTTCGTCGCGAGATTTCGTGATCGATCGGTGACAATAATCTTGACGATGAACGACGACGATAACGTCGGGCCGCGCATGGCTCCAGTCTCTGTCCTTAACACGAACCTTATCAGGCCCGGTCGAACGACCGGTTTCAAAATTTAATTAAAATTGTACATTCGTCGTTTTTCTTTCCTTCTTCTAACTTTATGTACAATCTTATATTACCTGATTAACCGGTTTGTTAATTTTCATTGATAGAGAAATTTACATAAAGTTAGACGAACGAGAGGAATAACGACGAATGTACAATTTCGAATTCAATTTTGGAACCGGTCGTTTGACCGGGCTTGCAAGCGTAACTCTGGCTGGCAAGCACTTTTGAAACGTTACAGAAACACGAAATGTCCCAATTTCGTATCTTTTTTGTTTGCCACGAAGACTCGAGAAAATTGTACAAAGCGGCGGAAAATATTTCGAACATTGATTTACGATATGATCGATCGTGTACGGATAGAAGAAGATTGGACAAAAGACTAGAATTTTTGCATATAGCCGAGATTAACTTTACGTTAACCTTAACAAGTAGAATGTAAACTTGGAAGGGTCTATAGTAGTACATTTTGGTCAAGGTTGAATTGGCTGCAAAGTATGGTTCCAGAATCCCTATCGATCGTTTTAAAGCACAGGTTGCAGATATTTCATCGGGAAGCGACGTAACATCGAACGCAAAAAGCGCGTTCAAAGTGTTTACAAATTTGCAACTTACGAGAGAGCGTAATTTAAAAACAGCTTCTCTCAAAGTATGTTAAACGTTTTTTAAACTTTTCTAGTCCGTGGGATCCATTCAATTTACTATTTTTCTATCACCAACTGTACGTCCAAACGATGTATAGTGTTTAACCGGTTAGCTGCTCTCGACGAGTATACTCGTCGCGAAGAAATTACGATATTTCGTGTTGCGACGAGCCCTGTCGGTAATAAAATTAAGAAATAAAACGATCGTTTCGTTACAATTTAATTCTATGTTATAAGAGCCACGCATACTCCGTCTTCAACGAGTATACTCGTCGTCGCTTACTTTTTGTCACGCGTTTTAAGTACAAGCTTTTCAAAGTTTTCAAACAGGTCGCAACAGCTAACTGCTTAAATAGCTGAGTATGGTAAAACTGAGAATAAAAGGTTTCCCACTACAACGAACGTTATTGTATCTCTTCCGCTAATTATATCCAAGTTGCCCGTAAATACAATCTCCTCGCGTTTCGTACTAAAAGTTTCGAGAAAAGGTTGATTTCATATTTTACATTTATCAGACAGTTGATGCTCAAAGCCCCAAACACTCCTCTTATCAAACACATCTTCTTATCGTCACGCGATAATTAAGAAATTTTACGACTGTACTGGCGAATTAATTTACTGTTTAACATGGTGCCATCGGTCGGTTAACGATCGACGCGTCGTTCACGGCTTTTGTCGCACCACCAACCAATTAAAATAGGTAATTGAAGGCTTAAACGCGGCTTTCTTGCGTTAATTAATGTCAGCCAGGAAGTCGTTGAATTAATTAATATCATTGTTTCCCCTCTGGAACGCGTGACTATTTCGGTTATAACGGGCAAGTCGATGTAACGTGGAGCAACTCGAACAACAGATATTCCTTCGGATGTATCCACGTTTTGGTGCCTCCAATGCGTTATTTGTATCGAAAGTAAACGATTTACCGTCCGCTAAGATTATTCGTCGCAAGAAAATGACACGAATACAGAGATAAGTGTATTTGGAATTGCCTTTAATTGAAAAACAAAAATAGGTTGATATTAGAAATTTAGAAATTATAAATGAAACATTTACAAGGCGCGATTCACAAAGTTTAGCAATTCTAAGTAACTTGTAGCTTCTCGCTTTCTGATTGCTCACTCATCGTGTCATTTTGTAAAGTCAGGTCAAATACCGAAATTGGATCAATTTTGAGACGTTCACGCGTAGAATGTTTCGCATGCAAAATTGCAAAACGTTTTCTACGATTGGATGGAATATAGGCTGAATAATAAGAACGTCGTTTCAATTCCTTCACATTTTTTCCTCTCGTTTAATAATAATAACAAGCGCGTCAAATTTATCTGCACGCTGTAAAATATATCTTCGTCGGAAAATGCGGCAATTTGCAATTTCCAATGCCAACTGTCCATCGAATTTTATTCGCTATTTATCATCCGATAAATTCCCAAGCGAAACAGTTTGATTCTTCGGCCAAAACAGATTAATGGAAACTAACCGAATCGAATTATAATCCAATTTTCAATAGGAAGAATAGTTCGCAGTTGGAGAACTGTTAATTAGACGAATACTATTACTAAATTTTGACACGATTCTCCTATGTTCTCGAATAAATCAAAGTCCCTTCCTCTGTCGTAGTTATAACGCGGCATGAAACGTTCTAATCCAAGTTAAACAGCTGCCTGCAATTTCTATTTGAAAAAAATCACATCTCACGATGTCACTGGTTAAACAGAGAGATAGACAAGCTCGTATACAGAAACGAGATTTCAATTTCAGATACTCCACCGAGCGAAGCGTTCGCCTCTGAGATTCATCGCGTTCTCATACATTCGCATATAAAATCGAGGGTTTAATTGCCATCTTCTTCTCTTCCTTTTTTTTTTTCTTTCTTTCTTTTTTCGCTCTTTTTTTCATTCGAAGCTTCTCTCGTACGCTGTTATCATCGGGATCGATAAGGATTGCACGAGCGCGCGCCTCTACCGTAGCGATGGAATCGAGTTCAATATGTATACACTAGAACGCCTTTTATTTATTCTTGATGAAAATTCTTTCCAAGGTTTTGGGTTTCAGGGTCAATTAATGAGAGAACGAGCTGTGAAAAAATACCGGCTCGATTGGATAAGGGAAAAGTCCACTAACGAACACAATTCTTTTGTAGAACGAACAATGTTCTTTAAACGGGATGATTCTTCAGCGATGGGAATCAAAATTACACGTTGTTTTTAGCTTTTGTTGATCAAGAAAAAAGAATTTGTTTCTTGTAGGAAAATTTTCAAGATTAGAAAAGTAATTTTACCATTTCTTTTTTCGTGTGTCGAAAAGAAAGAAAAAGGAAAGAAAGTAACAGAATATAAAAGATGTTCCCTGTATAAATCTACGACCTTTTTCATATAATCCGACATGTTTTTCGACATAATCGATAACTTGGAAGATGATCGAGTTTTTCGTGCATTTACGTAAGTAGAGTTTAGCGTTTGGGGCTCCAGGAGCGCGCTCCCCTCTTACTCGAACGAGCTCGTACTTTGCACAGATTCTTCTTTTACCAACTGGAACCATCCTAGGAAGGTGATTGATAGCGAAAGAAACGTCGAATAAAATTTTCATCGAGAGTATACAAGAGCCAGTCTAATATAAAGACGTGTGTGTGCTTCTTTCACCGTCGAATTAGAATCGCAAGCAGAAATATTGCTCGTCCAATCGTAAGATAACAGCAATTCGAGCACGTACCTTTAGATGATACCTCGACTCGAATATGGCGGACGAAATAAAATTCGCGAAATTGGAACGAAGAAGTATTTTATAATCGCTCGTGTTAAACGCACGCGCAAAGGAGGATGCCGAAAAATTGTCATTTTTCCACCTGCTTACGAACGAAAAATTCTTGCCCTCTAGCAACGTCTCTCGACGAACATTTTTTTATTAGCATTTATCTGAAATGCTATAGCACGTGGCTATCTGTCTGTCTGTTAGGCAACCTAGTCGTCTTTTTCGTTATCTGAGATACCGATCGTGGCCTGAAATCCGATGACTTTTATCGACGACGTGTCGAAAGTTTGAAGAATAATAATATCGTCGGATGGTAAGTTCGACAACCACGCCATGGCACTTTTCAAATCCGTGAATATAAGAAACACGCCTACAGGAGCTCTGGTACGCTATACTTTCGAAAACGCGGTTTGTGGCGATTGATTCAGCCGTAGAAATCGATGCGTTCTCGGCGAGTGTTGTCCGAAGCGATGCGCGGTTACCGCTTAAGCGTGATCGTTTCGACGACAAGGAAGAGCGTGGATTCGAAAGAGACGAGAAACCGCGCGAGAAAGCGTCCAGGCAGATCTCGCAGACAAATTACAGGCGAGAAAAGCGAACGATAAGCGCGAGACGAAAAAAGTTTCGCGATCGACGACGATCGCCACGATCGGACGATAAAGTAGGTTTTAACCGTTTGAGTCCTAGGGGTCTTTGAAAAACAGGGTTGAAAAATCACGAACAGCGCGATAGCGCTTGTCTTAATCCGTTGCAAAGAGAAACAAGCGGCGCAATAGCATTCGCCATATTTGTTATTTTATAAAATACATCTATATTATTATATACGCGTACTATTAGTTTATAAATATTTCAAGTTTTATTCAATAAAAATTATTGAAAAGATAACAATGAAATACAAAATACCGGCAGTCGTCCGTGTAGCGTTCAAACGTACTGCGATTTTTCGACACAAAATCTAAACAGCGCGATCGCGTTGCTTGGGACTCAAACAAGCGGTTAAAGAACGCGATGAAAATCTGTAATTACCACCGGATCGAGATCAGTGTCGGATTCGAGTTTAGAGCCGCGTTCTTCGAATCCTACAGCATCGACAGGCAGAAAATGAAAAACAAAGTAGGATTCGTATCGAATTCACCGACCTTCGTTCGCCAAAGCTAAATTGCTTGTACGCGTACGCGTACGTATTTGAGTTTTCCGTGTTGGAAGAGTGGCGAGCGCCGCTGTATTCGCAACTTGCTTCGTCGCATCGCCGACTATCTTTCTTTGCCCTTTCCACGGTTCTGCTTGTTCGCGTTCGGGTTTATTGAAAATGGTGAAAGCGCGGCGCGAAACGTAAAAATCGTTCGATAAGAAGCGCGTGGAACGAAGATAGGCGAATCTTCTGCTCGACGGAGCGTGAGCCGATAAAATGTATCGTTGCCTCGCTCCGCGCGCACGGCAATTCCTTTTTCTCGTCGTCGTTGCTTTTCCTCCTGGCGGCGCGTCGGCCTTTCGCGGCGTCCTCGATGCTGCGTACTCGACCTCGGCAATATCCTCGCCAGCTGCTTACAAGCACCGCCAGAGGATCCCCGTGCAATTTCCTGATCGAACCGGCGGAACTGTTTGTTGCCTGCCGGGCAAATTTTTATTCCCATCCTCCGTGTTACTGTACGTGAAATCAGACTCGCGCACGTAGCTCCGTGTGTATTTTGCAAGTTACTCGGCGCTGTGGGCTGCGCAGTCTCAGTCGGCGACGGTGTTCGCATGGAATTTCTGATCGCTCGAGTCCATTGGACATACGTCCACTCCGTCTTTGTACGTATCGTACAAAAAGGCGGAAAAGGCGACGGAAATAATTCACAGTTTTGATAAAATCGTTTGATATATGAAAAATACATCTGGTTGCGTTTGTATCAGAGCACGAGATGTACAGACGGAAAACGTCGGTATAATACGCAACAGCTACCTTTCCCATGGAATCTCGTGCCGAACCGGATTGTAAATATTGAATTTCGCTGTTCTTCGTATTTCAGAGCAAATTCATATTTTATGATATACGTTTCAACGTACACGATAAATATTCTTTCTCTTTACTATCCTTTCTATCTTTATGATTTCTTTGCTTCGTTTGCCTTTACCTTTCCCTCTTTATATCTACTGTATATAATACGTGTATATATGTAAACATATGGTGCAATAAGTATTAGCGATTTAGTCGTATACGTGCATACAGAATTACACGTAGAAGCGGGCACGGCGTGATTCCTCGTGGGAAAGTAAGAAAATAGAATAAAACTTTTTCGTTTTCGAAACGGACAAGGAAACTCGTTGAAAAATATTGTTCGAGCGCGAAGTCGAAGCAGCACAGAGCCCAAGAGGATTGGCATAAGGAGCTCGGCTATGCCATTATTACAGTGTACAAAGAAGGTATTTCATTAAGAGAAATCGCGAGAAAATTGGGTATTTCGTACAATGGAGAGCACTTGACGATGAAGCGTTTTCGAGCGATCGTTCGCACAGGTCATCGCAGCGTTCGACCGAAATAAAACGAACGATTCGCAATACTGCAAATTAAGAGCCGGAAACTGAAACAGAAGTCAATAACGATAAGACGTCAGATAATTTGGTATCGGTTGACTGCAGTAAAAAAAAAAAAAAAGAGAAAAAGAAAGAGCTCGTGCCGTTATTCGTTCTCAATGGCGCAATGATAATGCGCATAGAAATCACATTTGCAGATAAAATTTTCGAAAACGTAAAGATGAATTTTATTCGAGAGTAACGAAGATTAATTCGGCCGAGATTCTGTTCGCTTAGAAATCGCGCGTTTATAACGTGCGAATGAGCGTTAGCTAAAATCAGACATCCAAAATAACGGTTCTTTTAAACGTTTCTCGCGCAAGATCCATCGACCGAAACATAATCTTTTATTTAAATCGAAGCTACTTGTCGATAGATCGGATACACGAATAAATAAAAATGAAACGATTAAAAAAGTACTAGTATTTCATTGTTCCGAGTAATAACCATCATCGCGAATGATTCAGATTTTCTTCGACTACGTCAATAATCATTGTCGATGGTTCGATTTTTATTTTTGTCGCCGACAAGCATTATCGATAGCGAAAAATTGTACGATTAATTGTCTTACACGTTGTCGACGAACGTGTACTAATTATCGGTAATGTTGTTATCTACATACGATCTACGTTATCGTGTATACGCGTGTAATTAAGATAAAGCAGATACTTACGAACGAAATATCATCCGACGATACTGCATCTTTTTTCGCCAGTGATCGATGACACAAATTCGTTTAAATGCATTCCGTTACAGTTGTAGCAAAAATTCTCTCTTGCCGCGCGTCTCTAAATAGAAAACACACGCGCTAAATCCGGCATCAAAATTGAAATCGAATTCGGCTCTCCCGTTGCGTTTGCCGCGAGTCAAACATAAATCACTTGGTGTTACGTGGTCGTACTTGAGCGGTTTAAAAGATTCAAGGTCAACGGTGTTGGTCTCAATTAATCGACTTTTAATGTAACACGTCGACACAATGGAAACAAACAGTGTATAACCCTGTTTCCATTGTTCGATGATTATAAAGGAGAAGCGCGTGTCTCCTTTCACTCGACCGTACGATCCACATCGCGCAATAAGAAGAATCACGAGTCGAACGGAGTTTACCTAATTTTTTACGTAATTGTTGCAGACGCTGGACTTCGACAGAGATGGTCTGACGAAGCTGAAGAAAGCGATCAAAGCCATCCATAACTCTGGAAACGGTGAGTGTCACGATTGTTTGGAAATTTGGAAATTCAACAAACACTGTTGCAATAAATGTTTTATTTATTTATTTATTTGGCTCAAATGTTCCGACTCGCTCGTTATCGCGAATATAGATAAAATACATATACCCGGAAGAAACGAAGCTACCTTTTTTCTCGAATGAAAATCCTCGAATTAAATTCGCTCGGATTTAGCTCGTCGAAGGTTGGTAGATTTTTGCATAACGTTGGCCAATTAACGTGCGTAAGTGACGCGAAGAAACGAACGAGGTAAAACGTATACGTAAATGTATAAAATACGCGGATGTAGTTATTAATTATTTACGTCTACAGTTCGTTTAGAAACGCGTTATAAATCGATAGCTGTAGCGTTGAAACGAAAGGAGATATGGAAATCGACGTAGAACAAGCGCAGGCTTGCATTTGTCACGTTAAATACGATACAGCTTGACGCGACTCGGAAACAGAATAATTATATACAAATACGTATTCTCTTAGCCGAGGATCTCGTGATTTCAACGTATTCTGTAACTGAGGCGAACAATCTGCGTTTGATATAGCAGCTGGCTACCAAACGTAATTATAAACTTATTAACACGAATATTGTACATTCAGAAACATACAACGATAATGAACACTGTCACGAATTTAATATCCTGTCGCCGAGAATATCGTTGTCGAATGAAATTCGTTGTCGAAGCTTAGTTCGTTGAAATTAATAGAATTTTAATAAGAGAGGTAGAGAACATGGAGAGAAAAATTGTTGGGAAATTTTAGAAGCGGACAAAAGTATTCGTGCTTCGAATTCTTCACTCCGATTTTTTCTCTTCTTTTTCTTTTCTTTTTTTATTTTTTTATTTTTTTTTAATTTCACTCGAAACTATAACCTGACCTGGTTGGCGAAATTACCTTCGACGCAGCGACGAAGACGTTTTAATTAATACTCGAATACAGGGATACGCTAACAATTAGAGATCGCTGTTCCTTGACAAATCTAATTACACAATTATATTCGATAGATGGCGCGATCTCGTTGCTCGTGGAAAAAAATTCAAGCGAAACTTCTCGCTTAAAAAAAGTTGCCCGAGCTTTAGGTAAAATTTGCATAATGTATACTCTCGTGCACGCCTCCTTAATTAATTCGATCTGCGATTAATTGCACAGCTGCGAAGAAATCGTCGAGATCTCGAGAATTATGCTAATGTCGTACGTTGCAGAAAGAAAGAGGAACACGGGTTACGAAATTTGGATAGTCGCAGATTAGAATCGCGTATTAACGCGCAAGAAGAAGATGCAGTTTACCGATAACGAACGTATGTTTCGTGACAGATTCGCGTTAGAGTAACAAGTTCCAATCTCTTTTCTTCTTTTTCTTTTCTATTTTTCTTTTTCTTTTTTTTTTTTCTCGGTGTTGTTGGTCTCGTGCGTTTCGTGCATTTGGTGCGTTTGCTTGCACAATTAAGCTGAAAAACCGATCGTTGCGTCTGCAACGATAATTATACCGCCGGCTGTTTACGCGGCTATAGCAACGTTGCGATGAAAATATGAAAATATATGCGATACACCGCGCAGTATGAAAATATGAAAAGCAAACTCGTCTAGGATCTTCGAATCGAAACCGCTGAAAACGATACGCCCAATGTTCTTCGTTGAAAACATTATCCGAAGAAATCGAAGAGATAAGTTTTCCAAACGTTGGATATCGACGAATAAAAATCTCACACAGCAAAATCAACGTCCAAGTAGTTAACGGTAGATCAACTTTCTTATTAACGTTGTATTAATACTTTACCGACCGATAGTCGTAATCGGTTTTCTGTCGCCGACGCTTACCGACCGATAGCTTATTAATCGGCTTTTTGTCGCTGACAATTTTTCTCATTATTTGAACAGTAATTTGTTATTTAGTACTAAGGTACTTTGCTCGGTTGCGTCAGTTGCGTTGCTTTGTAAACTCCCACAGTTTTATACCGATTTGAAAAACTTATCGTTCGCGATGAACGAAAAGAATGGTATCGGAGAGTCTAAACCGAAACAGAGCCAGCGCCAAGGAGAATCTGCGCCCGAACTACCGATCGGACGTGCGTACGCAGTTGATCCGCTAGCGGTCGGTAAAGTGTTAACATAATAAAAAAAGTTGCGGTAGTAAAGAAACAACGACGCGGATAACGAGCGAGCAAAGGGTGGAATGTTTCGATAATCCGACTTTGCGTAGCAGAGGTTTTTAC